>NC_089269.1:40523067-41180031 GCF_963930625.1 Muntiacus reevesi | reverse complement strand
TCTTCTCCAGTAGCATATTGGGCACCTACCAGCCTGGGGAGTTCACCTTTCTGTGTCCTATCTTTTTGCCTTTTCATACTGTTCATGGGGTTCTCAAGGCAAGAATACTGAAGTGGTTTGCCATTACCTTCTCCAGTGGACCAAGTTTTGTCAGAACTTTCCTCCGTGACCTGTCCGTCTTGGGTGGCCCTATATGGCATGGCTCATAGTTTCATTGTATTGGACAAGGATTTGGTTCATGTGATTAGTTTGGTTAGTTTTCTGTGATTGTGGTTTTCATTCTGTCTGCCTTCTGATGGATAAGGATAAGAAGCTTATGGAAGCTTCCTGATGGGAGAGACTGACTGAGGGAAAAGTGGGTCTTGTTCTGATGGGCGGGACTGTGTTCCCTTCCTGTTGTTTGACCTGAGGCCAAACTATGGTGAAGGTAATGACGATAATGGCGGCCTCCTTCAGAAGGTCTTGTGCAAACACTCTCATACTCAGTGCCCTCAGCCCTGCAGCCTGCCCTGCTGATCCAGGCCTCCGCTGGAGACTCCTGGACACTCATGGGCAAGCCTGGGTCAGTCTCTTATGGGGTCACTGCTCCTTTCTCCTGGGTCTTGGTGTGCACAAGGTTTTGTCTGTGCCCTCCAAGAGTCTGTTCTGGCTGCTCTGTTGTGGGATTAATGGCAACCTCCTCCAAGAGGACTTATGTCATACCTAGGTCTGCTGCACCCAGAACCCCTGCCCCTGCGGCAGGCCACTTTTGATCCATACCTTCAGAGGAGACACTCAAACACTCAAAGGCAAGTCTGACTTAGTCTCCGTAGGGTCTTCTGGTGCACTCAAGGTTTTGTTTGAGCCCTCTGAGCATCTCTGGTGCATATGGGGTTTGATTCTAAATTCAATTTCACCCCTCCAGCCATCTTACTGGAGCTTCTCCTTTGCCCTTGGATGTGGGGTATCTTTTTTTTTTTTTTTGGTGGGATCCAACATTCTCCAGTCAATGGATGCTCAGCAGCGAATTGTAATTTTGGAGTGCTAGCGGGATAAGATGAGCACATGGCCTTCTACTCTACCATCTTGGTGTTGCAGAGATCTCCAGTTCAATTGGTCTGAGTTGGACCCATTTTGGTGGATATTCTTGAGGTGAGCTTGGATCAAAACTGAGCACACTTTTTCTACTTTGCATTCACTTATTCTGGGTCCAGACTCCAAACAGAGAACAACTGAAACCTGGCCTTTGCTTATGCTGGCATTCATTAACCAAAACAAGCTGTATGGTTAAGCCTAACCACCTGATGTAAAGAGTCAGCTCACTGGAAAAGATCCCAATGTTAGGAAAAATTGAAGGCTAAAGGAGAAAGAGATGGCAGAGGATGAGAGGCTTAGATAGTATCACTGACTCAATGAACATGAATCTGAGCAAACTCAGGGAGATAGTGGAGGACAAAAGAGTGCTGCAGTCCATGAGGTCACAAAGAGTCAGATACGACTTTGTAACTGAACAGCAACAACAACAGCACAATCTGCCCTGAGTGAGAAAAGATGTTGAATCATAATTTACTGAACAATTCCTCAAACTATCACACACTTCCTCAGGCTTTCCTCCTACTGCTTTCTATGTAGTTTTGATAGCCTTTCATCTTTTAGAGAGGCATTGGTGAGGATGAAGTCCCAACACTAGCATAGAAGGTCTGTGTGTTCTGGGACACTTCCTGCATATTTCTTGTGCTTGAGACAAAGATGAACCTATATTTTAAGCCATAGACATAGTCTTCATTTCAGAAAAATATCTACTGCTGCTTTATTGACTATGCCAAAGCTTTTGACTGTGTGGATCACAACAAACTGTGGAAAATTCCGAAAGAGCAACTGATCTGCCTCCTGTGAAATCTGTATGCAGGTCAAGAAGAAACAGAGCTGGACATGGATCAACAGACTGGGTTCAAATCAAGAAAGGAGTACGTTAAGGCTGTATATTGTCACCCTGCTTATTTAACTTATATGCAGAGAACATAATGAGAAATGCTGGGCTGGAAGAAGCACAAACTGGAATCAAGACAGCCAGGAGAAATATCAGTAACCTCAGATATGCAGATGACACCACTCTTATGGAAGAAAGTGAAGAACAACTAAAGGGCGTCTTGATGGAAGTGAAAGAGGAGAGTGAAAATGTTGGCTTAAAGCTCAACATTCAGAAAACTAATATCATGACATCCAGTCCCATCACTTAACGGCAAATAGATGGGGAAACAATGGAAACAGTGACAGACTTTATTTTCTTGGGCTCCAAAATCACTGTGGATAGTGCCTGCTATCCACATGAAATTAGAAGATGCTTGCTCCTTGGAATTAAAGTTATGACCAATCTAGACAGCATATTAACAAGCAGTTGCATCACTTTTCTGATAAATGTCCATTTAGTCAAAATTATGATTTTTCCAGTAGTCATGTACGGAAGTAAGAGTTGGACCATAAAGAAGTCTGAGTACTGAAAAATTGATGCTTTTGAGGTAGGATGTTGGAAAAGGCTCTTGAGAATCCCTTGGACTGCAAGGAGATCAAACCAGTCCATCCTAAAGGAAATCAATTTCAACTAATATTCATTGGAAGGGCCAATACTAAAGCTGAAGCTCCAATACTTTGGCCACCTGATGAGAGGAGCAACTCATAGGAAAAGACCCTGATACTGGGAAAGACTGAGGGCAGGAGGAGAACGGGGCGACAGAGGATGAGACGGTTGGATGGCGTCATTGATTCAATGGACATGTTTGTGCAAACTACTGGAGATAGTGAAGTCTGACATGCTCCAGTCCTTGGGGTCCCATAAAGACCCAACTGACTGACTCAACAACAACGACAACAGCAACAAAGACTTGCTTATTGAATGGATCTCTATTTCCATCTATGTGTAGAACAATGCAGCAGAAGTTATTGGCAACAAAGTTAGTCAATAACAAAGCAGTGACAAGACAGAACAGACTCAAGAATCCTGGTGGTTTTAGTCACAAAATCCCGTCAGACTCTTTGCAACCCCCTTTACTGTAGCCCACCAGACACTTTTGTCCTTAGGATTTTCCAGTCAAGAATACTAGAGTGGGTTGCCAATTTCCTTTTCCAGGGGAATCTTCACAACCCACGGATCTATCCCGAGTCTCCTTCATTGCAAGTGGACTCTTAACCAGCTGGGCCACTAACCCATCCTCAAAGATGGCCCCATCAACCTCAGTAATGACAAAGTGTTAGCACGGCATTCTAAACAGGTGTAGGGAAGATAGCAGTGTGAAGAGTTAAAGAGTGTGAGACCTCCTCCATGGACACAGAGATATCAGAAAACGCTGATGTAGTTTGAAAGGTGAAGTTTAACGAACTTGTTCCTTTCTAGTATTAATGTTACACAAGTATATTAGTATCCTTATTGGTGTCTTGGGGAGTTCTAAAATGTCTTTTCTTGTCATGTAGAAAGTTTGTAGATTAGCCACTGGGTTTTAGATGTAGTACCTCTGAAAACAGAGATTGATAGAGAAAATATACACAGCAAAAAATTTTACTCATTTGGAAATTAGCAAAGAGGGGAAGGGGAGTGAGGTTTTACAAAAAAAATCATGAACTCTGTGAATTTTAATTTACTTAGCCAAATTATAAGTAGATATTGTTTAAAAAGATACACAAAAACCTGAAAGATCTATTCTAAAAGAAAAACGTTATATGGTAGACATGGACAAACATAAGTTCTGTGTTACCTGCTAATTTAGGTAGGTTTCAGTTCATTTGACCCTTGCAGGGAGTACAAGGAGGAGATATTGTCTTCACAGGAGATGTATTAGAGAGTACTACTAAATATAGCTAAAAGCTTATCTTACTACGAACATAAAAATAAAAATAATTGATGCCATCTAAAGCACATAACTTCAAGCAAAATTCACAAGCTGGAGCACATAAAGAAAGTGATGCTCTGTTTACATACAAAGTCTTTTCTCACCTGGAGCAAAGACACAAAACTAGGGATTAAAAAGGTCAGTGCTTAGAAATATTCTATATAGAATACTTGAATTTGTTGCTATCTTTTTGTAGTAGTCTTTTGTAGTAATTATGTTTCAATGTGAAATTTATCACATATGAGAATGGCAGTGTCAGTTTAAAGATATGTGAATAGTATATTTAGATATGCATAGTAAAGGTGGACAATTTTTTTTTAATTACTAAGTTGATACAAAGTTTAATTACAAATCAAGGTTAAATTAAGTTAGAGGGTTTTTTTTTTTTTTTTGGTTTGTTTTTGTTTTAATATCTTACAAGCTACAGTAAACTATTTTGTGCCTGGGCTTTCTCAAATGTATTGATGCAGGTAAGAACAGTCTAAAGTACCAGATAGAACTCATGGCATTGACTTCTTTCTTTCCCCTTTTCTATCATCTCTTCCTCACTCTGTTAATAATTCAACTCCAAATCTGCTGGATAATGCAAAATAAAGTAGGGGTAAATGTCAGTTGTATTTTGCGTGAGGGCATCATCTGAATGATTATGAGATCATATATATTAAATCCAAATTTAAGGACATTCTTCCAAATATCTGTATAAAATAGGTTAAAAACATACAGTGCCTATGCTCTGTGCCTAGTAGCTCAGTCTTCTCCAACCCTTTCTGACCCCCATGGACTGTAGCCCACCAGGCTCCTCTGTCCATGGGGATTATCCATGCAAGAATACTGGTGTGGACCACCATGCCCTCCTCAGCAGATCTCCCCAACCCAGGGATCAAATCCAGGTCTCCGGCATTGCAGGTGGGTTCTTTACCATCTGAGCCACCATGGAAGTCCAAGAGCACCAAAGTCGGTAGCCTACTTCTTCTCCAGGAGAACTTACCAACCCAGCAATTGAACCTGGATCTCTTGCATTGCAGGCTGATTCTGTACCAGCTGAGCTACCAAGGAAGCCCTGGTAGTGCCTCCTTTAAGTAAATTTTGATCAGTTAACAGGGGCATTGTTGTGTACAAGCAAAAATAAAAATACACCCAGTTAAAGATATAATAAAGGGTAATATGATTTCATAGGGAATTTTAAGAAAAATATCAGTCTGTCAATAAATGAAATTATACAAAATGGGGAACCCCAGGGCTCAAAAATTTATTTATAGAATTAAAGTTTCAAATGCATTGATCTAAATGCATTGTGGAGAGCAAGATTGGGAAGTTTTATAATAGTTTTTTATATTTTTCAATTTTCATTAAAAATTAAGTTGAAGTGCTTTTAGAATACAACCCATTCTGAAGCCTGGACTGTCATTTCATTGCTTCTTTCTGTTATAAAATAAGCTAAATTTATAAAATTCTAGAATTTTCTGTTTAAAATATGAAGGGTGAAGAAGAATGTCTTTAGGGCCCGAGTATGGATGTACCACTTTAGGAGTTAGTTTGCAAGCTGGAAGTGGATCTGTGGAAGTTACTCATGGTTAGTGAACTGTCATAACTAAATAATGCTCTTGGGGCTAAAATTGCTTCCCTAGGAGCATATGCATGTATCTCTTTATTGGATCCAGATGTCACTTAGTTACAGCTATGCTGCCATGCTGAGTAACTAGACTGTCACAGGGACACTATAAAGGTGATAGCCTTTAAGGTCAAGTGAAACCTTGGAAGAAAAGTGATGACCAACTTAGACAGCATATTAAGAAGTAGAGATATTACTTTGCCAACAAATGACCATCTAGTCAAAGCTATGGTTTTTCTGATAGTTATGTATGGATGTGAGAGTTGGACTATAAAGAAAACTGAGTGCAAAAGAATTGATGGTTTTGAACTGTGGTGTTGCAGAAGACTCTTGAGAGACCTTTGGACTGCAGAGAGATCCAACAAGTCGATCCTAAAGGAAATCAGTCCTGAATATTTATTGGAAGGACTGATGCTTAAGCTAAAACTCCAATACTTTGGCTACCTGATGAGAAGAACTGATTCATTGGAAAAGACCCTGAAGCTGGGAAAAATTGAAGATGTGTGGAGATGGGGACAACAGGGGATGAGATGGTTGGATGGTATCACCAGCTTAATGGACATGAGTTTGAGTAAACTCCAGGAGTGGGTGATGCACAGGGATGCCTGGCGTGCTGCAGCCCATGAAGTCGAAAAGAGTCCGACATCACTGAATGACTGAACTGACTGGCTGACTGACTTAATACTTAAGCCAATGAGATTTTCAAGAATCTGGCTGAATGCCTACATCTTTCAAAATATTTTTAGTGGTAAATACTGTACATATGCAAAACTTTATTTTCTAACTGATAAAATGTGCCCCCAAGGTATTTTAAGTTACTGTGCATGGTGCCTGAAGCCATGAAATTAAAAGACACTTGCTTCTTGGAGGAAAAACTATGACAAACCTAAACAGCATATTAAAAAGCAGAGATATCTCTTTGCTGACAGAAGTCCATCTAGTCAAAGGTATGGTTTTTCCAGTAGTCATATACGGATGTGAGAGCTGGACCATAAAAAAGACTGAGCACCAAAAATTGATGCTTTCAAACTGTGGTTCTTGAGAAGACTCTTTAGAGCCCCTTGGACAGCAAGGAGATCAAATCAGTCAATCCTAAAGGAAATCAATCCTGAGTATTCATTGAAAAGATTGATGCTGAAGCTCCAATACTTTGGCCACCTGATGCAAAGAGCTGACTCATTGGAAAAGTTCCTGACGTTTGGAGAGATGGAAGGCAGAAGGAGAAGGGGGCAACAGAGGATGAGATGGTTGGAGGACATCATTGACTAAATGGACATGAGTTTGAGCAAACTCCAAGAGATGGCGAAGGACAAGGAAGGCTGATGTGTTGTAGCCCATGGGGTCACAAAGAGTTGAACATGACTGAACGATTGAACAGCAACTTTGTTCTCACAGGCAGTAACCAAAGACCACTTAGGTTAGATAAATATGGGCCTAAACCAATGTGATCAGATTTTGTCAGGCAGTGATCTCACTGTGCTACAGACTTAAAGCTGTGTGGTGGAAATACTATAGGATTATATGCCGATGAGTCACTCTTCCCAACTCCTTACCTGAAGATGTCATGTTGATAACTTAAAATCAACTCTGATGAGAGTATGTAGACCATAAACACTGAATAAAAATCAAAGTTATTTATTACTTGGCTGTGTGAATAAGGATAATATCAATCATGCATTAAGTTGAAATGTAAAACCATTACAGTGTGCAAAATAGAACTGAGGAAATGCACTTCTAATAGTCAGACTATTATTCATTTTAGCAAAGGAAAATCACTAATGTCACAAAAGAATGAGGAATGTTCTGACAAATGTTTTTATTCTTTGACTTTTGTCATACGCTTTCACATAAATTCAAAAACCATCAAACGCTAATGTTGAATAACTCGAGATACAAGAGTCGATACATATAAAAAGAAAGCATATGGTGAGATTCAATTAGCTACATGGAATGCATAGTAAAAAATTATAATTTATCTTACCACTATTTATAAATTATATGCTGTGCATAATTTATACTGTTAAACTTCATAATAAATTCTGTTCCTACATATATCCATCCTTTTTATGGGTAGAGGCAAGTGTTTAACCTTGACCGGTACATCATTGTCTCTCAGTTCTATTATGGAGCTTCCTGAACTGGAGAAAGAGTTCCTAAATATTAATAATAATTAAGATTCTACAATGCAGGATGAACAATGTAAGAAGAACAGTACCTGCCATTGCTGCCATTTTTTTACCACAGAAAAAATCCTGATTCATTTTCCAGTCTTTGGATTGACAACAATACCTATTGTATATGTTCACTGAAAAATAAAAGTGAAAGTCACTCAGTCGAGTCTGGCTCTTTGTGACCCCATGGACCATATCCTACCAGGTTCCTCTACCCAAGGAATTCTCCAGACAAGCATACTGGAGTGGGTGGCCATTCCTTTCTCTAGGGGATCTTTTCGGCCCAGGGATTGAACCCAGGTCTCCTGCATTGCAGGCAGATTCTTTACCATTCAAGTCACCAAGAAAGCCCACATGTACATTGAGATTTGGTGTAAAATAATAAAATTATCTAGCACAGGACCATGCTTAGTAATTATTCAACTCTCTTCTACACATCTCACTAAGAGAATAAGGATAATGATGATAATAACAATAATAAGACTAGATAACACTTTTGGGACCCTCTATTACTCTGCCAAATACTTTACATATATAGATGTATTTAGTGCCCACAACTTTATATGTAGGCATTATTCTTGTTCATGTTTCACTGATGATAAATTATTGTTTGATATTTAACTATAGAGATGTAATTTCTGATGTAAACTATATGATAACAAACCAACAAACAGGATATTTCCTCATTTTCACCTAATATTAATAATGATGTGCTTTCCAATCTCACTGCTGTGATCAGTGAGTTCTTTGCACAGCATGAGGTTGACAGCGAACTGAGGTTCCAGCACACGGACTAAATTAATAGGTCAGCAGACTGGCTCAAGGTTAAGAACACAGTAGGTACATTTTCATACAGGAAAAAAGAAAATTTGATATCAAAACTAATTTTCTATCATGTTTACTAAGGAAAAATTTCCAGGAGGTACTATAATTTCATTCATTATATAAACAACCTCAAAAGAACACATTGATGAACCATTTTTAAGAAATTTTGTTTTCATCACAGCTTGTTAACCTTGTTAAAATTTATCAATATATTTCTAATCAGCCTGCTGTTTAACATAAAATTGAGTTTTCATGATGATGCTGACTTTATCTTAATGCAAACTTTGTAAAATCAAAATATTTTCTGCAGACTGTCTCTAAGAAAATCAGGAGTATAAAGATTCCCTCAATAATTTGCCCATGCCTAAGTCAGTCTCATCAAACTATAATATGCAATGCGTTTTTGGCAAATTACCAATAATCACAATTCTAAGAAAGACTCAAATTTCAGAAAAAGTGCATCAACATTTCAGCTATCAGAATACATACTGGCTTTTAAGTAAAATATAGGAATATATCCTTTATTTAGAAATGAAAATGAAGAGATAGTCAAAGTGGTTAAAAATGAAAAGGTCCAGCTATACATGGTCTCCAAGAAAACTATTTTAAATATGGTTGTCTATGGACTTCCTTGTGGTCCAGTGGTTAAGACTCCAAGCTTACACTGCAGGGAGCACAGATTGGATTCAATTTCTGGTGAGAGAACTTAGATCCCATATGCTGTGCTATGTGGACAGGAAAAAAAACAAAAACAAAAACATATGCACACACACACACACACATATACGTATATCATATACATAGAATATACACTGGGGTCTATATATGTTACAGCTAAAATAATGCAAAAATATATTTTATGCCTGAAAGTGAAAAGTCGCTCAGTCGTATCTGACTCTTTGCGACCCCCGGACTACCAGGCTCCTCCATCCATGGAGTTTTCTAGGCAAGAGTACTGGAGCGGGTTGCCGTTTCCTTTTCCAGGGGATCTTCCCAACCCGGGAACCGAACCTGGGTCTCCCGCATTGTGGGCAGACGCTTTACTGTCTGAGCCACCAGGGAATCCCATTTTATGCCTACATAGCAGCCAATGAATAGTCAGAAATTGAAAACTTATAAGAGCATCAGCATTATAACAGACATATGATAAATGTGATGTGAGTTAGGCACAGTGAAGGGCATGACCTTACTTCCACCCGCAAAGTCCTTCTGCAGCAGTACCTGACTGGGCAGTGTAAGGAACTCTTTCAGGGATCTCATTAGAATTCTCCCTACTATATAGGGTTGTTGGGCTTCCCTGGTGGCTCAGGAGTAAATAACTTACCAGGTTTGATCCCTGGGCTGGGAGGTCCCCTGGAGAAGGGAATGGAACTCGCTCCAGTATTCTTGCCTGGAGAATCCCATGAACAGAGGAGCCTGGGGGGCTACAGCCCACGGAATCGCAAAGAGTCAGACAGGACTGAGTGAGCACACACACTTGCAAATACACAAGCACAATGAATAGAAGAAAACACTGGCATACTAAATGGCACTCTGAAAACAATAGCATATTTCAGAGAAAAGTTAAACACATAGTGGAGGGACATTCAGGGATAAGAGTGCTCAATATTGTTAACACGTGTATTCTTACAGTGCAATATATTATCTTTAACACAATATCAATCAGAATCCTAGCAAGCATATTTTGGAAAATTGTAAACTAATTGTAGAATTTACATGGATAAGAATGTGTGTGTACAGGATCCTGATGACATCAATTGAAACAGAGAAAAACAAAGTTGAAGGGTTTACATTACCTGTGTCTGTGCTAGGTTTTTTTTTTATTTTTTCTTTCCTGAATTATATTGAATATTTTTCAAGTCTGTCTAAGGTTTGGATTGGCTCCTCTCCCTTCTATCTCTAATTAGCACTAATATCTTGCAACCCAATTGAATGGATCATCTTTTCTTTACTTGACTCCAATCTACCATAGAATAGCAGTGCTCACAGCAAGAATTCATCTTTGAGAGTATAACATTGTTTGTGCCTTCAAAAAGATAAGTTATTAGTTTGGAGGTTGAATCCTTTATGTGTTAAAAAGGTAAAAATTAATGTAGCAAGATCTCTCTTGCACTAATTTGAAAAGAAATCCAGTTCTTTCCTATATTTCTCCAAAACCTTGGAAGGCATACACATTCTGATTTTTACTCATCCCCCCTTCTCCCTTCACTTCTCATCTGTTAGCAACCCAAGTTGCTTCAGCACCCCACTTTTCAATTCCAATCCTAGCCTAGGAGCCTTTTACTATTTCTACAATCTACCATGAACCCAAGTTGAATGAACCTTTTAAAATTAAACACTTCCTAATTGTATAAACCTTAATTATGTTGAATTGGTTCATAGTGATTTTCAGTTCTACTGTATCCTTCTACTTTTCTGTATATTCATTCTATTAATTTTTGATTGTTTGATATTGAAACTCTAACTAAAAATTTTAATTTACCTAAAAATAATTGAAATATGTACTAGAACTATATGTAACTTTGTTCTGCAATTTCCAAGGCTCCTGTAAAAGTGTTATCATAGCTTCATAATTAAAAAAAAAAGAAAGATAAAAAAATTAAACACTTTCTCTCTTCTCCATATTTGCAATTATTGTTCTTTCCCAACCAAATTGTGTTTTCTTGTCATAGGAGTAAAAAAGGATGCCTCTCAGAGATCTGCGTTTGAAGAAGTGCAAACTTCTAATATTTTTTAGAAGGAAAGAGTTAAAAGAAAACCGGGAAAATCAAAATTAAATATCAAAACTGGAAATTCAATATTTTAATGAATTAACACATATACTCACATAGGTAAATATCCTTAAAATATTTAAGTGAAATTTTAAAAAAATTGAAAATTGAAATTAAATTCACAAAGAAATAAAATATTTATATCATAACATTTCAAACACTTTATAAATATATGTCAAATATATTGCATTATAAGTTTCCTTCAAGGTAAATAGCTTCAACAGGCCAATACTGCAATTTAATTTTGGAAGAAACATTTGTAGGAAGTTGTTATTCATTTTTAGGCTCTATTAAAAAAAGAAAATGCTGATTAAAAAAGGATTCTTAGATTCTTGATGGACACTAGGGTAGACTGCTGTATTTCCATACACACACACACACACAAAGTTTTAATAGCATTAAGGTTTATAAGAAAATTGTCTAAGCATTTTATCAGAATGCTAACTTTTTCTCAGATGATAATTATAGATCAGAACGCACTAAAATAAGTTTTTTTGTTAGATTAGCTTGGTATCATTTTTCATAACATTGCTTGTATCATATAGAGTACTCAAGGTTAGAGTCTCAAGTGAAAGTAAAATACAAAATGAGAATATATAAGGATGAAAAAGAAATAAAAATATAGAAAGAGAATAACGAAAAAGTCAACCTAAATTTGAACTGCTCTGGGGTACTTGGTAATACTTTAGCTTTTGTGGAAATAGTTTTGAATTTTGATAACCAAAGATGATTGGCAGTTACATAATTCCATGGTCCCCTGGAGCTATAGAATCCCTGCTACCTTAGAACACTTAACCCAGGAGTAGAATTTTAAAATTCTTTGAAATGTGTACTCTAACCCCTGGTAGCTGTGATAAAGCAGAGTATATATGGTGTAGATGTCTAGATATTAGTATTCAGTGTTAAAATTAAAAAGCAACAATGTCATCATTATTTCTCTTAATTTTTTCCTACATTTTCTGAGACAAAAGGCAAAGAGAATTTCCATCACTACAGGTTCAAGTAGGTAGACAAAACTAAAGATTGAAATTAAAGTAATACTCTTGAATGTCAATGATGAGTGAAACAACCATCAAATTTCTAATTCATCACTCCAGATACAATTTCAACAAAAAGTCACTAATATCCTAAAGATAATAATTCATCAAACTTGCAAGTATTCTAAAGTCCGCAAGACAGGTTAAATGGGAAAACATATCTTTAAAACAAGCTGAAAGAAAACAAAAATAAAAGCAACGTGTAGTATATACTTTCAGCTAACTTCTTCAGGAAGCAAGTGACTGATTTTTCAGAAAAGTTACAAGGTGAGAATATAACAATGTCAAAATGTTCAAACTTTTTTTTTTTTTTTTTGCTAAATGAGAAGTTAGGACACATAAACAAATTTCCCCATTATGATCTCTGAACACTTCTAAAAAATCATTTATACGTTAAATGATAATCTTTCCTGGAAAATTCAGTTCAGTTCAGTTGCTCAGTCGTGTCCAACTCTTTGTGACCTTATGGACTGCAGCATGCCAGGCCTTCCTGTCCATCACCAACTCCTGGAGTATACTCAAACCCATGTCCATCGAGTCGGTGATGCCATCCAGCCATCTCATCCTCTGTTGTCCCCTTCTCCTTCTACCCCCAATCTTTCCCAGCATCAGAGCCTTTTCAAATGAGTCAGCTCTCTGCATCAGGTGGTCAAAGAATTGGAGTTTCAGCTTCAGCATCAGTCCTTCCAATGAACACCCAGGACTGATCTCCTTTAGGATGGCCTGGTTGGATCTCCGTGCAGACCAAGGGACTCTCAAGAGTCTTCTCCAACACCACAGTTCAAAAGCATCAATTCTTCAGCACTCAGCTTTCTTTACAGTTTAACTAAGATCATGGTATCCAGTCCCATCACTTCATGGCAAATAGATGGGGGAAATAGTGGAAACAGTGGCAGACTTTATTTTTGGGGGCTCCAAAATCACTGCAGATGGTGCATGCAGCCACAGATTTAAAAGATGCTTGCTCCTTGGCAGGAAAGTTATGACCAACCTAGACAAGATATTAAAAAGCAGAGACATTACTTTGCCAACAATGGTCCTTCTAGTTAAGGCTATGGTTTTTCCAGTAGTCATGTATGGATGTGAGAGTTGGAAAAGTCAGGAAGCATTAATACCTTTCCTATCACTGTTAATAAGATGCCTTATTCCTTTATTTTAAACTAATTCTGAAAAAACATTAACCTGTCAGAGGAAAGATTGCAAAGTTAGAATGTTGAGGGAGACTTTATTCAAGGTTATTGCAAGAAAGCAGTGAGATTACGATTGACTTGGAAGTCAAATGTGCTGAAACAAAGAACACAGTCTAAGCACTCTTAAGTACAATGTTTATTGGTAGGTCTGAAATCATGGGGAAAATGCGATTCCCAAATGAAATCAGAGAAGGACAAACTCTGCATTATTTTGCTTATATGAGACATAAACAAACTCATGATGAGCAGCCAAACTCACTGAAGCAGAAAGTAGAATGTTAGTTGCTAGAGGCTGGGTGGAGGTAGAAATCTAAAGTTACTCCTCAATGTTTCAGTCACACAGGATAAAAAAGTTCTAGAGATCTATATGCAACATTGTGCCTATGTTAATAGTATGGTGTGGTACACTTAAATATTTGTAAAGAGGGTACATCATGTGTTATATGCCATTTTTTTACCATAATAAAAAAGCAATGGTTTCTATACATGAGGAGTTCTGTGAAAAATTAATATAATTTATCTGCTCTAATGTGAACACTCAATCATTCACTCAAAAAATATTTATCAGTAATATTTATTTGTCTGGCACTGTGTCAAACCAACAGAGTATTTTCATAAAGACTGTGCTTTCTTCTGGAGAGAGACAGATACACTAGTGTGACATTTGGAGATACTTATAGCAGTAAGCTTAGAATAAAAGTAAGGAAAATAAAATGAAAAAGAGGAAACTTGCCATGAATTGTAAGTAAAATACCTTTTATTTTTTAGTAAATTCTAAAAGGCTTCTGAGTAAATAAATGCTTGATTGCATTCATGAATCATTCCTGAAGATTATAACATTATTTCAGAATAGTGAATCTCTCCAAGTGCCACTTTAGCCCATTATTCATAAAATAGCACAACCTGAATAACTTCTTTTGAATCTGAATATTTTAAAACTTTCTACTAAATATATAACTATTATCAAATTCTCTATAGTGATAAAAGTATCTTGAATGTTAGATTACTATAAGATTTTAAAATCTAAACATAAATGGAAGCAAAATAAATGAAAGTAAATTATAAATCAAACTATTTCTAATACCTTGAGATATCACAGATATTTTCCTTTCAATATTAAGAAACTTTCATTAATGGTTTTCTTGAAGCTCTACATTGGTTTCTTTGAGATTTTGAACTTATATTCAAATTTTAAAATATTTTATTTTGAAATAATTATAAACTCCCAGGAAATTGAAAATATAGTCAAAAATGTGGGTTTAATTTTGGGTTTTTTCCACTCTTCAAACAAGAAATCTCAGTCTATTGAATGTCTTTTTTCTTCTTTTAATGTTAAAGGTCAACTATGGTCTCCATTGTAATGAATTTTTCTGGGGAGGAGGCATTTAAAAAGGGGAGTTGTTGCCCTAAATAGAGCATGAATGTATCTAGGGCAAATAGTGCATGTCATATGCTCTTTTAGCTACAGTGTTTTGTAAGAAATTTCAGAATTTTGGAGATACTGTGATAACAATGATAATGATGAAAATTATATGAATGTCAGCACTGTGATAATGACATTATAACCTAACAACCATCCTCTGATGTACATGTAGATATAACTATGCAAGCTAAACGGTTGGGTTGCCTCTAATTTCAGTTTACAGTTAGAGAAACTATAGAAAAAAAAAACACTGGTGAACCGTACATAGAAATTGTTTTTAATGGGGAGTTAAAACCATGAGCCAGCTTCAGTTTTATTTTTGTCTGAAGATATTAATTAAATGTGTGTATGCTGCTTAATTTTGGCATTATTATTGCACTTATAGCATCATATGTAATTTTAAAGTATGAGTGTAACCTGGCATTGGAAAAAGCATAAAAGCTTAAAATGAGCCTCAAACACATTGACATTACTCTATGGTAGAGATGTTGTCTTTAGGGGAATGAAAAAATTAAATTCATTTAATAAATAAAACTGTCTTGTTTTATAAAAATTTGAGAAAATATTGTAATTTTCTTTCAATTTGCTCTCCAGGAAGTTTGCATTTCCCAGATAGGGGGAAAAAAATAGGGGCACAAATAAAGAATATAGAATTGCCTGTATCAATTTAGAAGTCATATCAAAATATAGAAAAATCAATTTTAAAAGATGCGGTTTAAAATTTTTTGCCATTTTAAAAATGTCATTTTGTGTGCAATAATTATTATAGTAAAATATGATTAGTATTGCTTAAACCTGTATGGATAATACAAAGCAGTGAAAATTTTGTGAGCACATTCAAGGTTCTCCATAGAAGTTATTTATCAAAGTAAGACTCTCTGTTTGAAGAAGTTCAGTTCAGTTCAGTTCAGTCACTCAGTCGTGTCCGACTCTTTGCGACCCCATGAATCGCAGCACGCTAGGCCTCCCTGTCCATCACAAACTCCCGGAATTTACTCAAACTCATGCCCATCAAGTCGGTGATGCCATCTAGCCATCTCATCCTCTGTCGTTCCCTTCTCCTCCTGCCCCAATCCCTCCCAGCATCAGAGTCTTTTCCAATGAGTCAGCTTTTCGCATGAGGTGGCCAAAGTATTGGAGTTTCAGCTTCAGCATCAATCCTTCCGATGAACAGCCAAGACTGATCTCCTTTAGGATGGACTAGTCGGATCTCCCTGCAGTCCAAGGAATTCTTGAGAGTCTTCTCCAACACCACAGTTCAAAAGCATCAGTTTTTTGGTGCTCAGCTTTCTTCACAGTCCAACTCTCACATCCACACATGACCACTGGAAAAATCATAACCTTGACCAGATGGATGCCTCTGCTTTTTAATATGCTGTCTAGGTTGGTCATAACTTTCCTTCCAAGCAGTAAGCGTCTTTTAATTTCATGGCTGCAATCACCATCTGAGGTGATTTTGGAGCCCAAAAAAATAAAGTCTGACACTGTTTCCACTGTCTCCCCATCTATTTCCCATGAGGTGATGGGACCAGATGCCATGATCTTAGTTTTCTGGATGTTGAGCTTTAAGCCAACATTTTCACTCTCCTCTTTCACTTTCATCAAGAGGCTTTTTAGTTCCTCTTCACTTTCTGCCATAAGGGTGGTGTCATCTGCATACCTGAGGTTATTGATATTTCTCCCAGCAATCTTGATTCCAGCTTGTGCTTCTTCCAGCCCAGCATTTCTCATGATGTGCTCTGCATATAAGTTAAATAAGCAGGGTGACAATATACAGCCTTGACGTACTCCTTTTCCTATTTGGAACCAGTCTGTTGGTCCATGTCCAGTTCTAACTGTTGCTTCCTGACCTGCATACAGGTTTCTCAAGAGGCAGGTCAGGTGGTCTGGTATTCCCATCTCCTTCAGAATTTTCCACAGTTTATTGTGATCCACACAGTCGAAGGTTTTGGCATAGTCAATAAAGCAGAAATAGATGATTTTCTGAAACTCTCTTGCTTTTTTGATGATCGAATGGATGTTGGCAATTTGACCTCTGGTTCCTCTGCCTTTTCTAAAACCAGCTTGAACGTCTCGCTGAAGCCTGGCTTGGAGAATTTTGAGCATTACTTACTAGTGTGTGAGATGAGTGCCATTGTGTGGTAGTTTGAGCATTCTTTGGGATTGCCTTTCTCAGGGATTGGAATGAAAACGGACCTTTTCCAGTCCTGTGGCCACTGCTGAGTTTTCCAAATTTGCTGGCATATTAAGTGCAGCACTTTCACAGCATCATCTTTCAGGATTTGAAATAGCTCAACTGGAATTCCATCACATTCACTAGCTTTGTTCATAGTGATGCTTTCTAAGGCCCACTTGATTTCACATTCCAGTATGTCTGGCTCTAGGTGAGTGATCACACTATTGTGATTATCTGGGTCATAAAGATCTTTTTTGTACAGTTCTGTGTATTCTTACCACCTCTTCTTATAAACAGTTCAAGATAGCAACAAATCTAAAAATTAAGCAAAAAGAATTCTAATTTTCCCTTTAAGTCCTTGAACAAGTCTTTTAAATGCTATGTCTCACTATTTGTATGTTAATTGAGACAAAGGAATGGTCTTTTAGTGGATTTAAGAAGCAGTAAAATTAATTTTAATGAAACTTGGATCTAATAAAATATAAATTTCTATCTTGTGACAAAAAGAGAATAGACCATCTTACTTAGGAACTATCAGCAGTGTGAGTGGATCACAAAATGGGGCACTTAGCAATCATTGATAAAGTTCACATTTAAAGCAGACATTATAAGGTGTTAAAGAAACCAATACTACGTAGAAAATGCATGTCTTTCTTAAATTCCAACAATTACATATTCTGTATTAAAAACTGATCATGTTTTCTAAAATAGACAATTGTCTTAATCCATACTGGTTATATTATTGTAAAACTTAATGTACAGCGTATTCATATGATCCTTTCTTCTACATGAATGTCTCTTTCACCTTAAAAATTCAAATTCTGAATGAAAATATGTTTAGAAGACATTAAACAAAATTGCATGTTTTCTGGTAACATAAAGAAAGATATCAGTGCTTGGAGGATCTTATACTCACCATTTTGGTAACTGCTTGCTTCTAAGTTTGAAGGTAAAGCAAGAATAACTTATTAGAAGAAAAACATATAAAAGTTAAACTAAAACCTTTCTTTAGAGTTTTGCATATTGTTTGCAGTAGTGTTTTATTGACGATAGAGATGATTAATTTTAGCTCCAGTTAGATATAACCTTGCTTACTTTAGCCTTATTACATAGTCAAATTATTTTTCAATTAATATTTTGGCAAGATATTTTAAATTCTTTAAAATTTTATGTAAGCAAAATTATATTTATCTATTTACTTTATAATTGTTCCTTGGATTGAGATAATTTAAGCAGAACACATGAAAAACAGCTGTATTATTGCTATGTGATGTGATCCCATGTAGTTTTGCTATATCATGGGATCCCATGACTGCAGCACACCAGGCTTCCTAGTTCTTCATTGTCCCCCTAGGTTTGCTCAAACTCATGTCCACTGAGTTGATGATGTCACTTTTTTTTAACCTTTTACAAACATCTTAAATTTCTGTTATAATCATAAAGTCTATTTTTGTCTATCAAGTTTTTGAGAGATTTTCAACAGATTCTATAAGATGCTACTATTTGCCGGTTTTCAATCTCCTTTCCTCAAAGAAACATAAACATTTTGCTTTTTCATCTAGTCGTTTATTCTTTAAAATTTTTTTGGATGACATGTGTCTTTAGTATCAGAAAATATCCATGTTACATTAGACTGTCGCCATTACCGTACAGAATTGTTTCATTCAAATAAAAAAAAAAAAAAAACAGAGTAGCTAGAAACTTTCAGGTGTTTTCCATAAATAGTAAAGCAATTCTGTTACTGTCTTCAAAAAAATGTTTTATTCATATAATAGTTTATCACTCGCTCCCTCATAGTTTACTTAATATCAATTTAGCTAATAAACTGGTGGGTTTCGAGAAATTCCTTTTGGTCTTCCATAAGTACAAACCCTACTGGATAGAGGGTTGTGAGTCGTTATTATGAATGAAAGATACAGACTGCAAACCCTTTTTCAACTACACCAGAGTTGGCATTTTCCTGTTCAATTACTGTGTGTGTGTTTTAGTTAGGAGTGGGGACCTGGAGGTGCTTTTTGCATTACTTTATTATGTAACACAGTTCCAGTTCATTTCAGTTGCTCAGTCCTGTCCAACTCTTTGTGACCCCATGGACTGCAGCACGCCAGGGTTCCCTGTCCATCACCAGCTTCCGCACTTTACTCAAACTCATGTCAATTGAGTTGGTGATGCCATCCAACAATCTCATACTCTGTCATCCCCTTCTCCTCCTGCCTTCAATCTTTCCCAGCATCAGGGTCTTTTCGAATGGGTCGCTTGTTCACATTAGGTGTCCAAAGTACTGAAATTTCACCATCAGTCCTTTCAGTAAATATTCAGGGCTGATCTCCTTTAGGATAGACTGGTTAGATCTCCTTGTAGTCCAAGGGACTCTCAAGAGTCTTTTCCAATATCACAGGTCAAAAGCATCAATTCTTTGTCACTCAGCATTCTTTATAGTCCAGCTCTCACATCCATACATGACTATTGGAAAAATCATAGCCTTGACTAGATAGACCTTTATTGGCAAAGTAATGTCTCTGCTTTTTAAAATGTTATCCAGGTTGGTCATAACTGTCTTCCCAAGGAGTAAGCAGCTTTTAATTTCATGGCTGCAATCACCATCTGCAGTGATTTTGGAGCCCCACAAACATAAAGTCAGTCACTGTTTCCACTCTTTCCCTATCTATTTGCCATGAAGTAATGGGACCAGATGCCATGATCTTAGTTTTCTGAATGTTGAGTTTTAAGCCAACTTTTTCACTCTCCTCTTTCACTTTCATCAACAGGCTCTTTAGTTCTTTACTTTCTGCCATATAGGTGATGTCATCTGCGTATATGAGGTTACTGATACTTTTCCCTTCAATCTTGATTCCAGCTTGTGCTTCATCCATCCCAGTGTTTTTCTTGATGTACCCTGCATATAAATTAAATAAGCAGGGTGGCAATATGCAGCCTTGACATACTCTTTTTCCTAATTGGAACCAGTCTGTTGTTCCATGTCCAGTTCTAACTCTTGCTTCCTGACCTGCATATAGATTTCTCAAGAGGAAGGTCAGATGGTCTGGTATTCCCATCTCTTTTAGAATTTTCCAGTTTATTGTGATCCACACAGTCAAAGGCTTTGGCATAGTCAATAAAGCAGAAATAGGTATTTTTCTGGAACTCTCTTTCTTTTTTTGATGATCCGGTAGATTTTGGCAATTTGACCTCTGGTTCCCCTCCCTTTTCTAAAACCAGCTTGAACATCTGGAAGTTCACGGTTCATGTATTGTTGAAGCCTGGCTTTGAGAATTTTGAGGATTACTTTACTATTGTGTGAGATGAGTGCAATTGTGTGGTAGTTTGAGCATTCTATGGTATTGCCTTTCTTTGTGATTGGTTAACTACAGTTAACCACGTGTGTGTGTGTGAAAGTCACTCAGTCATATCCAACTATTTGATACCGCATGAACTGTAGCCTGCCAGGCTCCTCTGTCCATGGAATTTTCCAGGCAAGCATACTAGAGTGGGTAGTCATTCCCTTTTGCAGAGGACTCTTCCAAACCCAGAGACTGAACCTAAGTCTCCCATATTGCAGTCAGATTCTTTGCCATCAGAGCCACCAGGGAAGCCCATACTCTATTGAATAGTGGAAATCTGCTAAACTTGATTTCAGGTGCTTTCACCCACTTCCCCCCCTACCCTTCCCAGAAAAGGTAACTGTGGGGCTATCATAAGGCTACTAGCTTGACTATGATAATCATTTGAATATATATCTCAAGTCACATTACACACCTTAAGTAGATATAATTTGTATTTTAAAAAGATGAACATTTAAAAGACAAGTTTAAACACATTATGAAATAAATTTTAGTGAAATATACATAAAAAATCTATAAAATATATTGAAAATATTCTCACCAAATCAGAATTACAAAGGCTTACATTCAGTTATAATCACTATTGTGATTAACACAATGGTATTATAGTCACCATGATGTAGGGAGAGAAACTGATTCTCCATATAAAGTTATATGCATAGAGCTCTTAGAAGTTCAAAGTGGTTTCTGAAAACTATTGCACTGCATTAATTAGAATAATGAACAAAAAATTAAAATCAATTTTATCAGTAAAAAATGTTATTGTACAAAAATAATAACTGTAATTGAAATTTCTTATGGAGACATATAAAAGTCTTCATATTATTTCATTAAGTGAGACAAACAGTCCTTGCTAATGTCGCTTCAGTCATTTCCAACTCTTTGTGACCCCATGGACCATAGCCCTTCAGGCTCCTCTGTCCATGGGATTCCAATCGTCAAGAACACTGGAGTGGGTTGCCATTTCCTACTACACGGGACCTTCCCAACCCAGGGATTGAATCCACATCTCTAAAAAGAAAAATGTCATTTTATATACTATAATAAGAACCTTAACAATTTTCTTTCACAAAGAGTTAAAAGTATACAGCTATCTCTAAAACAGAGATTATAAAATATTTATGAAATAAGCATATTTTACTGGTTTTAGGACTCTATTACTTAGCCCCTTTGGAATTTTGTTCATAGTGTTGCTTTCTAAGGCCCATTTGACTTCACATTCCAGGATGTCTGGCTCTAGGTGAGTGATGACACAATACTGATTATCTGGGTTGTGAAGATGTTTTTTGTATAGTTTTCCTGTGTATTCTTGCCACCTCTTCTTAATATCTTCTGCTTCTGTTAGGTTCCCTACCATTTCTGTCCTTATTGAGCCCATCCTCGCATGAAATGTTCCCTTGGTATCTCTAATTTTTTTGAAGAGATCTCTAGTCTTTCCCATTCTATTGTTTTCCTCTATTTCTTTGCATTGATCGCTGAGGAAGGCTTTCTTTTCTCTCCTTGCTATTCTTTGGAATCTGTATTCAAATGGGTATATCTTTCCTTTTCTCCTTTGCTTTTCACTTCCCTTCTTTCACAGCTATTTATAAGGACTCCTCAGACAGCCATTTTGCATTTTTGCATTTCTTTTTCTTGGGGATGGTCTTGTTCCTGTCTCTTGTACAATGTCACGAACCTCCCTCCATAGTTCATCAGGCACTCTGTCTATCAGATCTAGTCCCTTAACTCTATTTCTCATTTCCACTGTATAGTCATAGGGGATTTGATTTAGGTCATACCTGAATGGTCTAGTGGTTTTCTCCACTTTCTTCAATTTCAGTCTGAACTTGACAATAAGGAGCTCATCGTCTGAGCCACAGTCATCTCCTGGTCTTGTTTTTGCTGACTGTATAGAGCTTCTCCATCTTTGGCCACAAAGAAGACAATCAATCTGATTTTGGTGTCAACCATCTGGTGATGTCCATGTGTAGAGTCTTCTCTTGTGTTGTCGGAAGAGGATGTTTGCTATGACCAGTGCATTCTCTTGGCAGAACTCTGTTAGCCTTTGCCCTGCTTCATTCTGTACTCCAAGCCCGAACTTGCCTGTTACTCCAGGTGTTTCTTGACTTCGTACTTTTTCATTTCAGTCACCTATAATGAAAAGGACATCTTTTTTGGGTGTTAGTTCTAGAAGGTCTTGTAGGTCTTCACAGAACTGTTCAACTTCAACTTCTTCAGGATTACTGGTCGGGGCATAGGCTTGGATTACCATGATATTGAATGGTTTGCCTTGGAAACAAAAAGAGATCATTCTGTCGTTTTTGAGATTGTATCCAAGTACTGCATTTCGGACTCTTTTGTTGACTATGATGGCTACTCCATTTCTCCTAAGGGATTCTTGCCCACAGTAGTAGATATAATGGCCATCTGAGTGAAATTCCCCCATTCCAGTTCATGTTAGTTCCCTGATTCCTAGAATGTTGGTGTTCACTCTTGCCATCTCCTGTTTGACCACTTCCAATTTGCTTTGTTTCATGGACATAACATTCCAGGTTCCTATGCAATATTGATCTTTACAGCATCAGACCCTGCTTCTACCACCAGTCCCATTTGCAACTGGGTGTTGTCTTTGCTTTGGCTCGATCCCTAAGTCAAGTGGGCCTTAGGAAGCATCACTACGAACAAAGCTAGGGGAGGTGATGGAATTCCAGTTGAGCTAGTTCAAATCCTAAAAGATGATGCTCTGAAAGTGCTGCATTCAATATGCCAACAAACTTGGAAAACTCAGCAGAGGCCACAGGACTGGAAAAAGTCAGTTTTTATTCCAATCCCAAAGAAAGGCAATGACAAGAAATGCTCAAACTATCTCACAGTTGCACTCATCTCACACACTCATAAAGTAAAGGTCAAAATTCTCCAAGCCAGGCTTCAACAATATGTGAACCATAAACTTCCAGATGTTTAAGCTGGTTTTAGAAAAGGCAGAGGAACAAGGGATCAAATTACCAACATCCACTGGATCATTGAAAGTGCAAGAGAGTTCCAGAAAAAAAAAAAAAAAAAAAACCAAACAAACAAACAAACAAAAAACAAAAAAAACCCATCTATTTCTGCTTTATCGACTATGCCAAAGCCTTTGACTGTGTGGATCACAATAAACTGTGGAAAATTCTAAAAGAGATGGGAGTACCGGACCATCTGAGCTGCCTCTGGAGAAACCTGCATGCAGGTCAGGAAGCAACAGTTAGAACTGGACATGGAATAACAGACTGGTTCCAAATAGGAAAACGAGTATGTCAAGGCTGTATATTGTCACCCTGCTTATTTAACTTATATGCAGAGTACATCAGGAGAAACGCTTGGCTGGAGGAAGCACAAGCTAGAATCAAGATTGGTGGAAGAAATATCAATAACCTCAGATATGCAGATGACACCACCCTAATGGCAGAAAGTGAAGAACAAAAGAGCCTCTTGATGAAAGTGAAAGAGGAGAGTGAAAAAGTTGGCTTAAAGCTCAACATTCAGAAAACTATGATCATGGCATCTGGCCCCATCACTTCATGGCAAATACATGGGGAAACAGTGGAAACAGTGGATGACTTTATTTTTCTGGTCTCCAAAATCACCTCAGATTGTGACTGCAGCCATAAAGTTAAAAGACAGTTCATCGCAGCACTGTTTATAATAGCCAGGACATGGAAGCAACCTATATGCTCATTGCAGATGAATGGGTAAGAAAGCTATGGCACATAAACACAATGGAATATTACTCAACCATTAGAAAGAATATATTTGAATCAGTTCTAATGAGATGGATAAAACTGGAGCCCATTATACCGAGTGAAGTAAGCCAGAAAAATAAACACCAATACAGTATACTAATGCATATATATGGAATTTAGAAAGATGGTAACGATAACCCTATATGCAAGACAGGAAGAGACACAGATGTATAGAACAGACTTTTGGACTCTATGGGAGAAGGCAAGGGTGTGATGATCTGAGAGAACAGCATCGAAACATGTATATTATCAAGTGTGAAACAGGTCGCCAGTCCAGGTTGGATGCATGAGACAAGTGCTCGGGGCCGGTGCACTGGGATGACCCAGAGGGATGGGATGGGGAGGGAGGTGGGAAGGAGGTTCAGGATGGAGAACACATGTAAATCCATGGCTGATTCATGTCAATGTATGGCAAAAACCACTACAATATTGTAGAGTAATTAGCCTCCAACTAATAAAAATAGTTTGGGGGAGGCAGAAAGACACTTACTCCTTGGAAGGAAAGCTATGACACATTAAAAGCACGTTAAAAAGCAGAGACATTACTTTGCCAACAAAGGTCTTCCAATCAAGGCTATGATTTTTCCAGTGGTCACGTACGGATGTGAGAGTTGAATTATAAAGAAAGCTAAGTACCAAAGATTTGATATTTTTGAACTGTGGTGTTGGAGAAGACTCTTGAGAATCCCTTGAGCTGCAAGGAGATCCAACCATCCATCCTAAAGGATATCAGTCCTGGGTGTTTATTGGAAGGACTGATGCTGAAGCTGAAACTCCAATACTTTGGCCACCTGATGCGAAGAGCTGACTCATTTGAAAAGACCCCGTGTCTGGGACAGTTTGAGGGCTGGAGGAGAAGGGGATGCCAGAGGAGAGATGGTTGAATGGCATCACTGACTCAGTGGACATAGGTTTTGGTGGACTCCGGGTGTTGTTTATGGACAGAGAGGCCTGGTGTGCTGCAGTTCATGGGGATGCAAAGAGTCTGACACGACTGAGTGACTGAACTGAACTTTGGAATTTTGAAATGTGGATTTCAAAATTCCATCACTTGTATGTCATGCAGCAAGAGGCTTCTTGTATGAGACCATTTTTTAAAGTCTATTATCTACAGTTATGCTGAGCTTCCCTGGTGGCTCAGTGGTAAAGTTGAATGCTTTATATCTTATCTTGAAGATCCCAGACAAGCCTCCATGATGAAAGCTTTAGCTTTGCCACCAGGATGATAGATGAAAGCTTACAGTCTTCCACTGGATTCATGGTCTCCAAAGAAGGTTTAACTCTGGGACTAAAGACAGTCTCGGTCACTCAGAACTTTGTATAGTAGAAATTTTATTAAGGCTATAGTGACAGAAAAAGCTTCTGACATAGATATCAGAAGGTGCTAGAATGATCATCTGCATCATTGACTTGAGCAGAGCATTATATACTTACTTTTCAGTTGGCTTGCTGAGAATAGAATAAAATACCTCAATGCTGTGAAAATCTTGCCCAGACTTTTTTCCTTACCATACATCCTGGGGTGACATCAGCATGAGATCAGCCAGAGGAATGAGTTAACCCAGAGCTCAAGGCTGTGGAACTTTTAACCAGACCTTCTCCCATAACATATATTCTGAGCTCAAAAAAGCACATCCTTGAATGAGAGATACTGCTGCTTGTGAGGCCTACATGTCTAAGGCAAAAGAAATGTGAAAAATAAAGAATGTTCACCTCCTCCTTAAAGGGGGCTTAGACTTGGACTCCTATTCACTGCCTGAGTTAACTCTCTCAAAGTATCCACCTGCCCATGCAGGAGATGCAGGTTTGAACCCTGGATCAGGAAGATCCCCTGGGGAAGGAAATGGAAATGCACTCCAGTATTCTTGCCTGGAGAATCCCATGGACAGAGGAACCTGGTGGGATACAGTCCATGTGGTCACAGAAGATTCAGACATGACTCAGTGACTAAAACTACAGCAACATGGCTGTGATAGAAAGTGTGTTCAAGAAAGGGAACATTTTTCTGAATAAAAGTATTGCTTCTTTGATGAATCTATTTTTGTACATACTTTTTCTAGTATGTGTACTTATTTATGTTTGATTTATTTCTTAAATAATAAATACCATAACATGTAATAAACTCAGAAGACATGGCACTATTTTTATATATGCAGTCAATAGAATATGAAATGAAAAATAAGAAGTTTCATAAGTTATGACTTCTTGGGAAGCTTCTAATTAAGGTCTAGATGGCATGTAGTATTACTGCAGAAATGATTCTTTGACTTCATGAATCAAATGGTTGCCATAGTAACCTTTTTCTATATCGTACATAATGCATTTTCTCCTATTGGATATTAAGCTTAGCAATATAATTTAAATTAATTTTTTGTATTTTATAGTTTAAGTTGTCACAGTAAAACATTCTTGAGTTTAAGAAGGATATTTGGAATTTTAGAACCACAATACATTTTGTCCATAAAATTAAATAAAATCATGTAAGATTGAGAGTTATAACTTTTCAGTGCATGTTCAGTGTTAGTGAATATGCCTCTTGATAAGAAGGCCAAAAAAAAAAAAATATGGAAATGTTTAAACTGATTAAAGCTGGTTAAAATTTTTACTATCTGATATGTCTTATATTTTATTTGCTTTGCTCAGTATAATATATCCTTCATAGGGTAGACAATTTGTTCATGACAGTGGATATCCAGAGTCTACAACATTACCTAGTACACAGAAGTTGTAAAATAAATACTTATAAATAAAATGTATATAATGAGATCATCTCATTTTTACAATTAGAAAATTATGAATATCTTTAAAATGTTTGTTGAAGTCAGAAACTGTTATATTAATTCCTATTACACTGTAAATAAAACAGCTTGAATTTTGACATTCCCTCCGAGGTGGCACAGACAGGAAAGAATCTGCCTGCAGTGAGGAAGACCCAGGTTTGATCCCTGGATCAGGAAGATTCCCTAGAGAAGGGAATGGCTACAGAATCCAGCATTCTTGCCTGGAGAATTCCATGGACAGAGGAGCCTGGCAGACTACAGTCCATGGGTTTGCAAAGACCCAGACATGACTTAGCAACTAACAACTGCTCAAAATTTGAAGGAATAATTACTTTCCCTTTAGGTTTTACATGTTAACATGTATATTTGTCAGAATGGAGTGAATTCTGTGTGGTATGTTGTGCCAAGGTTCATCTTTCAATATAGGCTTTCCACTTTATAATCATCTGATTTTAAACTTACATTTATTTTAAAAGATGGTTATTAACATGACTTAGAATCACTTTCCACCTCAAACTACAGAGAAATTGGAATGCGGTTTTTTTTTTCTATTTATGGAAATATTAAAATCAATACCACTTTAATAAATTTCTATTTTTTTAAGCCATCAAGTTTGTAGTAATTAGTTTCAGCAGCCATAGAAAATTGCTACATTTTCACTCACCAAATATACAGTTATCTAAATTATATAAATATACAATTATACAATTACAAAAATACAAACATTATCTACACTTGCTTTTTATTAGAAGTGTATCCTTTTTAATCATAAACATGAGGTCTTTTATTCTGAAAAATCAAGAAAACAATCGTGTTCTTTTCCTTTTTTTTTAAATATAACAAGAATTATGAAGATTTTCCATTGTTATTGTCTCCTATGAATAATTTCATAACATTTTGGCATAATCACCTTCTTTTATACATTGTTTTCATTTTGAGTTGATTTTAATTAATAATTTTTCTGGCATACCCCAAGTTTTGCAATAACAAATGACATGGAACTTATGATTTTAAAATGAATACAACTATGTAATAAGAAACTATATTGGCATTGTCGGGGTTATTTGTTTAATTTCAAATGCTCAGAACTGAAAGTGAATTAGAGTCACACATAAATTTTAATTCATACATAATAGCAAGAGCAATATATATATATGTACATATATATATATTTCTATCCACATAAATACATATATGCAAATGTATGTGTATATATAAGCAAGTATAAGCACATATAAGCAAATATATGTGCATATACATATATATACATGCTGCATATGTATGCTATTTATCTACATGTATCATTGTAAATGGGCTGAATTGTATATCAGAACCTCCACCATATATTGATGGAGATGAATATTTAAAGTATAATGCAAGGGGCTTCCCTGGTGGTCCAATGGCTAAGAATTTACCTAATGTGTAGGTTTCAGCTTAATTTCCATCACAGGGGTACAGGTTTGATCCTTGGTTGGGGAACTAAGATATCCCACATGTCTTGCAGCCAAAACACTGAAAACATAAAGCAGAAACAATATTTTAACAAATTTAATACTTTTAAAATAGTCTACCTCAAAAAAATCATTTAAAAATAACATAATAGTACAAAAGACAAAATATGTCTCTTTGTTTATAATAGAAAAAAATTTCTATAAATATCTTGGTCAATGTGTAGGTTTTAACTCAATTTCTCTGCTTAAATATTGAACTGGTATAGATATGCTTTTTGCACTATAGATTAACATGCATTTTATATAAATATGCTCATTAGAATTTCACTGAAATATTGTGCTGAGAACTCCATAGCAAAACTTTAATCAATCTGTGTACTTTCTTCTAAGAGTCTAACTAGGACAAATGCTAGATAACAGTTGAAGATTTTCCTTTTTTTGAAGACATTTATAAAACAGAAACAAAATTAAATGCCAGAACTATTTTCAGTTCAGAAAAATAAATCTCTAAAACCAGTTAAATGCCAAATGAAAATCAGAAGAGGTATTTATGTAAGTGCAACCTTAAAGCTTACATCATATATGAGTACCATGTAATTTTCCTTTATATGTTTAAAATACTTTATTTCAGAGCCTGTTTTATTATCTATTCCCATACTCAAAACATCATTATCATAAAACATCAGGTAAAAAAATCTAAAAAGAGATAGAGCATACTTTAAAAGTATGTTATTTTCCCAATCTAGTAAAAACACAGACATTTATTATTCTCATTTGTAAACATTCAGAAAAGAATGCATAGTCATTTGTCTTCCCTGATACTAAAGTAATATGGAAGCTTTGGTCATAAACGATAATGAAGACATTTCTGTCCCAGGTTCCATATCTGTTTCTGTCTCTCTGGGGCTTCCAGGATTCGATAACTAAAGTGTGCAGCAGATTGGTTAATTCCTCTGTGTGTGAACTACAGCTCAATGAGAGATAAATGAACTCTCTTCTGGGAACAACTGAGCAGAAGCTTGTCTGATAACCATCTGACTTATGATCACTGCTACATCTGAGTTGTTGAAATGAAGTGCTCCCTAGTCAAGAGACCAGGCTATAAAATAATGGGTGAATAAACGTTAAGGTGCTTAACTTATGGTGTTTAATCAGGTATTTGGATTGCACAGTATAAATTATGTTGATAGTGTCATAGACCATTGTTTCTGAACATATAGTTTTACTATCAATACATAAAAGGATATGAACATTTATAGCATTAATCATATAAATCAATAAAACAAGAGATTTCACACTTGTATTCATCTCCTTTAAACTTAAGAGTATTTTAGCAAATCAAATATACTATTTTCCTACCTGATAAGCTGAGCTGTCTGTTAAATTGATTGCAAACATGCCCTTTAAAAGTATACCTACAAATTCTGATTTTGTATGTTTAAGTATTCTTTAATATCAGTTTTAATTTTTACTTTTTTGCTCTATCAGATAACATCTTTACATATGGTACTGATGACTACCACATTGCTCTTAGGCCACAGATTCATGTTTGCTTCAATATTGAAAATAGGATGTTTTTTTTTAAATAGCTGTAATTAACTGTGAAATTAATTATTTTAATTTCTATATCAAAAAGGAAATACTTAATATTCAAGAAACTGCATGTGTTCCAACTGAGTATATTGAGTTTCTCTTGATTATTAACATCTTTCTTTGCTTGACAAATCAGAAACCAAAGGTTTATGATCATGTATCCATTTCTAACATTCCTTCATTTACTAAGTAATCATCTGAGGCCTACTCCTTACCACAGACTGAAAGTGAGAGCTACACTAAAGAACAAGGAAACATTGCCTTTGTGTTTTCAGAGTTTATAGACTGGTAGGGATAAGAAATGTAAATAATAGTCCCCCAAATCAGGTATTACATGCATATCCTGCATTTTTGTTTTATTTAATTATAGAAATAGTTTATTTTTTCCTTTATCTTTTCACAGACAAAGGAATTGCGAAATTGCATTGCTCTAAAAGAATATAAAGTGGAATGTGTATATACATTACAAAGACCTGCAGCAGCAACCAAAGGCCTCAGACAAAGCTTTCCTAAGGATGTGATATTGAACTATTTTTTTATAATGCAACTAGAAGGATGAAGAGGAATCATTTAAATGGAAAGCTAGCTGAAAGCATATTTTTAATCTATAATTATTTAGATTCAGAACAATATTCAGCATCTTGAGGAAGTAGCAAACGCACCAAGTCCAGAGTACTAAGGAGTATGAGGCAGGGGCTTAGCAGACAGAGGGGACAATAGAAAAATACAAGATTTGATTTAGTTGGCATTCTCAGAAACTGATATCCAGATAAGCAAATAAAGTATTTCTCTATGTTGCTCTTGTTCAGTTGATAAGTCAGGTCAAAACTTTTGCAGTCCCAAGGACTGCAGAATACCAGGCTCCTCTGTCTTCCACTATCTCCTGGAGTTTATTCAAATACATGTTCATTAACATCCGTGGTGTTATCTAAACATCTCATCCTCTGTCCCCTCTTCTCCTTTTGTCTCAGTCTTACCCAGTATCAGGGTTTCTTTCTTTTTTTTTTTTCCAGTAAATCAGCTCTTCACATCTGGTGGACAAAGTTTTGGAGCTTCAGCTTTAGCGTCAGTTCTTCCAAGGAATATTCCGGGTTGACTTCCTTTAGGATTGACTGGCTTGATCTTGCTTTCCTGGGGACTCTCAAGAGTCTTCTGCATCACCACCATTCAAAAGCATCAATTCTTTGGCACTCAGCTCCCTTTATGATCCATCTCTCACATCTGTACATGACTACTCAAAACACTGTAGATTTGACTATATGGACCTTTGTCCATATCAGCCTCATATCAGTAGACTATTCATATTATCAGGATTTACCCATAATAGATATGGAATATGAAATATCCCAAATCAAGAAATATCAATAATACGACTAACATAACATTTCCTTAGAGCTTATAGTTAAGAAAATATGTTGAAAAAATATCACACAGAACAAGATGAGTAAATAAAAGTTGATTTTATTCTGATCCTATTGCCAGCAGCTGGGGAGACAACACAGATCAAGCCTGCATACCCAGCTCCACGGAAGGAAAAAGCAAAAAGATTTTAAATACTGGAGTGAGCTAGTGGAAAATTACTGGAGGATACTGGGTGGGAGCTTGATCAACTGGATATGCTACCACATTAAGTGGTTCCCAAATTTGCCAATATTTTTCTCTGTGATTAGGCCATTTGTGTTTGATAATTAGCTTTGCCCAAAGAAAAGAAAAATTTCTCCTGTCTTAACCACTAAAAGTAGTTTTGCAACTTGAAGCAAGGCTCCAGGTTAGGCTGGAGTTAGTCTCCTACCCTCCTGTAGAGACTGTCACACAGGGACTGCTTCCTCCTTGATCACTTTAGAAGGGATGGCTCTCAGGTCTTTGAGAAAAAACAGTGGTTGTTGTTTTTGTTCAGTTGCTAAATTGTGCCCAACTCTTTGTGACTCCATGGACTGTAGCACCTCAGGTTCGTCTGTCCTCCTCAGGCTTCCCTGGAGGCTCAGTGATAAAGAATCCACCTGCCAATGCACGAGATGGTGATTCAGTCCCTGGGTTAGGAAGATCCCCTGCAGAAGGAAATGGTAATTCACCTCAGTATTCTTACCTGGGAAATTCCATGGACAGAGGAGGCTGGTGGTCGGCAGTCCATGAGGTTGCAAAAGATGAAAGACAGTCCTGAGTTACAAAACTGGAAAGAGCCTTTTAAAAAGATATTTATCTCAAAGAGACAAAGAAGTAAATTAAAATTACACATTTTAATGCTCTAAGAAAAGAAATAGATCAGATGATGCAGGAGAAATTCATGTGATATCCATCAAGTAAATACCTTGAAAGTGTCTACTTGAAGTAGAAAGTTTTGTTTTGATAAAAGCTGTTTAAAATTCCAGTTTAATATGCAAGAAGCAAACATCCCCATCATTCTGTACTTCTTGAAATTTTGCTAAATGTAAGACTGTTCATATTATGTAATATTGGTTTTCAGTAATTAAAGTTATGTGCTAGATTTTGCTATTTTGACAAGGAGATTCTTATACATACAGAAAGCTAGCATCATTGATCCAGTGATTTATTGATTGTATTGTATTGTTTCATATTGTATTGTTCAAAGGAAATTTAGTTTGTAGATCCTAAGAACATTACCCATTCATCTGATTAGTGTCAAACAGATTGCAGACCTTATATTTAGCAAGAAGAAAACAGCTTTGACAAGATTAGCTGTGCAGTTTTAAATCTTGCTAAAGTGTGGAGAGGAATCTCACTGAAGTCACTTAAAAAAAAAAAATAAAGAAAGTCCTATGAGTCTAAACCAAGAGCAGAAGCACCATGCCATACAGAAAACTGTCTGAGATTGACAGTAGTAAGGTTTCCCAGAAAAGTAAAGCCTTGCTGACAGAAAAAGTCCTGATTCATGTTCAAGGAAATATTCTTCCAAATCTGAAGAATATTGAGATATATATCTGAGAATAATACAGTGGACCAGTGAATTAAAGCTATCTCTGATATACACACTCAAATGTACATAGTGAATGCCATTCCTTGTAACAGCAAAGATCCATATATGTGTTAATATCTAGAGTTTAAATATGTAGCAGAATACATGCATAAACCTCTCCCTTCTGAAATGTAATTTTTAAATCACCTGATTTTGAAAAGAAATAACTAAATATCAGTGTAACCTCTAACTCAATCTATGACATAAAAGTAAGACGCATAAAATTTTAGCACAGAGATCTCAGGAAATCATCCTCAGATGCCCTAAGAAAATTGCAGAATTTTACAGGGAAAATCATGAGACCCTAGGAAAAACAACCCTCATTTCATGTGTCAAAATCAAGGCTAGGAAAGGATGAACAGTTAGAGAGTGGCTGTGAATAAAACTCAAGCATGTGGTAGCTCAGCTGGTAAAGAATCCACCTGCAATGCGGGAGACCCCCGTTCGATTCCTGGGTCAGGAAGATCTACTGTAGAAGGGATAAGCTGCCCACTCCAATATTCTTGGGCTTCTCTGGTGGCTCAGCTGGTAAAGAATCCGACTACAATGCAGGAGACCTGTGTTTGATCCCTGGGTTGGGAAGATCCTCTGGAGAAGAGAAAGATCACCCACTCCAGTATTCTGGCCTGGGGAATTCCATGGACTGTGTATTCCTTGAGGTTCCAAAGAGTGACAATCAAAAAGTAATTGAGTGACTTTCACTTTCCTGTTAAAAACAACAACAACAACACTGACATGTTATTTCTTCTTTTTTTTTTTTCTTGTGGCATTATTTGTTTAAAAAGGTTTTATTAGCTTGAAATTCACTAATTATTTTCACAACCCCTTGTTAGAGGTTAAGAAGATGGAATCTGAGATTTGCTAACTTGGCCAAAGCTCTTATTTAAGTTTACCCTAGTACCTAGTTTAACCTTTCTAGCTATGCCATATGATTATTCAACTGGGAAAAAGCTGGCTACCTTATGGTTTCGTTGTGGATATTAAATGTGATAGTGTATATGAAACAATTAGCGTGCTTCTTGTTCCAAACAGATGTTAGCTACTCTGTAATTATCATTATCATAAGATATTCAAACTGATTTAACCAATATTATTATCATATGATATCTCATCCAGCAGATCATGTACCTGCTCACATACAATTACTTCTGCACATGTTCTGTTTAAAGTGAACAGTCAGCAAAGAAGCGGAGGGTTGGCAAGTTAATGACATCTCCATGATCCAAAGAACAACAGAAAAACAAACAAAAGCTTCAGTTAAGAAAAAAGTTTTTCTATTTTCTCTGTTATAAACAGTTCTACACCTAGCTTATGGAGTGGCCATGCTATTTTTCTTTGCCGATAAATATGACTTTTGCTCTACTAGTGAAGAGCCTCAGATTTTTATTCTCTAATTCTATATTTACTCAACTTTCCTAGAGAGAGTCCACTTACATTTTTTCCCTGAACTTCTATAAGTTTTGTCACTAAAAGATTGTTGTACATACATTTTCTATCACAAAAAGTGTTAGTTTTTCGTTTCTAAGCTAAAGAACAGAAGAAATATTGTAGGATATTTCCCCCCTTGACTATTATTCAGTTTTGCTTTCATTTGAACTCAAATAAATTCATGATAATATATTAATGTGAGATTTTAAATTGATATTGAAAAATGGCAGCATTTTGTTGTTCTTTAGTCACAAAGTCATTTCTCTTTTGTGATGCCATGGACTGTAGAATGCTGAGTTTCTCTGTCCATGTGGTTTCCCAGGCAAGAATACTGGAGTGGGTTATCATTTCTTTCTACAGGAATCGTCCTGACCCAGGGTTCAAATCCACTGCATTGGCAGGCGGACTCTTCATTACTGAGCCACCAAGAAAGCACAGAGAGCAGTATTAATTGGTATCCCTTGAAGGTAGCTTATTTAAATTTATAAACTATCAGAAATCAAGTTTTGCTTATCTTGATTTGAGTTGCAGCATGTTACTGACTTGACAAGATGAGTGAACTCTACTTATATGAAACATTAATGTACACACTTGTTTGAACTTAATCTGAAGATTAACGTTCCAAATCAAGCCTTCCTTCTTCTTCAAAGAAGATGTATTAAAAATTAAATATAAAATGAATAAATAAATAAATAAAAATTAAATATAATTCACTGAAACTTCCATTCACTTTATATGTTTACTTTTTTTCTTTTTCTGATGCTGAAATCAATTGTTTCTATTGTTTGAGGTTCAGAACATCTTCTATGCCACTGGACTATAATCTACTGACTATGATATAAAGATCTCATTGGGGTGACAGTCCCAAGATGGCAGAGGAATAGGACAGGGAGACCACTTTCTCCCCCATAAATTCATCAAAAGATCATTTGAATGCTCAGCTATTTCCACAAAACCACTTCTGAACACTGGTGGAGGACACTGGACACCCAGAAAGGCAGTCTCTTCTCTTCAAAAGAAGATAGGGCAAAATATAAAAGACCAAAAGAGACAAATTTTTAGGGATGAAGACCTGTCCTGGGGAGGGAGTCATGAAGGAGGAGAAGTTTCCAAACAGTAGGAAATGCTCTTAAAGGCGGGTATGTGGGGAGTTTTGGAATCTCAGAGAGCAACATAACTTGGAGATTAAAACACACACACACACACACACACACACACACACACACACACACACACACACACACAGAGTATGCACCTAACATAACTGCCAGTGGAGAAGTAGCCCAGAACCTCGTTTCCACCACCATCATTCTGGGGTTGGACAGGGAGGTGTGGGCTGCAAAATTGGTGCTAAAGGTAAGGACCATCATATGGTGCCTTGGCCAGGAATTCAACTGAGTCTCCTGCATGGGAGGCAAGAGTTCTAACACTGAACCACTAATGCAGTGACACTGTATATTTTCACCTTGCTTATTTAACTTATATGCAGAGTATATCATGAGAAACACTGGGCTGGATGAATCACAAACTGGAATCAAGATTGCTGGAGAAGTATCAATAACCTCAGATGTGTAGATGACACCACCCTTATGGCAGAGAGTGAAGAACTAAAGAGCCTCTTGATGAAAGTGAGAGAGGAGAGTGAAAAAGTTGACTTAAAGCTCAACATTCAGAAAACTAATATCATGGCCTCCAGTCCCATCACTTCATAGCAAATAGATGGCAAAGCAGTGGCAGAATTTATTTTTTGGGGCTCCAAAATCACTGCAGATGGTGACTGCAGCCAAGAAGTCAGAAGACGCTTACTGTTTGGAAGGAAAGTTATGACCAATCTAGACAGCAAATGGAAAAGCAGAGACATTACTTTTCCAACAAAGGTCTGTCTAGTCAAGGCTATGGTTTTTCCCGTGGTCATGTATGGATGTGAGAGTTGGACTATAAAGAAAGCTGAGCACCAAAGAATTGATGCTCTTGAACTGTAGTGTTGGAGAAGACTCTTGAGAGTCCCTTGGACTTCAAAGAGATCCAACCAGTTCATCCCAAAGGAGATCAATCATGAGTGTTCATTTGAAGGACTGATGCTGAAGCTCGAACTCCAATACTTTGGCCACCTGATAAGAAGAGCTGACTCATTTGAAAAGACCCTGATGCTGGGAATTATTGAAGGCGGGAGGAGAAGGAGACAACAGAGGATGAATTGGTTGGATGGCATCACCAACTGAATGGACATGAGTTTGGATAAACTTCAGGGGTTGGTTATGGACAGGGAGACCCGGCATGATGCAGTCCATGGGGTCGCAAAGAGTCAGATATGACTTAGTGACTGAACTGAACTGAACTGAAGGTAAGGACCAGGGGGCCTGAATGTCCTGAGGACAATCTGAGGGAGCTAATGTGAGATAGCAACCCAAACTTTGGAATTGTCGTAGATAAAATAAAAGAGAACTTTCCCACAGAAGTTGCTAACATGCAGCCTGGACTGCTCACATAACAAAGGATTGGGTGAATGCCAAAGAAGAGCTAGCAGGCTGCATACAGGCTCCTTCTCCCCTCCACCAGAGGCAGAGAGGCAGGCCCGCGACAGACAGGGCCAGAAAGCAAGGAGCTGCTGCAGTCTTGGCCTTGGAGACCGACATCCTCCACCAAACTGTGAGCAGGCTCCCAGTTGCTAACCGTGTCATCCTGGAATCTTGGATGGTTGACATCTGTCAGTAGGGTCACAGCCTGAGATCAGCTCCCCAGAGGAGACATTCGGCACACCTGAGATGGTGATCTCATGGCGCACCTGGGAAACTGAGCAGCCGGGACTGGGGAGGCGATTAAGACACACGGTTCACCAGGGCCTGTGTGCTGGCTAAGCACCTGGTCACTTGAGCTGCTCGGACCTGGGAAGTGCACAAAACTCAAGCCCAGCTGAGTCTGTATGCTTGTGGAGTACCCAAGAAATTAAGTGGCTTGGGCCTGGGAAGTGCATGAAATGCAGGGCCCACTTTGGACAATGCCCCTGCAGAGCACCCTGGAGCCTGAGCAGTGTAGACTCAGGAAGCACATGCCACCTTGAGCTGAGGCAAACCCAGTGTGGTCCGTATACTGTGAGCACTCCCCATACATGCCAGTGATATTTGTTTGCAGTATTGTTCCCTCCCCACAACACAACTGAACAAGTGAGCCTAAATAAGTGACCACCTTTGCCTCCTTGTGTGAGCTTGGAAATTAGACACTGAAGAGACTTCCAAAAAGAGGAAGCCAAAATAAAAAAATAAGAGGGATCCACTCTGGAAGTGACAGGTGCAACAGCTTAAATCCCTGTAGTTAACATTGACTAAGCATTGGAAGGGGCCTATAGACCTTGAGAAAAAGTACAAGCTGGAACAAGGAACTATCTGAAACTGAACTGACCCCACACTGCCCACAATAGCTCCAGAGAAATTCCTAGATATATTTTTATTATTATCACTTTTTAAAAATTTTAAGATCTTTATTGCTCCTTTAATTTTCATTTTTATAACCTACAATTGCCTTGCAAAAAAAGATACAATTTTAAAGAAAATTTCATATGTGTGTATATATATATATATAATTTTGTGACTGATTTTGTTTGATATTTGTAATACTGGTTTTTTGAGAGCCTAACCTCTATGCTAGATTTTTAATAGTTGCTTTTTGGTATTTGTTATCAACTTTGTACTTTTAAGAATATAATCTTCAGTTTCCATTTTCACTTAGGGATGTGATAACTGACTTGATTGTTCTTTCCCCTTTTGACTCTCTCTTTTCTCCCCCAGGTCAACTCTATCTCCTCCCTCCCCCTTCTCTTCTCTATGTAACTCTGTGAATCTCTCTGGGTGTTCCAGACTGTTGACAGCACTTAGGGAGTTGATTACTGGCTAGATTACTCTCTCCCTTTTTTATTCCCCCTCTTCTCCTCCTAGTAACCACTATCTCTTCCCTCTCTCTATCTACATCTCTCTCCCACCCTCTTTTCTTCTCCATGTAACTCTGTGAGCCTCTCTGCATGTCCCTTGCTATGGAAAATTGTTTCATCATTAATCTAGATGCTTTATCATCTGTGTTGTATGGATGGAGAAGTCTTGAGGCTACTGTAAGAATAAGACTGAAAGTCACAGGCAGGAGGCTTAACTCCAAAACTTGAGAACTTCAGAGAACCCCCAATTCCAGGAAAGAGTAATAGACAAAAACTCACCCAAAAGCCTTTATAACTACATTGAGACCAGGCTCCACCCAAGAGCCAACAATTTCCAGGGCAAGACATGCCATTGTAATTCTCCAGCAAAGCAGGAACGCAGCCCTGGACATTAAAAGATAGGCTGCCCAAGGCCATGCCAAATCCAAAGACAACCCAAAACTCACTACTGGACACTTCACTACACTCCAGAGAGAAGAGATCCAGCTCCACTCACCAGAACACCAACACAAATTTGCCCAACTGGGAAACCTTGACAAGTCACTTTTCCAACCCCACCCAAAATAAAGAGGAATCACGAACTTCCAGTCTACAGAAAGGGAACCCCAAACACAGAAATCTAAACCAAATGAAAAGACAGAGAAATATTCAGCAGGTGAAGGAACATGATAAATGCCCACCAAACCAAACAAAAGAGGAGGTGATAGGGAGTCTACTTGAAAAAGAATTCAGGGTAATGTTAGTACAGATGATCCAAAATCTTGAAAACAAAATGGGGCAACAGAAAAATAGACTAGAGATAAGGATTGAGAAGATGCAAGAAATGTTTAACAAGAACCTGAAAAGAATAAAGAAGAGTCAATCAATAATGAATAATGCAGTAACTGAGATCAAAAGCACTCTGGAGGGAATCAACAGTAGAATAACTGAGGCAGAAGATAGAAGAAGTGTAGAAGAAGATAGAATGGTGGAAATAAATGAAGTAGAGAGGAAAAAAAAAGAGAATTGAGAAAAGTGAGGATGAACTCAGAAACCTCTGGGACAATGTTAAACGTCCGAACACTTGAATCATAGGAGTCCCAGAAGAAGAAAACAAAATGAAAGGGCATGAGAAAATACTTCAGGAGACAATAATTGAAAACTTCCCTAAAATGGGGAAGGAAATAGCCACCCAAGTCCAAGAAACCCAGAGAGTCCCAAACAGGATAAACCCAAGGCAAAACACCCCAATAAATATATTAATCAAACTAATGAAGATCAAACACAAAGAGCAAATATTAAAATCAGCAAAGGAAAAACAGCAAATAACACAAAAGGAGATCCCCATAAGGATAACAGCAGATTGCTAAATAGAAATGCTTCAGGCCAGAAAGGAATGACAGGACATACTTAAAATGATGAAAGAGGAAAGTCTACAACTCAGATTACTATATCCAGCAAGGATCTCATTCAAATATGAAGGGAAAAATTAAAAGCTTTACAGACAAGCAAAAGCTGAGAGAATTCAGCACCATCAAACCAGCTCTTCAACAAATGCTAAAGGATTTTCTCTAGACAGGAAACACAAAAAGGGTGTATAAACTTGAACCCAAAACAACAAAGTAAATGGCAACAGGACCATACTTATCAATAATTACCTTAAATGTAAAAGGTTTGAATGCCCCAACCAGAAGACAAAGGCTAGTTGAATGGATACCAAAACAAGACCTTTATATATGCCATCTACAAGAGACCCAGCTCAAACTAAAGAACACATACAGACTCAAAGTGAAGGGCTAGAAAAAGATATTTCATGCAAATGGAGACCAAAAGAAAGCAGGAGTAGCAAAACTCATATCAGATAAAATAGACTTTGAAATACAGACCGTGAAAAGAGACAAAGAAGGACACTACATAATGATCAAAGGATCAATCCAAGAAGAAGATAAAACAATTATAAATATACATGCAACCAACATAGGAGCACCTCAATATGTAGGGCAAATGCTAACAAGTATGAAAGGGGAAATTAATGGTAACACAATAATAGTGAGATCCTTTAATATATCACTCACACCTATGGATAGATCAACCAAACAGAAAATTAGCAAGAAAATGCAAATTTTAAATGATATAATGGACCAGTTAGACCTAATTGATATCTGTAGGGCATTTAACCACAGAACAATGAATTTCACCATTTTCTCAAGTGCACACAGAACATTCTCCAGGATAGATCACATCCTGGGCCATATATTTAACTTTGGTAAATTCAAAAAGTTGGAATCATTTCAAGCATCTTTTCTGCTCACAGTGCAGTAAGATTAGATGTCAACTACAGAAAAAACAACAACAACAACAACAACAACCCTGTTAACAATACAAACATATGGATGCTAAACAACACACTTATGAATAACCAACAAATCATGGAAGAAATAAAAAAGGAAATAAAAATACACATAGAAACACATGAAAATGAAAACACAACAATCCAAAACCTGTGGGATTCAGTAAAAGTAGTGCTAGGGGAAAGGTTCATAGCAATACAAGCTTACCTCAAGAAACAAGAGAAAAACCAAATAAATAACCTAACATTACACCTGAAGCAACTAGAAAAAGGATAAATGAAGAACCCCATGGTTAGTAGAAGGAAATAAATCATAAAAATTAATGATTTATGATATTGAAAATAAATGAAAAAGAAACAAAGGAGACTACAGCAAAAATCAACAAAACCAAAAGCTGGTTCTTTGACAACACAAATAAAACAGACAAACCATTAGCCAGGCTCATCAAGAAAAAAAGAGAAAATAATCAAATCAACAGAACTAGAAAAGAAAATGGAGAAATCACAACAGACAACACAGAAATACAAAGAATCTTAAGAGACTACTATCAACAAATATATGACAATAAAATGGACAATTTGGAAGAAATGGAAGAATTCTTAGAAAAGTACAACCTTCCAAGACTTATCCAGAAAGAAATAGAAAATCTTAACAGACTCATCACAAGCATGGAAATTAAAACTATAATCAGAAATCTTCCAACAAACAAAAACCCAGAACCAGGTGACTTCACAGATGACTCTACCAAAAATTTAGAGAAGAGCTAACACCTATACTACTCAAATGCTTCCAGAAAATTACAGAGGAAGTATACCACCAAATGCATTCTATGAGGCCATTATCACCCTAATACCAAAATCAGGCAAAGATGCCATAAAAGAAGAAAACTACAGGCCAATATCACTGATGAACATAGATGCAATAATTCTCAACAAATTCTCACGAACAGATTCCAACAACATATTAAAGATCCTACATCATGACCAAGTGGGATTTATCCCACGGATGCAAGGATTCTTCAATATTTGCAAATCAATCAATGTGATGCATCACATTGACAAATTGAAGTATAAAAGCCATATGATTATCTCAGTAGATGCAGAGAAAGCCCTTACAAAATTCAACATCCATTTATGATAAAAACTGTCCAGAATGCAAGTATAGAAGGAACATACCTCAACATAATAAAATCCATATATGGTAAACTCACAGCAAACATTATCCTCAATCATGAAAAATTGAAAACATTTCCCCTAAAGTCAGGAAAAAGACAAGTGTGCCTGCTCTCACCACTACTATTCAGCATAGTTTTGGAAGTTTTAGGGCATAGCAATCAGAGAAGAAAAAGAAATAAAAGGAACCCAGATTGAAAAAGAAGAAATAAAACTCTCACTAATTGCAGATGACATGATCCTTGACATAGAAAACCCTAAAGATATTACCAGAAATTACTGGAGCTAATCAATGAATACAGTAAAGTTGCCAGATATAAAATTAATACACAGAAAGCCCTTGCATTCCTATACACTAACAATGAGAAAACAGAAAGAGAAATTAAGGAAACACACTCATTCACCATTGTGACAAAAAGAATAAAATACTTAGGAATCAATTCAGTTCAGTTCAGTTCAGTTGCTCAGTCATATCTGATTCTTTGCAACCGCATGAATCGCAGCAATCCAGGTCTCCCTATCCACCACCAACTCCTGGAGTTCACTCAAACTCATGTCCATCGAGTAGGTGATGCCATCCAGTCATCTCATCCTCTGTTGTCCCCTTCTCCTCCTGCCCTCAGTCCCTCCCAGCATCAAGGTCTTTTCCAATGAGTCAACTCTTCGAATGAGATGGCCAAAGTATTGGAGCTTCAGCTTCAGTGTCAGTCCTTCCAATGAACACCCAGGACTGATCTCCTTCAGGATGGACTGATTGGATCTCCTTGCAGCCCAAGGGACTCTCAAGAGTCCTCTCCAACACCACAGTTCAAAAGCATCCATTTTTCGGTGCTCAGCTTTCTTCAGAGTCCAACTCTCACACCCATACATGACCACTGGAAAAATCATAGCCTTGACTAGACGGACCTTTGTATAAATCTACCTAAATAAACCAAAGCCCTATATATAAAACTATAAAACACTGATGAAACAGATCTAGGATAACACAAATAGAGGCAGAAATATACCATGTTCATAGATTGGAAGAATCAATATAGTGAAAATGAGTATACTACCCAAACCAATCTACAGATTCAAAGCAATCCCTATCAAACTACCAATGGTATTTTTCACAGAACTAGAACAAATAATGTAACAATTTGTATGAAAATACAAAAAACTTCAAATAGCCAAAGCAATAAAGAAGAATGGAACTGGAGGAATCAACCTGCCTGACCTCGGACTATACTACAAGCTACAGTCATCAAGACAGTATGGTACTGGCACAAAAACAGAAATATTGATCAATGGAACAAAATAGAAAGCCCAGAGATAAATCCACTCATGTATAGACACCTTATCTTTGACAAAGAGGCAAAAATATACAATAGAGGAAAGATAATCTCTTTAACAAGTGGTGCTGGGAAAACTGGTCAACCACCTGTAAAAGAATGAAACTAGAACACTTTCTAACACCATACACAAAAATAAACTCAAAATGGATTAAAGATCTAATTGTAAGACCAGAAACTATAAAACTCCTAGAGGAAAACATAGGCAAAACATTCTCTGAAATAAATCACAGCAAGATCTATTATGACCTACCTTCCAGAGTAATGGAAATAAAAGCAAAAATAAACAAATAGGACCTAATTAAACTTAAAAGCTTTTGCACAACAAAGGAAACTATAAAAAAAGTGAAGATACAGCCTTCAGAATGGGAGAACATAATAGCAAACAAAGCAACTGACAAAGAATTAATCTCAAAAATATATTAGCAGCTCATGCAGCTCAATACCAGAAAAATAAATGACCCAATCAAAAAATGGGCCAAAGAACTAAACAGACATTTCTCTAAAGAAGACATACAGATGGTTAACAAGCACATGGAAAGATGCACAATATCACTCATTATCATAGAAATAAAAATCAAAACCACAATGAGGTACTACCTCATGCCAGTCAGAATGGTTGCTATCAAAAAGTCTACAAAAAATAAATTTTGAAAGGATGTGGAGAAAAGGAAGCCCTCTTACACTGTTGATGGGAATGAAAACTAGTGCAGCCACTATGGAGAACAGTGAAGATTCCTGAAAAGCTGGAGATAGAACTGCCATACAACCCAGCAATCCTACTGCTGGGCATACACACCAAGGAAACCAGAATTGAAAGAGACACATGCACCCCAATGTTCATCGCAGTACTGTTTACAATAGCTAGGACATGGAAGCAATGTTGATGTCCATTGGCAGATAAATGGATAAGAAAACTGTGGTACATATACACAATAGACTATTTCTCAACTATTAAAAAGAATGCATTTGAATCAGTTCTAATGAGGTGGATGAAACTGGTGCCTATTATAAGAGTAAAGTAAGTCTGAAAGAATAACACCAGTACAGTATATTAATGCATATATATGGAATTTAGAAAGATGGTAACAATGACCCTATATGCAAGACAGCAAAAGAGACACAGACAAGAAGAACAGATTTTTGGACTCTACGTGAGGAGGCAAGGGTGGGATTATTTGAGAAAATATTGAAACCAGTATATTACTTTGTGTGAAATCAATGACCAGTCCAAGTTTGATGCATGTAAGAGGGCACTCAAAGCCAGTGCACTGGGACAACTGAGAGGGATGGGATGGGGAGGGAGGTGGGAGGGGGTTCAGGATGGGGGGCACATGTACACCCTTGGCTGATTCATGTCACTGTATGGCAAAAACCACCACAATATTGTAAAGTAATTAGCCTCCAATTAAAATAAATAAATTAAATTAAAAAATCTCATTGGTACATCTCTGTAATTATTTAAGAGATAAAGGCGTAAGTAATAAGCTTTGATGAATAGACAGTTGTTTCTTTTAATACTAGCTAAAGAGTATAACACTCAGGATTAGCAAACTACACACTTCACGCTGGCTTGTTTTGATTGTGTATTGTGTCTAGCATTCAAACTCACATGAACCTCCAAATTTTTGCAATAATAAATGCCAGATTTGTTATTAATAATACAACTATTCATGACCTCAAGGAAACTTATGTAAAGTTAGAGAACAAAGCTATTATGGTGTTTTGTACCTATTATTTCCATATGTCAAAAGACCTCATGTTAAGACTTGAAAAACTTGCATTTTTATCACTAAAGTAAAATGTACCTTCAGCATGACAAGTATAATAATGAAACATATTGGCCTTAAAACAGCTGTATTTCCAGGTATTTGTTAGTGTCAATGAATAAAATGCTTTTATTTGTGAATAATGCACTTCAGTTCAGTCTTTCAGTCGTGTCCAGCTCTTTGCAAACTTATGGACTGCAGCACGCCAGGCTTCCCTGTCCATCACCAACCCCTAGATCTTCAAATTCATGTCCATTAGGTCAGTGAGGCCATCCAACCATCTTATCCTCTGTTGTCCCCTTCTCCTCCTTCCTTCAACCTTTCCCAGCATTAGGGGCTTTTCAAAAGAGTCAGTTCTTTGCATCAGGTGGCCAAAGTATTGGAGTTTCAGACTCAGCATCAGTCCTTCCAATGAATATTCAGGACTGATTTCCTTTAGGATTGACTAGTTTGATCTCCTTGAAGTCCAAGGGATTCTTAAGAGTCTTCTCCAACACCACAGTTCAAAAGCAACAATTCTTCAATGTTCAGCCTTCTTTACAGTCCAACTCTCACATCCATACATGACTACTAGAAAAAGCCATAGCTTTAACTAGACAGGCCTTTGTCGGCAAAGTAATGGCACTACATTTTAATATGCTGTTGAAGTTGGTCATTGGTTTTCTTTCAAGGGGCAAGCATCTTTTAATTTCATGGCTGCAGTCACCATCTGCAGTGATTTTGGAGCCCCCCAAATTAAAACATATCACTGTTTCCGTTGTTTCCCCATTTATTTGACATGAAGTGATGGGACTGAATGCCATGATCTTTGTTTTTTGAATGTTGAGTTTTAAGGCAGCTTTTTCACTCTCCTAGGCTGTGCACTAGTGGGGCCGAGAGGAGCTATCCCACATCCAAGATAAGGAGCAGTGGCTGTGCTTTGCTGGAGCAGCTGTAAAGAGATACCCCAAGTCCAAGGTAAGAGAAACCCAAGTAAGATGGTAGACGCTGAGAGAGAGTATCAGAGGGCAGAAAGACTGAAACACAATTGCAGACAACTAGCACAGATCACAGCCTTGAATAACTCAATGAAACTAAGTCATGCCGTGTGCGGCCACCCAAGACGGTCATGGTGGAGAAGTCTTACAGAATGTGGTCCACTGGAGAAGGGAATGGCAAACCACTTCAGTGTTCTTGCCTCAAGAACCCCATGAACAGTATGAAAAGACAAAATGATAGGACACTGAAGGATGAACTCCCCAGGTCAGCAGGTGCCTAATACGCTACTGGAGATCAGTGGAGAAAAAACTCCAGAAAGGATGAAGGGATGGAGTCAAAGCAAAAACAACACAAAGTTGTAGATGGGACTGGTGATAGAAACAAGGTTTGATGTTGTAAAGAGCAATATTGCATAGGAACCTGGAATGTTAGGTCCATGAATCAAGGTAAATTGGAAGATGCCAACCAGGACATGACAAGAGTGAACTTCTACATTCTAGGAGTCAGAAAACTAAGATGGACTGGAATGGGTGAATTTAACTCATATGACCATTATATCTACTACTGTGAGCAAGAATCCCTTAGAAGAAATGGAGTAGCCATCATAGTCAACAAAAGAACCCAAAATGCAGTACTTGGATGTAATCTCAAAAACGACTGAATAATCTCTTTTCTTTTCCATAGCAAACCATTCAATATCATGGTAATCCAAGTCTATGCCCCGACTAGTAACACTGAAGAAACTGAAGTTGAATGGTTCTATGAAGACCTTCAAGACCTTCTATAACTAACACCCCAAAAAAGTTGTCCTTTTCATTATAGGGGACTGGAATACAAAAGTAGGAAGTCAAGAAGCACCTGGAATAGCAGACAAATTTGGCCTTGGAGTACAGAATGAATCAGGGCAAAGACTAACAGAGTTCTGCCAAGAGAACATGCTGGTCATAGCAAACACCCTCTTCTAACAACACAGGAGAAGACTGCACACATGGACATCACCAGATGGTCAACACCAAAATCAGATTGATTAAATCCTTTGCAGCCAAAAATGGAGAAGTTCTATACAGTCAACAAAAACAAGACTGGGAGCTGACTGTGGCTCTAATCATGAACTCCTTATTGCCAAATTCATACTTAAATTGAAGAAAGTGGGGAAAACCACTAGACCATTCAGGTATGACCTAAATCAAATCCCTTATGACTATACAGTGGAAGTGAGAAATATATTTAAGGGACTAGATCTGATAGATTGCCTGATGAACTGTGAGCGGAGGTTCATGATATTGTACAGGAGACAGGTAACAAGACCATCCCCAAGAAAAAGAAATGCAAAAATGCAAAATGTCTGTCTGAGGAGGCCTTACAAAGAGCTGTGAAAAGAAGAGAGGTGAAAGGCAAAGGAGAAAAGGAAAGATATACCCATTTGAATGCAGAGTTCCAAGGAATAGCAAGGAGAAATAAGAAAGCCTTCCTCAGCGATCAATGCAAAGAAGTAGAGGAAAACAATAGAATGGGAAAGATTAGAGATCTCTTGAAGAAAATTAGAGATAACAAGGGAACATTTCATGCAAAAATGAGCTCGATAAAGGACAGAAATAATATGGACCTAACAGAAGCAGAATATATTAAGAAGAGGTGGCAAGAACACACAGAAGAACTGTAAAAAAAGATCTTCACGACCCAGATAATAATGAAGGTGTGACCACTCACACTCACCTAGAGCTGGACATCTTGAAATGTGAAGTCAGGTGGGCCTTAGGAGTCATCACTACAAGCAAAGCTATTAGAGGTGATGGAATTCCAGTTGAGTTTTTCCAAATCCTAAAAGATGATGCTATGAAAGTGCTACATTCAATATGCCAGCAAATTTGGAAAACTAAGCAGTGGCCACTGGACTAGAAAAGGTCAGTTTTCATCTCAATGCCAAAGAGAGGCAATGCCAAAGAATGCTCAATCTACTACACAATTGCACTCATCTCACATGCTAGCAAAGCAATGCTCAAAATTCTCCAAGCCAGGCTTCAGCAATACGTGAACCATGAATTTTCAGATATTCAAGCTGGTTTTAGAAAAGGCAGAGGAACCAGAGATCAAATTGCCAACATCCACTGGATCATCAAAAAAGCAAAAGAGCTTTTTTTAAAAAAAAAATCTATCTCTGCTTTATTGACTATGCCAAAGCCTTTGACTGTGTGGATCACAATAAACTGTGGAAAATTCTGAAAGAGATGGGAATGCCAAGTTACCTGACCTGCCTCTAGAGAAACTGGTATGCAGGTCGGGAAGCAACAGTTGGAACTGGACATGGAACAACAGACTGGTTCCAAATAGGAAAAAGAGTACGTCAAGGATGTGTATTGTCACCGTGCTTATTTAACTTATATGCAGAGTACATCATGAGAAACGCTGGGCTGGAGGAAGCACAAACTGGAATCAAGATTGCCAGGAGAAATATCAATAACCTAAGATATGCAGATGACACCAACCTTATGGCAGAACGTGAAGAGAAACAAAAGAGCCTCTTGATGAAAGTGAAAGAGGAGAATGAAAAAGTTGGGTTAAAACTCAGCATTCAGAAAATTAAGATCATGGTATCTGGTCCCATCACTTCATGGCAAATAGATGGGGAAACAGTGGAAAGAGTGGCTGACTTTATTTTTCTGGTCTCCAAAATCACTGTGGATAGTGAGTGCAGCCATGAAATTAAAAGACACTTGCTCCTTGGAAGGAAATTATAGCCAACCCGGATAGCATATTAAAAAGCAGAGACATTACTTTGCCAAAAATGGTTTGTCTAGTCAAGGCTATGGTTTTTCCAGTAGTCATGTATGGATGTGAGAGCTGGACTATAAAGAAAGTTGAGCACTGAAGAATCGATGGTTTTGAACTGTGGTGTTGGAGAAGACTCTTGAGAGTCCCTTGGACTGCAAGGAGATCCAACCAGTCCATCGTAAAGGAGATAAGTCCTGGGTGTTCATTGAACAGACTGATGTTGAAGCTGAAACTCCAATACTTTGGCCACCTATGCGGAGAGGTGCCTCGTTTGAAAAGACCCTGCTTTTTGGAACGATTGAAGGCAGGAGGAGAAGGGGATGACAGAGGATGAGATGGTTGGATGGCATCACTGACATAATGGACATGGTTTTGGGTGGACTCTGGGAGTTGGTGATGGACAGGGAGGCCTGATCTGCTGCGGTTCATGGGGTCGCAAAAGTCGGACACGACCAAGCGACTGAACTGACTGACTGAATTTCACTTTCATCAAAAGGCTCTTTAGTTCCTCTTCATTTTCTGCCATAAGGGTGGTGTCATCTGCATATCTGAGGTTATTGATATGTCTCCTGCAAATCTTGATTTCAGCTTGTGCTTCATCCAGCCCAGTGTTTCTCATGATGTACTCTGCATATAAGTTAAATAAACAGGGTAACAGTATACAGCCTTGACATACTCCTGTCTGAAATTGGAACCAGTCTCTTGCTCCATGTCCAGTTCTAACAGTTTCTTCTTGACCTGCATAAGGATTTCTCTGGAGGCAGGAAAGGTGGCCTGATATTCCCATCTCTTGAAGAGTTTTCTACACTTTGTTGTGATCTAGACAGTCAAAGGCTTTGGCCTATTCAATAAAACAAAAGTAGATATTTTTCTGGTATTCTTTTCCATTTTCAATAATCCAATGGATGTTGACAGTTTAATCTCTGGTTCCTCTGCCTTTTCTAAATCCAACTTGAACATCTGGTATTTCACAGATCACCTACTGTTGAAACCTGGCTTGGAGAATTTTGAGCATTACTTTGCTGGTGTGTGATATGAGTGCATTTTGCGGTGGTTTGAACATTCTTTAGCATTGCCTTTCCTTGGGAATGGAATGAAAACTGATATTTTCCAGTCCTGTGGCCACTGCTGAGTTTTCCAAATTTGCTGGTATATTGAATGGAGCACTTTCACAGCATCATTTTTTAGGATTTGAAATAGTTCAACTGGAATTCCATCACCTCTACTACCTTTGCTTGTAGTGATGCTTCCTAAGATCCGCTTGAGTTCACATTCCATTATGTATGGCTCTAGGTGAGTGATCACACCATTGTGGTTATCTGGATCATGAAGATTTTTTTTTGAATAGTTTTCTGTGTATTCTTGCTACTTCTTCTTAATATCTTCTTCTTCTGTTAGGTCCATACCATTTCTATCCTTTATTGTGCCCATCTTTGTATGAAATGTTTCCTTGGTATCTCTAATTTCCTTGAAGAGATCTCTAGTCTTTCCCATTCTATTCTTATCCTCTATTTCTTTGCACTGATCACGGAGGAAGGCTTTCTTATCTCTCCTTACTATTTTTTGGAACTCTGCATTCAAATGGGTACATCTTTCCTTTTCTCCTTTGCCTTTAGCTTCTCTTCTTTCTCAGCGCTTTGTAAGACCTCCTCAGACTACCATTTTACCTTTTTGCATTTCTTTTTATTTATGATGATCTTAATCACTGCCTCATGTACAATATCACAAACCTCCATCCATAGTTACTTAGGCACTCAGTCTATCAAATCTAATCCCTTGAATCTATTTGTCACTTCCACTGTATAGCTGTTAGGTGTTTGATTTAGGTTATACCTGAATGGTCTAGTTGTTTCCCTACTTTCTTCAATATAAATCTGAATTTGGCAATAAGAAGTTCATGATTTGAGCCACAGTCAGCTCCTTGTCTTGTTTTTGCTGACTTTATAGATCTTCTCCATCTTTGGCTGCAAAGAATATAAACAATCTGATTTTGGTATTGCCCATCTGGTGATGTCCATGTGTAGAGTCTTCGCTTGTGTTGTTGGAAGAGGGTGTTTTCTATGATCAGTGTGTTCTTTTGACAAAGCTTTGTTAGCCTTTGCCCTGCTTCACCTTGTATTCCAAGGCCACACTTGCCTATTACTTCGGGCACCTCTTGACTTCCTACTTTTGCATTCCAGTCCCTTATGATTAAAAAGACATCTGTTTTTAGGTGTTAGTTCTGAAGGTCTTGTAGGTCTTCATAAAACCGTTCAACTTCTGATTCTTCAATATTACTGGTTGGGTCATAGGCTTGGATTAGTGTGATATTGAATGGCTTGCCTTGGAAATGAACAGAGATTATTCAGTCATTTTTGAGATTGCACCAAAGTAATGCATTTTGGACTCTTTTGTTGACTATGAGGGCCACTCCATTTCTTTGTAGGGATTCTTTCACACAGTTGTAGATACAATGGTCATCTGCATTAAATTCGCCCATTCCAGTCCATTTTAGTTCACTGATTCCTAAAATGTTGATGTTCACTCTTGCCATCTCTTGCCTGACCACTTCTAATTTACCTTGATTCATGGGCCTAACATTCCAGGTTCCTATGCATTATTGTTCTTACAGCATCGGACTTCACTTCCATCACCCGTCATATCCACAACTGGGCGTTGTTTTCACTTTGGCTCCATCTCTTCTTTCTTTCTGTATTTATTTCTCTACTGTTCTCCAGTAGCATTTTGGGCACTTACCGACCTGGGGAGTTCATCTTTCAGTGTCCTGTCTTTTAGCCTTTTCATACTGTAGGCGGGGCTTTCAAGTCAAGACTACTGAAGTGGTTTGCCATTCCCTTCTCCAGTGGACCACATTTTGTCAGGGCTTTCCATCATGACCCGTCTGACTTGGGTGGCCCTACACGACATGGCTCATAATTTCATTGAGTTAGATAAGGCTGTGGTCCATGTAATCAGTTTGGTTAGTTTTCTGTGATTGTGGTTTTCATTCTGTCTGCCCTCTGACATAAGGATAAGAGGCTTATGGATGCTTCTTATTGGGAGAGACTGACTGTGTGGGAAACTGGGTCTTGTTCTGATGCGTGGGGCCATGCTCAGTAAACCTTTAATCCAATTTTTTGTTGATGAGTGGAGCTGTGTTCCCTCCCTGTTGCTTGACCTGAGTTCAAACTGTGATGGAGGTAATGAATATAATGGAGACCTCCGTCAAAAGGTTCCTTGCATGCACTGCCACACTCAGTTCCCCCCACTCTGCAGTAGGCCACCTCTGACCCTGGCCTCAACCGGATACTCCTGGACCCTCACATACAACTCTGGGTCAGTCTCTTGTGGGATCACTGCTCCTTTCTCCTGAGTCCTGGTGCACACAAGGTTTTGTTTGTACCCTCCAAGAGTGTGTTTTCCCAGTCCTGTGTAAGTTCTATAATGAAATCCCACTGGCTTCCAAAGTCAAAGTCCCTGGGAATTCTCAGGCCCTTTTCCAGATCCCCAGGTTGGGAAATCTGTTGTGTGTCTTGGCACTTTCTCAGCAGTGCAAGAATCTCTTTGGTGTAATTGTTCTGCAGTTTGTGGGTCGTCTGCTCGGCAGCTCTATGATGGGGTTAATGACGACCTCTTTCATGAGGGCTTATGCCACAAGCATGTGAATATGGCACTACATTCAGACTTACATTTTCTTACTTATGAATACTAAATAATTAAATAGAAATATAATGATGATATTAATGACAGGAATACTTTCATGGGAGAATGGTCATCGATTGTTTCAGAACTTTAAAATACAGTGAATGGATTGATAAATTATAAGGTATCGATAAATTGATCTCTTTTCAACTACCATGACCTTTTCATACAGTGTTGAAGTCATCAAGAATGAGAAATGCTTGTCACATTTGGTATATATGAAATGTTACATTATATGGAATGGATAAAATTACTTTCTGAAAATGTTCAGAGATTTAATATTTGTGTGTGTGTGTGTGCATGTGCGCTCAGTTATGTCCAATTCTTTGTGGCCCTATGGACTGTCTGCCAGGCTGCCAAGATGCCTGGCTCCTCTGTCCATGGAATCCTCTGTCCATGGAATTTTCCAGACAAGAATGCTGGAGTGGATTGCCGTTTCTTATGACAGGGAATCTTCCCGACCCAGGTATTGAACCCTCATCTCTTGCTTTTCCCACATTGGCAGGTGGATTCTTTACCTCTAACACCACCTGGGAAGCCCAGTTTAATATGTGGATGAGGGTAAGTGTAATATAAGCCTGGAGAAGAACTAGGCCTGATTAACAGGTAGAAAGAAAAATAGAAAGTGATCCTATTAGTATAACCTGTAACAATATAATGCTTGGACCAGCAGCATGTGAATCAACTTGGGAACTTTTTAGAAATACAAATTCTTAAGCCCACTTAGGAAAAGGAGGGGCTTCTCAGGTGGCTTAGTGGTAAAGAATCTGCCTACTAATGCAGGAGACGTGAGTTCAATCCCTGATTGGGAAGATGACCATAGAGAAGGAAATGGCAAACCTCTCCAGCATTCTTGCCTGGGAAATTCCATGGACAGAAGAGCCTAGGGATGCTACCCTCCACGGGGTCACAGAGAGTCCTACAGCCACACACAGAACACAGCAGTCACACACTTCAAGAATTCCTAAAGCACAGACAGTTCACATAACTCCTTAAGGTCACAGAGCTAGGAAAGCAGACAACCAGGAAGACAGAAACAGCCTTTTCCTTTAAATACTATTCTGTAACCATTGATAAGTTTGTCTCTATGAACATGTAAGCTTAAATCAAACCTCAATTTAACACAGTAAGATAAATGAAAATGATCCACATGCAGCATAAGATTTAATTAAATAATTTACTTGATAAACACAAACTTTTTCTAAATTGAAAATCAATGATGTATCACTTGAATATATTTATTTTATATTTGTATCAGTAACAGGTATATAATCATACTACTACTAATAATAACTATGATAAAAATAATATTAGAAATAAGACCAACAAATACATAGTGGATGGCTATTAAGCAGTAAAGTGTTAAGATGGTTTTGTGTAATCTCATTCTTTCTCATTATATTCCTATGAGTCAAAGACATTGAGATTTGCCAAACTTAAGCACCTGTTGACACTAACACAGCTACTTAGTGACAGAGTCAAGATTCCAATTCTTGTTTGTCTCCGGAGTTCCATTCCTGTGTGAAGACTGTGGCTTAACTGGCTGGGGGAGAGAATAACTTCTACCTCAATCAGTGAATTGGCTAAATCTGTAAACCTATAATTTCAAGTAATTTTGCTATTGTTAGTCACTAAGTCATGTCTGACCATTTTCTGACCACATGAACTGTAGTTCCACCAGATTCCCTTGTCCTTGGGACTTCCCAGGAAAGAATACTGGAGTGGGCTGCCATATCCTTCTCCAGGGGATCTTCCTTGGCCAGGGGTCAAATCCCCATCTCTTGCATTGCAGGTGAATTCTTTACCACTGAGACATGAGGGAAGACTCATGTGATTCTAGAGTCTTTAAATTGGAATTCTTATATTGTTAAAAGTGTACTTCAAGTAGCTGTGCTTTTCTGCACATAATTAGTATTGAGCCCAAATTCAAAAAAAAATCTCCTAAATAAATTTTAAGGATTATCTAGACAATAGCATCTTATTAGAAACTATTGGCAAGCTCATATTGAAACGACCTTCAGTATAAAGGAGAAGGTTTGGAAATATGATATCAATTTATTACAGTTCTCAGCATTTACTCAAAGTGATATACAGAAGAAGGAAGTAAAAAGAAATAAGCCAATCCATCACTTCATTACAGAAGGGACCAATGATCTTAATGTCCCTTTATACTGTTATATTATGCCAGAATTCAGTGATAGGATGCTTCTGAAAATAAAATTTAAGAAGTATTCAGCCATAAATATGCCCATACTGAAGACGGTTCCTGAATTCTGAAGGAATGAGCTGTAATACTATTCTTTCTTTACTAAATAATGTCTATTTAAGCTTTTATGTTTTCTAATATCTGACTATACAATCATTGAACTGTGTTCATGTTGTGAATTGAAAAACATTAATGATGCTGTTAAGTAAATTCACTAGCAGAGTGTCTTTCTTCCCTAATTTTTAAAGGTACTGGAACAATAATTGCATTTCAGCTTTCTCAACATGTTTTGAGGACATAAAGGACTAGATTTAAAATAACAAGAAGCAGAATTCTCATCATTACTTCTCTGAGTCTACACAACTGAGCAACTGAACTGACTGACTTCTCTGGAATATATTTCTATGTCATTTATTAAAATGAATTTCAAATTTTTACATGATGAAGTTCCCTGGCTATTCAGTGGTTAAGATGTTACCCTCCAACGGAGTGAGTGTGGGTTGGATCCTAGGTCAGGGAAGTAAGATCACACATGCCTAGCAGCCAAGAAACTAAAACATAAAACAGAAGCAATGTTATAACAAATTCAACCAGTTCAGTTCAGCTTAGTTCAATCACTCAGTCTGACTCTTTGTGACCTCATGGGCTGCAGCATGCCAGGCCTCTTCACATTTTTTCCACATCTACCTTTCTGCTTTTATTTGTTGATTTCATATTCATCTGCTGCAAAAAGTTGGGACCACGAGAGGAGTCTAGTATATGGTACCCATATGAGTAGATAATTGATATGAGGATTCTGATCAGTTTAGCTGTATCACTATCCTCAAACATGGATCACTGAGTCCTGGAGATAAATGATGAACTTCATCCAAAATACATCCAAAAGAGAACTTGAGGCTTGAAGAAAGTTTTGGTTATACAATATGAATTCAAAAAAAACAAGATATTTTGAGTTATAATACTAATTTAACTTGTGTTTATTAATATTACTTATTTGGATAGTTCCTAAAGCCTAAAGCAAATAACATGATTGTTTTTATTTTGGGAATGGTGAGATGTGGTCCTATCAAAGCAACTATAAAGAAGTCACCACTCAACTGATGGGTTGTCCTGACCCTGAGATAGAAAGAATTAGAATCAAAATCCTAATGTTTCCATTAAGAAAAGTAGCTAGAATTAAATATGAATAAGGATGATTTTTTACATTCACAGAAAAAATGCACATTATTAAAACTTGATTTATTTTTTTATTTGATTCCCCTTGATAAAGTTGTGAAGAAAGAGTAGCTATTTTAGTAATTTATAATTACTTTATCTTTAGGGAATTTAAGGGGATATATTACTAAAATTATAACTAGCAATTATTAGTGTACAAATTATAATGATAGAAATGCTATTTTAATTTACTTTATATTTTCTAAAAGGATAAGTTGAAGACTAAAGCCAATCTGAAAGCCAATATGAAGTCAATGTAATTTATTCACTGTCCTTCTTTTAGAAAAGGGATTTATTTCTCTGTGTGTTAGCATTTTCTTAAAATGCCTTGGCTTACTTTTCAATTCATTTCAGCATTTCAATTTCCTGTGAGTGCTTTCCATTTCTCTCTATGTACTAAGAAAGATAGTAAAAATGGCTTAAGTATAATTGTCATTTTCATGACAACACTAGAGTATTTCAAAGAATGAAAGAAAGATAATCCATTTAAATTGCTATTTTTCATCCACATTGGAATTTTTAGATATAAATGAGTTCATATAAATGGAAAACTGTCATAGAGGTAAGGTCATTTAAACAGTCCGTTGCCATTGAAATAGTTTCATGACAGACCAACATGTCAGGTAGTAAGGCATGGAATTGATACTATGATCAGTAGCTTTTGTCATGATCTTCTTCTTCACTCTGATTCTACTGAAATATAATAGGGAAATAGTCAATTGTTATACACTATACAGTGCATAATTTTATATACTCTATACAATTGAATATGAAATGTTATTCAATTGTTAAACACTAATGTCCAGATAGTGAATTGTTAAGGTGTATGTTGTTCAGTCATTAAGTCATGTCCATTTCTTTATGACCCCATGGACTGCAGCATGCCAGGCTTCCCTGCCTTTCAGTATCTGTCAGAGTTTGCTCAATCTCATCTCCATTAAGTCAGAGATGTTATCTAAATGTCTCATCCTCTGTCACCCCTTTCTCCTCCTACCCTAATCTTTCCCAGAATCAGGATCTTTCCCAATGGGTCAGCTCTTCACATCAGGTGGCCAAAATATTGGAGCTTCAGCATCAGTCCTTCCAATGATTATTCAGAGTTACTTCCTTTAGGATTGACTGGTTTGATTTCCTTGCAGTCCAAGGGACTCTTAAGAGTCTTCTCCAACACCACAGTTTGAAAACATCAATTCTTCAGTTCTCAGCCTTCTTTATGGTCCAACTTTGTCATCTGTACATGACTACTGGAAAAAACATAGCTTTGACTATACAGACCTTTGTCAGCAAGCGATGTTTCTGCTTTTTAATATGCTGCCTAGGTTTGTCATAGCTTTTCTTCCAAGGAGCAAGCGTCTTTTAACTCTGTGGTGCAGTTACTTTCTGAGGTGATTTGGAGCTCAATATTCAAGATATGAAGATCATGCATCCAGTGCCATCACTTCATGGCAAATAGATGGGGAAAGAGTGGAAACAGTTGAGTTTAAGCAAGATTTTTCAATCTCCTCTGTCACACTCAAGAGGTTTTTTTGTTCCTCTTCACTTTCTGCCATTAGAGTGTTTATCATCTGCATATCTGAGATTGCTGATATTTCTCCTAGCAATATTAATTCCAGTTATGGTTCCATCCAGTCTGGCATTTTGCATGATGTATTCAGTTGGGCTTCCCTGGTGGTCCAACGGTAAAGATTTTGTCTGCAATGCAGGAACTACAGGAGATTCGGGTTAGATCCCTGGGTTGGCAAGATCCCTGAAGGAAGGCATGGCAACCCACTCCAGTATTCTTGCCTGGGGAATCCATGGACAGAGGAGACTGGTGGGCTACAGTCCATAGCATCACACTGAGTTGGACACAACAGAAGTTATTTAGCACATAACCATGCACTCTGCACAGAAGTTAAATAAGCAGAGTTACAATATACAGCCTTGAAATATTCCCTTCCCAGTTTTGAGCCATTTCATGTCTGGTTCAACCTATTGCTTCTTGATTTGCTTATAGGTTTCTCAGAATGCAGTTAAGGTAGTATGGTATTCCCATCTCTTTAAGAATTTTCCAGTTTGTTGTGATCCATGCAGTCAAAGACTTTAGCATAGTCAAGGAGGAAGAACTAGGTATTATTCTGGAATTCCCTTTCTCTGTGATCCAATGAATGTTGTCAGTTTTATCTCTGGTTCCTCTTGCCTTTTCTAAATGCAGCTTGTACATCTGGAATTTCTAGGTTCATATACTGCTGAAGCCTAGCTTAAAGGATTTTGAGCATTACCTTGCTGGCATGAGAAATGAGTGCAATTGTCTGATAGTTTGAACATTCTTTGGCATTGCCCTTCTTTGGGATTGGAATGAAAATATGCCTTAAAAAATAGATAAATTCTATTTCCAAATATGGAGAGCTTAATGGGTGCTCACAATAAATAAATTTTGCATTTTTTTTTCTATAGAACATCTTAATTAGTTGGACTAATATGCATGGGAAAATAAAGAAGGCAGGATAAATGACAAAGAACATATTGGAGAAATGTTCTTTGTGCTATACTACCAGTTGAGTTTAATGGAAAACATTAAGCCAAAGTATGGATTTGTGGTTTGATGGGTCTCAGTCTTCACAAGGGGTTTAAGAAAATTGTCCATGTCATTTGGTTTGTGTGTTTATCAAGTGACATGATGCATATATCTCCTAGTAGAGTGTAAGATGATGAACATGAACAGTTATTCCAAACAGGAATTGCAAATATTTGTACATAACTAAAGTTACTTACAGACTGAGATGAGTTATATGGAGTGGAGCAAAACTGTTGTAAGTGATGCAAATTTAAGGATAATTATTACATATTTGGAATACAGAACAGACATCTGGCAAACTGATAGAATAATCTTAAAGGAAAAACCAGCAAATAATTATTTTCACTAGAAAAGGCCCAAATATTTGCTCTGCTTTTAAAACAAAAATGTTAAAATTTTGTTTTCAAGATGCATAAATTCTCTGCAAAATTTGCTTCCACTAGTAATTGTAACTTTTTCAAATGTGATTTCAAATTGCAGTTCTCACAAAAGTATTTTATTAAATATGTTGCCAGAGCAGTGATTTTATTTTTAAAGCTAGAAGTGTGAATATATTCCAAACTTGCTCAGACAAAGTTATAATTTATATCACTGCATTTTGTAAGCAAAAATTAAGTATTTAGGTGAAATTTAACTTATTTGGCTACAGTTATAAACAGAATATATAGCAAGCTACATTCAAATAGTGTTAATTATCATTTTGAAGTTTGCTAGCAAAAGAAAGTTGTTTTTTAATCACATTATTTTCTGTTTGCTTTTTTATTATATGAATTTCAGGAGTACAGCATTATAATTCAGCATCTGTATATATATTACAGAGTGATCACCCCCACAAATCTAGTTTCCATCCGTCGTCATACCGTTGACCCTCTTTGCCCACACTTCAAATCCCTTTCCTCTGGTTTATGTTCTTTGTGAGGTTTTTTAATTTTAATGCTTATTTTGAAATATATAAATATTTGCTTTGAGAGGCCATAATGTTGAAGGTATAGCTTAAGGTATAGTTTAACAACAATCTTATTTTGTTTACTCATTGCTTAGGGATGTAACTAATGTTTTTATGAAATTTTCCACATAATAGTTGAGACAAAAATCAATTTAGGACACAAAAACAGTCACAAATATTTTTATAATTGGATGCATTACTTGAGCTTCCCTGAGCAATTTTACATACATCTTCAATGTATCAAATGCAATGCTGGAGATCTCTGTATACTTAATGACTGCTTATCTATTTATTTACATATTTCCATGGTAATGAAGTGATATTTATTCACCAAAATATTCAAAACTTAGGCATAAATATTTCATAAATGACTATTTATCCAAGGATATTTTAGCATCTTAAACATCTACGGCCATAATCACTCAGCTCTAATCTCAGTGACTCTTACTTTCCCTCAATATATCTCCACATTTCTTCCGTGGTGCGTTGTTGTTGTTATTTTTGAGCATCTTCTCAGATTTATCTCACAGATTCACTTAGAATATTCGAATATGGAGGGATCTGTGAGCTTAAAATTTTGACAAAATAATGGTAAAATAGATCATTATTTTATATTTTTGATATTTTTTTCAACAGTCATGGGTAGGGGATTAAAAGACCTAAGTTATTATGTAGAAAAAAAAACAGAAAGGATGTATTGTACAAGACAGGGAATATAGCACATACTTTATAATAACTATGAATGGAGTACAACTTTAAAATTGTGAATCACTATGACATACACTTGTAACACATAATATTGTATATCAACTGTACCTCAATAAAAAGATATTGGGTTTAGTCTTATAAATGCTATCTAGCAGTGTTTCATTAAAATAAAGAAGTGAAGGAAAATTATATTATTAAGAGTTTTGAAGGACTCAACGTTTTCAAAAAGAATTGACAGAAAAAGGAAAAGTTACCCATAACACTTTGTGCAAAACCACAATATCCTCTTATTAAAAAAAAAAAATAATGTTAAAATGGCAAAATGTTAAGAGCAGAATTGCTTAGAAGACCATATATTGTGATGGAAGAGGAGAAAGTATTAAGGTTGTCTTATAGTTGTAGAACATATATAGCCAGAATATTCAGAGGAAATGTGTAGAAGTCCTTAAGATCCTGTGAGTAAATAAACAGAATGTGAAGGAGAGAAATGCAATGTTTGTATGTATACATATGTTTCAATATGTATATGAAAAAGCATAAAGGACATTATATATATATATACATATACATATATATATATATATATATGAAGTACATATACTTCAAATATATAAATTATGCATATTATTTGTAATTATTGTGCACGTGTGTGTGTGTGTGTGCCCAGTCATGTCCGACTCTTTGTGACACCATGGACTGTAACCTGCCAGGATCCTTTGTCCATGAAATTTTCCAGGCAAGAATACTGGAGTGGGTTGCCATTTCCTACTCTAGGGGATTTTCCCAACCCGTGGATTAAACCTGCATCTCTTCTTGATTCTCCTGCATTGGCAGGCAGATTCTTTACCACTAGAGCCTCCTGGGAAGCCCATTTGTATGTATATTTCACTATGAATTGAAATTTATTTGTCTATGTGTGTGTATGTATATTTATATACCGTATGTCTGTTTCATTAGTAAAATAATTTGACTCATGTAGAGCTGGATTTAAATCACCTGATATTCCTGATAGTTTCTGGATATAATATAACCTGTCATTTTCCCCATCTGACTTCGCCTGAGATCCATGTATATAGATAATACTGTGGTGGTGGTTTAGTCGCTAAGTCATGTCTGACTCTTGAGTCTTGTGGCGGGGTAGCTTGCCAGGCTCCTCTGTCCATGGGATTTCACATGCAAGAATACTGGAGTGGGTTGCCATTTTCTTCTCCAGGGGATCCTCCCAACTCAGGGACTGAACCCACGTCTCCTGTATTGCAGACAGTCTCCTGCATTGCAGGCAGATTCTTTACTGACTGAGCCACCACGGAAGCCCAGATAATACTGTAGTTGGATGTTTATATTGTCTAATTTCTACTATATAGTGGTACACTGATTTGTTAAGGGCGCCTTAACAAAGTTCCTTTGTTAACAAAGTACAGATTTGGTGCCTTCAATGACAGACTTTAGTTTACTCAAAGTTATGGGAAATAGAAAGACAAGATGATGATATCCACAGGGTTAGTTTCCTCTGAAATCTCACTCTTTGACTTATGGATAACCATTTCCTCCCCATGTCTTCATAAGTTCTTTCTTCAGTAGATGTCGGTATCTTGCTCTTCTCCTCTTGTAAGGATGTCAGTCGTATCGGATTAGTGCCCACCTTCATGATCTCATTTTAATTATTCCTTTAAAGATCCTTTCTCCAAACATGGTCACACTTGCAGCTGCTGGGGGTTAGGACTTCAGAATATGAGAGGTGGGCAGAACCATTCACATCACAGTCTGTAAAGTATACTGTACTAGGAATAGTTCGAAATTTTTATCCAGGTGAATGATTTTATTTGATAGTGAGTGAAAGCAATTTAGAGCTACCTGATGTTTACATTTTTCTCTGTGCTCCTTACTATACTTGCTCTGGTCTCACCTAGAAGCAGAAGCGCATTGGGAATAAAAAACAGTGAATTAATACAAGTTAATAGAACTTTACCTTTTGTCAGGTAAAATAATTTACAATTTATGGCTTTAAAAATTTTGATATTATATATGTGTTTTATATATGGATTATATATATGTGTGTGTGTGTGTGTGTGTGAGTGTGTATCAACATTTATAATTTCTATTTTAAAAATCTGTTGTGTACCCTCACCTAAATACCTTCTTTACAAGATTAGAAAGTAAAGCTAAATAATACAGTGTTTTCAACAAGCATTTGGATGGAATTTATGCCTAAGTATAATTTAAATACTTTGTTTAGAGATTATTGTAACAGATACAGGAATATCTCCATTATTTAAAAAAATAGGAAAAAATACAGATTTTAAAATGAGGATTTATGAATACTGCCCTCATTTTAGGGTTTCCCTGGTGGTTCAGTGGTAAAGAAAGTGAAAGTTTCCTTCAGTCATATCTGACTCTTTGCAACTCCATGGACTGTAGCCCACCCCTCTCTCCCCACAGAATTCTCCCGGTAAGACCACTAGAGTGGGTCACCATTTCCTTCTCCCACCTGCAGTGGAGGGGATGTGTCTTAGATCCCTGGGTGGGGAAGGTCCTAGAGGAAGGCATGGCAACCCACTCCGGTATTCTTGCCTGGAGAATCGTTTGGACAGAGGAGCCTGGCAGGCTACTGTTCATAGGGTCACAAAGAGCACCAGATGATTGAAGCAACTGAGAATGCATGCACCCTCACTCTCATTTTAACATTTATGAACCTATTTAAAGTTAAAAAAAAAATAATTTAGCTGAAAAACACATCTAACATATTACTTTCATAATAAATATTATCATTTAAAACTCACTATGAGTAGAATAATTCTGTGCATTGAATGTTATTTTCATCTAATTAAATTTAAATTACTTATAAATCATATAAATATTTACCTTGTAATGCTTATTATTTTTAATCAATGTGCTACAGTAAATTAGGAAAGCAAATCATAATTTCTCCCCTGACAATGTACTCAAGATCATAATTTGGCATCTGTTCTATATCCAAGATGTTTGGGGTCATTGGACTTTGTTGTAATTGTAAATGTTTTCTTTAAATGAGTTTCTGTTTTTACTCAGTACTTACAGTTTAAAATGCTCTGCTAAGGCAAATACAAAACCCTTAGTTTGTGTGTATGTGTGTGTGTGCATGTGTATGTGTGTGTGCGTTGCTCACAAGGAAAATACATTCTAATAAAAATAAACTGAATTAGTTCTCTCTGAAAATTGAAGAGGAAGGCATTTCTACTCACTAGTAAGAAATTGTATAAAAGTGACTATTTAGAAACCTTGGTTTAGAAATCATCCCTAACTTATAATAAGATTTGAATCTAGCTTTTCAGTCTGAGGTGCAATTAATTCCCAAGAAATATGGGAGTTACTTCCAGGAGTAATTATTGAATATTAAAAAAAAATTAATTTATTAGTAAAAATATTATTGAATATTCAGTGTTATAATTCTCTATTGGGTTACTGCATAGCTATATTGCCCCTAAATTAAAATATTTTAATGTGTCTAACTTATGAAAAAACAGAAAATTTGATTACTCCAAGTTTTTAAAAATTGTAAACTAATATTTAACACTTACTTTAAAACTTAAGTGACTTATGAATATTACTATAGTGTGAATATTAAAGTTATTTGAAATTTTATTGATAACATTTATTCTGGCTATATCTTAGCCATTTAATTATTCATTCATGAGCTAGCCTTCTTTCTTAACACATATGTGTGTACTGAGAGGTTAGATCAAGTGTTAGAAAAAATCATATTAGAATTAGATCTCTTTTAGAGACCTAGTCTTTATACTTAAACTAACAAATAAAGGTAATAAAAACAGATGGGAAACATCATGTTTGCTAAAATTAAATATTTCAGCTCATTAATACTGAAGAGTATCATGTTGTTGTTTAGTAGCTAAGTGGTGTCCAACTCTTTGCCTCTCCATGGACTGCAGCCTGGCAGACTTCCCTGTTCTTGATTATCTCCCAAAGTTTACTCAATCTCATATCCATTGAGTCAGTGATGCTATCCAACCCATCTCATCCTGTGTCACCCTCTTCTCCTCCTGCTCTCAATCTTTCCCAGCATCAGAGTCTTTTCCAACGAGTTAGCTCTTCACACCAGGTGGCCAAAGGATTAGAGCTTCGGCTTCAGCATCAGAACTTCCAATAAATATTTGGAGGTAATTTCCTTTAGGATTGACTGGTTTGATGTCCTTGTAGTCCAAAAGACCCACACGAGTCTTCTCTATCACCACAGTTTGAAAGAATTAATTTCTCAGTGCTCAACCTTCTTTATGATCAAACTCTCACATCTGTACATGACTAGTGGAAAACCATAGCTTTTAAAAGTATCTAGTAGTTGTATTTTGAATTAAGTCCAAAGAAAATATATAATCACATGGTTTAGTGGTTTGGGAAGAAAGAGCAAAATCATAAGAGATTTTATAATTGGTCCAAAAAGTAATACATGGGAAATGGTAGGGTAAGCAGAGAACCAAGTACTTGAAGCCATTTCTGCTCCAGCAAGTCTGCATCAGCCATAAGGCTTCAATCAAGATCTCACTGTAAGGAACTGGGAGACTGAGGTTGATACATATACACTATCGATACCATGTATAAAATAGATAATTAATGAGAACATACTGTGTAGCACAGGGAAATCTACTGAATGCACTGTGGTGACCTAAATGGGGTGCGCATCCAAAAGAGAGGGAAAATATATATTATGTGCGATGGATTCATCTTGCTGAACAGTAGAAGCTAACACAGCATTGTAAAGCAACTATATGCCAAAATAAATAAATAGTCAATTAAAAACCTGCATGGAAAAATAACTTTAAAAACAATGGATATATGATTATGTATACCTGAATCATTTTGCTGTGCATCTGAAACTAACCACATTGTAATTCAACTATACTCTAATAAAAACTAAAGAAACAAACAAAACTCACTGCTGAGTGTTGTCCTGTGTGATCCTTATCAGTATAATCTCTTCCCCCTTTCTCCTTCACCTTCTCTTCTTCTTCTTCCTATTCATTAAAAAAAAAATCTTGTCTTGATGAATAAGTCACATGAGGGCATATTTAGAAGGAAAATAATATTCTTAGGTATCAATCAAAAACCTAGGCAGCACATTCAAAAGCAGAGACGTTACTTTGTTGACCAAGGTCCACTAGTCAAAACTATGGTTTATCCAGTAGCATGTATCGATGTGAGAGTTGGATCATAAAGAAAGCTGAGTGCCGAAGAATGAATGCTTTTGAACTGGGGTGCTGGAGAAGAGTCTTGGTCTGCAAGGAGATCCAACCAGTCCATCCTAAAGGAATATCTGAATATTCATTAAAAGGACTGATGCTGAAGCTGAAGCTCCAATACATTGACCACCTGATATGAAGAGCTGACTCAGTGGAAAAGACCCTGGTGCTGGGAAAGATTGAAAGCAAGAGGAGAAAGGGACAAAAAGAGGATAAAATGGTTGGATGGCATCATTGACTCGATGGACATGAGTTTGAGCAAGCTGTGGGAGCTGGTGATGGGTGAGGAAGCCTGGTCCATGGGATTGCAAAGTGTTGGACGTGACTGAGCAACTGGACTGAACAAAACTGAAGGGAAACAAGGTTCACATCAATGCCCTTGACTTTTTCTTGATCACGTAGTATTTATATATATGATGGATCCATAAACAGAGTTTCCACGTCAAGGATGAACATAATGTACAAGCCCCAGATGCATGGCTTCCTTCTCATTGTGGATACTACCTCTGCTGAATTCCTGATCTATTAACTGTAGAAATCTGTGCTGCTCTCTAAAGAGAAAAATCTCTTGACGAGACCATCTAGCTACTTGGTGCCAAGTCAACAGTAAAACTGTAAGCAAAAGAAAAAGTTAATATGAATAGTTAGACTTCATGACATGAATTGGAGCATGTCTAGAAAACAGAAGTTTCAGTGTTACTTCTTTATAACAATGAATTGGCAATCACATTATATTAAACATTCATATGTACATGTATGTGTGTGTCTTTGTGATTATATTCAATTTTGCTCATCATTATAAGTTGTAAGTAAGATGTTCATAGTGAAAAATTCCTTGCCATTATTTTGTCTTGACACATTGACTGTCTACAAGCCTGACACTGTTGTGTAAGATCCAACCCTCTCTAACATTATTGATGTTCAGAGAAATGTGACAATGTGTTCAAAACAAGTGACAATGCCACTGGGAGAACTGGTTAATAATGCTTTTCTTTGACTTTATGGTATTAATACAAATAAATATGTTCTGCTTCTACTTTGTTCCTACCTGTAAAGTTGTATTTGAAAAGGAGTAAGATAAATAAAGCAAATAAATTTAGAAAATGATCAAATTCTAAAAGTCATCAAATCACTCTCTCATCATTCCTACAGGAAGCTATGCCATAGAAATATTAAATATTTTGCTGTTATTACACAGTTATAGCATCAACAATTAAAATACAGGGTTTAAGATGTTCTATGAAATGATGTATATCAAGTGATGTATACCAACTAATGTTCTCTACATCATACATAAAATATTATTTGTAGAGTTTACAACACTGGAGCTATACAAAACAAAACAGTTGATTATTTCACTGAATGGAGGGTAATAAGAGATCAATGATTGTGTTGAAGACAACAGAGAAACTGATAGAAACAGAACAGCTTTGTTGTGGTCAAGAGATCTAAATCCTGCCTTTTTCTTCTATATGTGGCACTCTTTAATAAAACTTAACATGAATGTATATTAAATATGGGGCTTCCCAGGTTACAGTAGTGGTAAAGGACCCACCTGCCAATGCAAGAGACCTAAGAGACACGGTTTATATCCTGGAGTCGGGAAGACCCCCTGGAGGAGGGCATGGCAACCCACTCCAGTATTTTTTCCTGGAGGATCCCATGGACGGAGGAGCCTGGTGGGCTACAGTCCATAGAGTCACAAAGAGTTGGACATGACTGAATCAGCATAGCATGCACACATATTAAATATATGAATTTAGCTGAGGTTTTATTGAAATAAATTAAATCCATATGTAGCACTTAGAAGAAATTAAGAAATATGCTTTCAGAGTTGCTTTCAAAGGGACATATTTCTGATTACTTTCATTAGAAGTTCTGTTATAGAGTAGACTTTAATTAGAGTGCTGCTGAGAAAAAGATAATTGCACTTAAAGCATCCTGAGATGACAGTCAAGATGCAGCAGGTGGACAGGAAATACTGCAGCATGCCAGCAAGAAACAACATTCCACTGAACGCAGCAACAGAGATCAGTCATGTGAGGAGAAGAAGATAAGCGAAATGAGAGCAGCACTTTCATTTTTGTTAATTAGGCGGCATTCATGCTTCAGTGATGCGGCAATTTACCACTCCACCCTCCTGGATTGATCCTGTTACACAAACATGCTCAAGCTGATAGTAACTATAAACGCCGTGTCACATGTGGTCCTAGGAGGTGTGATTACAACAGTGTTAATTTAACAGATCGCTTTCTTAAAATTTGTAATATTTCTTTCACAACAAAATATTAGTAAGTGCATTAGTACTTTCTTAAAGGTTAAAAATACTTTTTTATATACTTTCTAACACCTGACACTAAGATTCAGATTACTGAACTTATTACATTATTTAGCAACAGTACTTAATTCTTTAAAAAATATACACGCTTTGGACATATGGAACTTTTTGCAACTAGAATTTCACAAACTGTATCTATAGATAGGTATAGACATATAGACACCTGCTTAAATGAATCATAATATTTTAATAATTTAGACAAGATTCAAGAGTAAAACATTTGACTAATAATTATTGTGCCCTTTGATATATGTGTGTGTGTGTGTGTGTGTGTGTGTATGTGTGTGTATTTGTTCCGTTTGTATTTTCCTTCCTTCAACATTTTGTTGATGGGCATTTTGTATACATTGATAAAGGCCAATACAATGATATCAGAAAAATATGACATGCAGGTTGAAATGCCAGGCAAAAGGCTTGGAAACGTATGTTCCCAGCAAGTTGTCATAATAGCATCATGGTCAACTGTTTAGAACAAATGAGCCTGTGACACTTCCCATCAAGGTAATAAATGAGAAATTATGTGTTCAAACTATTAGCGCAGGGCCTAGCTCACAGGAAATGCTCAGTAAAAATAGAGCCTGCTATTGTTACTAGTACTCTGGGTAGCCTTGTGTTTACTCTAAAGAGTTTCTAAGAAATGTACATTTATCAAATATTGTTAGTTATTAAACTTTAAATTAGAAAATGGGTAGAGGAACTAAATAAACATTTTTTTTCTTCTCAAAGAAAGACATACATATGGCCAACAGGTACCTGAAGATGTGCTCAGCATCACTAACCATCAGAGAAGTGTAGTCCAAAACCACCATGAGCTATCACCTCACACCAAAGGGTTATCACCAAAAAAAAAAAACAAAAAAAAAACAAAAACAAAAAAAAACACACACACAAGAAATGATAGGTGTGGACAAGGATGAGGACAAAAGGGAACTTTGTGCACTGTTGGTGGAATGTAAAATGGGGGAGCCATTATGGAAAAGTGTATCGAGGTTCACAAGAAATGATCTGTGTCAGTCGCTCAGTCTTTGTGACCCCATGAGCTGTAGCCTGCCAGGCACCTCTGTCCATGGAATTTTACAGACAAGAGTACTGGAGTAGGTTGCCATTTCCTCCTCCAAGGGATCTTACCCACCCAGGGATCGAACCTAGATCTCCTACATTGCAGGCAGAGTTTTTTACCATCTGAATGACCAGGGAAGCAGAATCATGTTTCCTAGAGTTTTTTAAGTGACCAATCATATTTCATTTTTGGTGTTTCTTCCCTTTTTCATTAATAGCTGTAATGAAACAAATCAAAATTGATCAATGGTAAATTGCATGTCCTTAGATGCCTCTGAAAACTGACCACTTTCTCATTCTTAGAACATTTTGCAAAATTGCCAGACCTATTTCTTTTCTCCCAACCCTCTATAACACTAAAGACTTTGTCAAATGTATATGCCTATCATTTAACCAAAGCAACAGTGGCAAACAGCAAAGCATTAATTTATTTTGCTGTCACTTGAAATTATACATGATTTAAAATTAAGCATTTTAAGGACCTCATTGTGCTTCCTTTTCTTGTCTACTGATTTGAAGAAACACACTGGGCTTTAATTTTTTCTTAAGACTCAAGAATAAACAATTCTTTAGGAAAATAAAATAAGTTCTTTTTTTTCCCTTTTTTTCCCTTTCTAGGAGATCATAAAACCTATCCTAGTCTGAAAGAGCAATGAAAAGTATCACTTGCCCATTTAAGTTAGTGAGTGCATTGATTTAACACAGACAAACCTTTAAAACATCCATTTTTTTCTCTTCTTTCCTATGATAAAGACAAACTTGGAATATTATTGGATGATTAAAAACTCTTGCTTGTGAAGAATATTTATATATTATGCTATGATCAGTGATGTCTCAAGGGACTTGATTATTCTGATTAAGTAAAAATAATTTAGTAGTTGAATTTGAAATATGTGTTTGGAAAATGAAAAGGTAAAGCCTCTGAGTAGCCAAAAAGAGGTGGGCAGAGGATAGCCAAGAGCTTTTCTGCTCTGACCTTAGACTTCAAAATTTGTCTTAAAAGAGCAGCTATCAAACAGAAATTTGCTGAATGAATGATATTTCAAGTGTAAGATTAAAATTCAATTAATAGAAAGGTTATCTCTGCATTTTCCATGTGCTACCATGCCTTCTAGTTGAAAAGGTCACCTCAATGAGACAATTTATATCAATAGGACAAAAATAGGTTCTTTGTGCACTTGTATTGCCTTTAAGGAATATTGTTTTCCCATTAGGACATGAAGGGTAATGCAGTAATGAACTCCACAAGTACAAATGAATTGGATATAATGCAAGCAGAATCACTGCATTAATTATGAGCCATAGTGAAGTAAGGACTATTGTCCCTTCTTCCCTTGCCCCAGCTCTGTTCTAGACTTCACAATTCTTTCTGGTTGTGATTGTGACTTTTGCAAATAACTCCTGCTCCAAACTTTTCCCTGTGGACCAAAGGAGTGACTAAAAAAGATAACTAAGCAGAGTGGTTCAAAGGCCCAGCAGACAATGTGTGGTACAAGGACATCACAATTGTTTGGAAAAGGAAGAAAGAAAGAGAGTGAAGTTGCTCAGTCATGTCTGACTCTTTGCAACCCTGTAGACTATATCCTAACAGGCTCCTCTGTTCATGGGATTTTCCAGGCAAGAATACTGGAGTGGGTTGCCGTTTCTTTCTCCAGGGGATCTTCCAAACCCAGGGATCAAATCCGGGTCTCCTGCATTGTAGGCAGACGCTTTACCATCTGAGCCACCAGGGAAGTTCAAGTAAATGAGTCTGACTGCCATGCCTCATGAAGGCTATTTTTAAAAAGTTATATTTTTCATAATTTGAAAACAGTAAAATCAGCTGTAAGTAGAGTGTATTCATAATTTACTTGATGCTTGATGCCAAGCCAATGGGGGCAGAGTTTTAAACACAAAATAAAAATTATATCCTCATTTAGTAGTGTTCCCTTGTGCTCCTTCAGTTCAGTCACTCAGTCCCGTCCAACTCTTTGCGACCCCGTGGACTGCAGCATGCCAGGGTACCCTGTCCATCAACAACTCCCAGAGCTTGCTCAATCTCATGTCCATCGAGTCGGTGATGTCATCCAATCATCTCATCCTCTGTCGCCCCCTTCTCCTGCCATCATTCTTCCCTAGCATCAGGGTCTTTTCCAGTGAGTCAGTTCTTCACATCGGGTGGTCAAAGTATTGAATTTTCAGCTTCAACATCAGTCCTTCCAATGAACACCCAGGACTCATCTCCTTGAGGATGGACTGGTTGGATCTCCTTGCAGTCCAAGGGATTCTCAAGAGTCTTCTCCAACACCACAGTTCAAAACCATCAATTCTTTGGCATTCAACTTTCTTCATAGTCCAACTCTCACAACCATACATGACTACTGGAAAAGCCATAGCTTTGACTAGATGGACATGTGTCAGCAAAGTAATGTCTCTGCTTTTTAATAGGCTATCTAGGTTGGTCATAGCTAGGCTGTGCTCCTTAGGGCTATACAAGTTGTAAGATTAACGGAAGGAAAAAAAAAAAAAAACTGATGTGCTATTAACTATGGTCCTTTATTCTAATGTAACAGCTTAAAATGTGGTTTCAAAGGTGTGTTCTAGCTACATTGAGATGGATAAAGTGTTCTCTGGACCTTTAACAAAAGATTCAGCTAATTTAAGGCAATAGTTAATCAAATATAGATCTCAGTAGATGGAGGAATTTGCTCTGGGATTTAACAGCTGTTTGTTGCTATGGTAAGGTCTTAGTAAGAGGGTTGAAGAGGAACTGTTTAGTGGTTTAGGCCATGCAAATATGAGAGGTCAGCAAGAGAAACTGTAAGGGAAAAATCATGTTGAGGCTAAATTGATATTTTTCAGTTCTCAGGGTCTCTTACAGTTTCTTTTTCAAAGTCAAAGGAGAGGCTGACTCTCATAACTTGACACTTTTTAATTCCTTCAAACCCATACCACTTGTAGCAACAAAACTCCTGACCCTTTGGTGATGGCTGACTTCAGAACTTCTCATGGCTAATACTCTTTGAAGTTGAATTTCAATAATGTATTAAATGAGTTGCCATTTAGGATATTTCAAGATTCTGGAGAAAGTGCAGGGAAAAAAAAAAAAGAAACCTGGGAATACATCAAGGATAAATGCAAATTAGAATGCAATTAGAATTATTAGAAAGACTTGAACAATAATTTTAAGCTAAGAGTCTTCCAACCTGAGATCATTGAGGGGAACATAGGCCATGTCACTCCAAGTCTGTAAGGAAATAAGGTTTGATTACCTTTAGGCTTGTGTATAATATAATGCAGTTTACCTTGCTGGTGCATAAAGAAACAAGGTTAAGAAGAAAACCTTTTAAAGTAAATCCAACAGAGAAAGACAAATATTATATGACATCACTTACACTTAGAATCTAAAAGTAGTACAAATGAATGTATTTACAAAACTAAAACTGACTCACAAGCATAGATAACAAACCTATGGTTACCAAAGAAGTAGGTGGAGAGATAAATTGGGATTATGGGAATAACAGATATAAATTAGACCAACACTAAGGATTTACTGTGTAGCACAGGGAATTACAATTAGTATCTTGTAATAAACTATAATGGAAAAATCAAAATAAAAAATATAGATACACATATATGTATAATAATGAAATCACTTTGCTGTACACCTTAAACTAGCACAATATTGTATGTTAACTTCACTTCAGTAAAAAAAAGAAGAAAACTTCTAAGAATATTGATTAATCAAACTCTTGAAACCAACAGAAAGTTGAAAAAATAAGCATGAAAAGAAAGTTAGCAAGAGATTAAAGTGCGGCAGTCAGGGAAATTTTGGGTAGAAGATGTCTATATATAGTAAACTTCTAATATCTTAGTTCTTAGGAGAGTAGTTTCCTGTATGATGCATTCTACTGCTGGAACTCCTGAAGAAATTTGTTTTATATCTATCATCTGTATAGAAATATGGGAGATGATGTATGTCTTTTTAACTAAGATGCAAAAGTTCACTGGACTCTAGCTGACATGTTTGTGGTTAACTGTAGTGCCCCTCTAGTTGAGCTCAAAGGCACTCTTACACTGTTCTTGTTTCCAGTAAATTGGATATCTGGGCTGAAGGTTATGAAAAGGTTCTTAAATTTTATCCGGGGGAAGGTCATTAAACCTGTTGATGATAACCCTGGACATGAAGTATTAGACCTCTACATTATTTTGCCATATCAGCCTATAAAAGATCAGGTTCAAGGTTGGGGTGAGGTTTTCAGAGGCACCACACATCCAGGAATGAGTTCCTATGGCGATGGGCTAGTTACTGTGGAGTGAACAAATAGAGCTGGCAATACTAGCAGTGTTCTTCTAGGAATGCAAGCTCAAAAATGAACAGTGCATTTGAAAAGCATCTTAAAACTAATCAATGGCTTAATAATGCTAACCTTCCCTTCTCATTAACACTTGAAGTTCAAATCATGGTGTTGAACTTTGCTCTTGTCTTTGTATTTTTGTTAACAGAGGGAATTTTATATAATAGAATTATATGTGCTGGTTAAAGACCTCCTGTAAACACATGCTTATGGATTTGAATTATATCTGTTTTATAAGATTTCAAATGTAGGAACTAAAACCACATATATTGCACATAGTGAATCACAAATTAATTTTTATAGTATGGGTTATAAATTGAAATTCTTCTAGTAGATGCAATCCTGAGCTATGAAAAAAAGAAGAAGTGAAAGTGTTAGTCACTCAATCATGTCCAACTCTTTGAGACTCCAACACTGGAGAAGGTAGCCAATCCCTTCTTCAGGGCATCTTCTCGACCCAGGGACCAAACACATGTCTCCTGCATTGCAGGCGAGATTCTTTACCATCTGAGCCATCAGGGAAGCCCAGTCCTAAGCTCTGGCCAGAGCTAAAGCCTGACATCAAGAAGCTAAGCCTTCTCAAAATACTCATCTTCTCCAGGGTAGTCACGTCCCAGAGAGAAAAAGCAGAAGATGGTGGCTTTTATTTCTAAGCCAAGAGACCAAACAACAACAGCAGCAACTTAGGACTAACTACCATTATGTTGAGGACTCCTTTTCAAAATCTAAATCTTCATAAGAAAAGGGTAAGTCACTATAACTGTGACCTTGTTGATATCAAGGTCAATGGAGGAGATGTTTTTATATCACTAAACTCTAACAATAGTTGACCATAATCATTTGGGAAGAGGAAAGTCTCTAATGGTTTGGATATTCATTCTTTTTTTCCTAATACACTCAACACTGAAGGACTGGATGTTGATCTTTAAGAGATACTGTTGATGCCAGATTGATCTATATAATTTGAGAGCCCAGGCATTGCAATCTGCCCTTTATGATCCCATTAATTATGTACAGTATATGAGTTGGTTCTTTAATTTGATTCTGAAACACTTTCACATGTTTGTGAAATTCCAGAATTCTCCAGTTCTCTCATGAATTTTGCTTGCCTTTGACAAGGGTTGTAATGTTTTTGGACTCCTCCGTTGGCTAAGTGGTAAAGAATCTGCCTAGCAATACAGCAGATACAGGAGACCTTGGTTTAATCCATGGGTAGGGAAGATCCCCTGGAGGAAGAAATGGCGACCTACTCCAGTGTTCTTGCTTATATAATCCCATGGACAGAGAAGCCTGGTGGGCCACAGCCCATAAGGCTGCAAAGAGTCTGACACGATGGAGAGACCGAGCATGTGCACTGTCATGTTAGAACAGTCAAACTTTCTGCACACAAGCCATTTGTCATTTTTTGGAAATCTTAGATTTTTTTTTTTTTTAATAAAACTTCTAATCCTCTTTCCATGGTTAATATAATTTAAAAAGAAAATCATATTTAAATACCACATTTCTAAATTGCATATGTTTAATTTAGTTGCTTTTAGTTTCAATATTTACTATTTTCAAATAACTTCTTAAATTTTTAAACTCCTCTATTATTTTGCTAAATAAACTTATATTAATTTCAAATAAACGTTTACTTTCTGCTGTCTGAAAATATAAAAATAAGTTAATAAGAAAAACAATTAGATTAGATTTAGTTCAGTTCAGTTCAGTTCAGTCGCTCAGTCGTGTCCGACTCTTTGCGACCCCATGAATTGCAGCACGCCAGGCCCAATAGCTAATTTTTGCTATGTTTATATTTTTGCATCTGCCTTTGTGTGTGTGTTTGGTGTGTAATTCTGTAGCATACAATAAAAATGACTTTATTATACAAAAACTAAAGCAAGTACTTGTTGGCATCCATGCCTTGAGACATATGGAAAAGGTTTCTACCCATCATATAAAAGCTGTTTAGATTTTAAGAAAAATTAAACTTTACCTTTCATGATGAGTTCTTAACATGGAGATATAAAAAATGTTCCATGAGTGTTCACTTATATGTGCTAAACTTTAATCTTTATATCCTTGATGAACCATGCATGTCATATTTTTATCTTTCAAAATTGAATTAAATCCCATATCGTAAGAAAATTTCTATGACTTGTATTGTTCACAGCTTTCTTTTTATCTTTAACTCCTAAAACACAAGGGTTTTAATGTTTACCTTTTTCACTAAAAATTAATCTTGATGGTAATTGATTATTTGTTTTTTGTCTCTTGTTACCTTAACAATGGATGAGTGATGAAATCTCAATAAATATTTATTCAATGAATGGATGAATAAATAAATGAAAAAAATATCTGAAACCTTTGCACAAGACTATGGTCACCATCTTTCCTTGTTTACAGGTTAACCTGTAGTCTACTAAAAACAGCCAGTGTTTTTATATCAGAATAGACTCCAAATTAGCTTCCTCTGAACAGCTTTTGACTAATGATTACATATTTTGTGTATCACTTGGGTAATCAACATGCTAAATTTCTCACTCCTTTGAAAATTTAGGCATGTCTTTATAACTAGACAATACAATTAATTTCTGTTTACTTGTGAAAAATATTTTGTTTTGTTTTTTAACCACACTGCTAATTAATTTTGAATTTGCTCATGTGTTTTTATATCTGCCTTTGATTCACTGGTCAGATTTTTATCTTTCTGGCAATCACAATTTTGATGAGTTTGTAAATCTGAACCTTTTTAAATGTGTTGGAGTGCATAACAAGGAGAAAAAATTTTATACAATACACAAGATCAATATAAAATATTCTCCATTTATCTTTGATATTTCTTATTTCATTTTATATTTTATAAAGTATCAAAGATGAAAATGAAATTGTCTTCTTTGTTAAAGTGCAGCACATGAATATTGCAAAATATGTTACACACAAACATATCTTTATTCTGTAACTTGGTGACTTTTTATATTTATTATGTAATTCAATAAATCAAAGTAAACCCATGCCATAAAGATATCAATCTATATAAATATATAGGCAGATAGATATAAATATAATATATATATTACATATACATATATGCTTTTGAAAAATGTTTTACTACCAAATATTTGAAATATTAATTTATAAAATTTAACTGGGATCAACAATTCTGCTTTTTTACACTAATTATATGAGCAGGGCAAAAGCTAATAGAGTTTTGCCAAGAGAACGCACTGGTCATAGCAAACACCCTCTAAAGACAGCACAAGAGAAGACTCTATACGTGAATATCATCAGAGGTCAAAACCAAAATCAGACCGATTATATTCTTTGTAGCCAAAGATGGAGAAGGTCTATACAGTCAGCAAAAACAAGACAGAGAGCTGATTGTGGCTCAGACCATGAACTCCTTATTGCCAAATTCAGACTCAAAATTGAAGAAAGTGGGTAAAACAACTAGACCATTCAGGGATGACCTAAATCAATTCCCTTACAATTATACAGTAGAAGTGACAAATAGATCTGATAGAGTGACTGGAGAACCATGGCTGGAGGTTTGTGACATTGTACAGGAGGCAAGCATCAAGACCATCTCTCAAGATAGAAACAAAAAGGCAAAATGGTTGTCTGAGGAGGCCTTAAAAATGGCTGTGAAAAGATAAGCTAAAGGCAGAGGAGAAAAGGAAAGATATATCCATTTGAATGCAGAGTTCCAAAGAATAGTAAGGGGAGATAAGAAAGATTTCCTCAGTGATTAGTGCAAAGAGATAGAGGAAAATAATAGAATGGGAAAGACTAGAGATCTCTTCAAGAAAATTAGAGATACCAAGGGAATATTTTACACAAAGATGGGCACAATAAAGGACAGAAATCATATGGACCCAGCAGAAGCAGAAGATATTAAAGAAGAGGTGGCAAGAATACACAGAAGAACTATAGAAAAAGACATCTTCACAACCCAGATAATCAGATGGTGTGTTCACTCACCAAGAGCCAGACATTCTGGAATATGAAGTCAAGTGGGCCTTAGAAAACATAATTATGAACAAAGCTAGTGGTGGTCATGGAATTCCAGTTGAGCTATTTCAAATACTAAAAGATGGTGCTGTGAATGTGCTGCATTCCATATACCAGCAAATTTGGAAAACTCAGCAGTGGCCACAGGACTGGAAAAGGCCAGTTTTCATTCCAATCCCAAAGAAAGGCAATGCCAATGAGTGCTCAAACTACTGCACGATTGCATTCATCTCACATGCTAGTAAAGTAATGCTCAATATTCTACAAGCCAGTCTTCAGCAATGCATGAACCATGAACTTCCAGATTTTCAAGCTGGATTTAGAAGAAGCAGAGGAACCAGAGATCAAATTGCCAACACCCGTTGGATCATTGAAAAAGCAAGAGTTCCAGAAAAGCATCTATTTCTGCTTTATTGACTATGCCAAAACCTTTGACTATGTGGACCACAAGAAACCATGGAAAATTCTGAAAGAGATGGGAATACTAGGCCACCTGACCTGCCTCTTGAGAAACCTGTATGCAGGTCAAGGAACAGCAGTTAGAACTGGACATGGAACAAAAGACTGGTTCCAAATAGGGAAAGGAGTATGTCAAGGCTGTATATTGTCACCCTGCTTATTTACCTTATAGGCAGAGTACATCATGAGAAACACTGAGCTGGATAGAGCACAAGATAGAATCAAGATTGCTGGGAGAATATTAATAACCTAGATATGGAGATGATACCACCCTTATAGCAGACAGCAAAAAAGAACAAGCAAAGAACCTCTTGATGAAAGTGAAGGAGGAGAGTGAAAATGTTGGTTGAAAACTCAAAATTCAGAAAACTAAGATCATGGCATCTGACCCCATAACTTTACGGTAAATAGATGGGGAAACAATGGAAACAGTGACAGACTTTATTTGGAGGGGGGGGGGGCGCTCCAAAACCACTGCAGATGGTGACTGCAGCCATGAAATTAAAAGACACTTGCCCCTTGGAAGAAAAGTTATGACCAACCTCGATACCTTATTAAAAAGCAGAGACATTGCTTTGCCAGCAAAAGTCTGTCTACTGAACGCTATGGTTTTCTAGCAGTCATGTATGGATGTGAGAGTTGGATTGTAAAGAAAGCTGAGCACTGAAAAATTGATGCTTTTGAACTGTGGTGTTGGAGAAGACTCTTGTGAGTCCCTTGGACTGCAAGGAGATCCAACCAGTCAATCCTAAATGAAATCAGTCCTGAATATTCTTTGGAAGGACTGATGCGGAAGCTGAAACTGCAATACTTTGGCCACCTGATAGGAAGAACCAACTCACAGGAAAAGACCCTGATGATGGGAAAGACTGAAGGTGGGAGGAGAAGGGGATGACAGAGGATGAGATGATTGGATGGTTATCACTGACTCAATGGACATGGATTTGGGTGGACTTCGGGAGTTGGTGATGGACAGGTATGCCTGGTGTGCTGCAGTCCATGGGGTTGCAGAGTCGGACAAGACTGAGCAAGTGAACTGAACTGATGAGCCTATGTTTTTAATATTTTGATAGATAGCTAGATAACATTACAGGTGGATACATAGTTATCTTTGACACACTAGGGCTTCCCTGATAGCTCAGTTGCTAAAAATTCTGCCTGCAATGCAGGAGACCCCAGTTTGATTTCTGAGTGGGGAAGATCCTCTGGAGCAGGGATCCAGTTTTCTTGGGCTTCTCTCGTGGCTCAGCTGGTAAAGAATCCATGTGCATGCAGGAAACCTAGGTTTGATCCCTGGGTAGGGAAGATCCCCTGGAAAGGGGAAAGGCTACCCACTCCAGTATTCTAGCCTGGAGAATTCAACAGTCCATGGTGTTACAAAGAATCAGACATGACTGAGTGACTTTTACATGATACATTGACACACAGGGAAGTAGTGAATTCCCAATCAATAATATTGTCATTACATACATGCATATTCTAGAATTTCATCCTTAAATATTTCTAAAACCATTTTATTTTACTATCCATCTATGTATCAGTTTTTAGTGAAGTTTGATTTTTTTGATAATTCACTAAATCTATTTTTCAGCAGAAAACAGCATACCTGATTGGAAAGAATAGAAAGTCACTCAGAAATTAGTAAAGTTCACTTAAACAGAACTTCTGAAAACTACTATTTAGGAACTGAATGGCCTAATACACAATACACATTTATAAAAATCCATTTTTTTCAAGGAATACAAATAGAAATTTCTGCTTAGTTTGAGAATATACCCAGGTGTTCCAAAGTGTAACATTAACGTGAATTCAAATTTCCAAAGTTATGGGAAACTTTGTGTATTCTTTTCATCTTTAACTAAAAGCAAAATATAACTCACTGAGGACCTGTATGTTTCCTGTTTCAGATCTTGGCTCATGGTGAATTTCTGCATTATTTCAGGTTGAAATTCTACTATTTAAGTAGATAGAGTTTTTCCCCATGGAGATTAAACATACATCTTAAAAACTTCAGCATGAAGCACTTGTTTTGTCAAGAAGGCTCATCTTAGGTTGTATGCTTGCTCTGAAGAGTCAAGCATCTCAGCAGCCATACTTGGGTTTCCTGCTGCCGTTATGAATGTGTATGAAGCCAATTTCCATGCAGAGAAATAGCTCTAGGACTGACATGGTACCCATAAAATAAGAACCTAGTGTTTAGTGAACTGCTTAAAAAAACAAACAAACAAAAAAAAACACTTCTCTGTCACTGCTTCTCTAAGAATGCAAGAGAATGGAAATTGAATGCAGCTTAGTTAATATGGATCAATTCAATTCCAAAATGTATAAATTTGTACATGCTTCACTTGAATGCATCTGCATACCTTCTAGAAAATTTAAGGAGAATTTTAATGGTGAGATAGCAGTATTCTTAATGAAAACATATACGTATAATCATTTGCTCCAGAACGAGCTCAGAATAAAGGAGAGCATAAATAATAAAGGAGTTTCTGGGAGCATCGAAATACACATTTTCTAAGTATGTCTATGTTTGTGTTGGCATCTGTTTACCAAGTCACAGGTTTTGTTACAGTTGCTTTATTGACATCTTCCTCGAATAAGAATAGAATAGATATATTTTCAAAAGGAAATTAAAAACCATGGAATATGCATCTGAAGATGGCTCACTGAATGAGTTTTACATCTTCACTAAAAATATCATCTTAAAATCAAGAATGACCCATTTTCTAACTTTTCAGAGGGTTTTTAGGGGGAATAATTGAATTGTGTGAAGAAACAACTCATTTCCTTGCATGAGTATCCTTGAATAAAAAAAAAAAAAAGGCCAAGAGATTGCAAAAGTCTTTTGACAGAAATATATATATATATATATATATAAAATTATTGATTAAAAATACAGTATTTATAAAATTGGGGCTAATTTATTAATATACATCCTTATTACTTTGTGGGGCTTCCCAGGTGGTTCTAGTGGTAAAGAACTTGCCTGCCAATGCAGTAGACATACAAGACTTAGATTGATACCTGAGTCAGGAAGATCCCCTGGACAAGGGCACAGCATCCCACTTCAGTATTCTTGCCTGAAGAAGCCCGTGGACAAAAGGGCCTGGCAGTTTGCAGTCCACAGGATCACACAGAGTGGGACATGACTAAAGCACACAGCACAGAGCACATATTACCCCATGACCCTAATTTGAGCTAAAATCTTACTCTGATCCCAGCAGTAAATGATGGTGGGTATACACCAGATGAATCTGAGAAAGCATTAGAAGAGGCCATTCAGACAAATCAATTAGGGGAAAAAAACAACAATAACATACATATTAGACTTCAAGTCTTTTTTAAAAAAAGATGCAGATAGAATAAAAAATTTAATCCATATATTTCTTTTGATATTGGTTGATAGTGGATGTTCTTCTGTCACAGCAAATATTCATCAATAAAACTATATATATATATACATATATATATAATATATAACTACACACACACACACACACACACACACACACACACACACATATAGATAGATAGATATCTCAAAACTCAAAAGACCTCTGGACTATTTTGTTGAAAAATATTTTTCAGTCTTATGTTTTCCTTCAAAGATTCTATTTTCTGAATTCTCACAGACATTAAATATGGTGTATCTTATGAAAAACAGAAATTTGAAATTGTATAAATTTATATGCAGTGAGAACAGATACAAAAGAGACGTGGATGAAGGATGAACCTTGAGACACTGAATTTTAGTATCCAGAATGTAAAGTGAATCAACCAAGAAACTTACTTGATGTGACCAGATATGCCAGTGGAAAATAAAGTGAATTTTGTATCTGAAGATCAAATGATTAAATTGACTCAAGGGAAAAAAAGAGAAACCAGAAGTGTCAAATTCTGCCAATGGGCAGACATTAACCACAGCATTTAGCGACAAAAAGATCATCAGTAACACTGTTGTTACTTGCCTGGATTATTACAATAACATCTATTGTAGACAGAGCTATCTAAAAAATAGACTCTGCAATGAAGATTTAAATAGGCAATTATTAAGGAGTATTCTCGAGAACAACACCCGCGAAAAATAATTAGAACTGTGATCAGGGCGTCAGAGGCGCAGCGCTTTACGGCTGCTCCGTCGTACGTACCGACAAGCATGGAGGCAGAGGGTTTGGAGCCGGGAGCTGCGGAGCTGGGACCTCTGGAAGGGAGTGACCAGAAACTAGGGGCAGAGGAGGAACAGGAGGAATCCGAAGAGGCGGCTGGCGGCAGCAAGGAAAGGGTAGTGCCGGGCATTGTGTACCTGGGCCACATCCCGCCCCGCTTTAGGCCTTTACACGTACGGAACCTTCTTAGCGCCTACGGGGAGGTCGGGCGTGTTTTTTCCCAGGCGGAGGACGGGTTCGTGAGGCGCAAGAAGAAGGCAGCAGCTGCCTCCGCGGCCGGAGGGAATAAGCGATCCAAATACAGCAAGGACTACACGGAGGGCTGGGTGGAGTTCCGGGACAAGCGAGTAGCCGAGCGTGTGGCGGCCAGTCTTCACAACACGCCCATGGGCTCCCGCAGGCGCAGCCCCTTCCGTTATGACCTGTGGAACCTCAAGCACCTGCACCGTTTTACCAGGTCCCACCTCAGCGACCATCTTGCTTTTGAGCGCCAGGTGCGCAGGCAGCGTCTGAGGGCTGAGGTTGCCCAGGCCAAGCGTGAGACGGACTTCTGTCTTCGAAGTGTGGAGCGCGGACAGCGTTTCCTTGCGGCTGATGGGGACTCTACCCGCCCGAATGGTTCCTGGGCCTTTGCCCAGCGTCCTACTGAGCAGGAGCTGAGGGCCCGGAAGGCAGCTCGGCCAGAGTGACGTGAACGAGCTCGCCTGGCTAACGCTCAGGACCAGGCCCGCTCCAACCGAGGGCTTCTTGCCAAGATCTTTGGAGCCCCTACACCCTCAGAGAGCAGGGAGGACTCCTCACTGGTCAGGAACTCTTGAGGGTCAGAGAGGCCCCTTCCACCTCCTAGCCCAGCCCAGCGTCCTGTCTACCTTATAATGACTACCCAGGCGGACATTTTATTGTGTTTCTCAAACCAGAAGTCTGGTGAGTTCCTCAGACAGAAGTTTTGTAGGCCTCTCCTCTTTCTCCTCCCAGCTCCTGTACATGCCTGGCTGAGGCACTTAGTTGTTACTAGCATGATTATGACTACTGCTTGTGTCTGTTTTTCCTTGTTCAGTTCGTGGCTTCCTGTCTCCTGCCCACGGGGACTATTTAAAAGTCCTACTTTCTCGCCCCAGGAACAGCCTTTCCCTTGATTTAGAGTGATAATGGCTAGTCCAGACGGCTGTTTACCAACCACATTATTGGGCAGCAGCAACATCCTTTTTATTTAGAAAAGGTTAATAGGGACAGGGGTTAATGGGCTAGAGTGGCTTGGGAGCCACCTTCAAAATATATTTATAAAATAGAAAAAGATACATGTAAATACATATTTTTAAACATGCCTTTGTAGTTTATGAGGTGGGGAGTGGAGATGGTCATTGGATAAGTTTCAACTTCTGTGTGTTGGACAGAATTCACCCACCTTCGTTCCATCTCCTGGACACAGGATACCTCCCTCTGTTTTAACCTGGATAGTTTTGTATCTAATCAGTTTCTTAGGCCATGTTCTTAACACTTACCTAATTCAACATTTACCTATTTAATCAATTTCTTAGGCCTTGTTGTTAACATTTATTTAATTCAGCATTTACTAAATCAGTATATGAGGACACATGGCCCTTGGTGTAAGTATTATAGACTGCTAAAAAAAACAGATGTTTAAGAAATAAATGTATAGAAGTACTATAGGCATCATGCCAGATGTATTTAAGAGGTAGAGTGAAGCCATGGGAAGGGCTGATTGATTCCATCTGGGAAAGTAAGCAACATCCTGAGAAGTGAACCAAAGTCTGACAGAGCCTGATACACTCCTGTAATTGTAAACAAAACTCCCTGGATGGAGTGTTGGGTTCAGACCATTGTAAAGGCAGGCAAAGCCTAGGAGGTAGTTGTGCCTACATGATGCCCTTCGGGTGCATTTATACATTTTGTCTACAGTTAGACCAGGGAAGTTCACAAATAACATGCAGAGCAGCTCTGGAGGTGATAGAATGCATGTAAGCCACTGAGGGGAACTGAAAACTGAGATGTCAACAAAAAACTGGAAAATATCTATACACAGCCTCACAATAGACTAAAACTCTGGCTTTCAAACTTACAGGAAGTGTTAGAGTGATAATAATAAGTCATTTGAGTTTTGCTTGCAAAAAAAAAAAAAAAGAACTGTGATCAGGTAGACGGAGAAAACTAAACTGTGTGGCTCAGTGGCAAGAGGTCTCTAACAATCCTTCAGGGAGTTCTGAATTGGGATAACCCATCAGAGATGTACTGAATTAAACTTCAGATGCCAGGTATAGCCTCGGGTGATGGATGAATCTTCCTTTAACCAAGGGAGATTCCCTGCACTGTCCCATTTGCAAGTGGTCACCAGCCAACATGCTCAGGAACTGGGAAAATGAGCTTCACTGCTGATGGAGAAACTGCCTGATGTTTACAACATCCAAGAGAACATAATAACTGGCCACTTTGTTCTCTTATAGTCTATTATCAACAAAGTCTGTTAAAACAGAAGTCACATCATATTTTTAAATTCTTGTTTAAAATCATCAGAAGGACTAATGCTGAAGCTGAAGCTCCAATATTTTGCCCTGATGCTGGGAAAGATGGTAGGCAGGAGGAGAAGGGGATGGCAGAGGATAAAATGCATGGCTTCACTTACTCAATGGACATGAACCTGAGCAAATTCTGGGAGATGGTGAAGGACAGGGAAGCCTGGCTTTCTTCAGTTCATAGGATCACAAAGAGTTGGACATGATTGAGTGACTGAACAATGACAAAAGTTACTCTGTCAAAAAAAGAAGTCACACTGTGTTTAAAACCATCCAATAGTTTCCCTTCTTACTGAAAGTAAACACCAAAATCTGTATGATCCCCTGGAATGCCTAGGTTCCTGCATTATTTCTTTTTATTTGATATACCACTCCCTCCCTCTCACCCACTCCTTTGAAGCCTTTGTTAATAGAGAGGTTGCCACTGCATCACAGACTTTCTTTTTCACATGCTTTGAATGCTCTTCCTCTAAAGAACACTGTTATTTCCCCCTCATTCTTTGATAAAATATTTCCTTACAAGATGTTATTTTATTACTCTGTGAAAGAAAGTGTAAGTGAAGTCGCTCAGTCGTGTCCGACTCTTTGCGACCCCATGGACTGTAGCCTGCCAGGTTCCTCTGTCCATGGGATTCTCCAGGCAATAATACTGGAGCGGGTTTACATTTCCTTCTCCAGGGGATCTTCCAGACCCAGGGATTGAACCTGGGTCTCCCACATTGCAGGCAGACGCTTTAACCTCTGACCCACCAGGGAAGCCCTTATTACTCTATATAATATCACAATAAACTGTCTGACTTATGGAAAACCTATTCCCCATCCATCCCTTAGTTCTATAGTATTTGTAAACTTTTGTGTAGCTAAAATATTTATTTTATGTAATACTTGCCTAGTATATGCAGAGTACATCCTGAGAAATGCTGGACTGGAAGAAGCACAAGCTGGAATCAAGATTGCCAGAAAAAATATCAGTAACCTCAGATATGCAGATGACACCACCCTTATGGCAGAAAGTGAAGAGGAACTAAAAAGCCTCTTGATCAAAGTGAAAGCAGAGAGTGAAAAAGTTGGCTTAAAGCTTAACATTCAGAAAACCAAGATCATGGCATCTGGTCCCATCACTTCATGGCAAATAGATGGGGAGACAGTGGAAACAGTGTCAGACTATTTTTGGGGTCTCCAAAATCACTGCAGATGGTGACTGCAGCTATGAAATTAAAAGGTGCTTACTCCTTGGAAGGAAAATTATGACCAACCCAGACAGCATATTAAAAAGCAGAGACATTACTTTGCCAACAAAGGTCCGTCTGGTCAAGGCTATGGTTTTTCCATTGGTCATGTATGAATGTGAGAGTTGGACTGTGAAGAAAGCTGAGCGCCAAAGAATTGATGGTTTTGAACTGTGGTGTTGGAGAAGACTCTTGAACGTCCCTTGGACTGCAAGGCGATCTAACCAGTCCATACTAAAGATCAGTCCTGGGTGTTCACTGGAAGGACTGATGCTGAAGCTGAAAATGCAGTACTTTGGCCACCTCATGGGAAAAGTTGACTCATTTGAAAAGACCCTGATGCTGAAAAAGACCGAGGGCAGGAGGAGAAGGGGACGACAGAGGATGAGATGGCTGAATGGCATCACCGACTCGATGGGCATGAGTTTGAGTAAGCTCGGAGAGTTGGTGATGGACAGGGAGGCCTGGCGTGCTGTGATTCATGGGGTCACAAAGAGTCGGACACGACTGAGCTACTGAACTGAACTGAACTGAACTGATTAACATAAGTGGCATAGGGAAACTATGTGTTTGTCTCTCCACCCGAAATTGGATGCAGAACAATGCTTACATATAGAGAACATCCAGTGAATATTTCTGGACAAATGAATGATGAGTGAATAAAAGAATGATGAAAATTGGCTTCTCCAATATGAATTTGAGTAAATTTAATCATAGAGAAAGTATAATCATAGCAATTAATTTGATAATTAGATAAAGTTTAGTATTTTCCAGTAGAAGCTAGTTTCAACATTCATTATAAAGGAATGTTATAATGTTTCAAAAGTTTAAAAAAAAATTGCAGCAGATATCTAAGATACCTGGATATTTATCAGTGAATTCACTATATAAAGACATTTCATACTAAGTAATGTCATAATATCAATGAAAAAGTATATTGTACATTAGTGCAGTACAGTTCAATCACTCAGTTGTGTCCGACTGAATATTTAATGCAGTATTGTACATTAAAAATCAATAATATTTGAGCTAGTAACCTTTGGATTTTATCTTTATGTTTTAGACATGTTTTATCTTCATTTATCAGGTTATTCACCTCTAGTTTTTTCCACTGTGTGATCACAACTTGAAAAACTGGTCATTCTGAGAAGTTGACTTATTAATACTAGCAATATAAGATTTCTTTGAAAACTATTTAAATTAATTGGCTTGTGTGCTAAATCCTAAAGGTTTAGGTGAAATGTGTGTGCAAAGTATATCCATGTTTAGTTTAAATATATTTGTTCTAATAAATTACCAAAGCACAAAATTTCTCACACATCACTTTTATTTGAATAAGTTTCTAAGGTACCATGTTTTTTGATGCTTGATATTGAACTATTTTTGTTCCAGCTGACAAGGATTCTATATGTCATGATTAAATTATATATTTGCATAAAATTGTATGCATTGCAAATCAAAGTCATCTTTCAAATTTATTCCTTTCAAAAGAGCAATGCATCAGTAGAAATATGCCATTTGGCTTCATCATTCAAACATAGTATGAGCACTGGAATGTGTTAAATACATAGAGTTGAAGTGTGGTTTATAGATTTGTATGAAAAGTTACTGATAATGCCATCTCACTATTAATGGTCCCTCATCATTTCCTTGTCTTAAAACACAGTCCATATTTTAAAGGAAAGTAGTGTATTCTAACTCAAGTTCTGGAATAACAATGTTACATTTATATGTGAAATATGTTTTCAGCTAAGATCATCTGCAAAGAGTTTATTTATTAATTGACTTTCTCTTCAGGAGTAATTTTTCCATATAATGTAATACACAAGCTTTTGATTCATATAAGGGAAAAAGAAGAAATGCTGTGAAATAAAAACCTAATGTCAAAACATTATTTTTTATACATAATAAAAAGAAACAAATTCAGAGTGATTTGGAGGGATTAATAAAATGTAACATGGTGACACAGATGGTAAAGAATCTGCCTGCAACTCGGAAGACCTGGGTTCAGTCCCTAGTTTGGGAATATCCCCTGGAGAAGGAATGACTATCCACTCCAGTATTCTTGCCTGGAGAATTCCATGGGCAGAGGAAACTGGTGGGCTAGAGTTCATGAGGTCACAAATAGTCAGATATACTGAGAAGCTAAGACTTTCTCACACTTTCACTCTTAGGATGGATCTTGAGATAATTGTCTACTTTAAAACACTCTGGGTATGTATTCTGCATTTTCTCTGGTATAATGAGATCCAGAGGACTCCTTCACCATCCCACTACTATTCATCCTATTTTTCTCAAGAGAGTCAAACAGAACGACAGAAATATTTTTTAAGATAAATGTTATTAAATAAATTAATAATATTCAATGTAGTTGAAACAGTGAACAACTAATCAGTTCAGTTGCTCAGTCGTGTCCAATTCTTTGTGACCCCATGGACTGCAGCATGCCAGGCCTCCCTGTCCATCACCAACTCCAAGAGTTTACCCAAACTCATGTCCATTGAATCAGTGATGCCATCCAACCATCTCATCCTCTCTCATTCCCTTCTTCTCCTGCCTTCAATCTTTCCCAGCATCAGGGTCTTATCAAATGAGTCAGTTCTTCACATCAGGTAACCAAAGTATTGGAGTATCAGCTTCAACATCAGCCCGTCCAGTGAATATTCAGAATTAATCTCCATTAAGATTGACTGGTTGGATCTCCTTGCACTTCAAGGGACTCTCAAGAGTCTTCTCCAACACAACAGTTCAAAAGCATCAATTCTTTGGTTCTCAGCTGTCTTTACAGTCCAATTCTCACATCCATACATGACTGCTGGAAAAAACAGCTTTGACTAGATGGAACTTTTTGGCAAAGTAATGTCTCTGCTTTTAAATATGCTGTCTAGGTTTGGTCATAGCTTCTCTTCCAAGGAGTAAGTGTCTTTTAATTTCATGGCTGCAATCACCATCTTCAGTGATTTTGGAGCACCCCCCCCCCCAAAAAAATAAAAAAGTCTGTCACTGTTTCAGCTGTTTCCCCATCTATTTGCCATGAAGTGATGGGACCAGATGCCTTGATTTTAGTTTTCTGAATGTTGAATTTTGAATCAACTTTTTCGCTATCCTCTTTCACTTTCATCAAGAGGCTCTTTAGTTCTTCTTCACTTTCTTCCATAAGGGTGGTGTATCTGCATATCTGAGGTTATTGATATTTCTCCCGGCAATCTTCATTCCAGCATATGCTCCATCTAGCCCAGTGTTTCTCATGATGTACTCTGCATATAAGTTAAATAAGCAGGGTAACAATATACAGACTTTATGTACTCCTTTCCCTATTAGGACTGATGCTGAAGCTGAAACTCTGATACTTTGGCCACCTCATTGGAAAAGACCCTGATGCTGGGAGTGATTGGGGGCAGGAGAAGAAGGGGACGACAGAGGATGAGATGGCTGGATGGCATCACCGACTTGATGGTCATGAGTTTGAGTAAACTCCAGGAGTTTGTGATGGACAGGGAGGCCTGGCCTGCTGCAATTCATGGTGTCGCAAAGAGTCGGACATGACTGAGTGACTGAACTGAACTTCCCTATTTGGAACCAGTCTGTTGTTCCATGTCCAGCTATAACTGTTGCTTCCTGACCTGCATACAGATTTCTCAAGATGCAGGTCAGCTGGCCAGGTAGTCCCATCTCTTTCAGAATTTTCCACAGTTTATTGGGATCCACACAAGTCAAAGGTTTTGACATAGTAAAGCAGAAATATATGTTTTTTCTAGAACTCTCTTTGCTTTTTTGATGATCCAGCAGATGTTGGCAATTTGATCTCTGGTTCCTCTGCTTTTTCTAAATCCAGCTTGAACATCTGGAAGTTCATGGTTCATGCATTGTTGAAAACTGGATTGTAGAATATTGAGCATTACTTTACTAGCATGTGAGATGAGTGCAATTGTGCAGTAGTTTGAGCATTCTTTGGCATTGCCTTTCTTTGGGACTGGAATGAAAACTGACCTTTTCCAGTCCTGTGGCCACTGCTGAGTTTTCCAAATTTGCTGGTGTATGGAGTGTAGCACTTTCACAGCATCATTTTTTAGGATTTGAAATAGCTCAACTGGAATTCCATCACCTCCACTTCCTTTGGTCAAAGTGATGCTTCCTAAGGCCCACTTGATTTCACATTCCAGGATGCCTGGCTCTAGGTGAGTGATCACATCATCATGATTATCTGGGTCATGAAGATTCCTTTTGTATAGATCTTCTGTGCATTCTTCCCACCTCTTCTTAATAGTTTCTGCTTCTGTTAGGTCCATACTATTTCTGTCCTTATTGAGCCTATTTTTGCATGAAATTTTCCTTGGTATCTCTAATTTTCTTCAGGAGATCTCTAATCATTCCCATTCTATTATTTTCTTCTCTCTCTTTGTATTGATCACTGAAGAAGGCTTTCTTATCTCTCCTTGCTATTCTTTGCAACTCTGCATTGAAATGGGTATATCTTTCCTTTTCTCCTTTGCTTTTCACTTCTCTTCTTTTCATAGCTATTGCGAGGCCTCCTCAGACAGCAATTTTGCTTTTTTGCATTTCTTTTTCTTGGGTATGGTCTTAATCTCTGTCTCCTATCCAGTGTCATGAACCTCCCTCCATAGTTCATCAGCAACTCTGTCTATCAGATCTATTCCCTTAAATCTATTTGTCACTTCTACTGTATAATCGTAAGGGAATTGAATTAGGTCATACCTGAATGGTCTAGTGGTTTTCCCTACTTTCTTCAATTTACATATGAATTTGGCAACAAGGACTTCATGGTCAAGACTGTATATTGTCACCCTGCTTATTTAAGTTTTATGCAGAGTACATCATGAGAAAAGCTAGTCTGGATGAAGCACAAGCTGTAATCAAGATTGCTGGGAGAAATATCAATAATCTCAGATATGCAGATGACACCACCCTTATGTCAGAGAACGAAGAAGAACTAAAGAGCCTCTTGATGAAAATGAAAGAAGAGAGTGAAAAAGTTGGCTCAAAATTCAACATTCGGAAAACTAAGATCATGGCATCAGGTCCCATCACTTCATGGCAAATAGATGGGCAAACAGTGGAAAGAGCGATTGACTTTAGTTTTTTGGGCTCCAAAATCACTGCAGATTGTGATTGCAGCCATGAAATTAAAAGATGCTTACTCCTTGGAAGGAAAGTTATGACCATCCTAGACTGCATATTAAAAAGCAGAGACATTACTTTGTCAACAAATTTACGTCTAGTCAAGGCTATGGTTTATCTAGTAGTCATGTATGAATGTGAGAGTTGGACTATAAAGAAAGCTGAGTGCAATAGAATTGATGCTCTTGAACTGTGGTGTTGGAGAAGACTCTTGAGAGCCCCTTGGACTGCAAGGAGGTCCAACCAGTTCATCCTAAAGGAAATCAGTCCTGGGTGTTCATTTGAAGGACTGATGTTGAAGCTGAAACTCCAATATTTTGACCAGTATTGATCTTCTGCTGATGTCCATGTGTAGAATCTTCTCTTGTGTTGTTGGAAGAAGGTGTTGGCTATGACCTGTGTGTTCTCCTGGCAAAACTCTATTAGCCTTTGTCCTGTTTCATTCTGAACTTCAAGGCCAAATTTGTCTGTTTCCAGGTGTTACTTGACTTCTTACTTTTGCATCCAGTCCCTTATAATGAAAAGGACATCTTTTATGGGTGTTAGTTCTAAAAGGTCTTGTAGGTCTTCATAGAACCATTCAACTTCAGCTTCTTCAGCATTACTTGTCGGGGCATAGGCTTGGATTACCATGATATTGAATGGTTTGCCTAGGAAACAAACAGAGATCATTCTGTCATTTTTGAGATTGCATCCAAGTACTGCATTACGGACTCTTGTTGACCATGATGGCTATTCCATTTTTTCTAAGGGATTCCTGCCCACAGTAGTAGATATAATGGTCGTCTGAGTTAAATTCACCCCTTTCAGCCCATTTTAGTTTGGTGATTCCTAAAATGTCGATGTTCATTCATGCCATCTCCTGTTTGACCACTTCCAATTTGCCTTGATTCATGGACCTAACATTCCAGATTCCTATGCAATATTGCTCTTTCCAGCACTGGACCTTGCTTCCATCACCAGTCACATCCACAGCTGCGTGGTGATTTTGTTTTGGCTCTGTCTCTTCATTCTTTCTGAAGTTATTTCTCCACCAATCACCAGTAACTTATTGGACACCTACCGACCTGGGGAGTTCATCTTTCAGTGTCTTAACATTTTTCTTTTTCGTACTGTTCATGGGGCTCTCAAGGCAAGAATACTGAAGTGGTTCGCCATTCCCTTTTCAAGTGGATCATATTTTGTCAGAACTTTCCAACATGACCTGTCCATCTTGGGTGGCCCTACATGGCATGGCTCATAGTTTTGTTGAGTTAGACAAGGGTGTGGTCTATGTGATTAGATTGTTTAGTTTTCTGAGACTGTGGTTTAGCAACTAATTATGATTAAATACTAATAATCATAAGTAATACCAACAAATATGATTTATCTTTAGAGATGTGGTATCTATCTCTCCAATTAATTTATTTTGTTCTTTCTGAAGTTTTTTTCTGAAATAATCCTCATTGTTTTCTCTCATACAGAAAAAAAAATAAAATAAATTTTTGCAAAATTATTTATTTGGCTGCCCTGGGTGTTATGTGTGGCACCTGGGATGTAATTCCCTAATGAGGGATTGAACCTTGGCCCCTTGCACTGAGAGCACAGAGTCCTAACTGGATGCATCCCCAGGGAAGTCCCTGTATTAAAGTTTTTAACAGATATCCACCTATAGCTTGTGCCGATGAAAGAGAGAAAGCAGAGGAGTACTTAGTGAAGAGTTACTCTGCATGACCCACGTAATACTTGCCTGTAGGATGCTGCTGCCTGGTTGCTTCAGTCGTGTCCAACTCTTTGCAACCCTATGACTGCAGCCTGCCAGGTTCCTCTGTCCATAGGATTCTCTAGGCAAGAGTACTAAAGTGGATTTCCATGCCCACCTCCAGGGGATCTTCCTGACCCAGGGATTGAACCCAGATCTCCTGAATTGCATGCGGAGTCTATATCACTGAGCCACCAGTGAAACCTTAGGATAGTTGTAAAGAAATGTCAAATTGTTCAGTGTTAATAAAGGACTCATGCTATTAATATTTATTATATTTAGAAACATTGATGTGTAAAACATTTTCTTGTACTTTAAAGTCAAAAGAAAAAATGTTTAGTGAAAGACATTTACTATAAGTTACTCAAATTTTTGTCCTTATATAATATATTTTGCTCATTGACTGAGGATTTCCAGATGGCTCAGTGGCAAAGAATCCACCTGCCTATGCAGGAAATGCAGTTTCAATTCCTCGGTTCAGAAGATCCCCTGGAGAAGGAAATGGCAACCCACTCTGGTATTCTTGCCTGAGAAATCCCATGGACAGAAGAGCCTGGCATGCTACAGTCCCTGAGGTCACAAAAAGAGTTGAACATGACTTTGCAACTAAACAATAGCAAATTAACTTACACAAGGAACTGGGCAACAGTTAAGGAAATTGGACAATTCCTTACCTTCACTCTATTTTAATAATGAGGCTTCCCTGGTGGCTCAGATGGTGAATAATTTGCCTTCAATGCTGGGGATCAGATAACTAATCCTTGATAATGTGTTCCCCCATTTATCTTGCTTTGAACTTTTCATGCTGATCCTCTTTAGTTGCGTATATACATGATAAATTAAAATATGGCTGCTATGGAGAACAGTGTGGAGATTTCTTAAAGAACTGGAAATAGAACTGCCATATGACCCAGTAATACCACTTCTGGGCATACACACTGAGGAAACCAGATCTGAGAGAGACACGTGCACCTCAATGTTCATCGCAGCACTGTTTATAATAGCCAGGACATGGAAGCAACCTAGATGCCCATCAGCAGACGAATGGATAAGGAAGCTGTGGTACATATACACCATGGAATATTACTCAGCCATTAAAAAGAATTCATTTGAATCAGGTCTAATGAGATGGATGAAACTGGAGCCCATTATACAGAGTGAAGTAAGCCAGAAAGATAAAGAACATTACAGCATACTAACACATATATATGGAATTTAGAAAGATGGTAATGATAACCCTATATGCAAAACAGAAAAAGAGACACAGATGTACAGAACAGACTTTTGGACTCTGAGGGAGAAGGCGAGGGTGGGATGTTCAGAGAGAACAGCATCAAAACCTGTATTTTATCTAGGGTGAAACAGATCACCAGCCCGGGCTGGATGCATGAGACAAGTGCTCGGGCCTGGTGCACTGGGAAGACCCAGAGGGATTGGATGGGGAGGGAGGCGGGAGGGGGGATCGGGATGGGGAATACATGTAAATCCATGGCTGATTCATGTCAATGTATGACAAAAACCACTACAATATTGTAAAGTAATTAGCCTCCAACTAATAAAAATAAATGAAAAAAATAAAAAATAAAATATGATTAAATTAGTACATTGGTTAAAATATGTTATAAAGATCTATTTTACAATTTGCCTATACCTTTTCTATGGATTTTTTTTTTTTTTTCTGTGCAAAATTTTTGTGAAGTCAAAGTTCTCAATATTTCTCAGTGGGCCTTCTTGATTCTTGATTCTATTTCACTTAAAAAAAAATGCTTGGCATATATATTTTGAGTATATGATGGGAATTTGGACCTGGCACTGATGGAATAGGTTAAACAGGACATAGTATATAATCAGAGCATCTCATAAAACATGTGCTTTTTGGAGGTGGGGAGCGTAAACAATGAACTTATATACATATTCTGGAGTGGAAAAATTGAGATCTGTGGCTATATAGGGATATAATCTTTGATGCAGGCTTATGCCAGTGTTCATTCAAGCTTCAAGAGAAAAAGTTCAGATTATATACATTTACCTAATCTTGAGAAACTATTGTAAATCATATAGGGGTGTGAAGACTATGAAGTCAGGAGAGTAAATTGAATTCCTGCACCCTGCTTACTTAGATACTCATATATTCACTTTGTTAGGTTCTTCCTAGATGCCTAAGTGTGATAGAAATTTCAGGATGTCAAACACAAGACTGTCTCAACACTGTATTTAAATTAATTCTGAATATTTTTTGCCTCCTAGTGAATTGATCTCATCTGTCTGCATGTGCAGTGGAACAACGTGCTTTCATGCGTATCTTAAGAAAGACACAAGTATCACAGAGAAAAATATAAATTCTTACTTTCTAGAATTTATGAAGTGAAAAACATATCTCATATACTACTTTTGTTGGCTTTATTTTTTAAATATCTTCATGCCAGACTGTATTTATATCATTTTACACTTGATATAATTTTTGAATGGAAATTCTGGACTAATTTATAATAGCCAATTTTTAAATTCTATATCTGTCATGTTTTAAACTATTTGATTATTACATAAAACTTGTCATTTTAACCATTTTAAGTGTAAAATGGAGTGGTATTAATGACATTCACAATGTTGTGCAGCACTCGTGATTTTTCTGTTAGCCAAAACAGAAACTTGGCTCTCACTGAGCAGTAAACCATTGTTCACACCTTCTGCTACTCCTGGGAAACTTGTAATAGTTTCTCTTTTAAATTTGCTTATTTCAGATATTTCATACAAGTAGAATTATGCAATGTTTTTGTTATTTTAATTAGCATAGGATTTTAATTTTCATATGTTACAATATTTATCAAAATTTCATTCTTTTTTATGGTTCATAATATTCCATTGCCAAGTTTTATTTATTATTCATCTTTGGGCTCTTGGGCTGTTTCCTCCTATTGGCTATTTTGAATAATGCTGCAATGAAATCTGTGAGTTCCTGTTTTCAATTTTCCTTTGGGTACATCCCTAGGAATAAACTGCTATGTCACATACTAATTCTTCATTTAACAGCTTGAGGAGCCATTATAATGTTTTCCACAGTGGATGCACCATTTTACAGTTCCACCAGCAATATATGAGAGTTTCAATTTACACATCTTTCCCAAAAGTTTTTTTTTTTTATAGCCATATGTGTAAAGTGGTATTTCAATGTGACTTTGATTTGATTTGTATCTTCCTAATGATTAATGAGGTTTAGAATCTTTTAATGTGTTTATTGTCCATTTGTATATATCTTTTAGTGAAATGACTATAAAAGTCCTTTGTGCATTTTTAATTGGTTTGCTATCTTTATTCTTTGGTATAAGGATTCTTTATATGTTAGATATTAAACTTTTACCAAAATTATGATAGGCAGATATTTTCTATCATTCAGTAGATTCTTTTTAATTTCTTAATAACATCATTTGATGCACAAAGTCTCTGCTTTACAGATGTTCAACATTTATGGGAATATGTGCAACAATCTCTGTGACAGATAAGTCCATCTTCTTTAGAAGGCCATTGAGTTTCTCTCCATGTTCATATTACCAGATATTTCCAAGATATGAAGTAGAAATACAATCCATAAAATAATCACATGCAAATTATCACAAAGTTATCATTTTGCTATAATATATTTTTTAATTGATGAAGAATCCTAATTATATATGTTTTGAACATATTACTTAAAATTTACCCGTCTTCCAAGGGAAAAAAAAAGAATGAAAATAAACATCCTTATTCATACAATGATTGATAATTTTAAGATAATTTAGAGTTTATAAATAGAGTCTGATTAATGTTTCTGGTTGAAAACTTGTGTTTTAAATCGAGAAGAAAACCTAGTTTTCTGTTTGAGCAGAATGCTCTCCAAGTTTATGCAGCCTTGGAAACCCTAATGTCTTAGTGAAAGTGTTATTTGCTCAGTCATAACCCGATTCTTTGTGACCCCATGGTTTGTCCTTCGAAAAGAATACTGGAGTGAGTAGCCACTCCCTTCTCCAGGGATACCTCCCTGACCCAGGGATCAAACTAGGGTCTCCAACATTTCAGGTACAAATTTTGTTGTTGTTGTTGTCTTACCATCTGAGGTACCAGGGAACCCCTAATGCCTTAGTCTACACAAAATAGTATTCATTGAAAACTAATCATCTTTTAGATCTTTGAAAACCTACCAAATTTCTTTTTAAATGAAAAGCAATTAGTTGTACTATTTTATATATCTTATATGAATGTTTCTGACTACCTTTAATTTTAGATAAGATATTAAGCTAAAAAGGGAATTGAATGATAGCACTCACTGTTAAATGTAAAGTCCTTATTTCTTTACATCTGTTTCTAATTAATCACCAGAAATTCACAAAATTATTATAGATTCTTGGCTAGAAAAATTATATTTATACTTCCCCTGATTATGTAAACAGATAACAAGAAAGATGAGGAGAATCTTTAAATAAAACTTCTATAAATTGATTGTATTTTGAGGTTTATGTGTTTAGCATAATTGAAATATTTAAACAAATATTCTAATGAGCCAAGTTCTTTAAACAATTAAGGTAGCCCCAGGGAGCTTTTTAAGCATTTTTGAAACCTAACTTGCAATTTTCAATTAAAGTTACAATATTGAGTTTTGTAAAGGCTAGATTAGTTAAAAGATGTCCTTTGGACTTGAAATATTTGAAAAATACCTTATAGCTTACTATGGTATTAAACATGTACTTATTGAGAAATTTAATCACAGAGATCATCTAGTATAGGATAAATTTGTGTAGTTCAGTTTTGTTATGCTATATGCTCTTTGAAGTCACATTTTCTTTTTCAAGGACTTGAAGATGAGTACATCAAGGTTATATATTGTCACCCTGCTTATTTAACTTATATGCAGAGTACATCATGTGAAACGCTGGGCTGGAAGAAGCACAAGCTGGAATCAAGATTGCTGGGAGAAATGTCAATAACCTCAGAAATGCAGATGACACCACCCTTATGTCAGAAAGTGAAGAGGAACTAAAAAGCCTCTTGATGAAAGTGAAAGTGGAGAGTGAGAAAGTTGGCTTAAAGCTCAACATTCAGAAAGCTAAGATCATGGCATCTGGTTCCATCACTTCATGGCAAACACATGGGGAAACAGTGGAAACAGTGTCAAACTTTATTTTTTTGGGCTCCAAAATCACTGCAGATGGTGATTGCAGCCATGAAATTAAAAGACACTTACTCCTTGGAAGGAAAGTTATGACCGAACTAGATAGCATATTAAAAAGCAGAGACATTACTTTGACAACAAAGGTCCATCTAGTCAAGGCTATGGTTTTTCCAGTAGTCATATATGGATGTGAGAGTTGAACTATAAAGAAAGTTGAGCACCAAAAATCTGATGCTTTTGAACTGTGGTGTTGGGGAAGACTCTTGAGAGTCCCTTGGACAGCAAGGAGATCCAACCAGTCGATCCTAAAGGGAATCAGTCCTGAATGTTCATTAGAAGGACTGATGCTGAAGCTGAAGCTCCAATACTTTGGCCACCTGATGCAAAGAACTGACTCGCTGGAAAAGACCCTGATGCTGGGAAAGCTTGAAGGCAGGAGGAGAAAGGGACGACAGAGGATGAGATTGTTGGATGATATCACCAACTTGATGAACATGAGTATAAGTAAACTCCAGGAGTTGGTGATGGACTGGGAGGCCTGGCATGCTGCAGTCCATGGGATTGCAAAGAGTCAGACATGACTGAGTGACTGAACTGAACTAAACTGTAGATGAGCCAGTAACTATTTTCCTCATAATGGCATTTTTTAATTTAAATGTAACTTCAGAATTTGCTTCTTATCAAGTGCATAATTAGATTGTCTTAAAATTAATTCTCAGACTTTTCTTTCCACTTTAATAATCTTGAGGATTTCCTTGAAACACTAACATAACTTTCCAATTTTAATTTTTTTCTGGAGCTTAAAAAGTTCCCACTTGACTCATCAAGGTAAAAATTTATAAAGGCTTATATATTAGATGACTCACTTAAGAGAGGAATATAGAATAGTAGTTAGTGAAAAGTCAGAGAGTGAAGATGTGACTTCCAGATCTGCTAGTCAAAAGCCCTGTGGTTTGTTATTTAGGCAATTGCCTTCTCAGTTTCTTCATTTATGAATATGCCCTATAGTGCTTATTGTAAAAAATTGATGAATAAATATATGCACAACAGTTAGAAGAAAACCTAGTCCATAAGAATCACTATAAAAACATTAATTTTGAAACTAATAGAATTCAATAAATAAAGTAACAAAACCAGGCATATCACTGAACAAAATTTCCATTTTAACAAGTCATAATAACCAGTTTGAAGAAGCTTCAATATTTGAATTTTTAGCCCCATAATTCAACAAGGAAATTATTTTAATGTTTCTGTATATGATTTTAAAAGGTTATACAATCTTTTGAAATATATATCATTATATATAAATTATATATATATATATATTATATGCAGATATACTATATATATATGCATATATTAAGAAGAGGTGGTAAGAACACACAGAACTATATATATATAAAACAAACAAATAAACAAACAAACAAACAAAAAAACTTTATAACCCAGGTAACCATGAGGGTCTGATCACTCACCCAGAGCCAGACATCCTGGAATGCAAAGTCAAGAGGGCCTTAGGCAATATCATGATGAACAAAGCTAGTGGGGGTGACAGAATTCCAGTTCAACTTTTTAAAATCCTAAAAGATATTGCTGTTAAAGTGCTGCACTCAGTATGACAGCAAATATGGAAAACTCAGCAGTGGCCACAGGACTGGGAAAAGTCAGTTTTCATTCGGATCCCAAAGAAGGACAATGCCAAAGAATTTCAAACTACCACCCAATTCTACTCATCTGACAGGCTAGCAAAGTAACGCCCGAAATTCTCCAAACCAGGCTTCAACAGTATGTGATCCATGAATTTCCAGATGTTCAAGCTAGATTTAGAAAAGGCACGGGAACCAGAGATCAAATTGTCAGATTCCACTGGCTCATATAAAAAGCAAGAGGATTCCCCCCAAAACATCTACTTCTGCTTCATTGATTACATCAAAGAATATCTGCTGGAGAAGGAATAGGCTACCCACTCCAGTATTCTTGGGCTTCTCTTTTGGCTCAGCTGATTAAGAATCCATCTGCAATTTGGGTTGCAGACCTGAGTTCAATCGCTGGGTTGAGAAGATCCCCTGAGGAAAGGAAAGGATACCCACTCCAATATTCTGGTCTAGAGAATTCTGTGGACTATACCAATGGGGTCTCAAAAAGTCAGTCATGACTGAGTGAATTTCACTTCACTTTCAAAGCATTTTATTGTGTAGATCACAACAAACTGTTGGAAATTCTTCAAAAGATGAGAATACTAGACAACCTCAGATATGCAGATGATACCACACTTATAGCAGAAAGTGAAGAAGAACTAGAGAGCCTCTTGATGAAAGTGAAAGAGGAGAGTGAAAAAGTTGGCTTAAAACTCAACATTCAGAAAACTAAGATCATGGCATCTGGTCCCATCACTTCATGGCAAATACATGGGGAAAGAATGGAAACAGTGACAGACTTTTATTTTTTTGAGCTTCAAAATCACTGCAGATGGTGACTGCAGCCATGAAATTAAAAGACGCTTACTCCTTGGAAGAAAAGTTATGACAAAAATAGACAGCATATTAAAAAGCAGAGACATTACTTTGCCAACAAAGATCCATCTAGTCAAAGCTATGGTTTCCCCAGTGGTCATGTATGGATGTGAAAGTTGGACTATAAAGAAAGCAGAGTGCTGAAGAACTGATGCTTTTGAACTGTGGTGTTGGAGAAGACTCGTGAGAGTTCCTTGGACTGCAAGGAGATCCAACCAGTCTATCCAAAAGGAAATCAGTCCTGAATATTCACTGGAAGGACTGATGGTGAATCTCCAATACTTTGGCCACCTGATGTGAATAACTGACTTACTGGAAAAGACCCTGATGCTGGGAAAGATTGAAGGCAGGAGGAGAAGGGGATGACAGAGGATGAGATGGTTGGATGGCATCACAGACCTGATTGGAATGAGTTTGAATAAGCTCTCCGAGTTGTCGATGGACAGGGAAGCCTCATGTGCTACAGTCCATTGGGCTGCAAAGAGTCGGACATGACTGAGTGACTGAAATGAACTGAACTTACCTGCCTCCTGAGAAATCTGTATGCAGGCCAAGCAACAGTTACAACTGGACATGAAACAATGGACTGGTTCTGAATTAGAAAAGGTGTACGTCAAGGCTGTATATCGTCACCCTGTTTATTTAACTTACATGCAGATTATATCATGCAAAATGCTGGGCTGGATGAAGCACAAGGTGGATCAAGATTGCCAGGAGAAATATCAATAACCTCAGATACTCAGATGACACCACCTTTATGGCAGAAAGTGAAGAGGAGCTGAAGAGCCTCTGGATGAAAGTGAAAGAGGAAAGTGAAAAATCAGCCTTAAAACTCAACATTTAATAAATTAAGATCATCGTATCCAGTCCCATTACTTCATGGCAAGTAGATGGAGAGAAACAATGGAAAGAGTGACATGTTTTATTTTCTTGGGCTCCAAAATCACTATAGATGGTGACTGTAGCCATGAAATTTAAAGATGCTTGCTCCTTGGAAGAAAAGCTATGACCAACCTAGACAGCATATGAAAAAGCAGAGATATTACTTTGCCAACAAAGGTCTGTCTAGTCAAAGCTATGGTTTTTCCAGTAGTCACGTATGGATGTGAGAGTTGAACTATAAAGAAAAATGAGACTTGATGTTTTTGAACTGTGATGCTAGAGAAGACTCTTGAGAGTGATTTGGACTGCAAGGAGATCAAACCAGTCAATCCTAAAGGAAATCATTCCTGAATATTCATTGGAAGGATTGATGCTGAAGCCAAAACTCCAATTCCTTGGTCACTTTATGAAAAGAACTGACTCCTTGGAAAAGACCCTCATGTTGGAAAAGATTGAATGTAGGAGGAGAAAAGGATGACAGAGAATGTGATGTTTGGATGGCATCATGGACATGATGGACATGAGTTTGAGCAAACCTTGGGTGCTGGTAATGGACAGGGAAGCCTGGTGTGCTGCAGTTATGGGGTCTCAAAGAGTCAGAAACGACTGAGTGACTGAACTGAACTGATATTATATATAAGTAAGTATATATGTATACATATCATACATGCATGTTTTCCTTTGGCTATCATTTGAATGCACTTTCACTTTCTTAAAATTTTGTTTAAGACAAAAATGATATGAGTCCCTATATGACTGATCATTTTACAATAATATGCATCAATTTTTTTTTTTTTTTTTTGCTGCAGATGTCAGCAAAAACAATTGGTGCATGCTAAGTTGCTTCAGTTTTGTCCAACTCTTTGAGACCCTATGAACTGAAGACTGCCTGGCGTCTTTGTCCATGGGATTCTCCAGGCAATAATACTGGAGTGGGTTGCCATGCCCTTTTCCAGGGGATCTTTCTGACCAGATAATGGAACCTGGTCTCTTTCATCTCCTGCATTGGCAGATTTTCTGTTTTTTGGTTTTGGTTTTTTTTTCCCCACCACTAGCACCACTTGGGAAGCCCAAAGGAATGGGACCTAAAGTTAAAACCTCAAGGCAAGAATTCTAGAGAAGGAAAAAGTCTCGATTTGTAAATAAGAGTGTTTGTCTGTGAGGGCATTTTCCTTGAGGCTCAAAGACAGAGTTAGTTATTGAGTCGCTGAGTCATGTTTGACTCTTTTGCGACTCCATGGACTGTATCCCAGCAAGCTCCTCCATCCATGGGATTTTCTAGTCAGGAATACTGGATTCCCATCTCCTTCTCCAGGGGATCTTTTCAACCCTGGGGTCAAGCATTTAGGGTAATCATGTATGGTAGAAAGATAGCCTCTACTTGAGAAATTTTCACTTAGAGCAAAATATTCAGGTGACATATTAACTGTTAGCAAGGAGAAAAACGTGATTAGAACATCCACTGGTATCCTTGTCTATCAGAAGTTTTCAAATATTGCTTTATTTAACTCAATTTACAGCCCCATCATAATTATTCTCATTTATATCACTCTCTACTTCTTAATTCATTTTTCTTTCCACAGTTCGTGATACATTTATTTACATGCTTGTTGTTTTATTTCTACTTCAGAGTGTAATCAGTTCAGAAGGTTAAAGGCCAGAAAAGATTTGCTTAATATAAAAATATATTCATGACCAGCATATAGGTCAGCCTTATTTGTGTATTTATTTATCTATTTCTAAATGAATGAATATATTACAGTCACGGGTCTGTCTCTGAAGAAGGCCAGCTCAGTGATGAAAGGTGTATTGGTTGTCAGCCTTTGTAAGATGCCTTGCATTTTTTTTATCTCTATGAGCATTAATTTCCTATTCTTCAGTGCTTAAATATTTATTTATATTGATTAATTCCACTGCCAAGTCCCATTGATAAAATTTCTTTAGTTGCTATTTGTTTTCTTTTGTCACAGATATTCTATTGTTCTAACTTAGAAGATCTTTCCAGTAAAGGATATATGTGTTTGTTTAATTGCTCAATTATGTCTGACTCTTTGTGACGCTATGGACTATAGCCCGCCAGGTGTCTCCATCCATGGGATTTTCCAGGCAAGAATACTGGAGTGGGTTGCCATTTCCTCCTCCAGGGGATCTTCCCAACCTAGGAATTGAACCCAGGTCTCCATGTCTCTTGTATTGCAGGCAGATCCTTTACTCACTGAGCCATAGTCACATCTAAGTTCTAGACTCTAAGTCTCAGGTCAAGGATCAAGCTGATACATATTATTACCTGTACTATTATTATCTGTACTTTTGCTTTTCTCAATGATGTAAATATTATAACCATGTTGGTGATGGACAGGGAAGCCTGGCATGCTTCTGTCCATGGGGTTGCAAAGAGTCAGACACAACTGATCACTTGAACTGAACTGATGGATAATAATTTTAAACTATAAAATTAAACTTATTGAATATTGAGTTGAGATGAAAAGCTCACATGCTTAGTACTTTTGATTTTAATATATTTATTTCATTCTAATTTGCTAAAATTCACTTTATAAGGATGGGTATACTCAACAACTGACTTGTGAAATTCCCTAAAATTTGCTTTCAGGAGCCAGCTTTCAAGGACCAGTTCCAGCACACTCTTGGACCCAGCCAGTTAGCCTCCTGTTCTGATCCTGACACCAATCCAATTTTTATGGAGTACACTTGTACACTTGAATCCATGCTTTGCAGAAAAAGCCAACTTGATCTTTTCAACTTTCTGCCATTTGCCTTCCCCTTTTTCCCAATGAATATGCCAAACAATCATGACATATGTTTATATAGAATTAATAATGAATCTTGAGAGAATTTCCTTGATCAATGTTTACTGACAAGTTTTACACTGTGAAAATTGACTTTTTAAAATAGTTCTGTTAATCTAGCAGCTGTTTATCTAGGAGAGAATGTGCATTGTCTGGGGATTAGAGCTCTTTTGATATTGAAATGCCTATTTGATGTCTTTTTTCCAAGATTTTTATGCCACTATCCTATTTACCAAAGAGCACATGACCACTTTCTGGTATTGGTGTCAAATATTAAAAGGACAGCCAGAAAATGGATGAATGTAGCAGTTGAAGGCCAGAGAGAAACAAATGAAATGGACATGCCAATTGTTTTCTGTGCATCTGGACAGGCACAGACCTTACTGATCTACCACAGGCTGCCAGCCAACATAAAGGAAAATAAAGGCTTTCAGATGTGGAAATGATTAAGGCATCTTTCCAATTCTCTTCAACTGTGAGAGAAAGAAAGGTTGCTAAAATTGCAAGCTGCATTACTAATGCATAAGATAATTGTCTTACTTTTGCATAAATTACTCAGACCCATTCCTCTCTCATTTTCAAACATTGGTTCTTTAATGTCAGATATTCATGTGAGAAATGTATTCCCTGTATTCTACTGATTCACTTGCTACTAGAGATTACATTGGACAATACAAATCCCATTGATTTTCTCTATATTAGTTAGAATATTTTATCAGACTTTGTGATTTCTTAATTGAATGCAACATTATACTATATTCATATGTAGACACTCAAATATAGAAATACAAAATTTTATTTTCAATAATTTAGTGTATTAAGGAATTTTATAAATGAAAAACAAATGCCAATGTGGGGATATCCTGCCAACAATTAAAAGTTAATTTATCTTCTTTCTCAATTGCTTCAACTTGAGACAAAACAAAACAAGGAATTGACTTAAAAATCTATTCATTACTTTCCAGTTTTAAGTATTGAGTATTTTATTATACACTGGCACACAAAAGTATACACACAAATATGTGTGTATATATTTACTCACAAAACCATACTGGTCAAATGTAATGAACTAAGTCACCTAATTAATTTCACAGGGACAAAGGAAATCTTAAGGTGAATGGAGGTGGAAGGAGGGAGAAATAGATGAGACTTAATGGTTCTAGAGGGCATCACTGGTGGCTCAGTGGTAACAAACCTGCTGTCAGTGCAGGAGATGTGGGTTCCATTCCTGGATCAGGAAGATTTCCTGGAGAATGAAATGGAGACCCATTCTAGTTTTCTTGCCTGGGAAATCCCATGGACAGAGGGGCCTGCCATGTTACAGTCCATGGGGTCACAAAAAATGTTGAACACGACTCACAGACTAAACAACAAAGATGAAATTTAAAAATAAAACGATCTTGCTAGCATACATATACATAATTTTCGTACATAGTGTGTTCTCGGTGTTCATCGGTTTTCTCTTTAATACAGTGATACAGTACATATAGATTAACAATTTGTTTCTTTACATATTGCCATTTAAATTTATTAAAATGCAATATAATTTTTAGTTTATTAAAAGATTGAATTCAATGGTTTCTTTGAAATAGCAACAAATTGATTCATTTCACTTTAAATTCCTGTCATGATATAAAATTATGCTAGGAAAATGGCCCACCAGATCTGAATGAATTAAGTGACAACATTATAGCATCCAACTTAATAATCTGAGGAAGAAAAGTCTGGGAAGTTATAGGAACTGCTGATTGATTGCAATTGATTTGTAATTATCTGTTCATTACCATACTGCATCCTTGACAGCTTAACAAGTCAATCTTCATAATGGTAATGAAGCAGATAGCACCACAGTGTACATAAAGATGGGGCTTTACAAAATTCAAGTTATTTACTCATACTAAAACTTGATTATACTGTTGATTATAGTTGGGAGAATTATATTCAACTGTAAGTTTTATCAGTTATTGAAGCTGTTAGCTATTTTTCTAAGCCATAATATGATGTTTCTTTAAGATAATGTATAAGTTTTCCAATATTTTGCATATGCATACATTTGAATATGCAAACAACCATTTCAATACTACTTAATAATGTTGCACAATGGCTAGAAATAAGTTACTAGAGCACTCTTGCAGATTTATTCTAAAAAAAAGTTCTAAAGTGTAACATTTGAGTAATGACTAAAACAGAAACTTTTAGAAGAATTCCACAGGAAAATATTGCAAATATGGTCACAATTTGATAAATATTTATTATTAATAAATAACTTCTTGGGGGATAGTAGGAACTTTTACAAATATTTGTGAGAGAAGATATTTTATTCCTGCAGTAAACCAATTTGATTAAAATTCTAAAGACAAAGTTTGCCTTTAGAATTCTAGTACATTATTTCATAGTTTTCTTGAAGTATAGGCGACTTCCAATATTATATTAGTTTTACATGTATGGCATAGTCCATTGTTACTTATTTTACAAACATCAAGATTGCCGAGAAAGCCATGTCAATACTATTTTAAGCAACATGCATTGAACTTAAAGAGGATTTCAACAGACTTTGCTGGAAGTGATACATTTGTGAGTACTAGAATGTAAACCAATATGAATGAGTATCTTAAACATTTATCACTATTCTTTAGGGAAGTAGTACATCTTTTAGCAAATTAAACTTAGAAGTCATTTTCTTTCTCTGCTGCTACTACAGAAATAGCCATTAATTTAAAATTTGAATGTGAAAAAAGATTAAAGACAATTGTAAATCTTCACAAACCATAGGATATTGATTTATAGAAGTATGCAGGTTCAAAGACCTGGTGATGTCTATAAACCTGAGTGTTGACCATATACTTTCCACAACTTCTTTCAAGTGGCACAAAAGTTTTTAAATATTGAGAGGGAGAAAAGATTGAAAAATATTAAAATATTCTAATGAATTAAATAGAATGCAGAGGTATGTTGTTTGTATTTTTGAAATTTGCTCAAACTTAAAATTTGAAAAAAATGTGAAAGTACTTCTATTGGAATAACAGGGAACATTTTCTGAACTGGAATAGCTGAAAGACTAGTCTAAATATGTAAATCAACACTTTAGAAAACAATGCTTAATAGGCAAGAGAAGCCGATGATCTTTAAGAGTTGGGAGAAAAATTTAATTGAGCCCTAAAGTTTTTCCAGCTTATTAACCATAAAGTTGATAGGTTATAATACAAGGAGGAGAACCCACGAAGTATCCACAGTCACCCTGAGTTGAGGAAATTGAGATAGCAATCCAGGGAAACCAAGACAGGTAAAGTTTATAGGGCAGAGTACGAGAAAGTCAGGGAAGAATGAGCTGCCTAGAAAGGAACTTTGGAGATCTGCAAATTTTTCATCACACTGTATAGATGTGAGTATAGATGAGGCCACACAAGTGAGGAATCCACTGGAGACCAGAGAAAGACCTAGTTAACACCTAAATAACAGAAGGAACTGTGCAAAACACATGTGGGAAAAGAAGAAAACCTTATACTTGATGGATGTTGAACAGAATAGAAAATTTAGACCTTACCTTGGTAGTCATGAAAAATTAGCCATCATACTAAGAAATCTTAAAATCTAGATGTAAGAAAATCAATTGATTTCAAGTAATTTAATTGCATCTAAAAAAAAAAAAGAAAACAACCCTTGAGAATATTTTTAAATAATGCAATTAATCAGCACCTAACAAGGTACATTTCCCTTATTTGGCATGGAATCAAAATTAAGGGGCATTCAAAGACACAGAGAAATACATTCCATAGTTAAGAAAAATGCACACTAAATTGATGAAAAAATGATTGATACAAACTAAAAGTTTTAAAATACTTTCAAAACCAAAATGAACCAAACAAAGCAAAGCATTCTTTCATCCAATTAGATCAACATAATTGAAAAACCAAAACAAAACAACAACAAAAACTTTGAAAATACATCTACTTTCCAAGTGACATACATTTCAAAAGGAAAGTGAAACAGAGACAGCTTATAAAATCTTAAAAAGTTCACTATCAACATACATAAACTACAAACATTTCAAAGGAGTTCTTCGAACAGAAGAAAATATGATATCTCCAGATAGAAACCCAGATCCATGACAGAGGATAAATAATACTATGAATGATAACTGCATGGATATAACTGTAAAATCTTTAATTTCTTATGCTCAATTGAAAATTTAGAGTAAAATTGATATTTTTGAAGCTTATAGCATATATGGCAAGAATATCACCAACGATTTGTAGGAAGAAATGGAAGTATACTGGTGTTAAAAAAAAAGAAAACTTGTTTCCTGACAACATAAAGCTGTATGTTGCTGTTTAGTGGCTGAGGGCTGGCTGAATCATATTCAACTTTTGCAACCCCATGGACTGTAATCATAGAAGTAATAACAACTTTATTCCTAGTATATAGGAAGGGAGATAGAATGAATTCAGAAATAATGTTCAAACTAAAGAAGGCTGAAAAACAGAATCCAACAACATATTAAAAAAATCATACACCATGACCAAGTGGGCTTTATCCCAGGAATGCAAGGATTCTTTAATATCCGCAAATCGATCAACGTAATACACCACATTAACAAATTGAAAGATAAAAAACATATGATTATCTCAATAGATGCAGAGAAAGCCTTTGACAAAATTCAACACTCATTTATGATTAAAACTCTCCAGAAAGCAGGAATAGAAGGAACATACCTCAACATAATAAAAGCTATATATGACAAACCCACAGCAAGCATCACCCTCAATGGTGAAAAATTGAAAGCATTTCCTCTGAAATCAGGAACAAGACAAGGATGCCCACTCTCACCACTACTATTCAACATAGTGTTGGAAGTTTTGGCCACAGCAATCAGAGCAGAAAAAGACATAAAAGGAATCCAGATAGGAAAAGAAGAAGTGAAACTCTCGCTGTTTGCAGATGACATGATCCTCTACATAGAAAACCCTAAAGACTCTACCAGAAAATTACTAGAGCTAATTAATGAATATAGTAAAGTTGCAGGATATAAAATTAACACACAGAAATCCCTTGCATTCCTATACACTAACAATGAAAAAACAGAAAGAGAAATTAAGGAAACAATACCATTCACCATTGCAACAAAAAGAATAAAATACTTAGGAGTACATCTACCTAAAGAAACAAAAGACCTATACATAGAAAACTATAAAACACTGATGAAAGAAATCAAAGAGGACACAAACAGTTGGAGAAACATACCGTGTTCATGGATTGGAAGAATCAATATTGTCAAAATGGCTATTCTACCCAAAGCAATCTATAGATTCAATGCAATCCCTATCAAGCTACCAACGGTATTTTTCACAGAATTAGAACAAATAATTTCACAATTTGTATGGAAATACAAAAAACCTCGAATAGCCAAAGTAATCTTGAGAAAGAAGAATGGAACTGGAGGAATCAACCTGCCTGACTTCAGACTCTACTACAAAGCCACAGTCATCAAGACAGTATGGTACTGGCACAAAGACAGAAATATAGATCAATGGAACAGAATAGAAAGCCCAGAGATAAATCCACGAACCTATGGACAGCTTATCTTTGACAAAGGAGGCAAGGATATACAATGGAAAAAAGACAATCTCTTTAACAAGTGGTGCTGGGAAAACTGGTTAACCACTTGTAAAAGAATGAAACTAGAACACTTCCTAACACCATACACAAAAATAAACTCAAAATGGATTAAAGATCTAAATGTAAGACCAGAAACTATAAAACTCCTAGAGGAGAACATAGGCAAAACACTCTCCGACATAAATCACAGCAAGATCTTCTATGACCCACCTCCCAGAATATTGGAAATAAAAGCAAAAATAAACAAATGGGACTTAATGAAAATTAAAAGCTTTTGCACAACAAAGGAAACTATAAGTAAGGTGAAAAGACAGCCCTCAGATTGGGAGAAAATAATAACAAATGAGGAAACAGACAAAGGATTAATCTCAAAAATATACAAGCAACTCCTGAAGCTCAATTCCAGAAAAATAAACGACCCAATCAAAAAATGGGCCAAAGAACTAAACAGACATTTCTCCAAAGAAGACATACAGATGGCTAACAAACACATGAAAAGATGCTCAACATCACTCATCATCAGAGAAATGCAAATCAAAACCACAATGAGGTACCATTACACGCCAGTCAGGATGGCTGCTATCCAAAAGTCTACAAGCAATAAATGCTGGAGAGGGTGTGGAGAAAAGGGAACCCTCTTACACTGTTGGTGGGAATGCAAACTAGTACAGCCACTATGGAAAACAGTGTGGAGATTTCTTAAAAAACTGGAAATAGAACTGCCATATGACCCAGCAATACCACTTCTGGGCATACACACTGAGGAATCCAGATCTGAAAGAGACACGTGCACCCCAATGTTCATCGCAGCACTGTTTATAATAGCCAGGACATGGAAGCAACCTAGATGCCCATCAGCAGATGAATGGATAAGGAAGCTGTGGTACATATACACCATGGAATATTACTCAGCCGTTAAAAAGAATTCATTTGAATCAGTTCTAATGAGATGGATGAAACTGGAGCCCATTATACAGAGTGAAGTAAGTCAGAAAGATAAAGAACATTACAGTATACTAACACATATATACGGAATTTAGATAGATGGTGGCGATAACCCTATATGCAAAACAGAAAAAGAGACACAGAAATACAGAACAGACTTTTGAACTCTGGGGGAGAACGTGAGGGTGGGATGTTTTGAAAGAACAGCATGTATATTATCTATGGTGAAACGGACCACCAGCCCAGGTGGGATACATGAGTCAGGTGCTCGGGCCTGGTGCACTGGGAGGACCCTGAGGAGTCGGGTGGGGAGGGAGGTGGGAGGGGGGATCGGGATGGGGAATACATGTAACTATATGGCTGATTCATGTCAATGTATGACAAAACCCACTGAAATGTTGTAAAGTGATTGGCCTCCAACTAATAAAATAATATTAAAAAAAAAAAAAAAAAAAAAATAAAGAAGGCTGAAAAAAATGAAAAACAAAAGAAAGATGTGATAAATAGGAAAAACAATAACAGATTCAACGTCAAGAGAATTATAGCAGATTGCTCCTTAAAACAATGCCATCTTAATTTTCATAGCTAGTGAAAATGTTGCATCATATGCCGAAATGAACAGTGCAGACATAATTAAGGATTTTAAAATAGAGAGATTCTCCTGCATCATCCAGGTTGGCCCAATGAAATCTCAAGAATCCTTAGAAAGACAGGAGTACCAGGGTCAGAGAAGAGATATAATAAAAGATTCAGAGGTAAGAGACAGGAGAAATTAACCTATTTCCCTCTGGGAGAGCCTCATCTACAACAATATCTATATCCTTCTTGTGAAAGTGCCTGAAATTCTAAAATAAATAAAGTGTGCTGCAGTTAATAAATTAACATATGTTTAATTTGGTTCATTACTATACATCTCATTTAACCATAATGCAATGAGATTGGTAGTTACTTGTCAGAAATATTGAAAATATTTTCCCTAAACACTTTTTACCACCTGGCGGTAGTATGTCCTTTAATCTTCTTGCAAATAGCCTTCAGCATTTCAGGCTATAATTTCAGTTTATTCATTTACATTGTGGTGACTCAAATAAATCACATTGTTTGCAGTTGCATTTTTAAAAAATTTTCATATTAACAATATTATATAAGAAAATTTTGTAAATATTTACTGGAGACTATAAAAGATAGCTAGACACATTTATAATGGTTATTACTGTTCAGGTTTGTTATTATTTAAAAACTGAAGATGTCACTCAATGATTTTTTTAACTGATTGAAAGATGTTTAGACATTTTTACTTCAGATTGAAAAACATCCACACTGCAACATAAGTTTATTTTCATACTTAGGTTATAACTCACTGACATCATACCTCACCTCTACTCCAAAAACAATTACTCTTCTGTAGATGTTTTACATGATGAGTAGCTATCAATATTTCAGTAGAAGGATATACAGTGCAATAGAATCTATGTTTCACTTAAGAATAAAAAGGAATTTTGCAAGATTATTTGTATCAGTCCTTTTCCATACAATAGTGTTTACATTGGTTGTGGAGTCTAGAAAATATCAGTATCATGTTGTTATTTTCAATACTTATCAACATAAATTTTATCTTTGAAAATATTATTCTTTTACAATTATAATATTATAATATTATTTTACATATTTATTTATTAGATTAAAAAAACACTCTTAATAAGATATATTGGCAAATTATTAGATTACTAAATATGTGTAAATAAGAATATCTGGAGTGATTTAAGCAATGTTTCCATTTTGATAAGATAAATGAGCACCACAAATATATTGCTAAGAAAATAATGAGAAACTGTGAACATATTAAATATAAAGATGTCCAGTACAGTATTATTTAAATGAAATATTTGAAATAAATATTTGACATAATCTGAGTATCCAATATTATGAACTTGCAAAATTTTTATGATAAGTCATATAATGGGAAATTAAATAATTATTGAAACCAAATAAAAATACTCACCAACATGAAAAATTAATATGCTCAATAATAAAAGTATAGCTTATGAAATATTAAAAGTATTATTTTTATAAAAACATACTTTGTAATTATACCTATGTATATATCCATACCCATGGATATAACACTACAGCTTTACACCTCTCTGTGTACCTATAAATATAAAAGATTGAGACCTAATCTCAGTGGTGACTGTTTTTGGATAATGAGAATACTATAGAAAACTTATACGCTATTCATCTGAATTTAAAAATCCAACTTGAAAACACAGTATACATTAAGAAAAAGGATAAATAATGTTTTAAATGTAATTGTTTTATACATATGCTTATGTTATTTAGTATGCAAAAATATATTTAAACTTAAGAAGGATATGGATTTAATTAAATTAGAAAGTTATTTTAATACAATAAAAAGTTATTTTGATATGGTAATTCTTGTAGAACCTGATGTATACTGCAAATGTGATATCTGACTTGGCATTTTTGGAAAAATTTGGCCTTCAGATTGTATTATATGATAAAATGCCTAACTAAACCCAGTCATTCAGACAGTTTATTTTTAGGAAATAATTAGATATCCAAAACACTTTAATCACAGGGTATAGTCTGATCATAGAATAAGGGAGCATATACTGTATCATATTATCCTTAGAATAAATTGTCAAAATCTTAAACTATGGATAGTTAACATAGCAAAACACAAAATAGAAATAGGACATCTATATAATCATTTTGAATACTGTCTCTAATGAACTGCTGCTGCTGCTGCTCCTTGCCTCAGTCATGTCCGACTCTGTGCAACCCCATGGACTGAGCCGTCCAGGCGCCTCTGTCCCTGGATTTCTCCAGGCAAGAATACAGGAGTGGGTTGCCACGCCTTCCTCCAGGGGATCTTATCAACCCAGAGATCTAGGCCGGGTCTGCTGCACTGCAGGCAGATTCTCTACCCCTGAGCCACCGGAGAAGTCCCTCCAATAAACTGCTGCTGCTGCTAAGTCGCTTCAGTCGTGTCCGACTCTGTGCGACCCCATAGATGGCAGTCCAACGGGCTCCCGGTCCCTGGGATTCTCCAGGCAAGAACACTGGAGGGGGTTGCCATTTCCTCTCTAATAAACTAGGTAATATGAATTTAAAAGTTGATTTTTGTAAACTAATTAGCTCATTTTATATTCCTTTTGATAATACCACAAGCACTTACTAAGCTCTTCTTCTGAAGAGAACACTGAACATGATAAGAATCTACTGTGTCTTATAATACAAGTGTCTCAAACTGTACAGTGAATTTCATCATCTCCAGAAGGTATGGGAAAAGTTTCAAGGCAAGGCAAAATTTTATTTGATCATCTTCGGAGACAGAGGGTAATGAAAGGAGAAGCCAACAAGAAAATAATGATTTTTACCAGTACTTCCAGAAGAATATTTTTCACTTTTTTCAATTCTAATTTCTAGCTACATAATTCTCTAAACAGGAAATTCTATATACAAGGAAACTAAACTTTTTTGTGTATTTTTACATTAATTTCCTTAATTCACTTCATATGAGTACCAGTTTGACAAATAGAATATCTCACACATCCTTTTCACATGCATTGTCAATTTGTAAAATGGTGGTTGAATTCTATTTGCTCCAACAATCATACATCTTAATTTCAATTCTCTAAATGTTTTATTACTTCATGACATTAATCTTCATGGCTATATAACCATCCACTTTTTTTTAAATTTATTTTTATTAGTTGAAGGCTAATTACTTTACAATATTGTAGTGGTTTTTGCTTCTAATGAGGTAGATGAAACTGGAACCCGTTATACAGAGTGAAGTAACCCAGAAAGATAAAGACCAATACAGTATACTAACCATCCACTTTTCACAAAAGAGAAATTTGACGATTTAGAAACCAGTCATTATATTAAAGTCTTCACGTTGTCTTTTTCTTAGGCTTCATGCTAATTTACAGGTATAATATATTGGAAAAAAAACCTGCCAATTAAGCATACTATATTTGGCAAAATTATTTTTCAAAAATGAAGGAAATATAAAGACTTTTCTTGATAAGCAGAAGTTGAGTTAGTTTATCACCATAATGTGTTTATAAGAAATGTTAAAGGGAATTTTCAAATTGAACCAAAAGTTTCAAAACAGCAATGCTAAAGCTTATGAAAATATAAGCTTTATCTTATAAATAAAATATATATATATATATATATATAAGTAAATATCTTTATTGATAAAGATAACTAAACAAATACAGAAAACTGTAGCACTGTAATGGTTATATGTAAATCACTTATAGTTGTTGTAATATAAATGTATTAAATTTGAAAATCAAAAGACATAGATAGGCTAAATGGATTTAAGAAAAAAATGATCCAACTAGATTTTGTTTATGTGACTCAGTAGATTTAATAATACACCTATGGTGAATATGAAGCAATTAAAAAGAAAAAAGATATTTCATGCAAATGGTGGCTAAAAGAGAACAGAAGTGATCATACTTATATTAGATGAAATAGAATTGGAGTCAAAAATAATCAAAAGAGACAAAGAACATTATGATGATAAAAGTGTAAGTATATCAGGAGAGTATAACAATTATAAACATATGTGCTAATATTAGAACACTGAAATATATGAAGGAAATATTAACAGAACTAAATGAACAAATACGTAGCAACACACTCTTAGTAGGGAGCTTCATATCCCACCTTCAATAATGGCTAGACAGAAAGAAAGTCAATAAGGAAAGAAAGAATTTGAATCAACTATAGACCAAATGAACCTAACAGTCACGTATAGAATATTCCACTCAATAGCATAAGAATACAGCATAAAGCATTTTATTGTGTTTTGTTTTACTGTGGTTCACATATATTGCAATTTTTACAAACTGAAGGTTTGTGCGTTGAACAAGTCTATTAGCACCATTCTTCCAAAAGCTTGTGTTCACCTTGTGCTTCAGTATGACATTTTGGTTTTCTCACAGTATTTTAAACCGGCTCCTTGCAACTGTTTTTGTGATGGTGATCTGTGAGTAGGGATCTTTCCTGATGCTAATGCATTGTTTTGGAGCACCAGGAACTGCATCTGTATGAGATGGGTGAGCTTAATTGTTGTGGGTGTTTTGACTTTTCCACTGACTGACTGTTACCCTATCTCATCCTCCTCTGGCCTGATATTTTCTGACACGCAAGAGTATTGAAACTAGGCAAATTAATAAATGCACAAGTGTTCAAGTGAAAGAAAAAAACCACATGTCTTTCTTTTAATCAAAAGCTAGAAGTGAGTAGGTTTGGTGAGGAAGGGATGAAGAAAGCAGGATAAGCCATAGCTGTGTCTCTTGTGCCAAATAGTTACCCAAGCAGTGACCATAAAGGAAAAGTCCTTGATGGGGATGAAAAGCATTGCTTCACTGAACACACAAATGATAAGAAAGCAAAACAGCCTTATTGTTGAAATGGAGAAAGGTTTAGCGGTCTAAAACCAGCCACAATATTCCTTTAAGCTAACACCTAATCCAGAGCAAGGCCATAACGCTCTTCAATTCTGTAAAGGCTGAGAGAGGTGAGGCAGTTGCTGAAGAAAAGTCTGGAGTAGGCAGAAGTTTGTTCATGGAGTTTAAGGAAAGAAACCATCTTTGTTACATAAAACTGCAAGGTAAAGCAGCAAGTGTGGATTCAGAGGCTGCAACAAGTTGTCCAGAACATTTAGGTGAGATAATTAATGAAGGTGTCTACATGAAATAAGAGATTTTCAAGGTAGGTAAAAGTCATATTAGAAGAAGCTGCCATCTAGGACTTCCATATCTAGAAATGAAAAGTCAATGCTTGGCTTTAGGCTACAATAGGACAGGCTAATTCTTTTGTTAAGAGCTGATGAAGCTGGTAACTTTAAGTTGAAGCCAATGTTCATCTACTATTTCAGGAATCCTATGGTGGCTTCCCTTGTAGCTCAGTCGGTAATCTGCCAGCCATGCAGGAGACCCAGGTTTGATTCCTGGGTCCGGACGGTCACCCTGGAGAAGGAAATGGCAACCCACCTCATATCCTTGCCTGGAGAATCCCATGGACAGAGGAAACCAGAGGGCTACAGTCCATACGGTCACAAGAGTTGAACACGACTTAGTGACTAAACAACCACCAACACCATGCTAAATCTAATCCGTCTCTGCTTCTAATGGGAAAAACAATGTGCCTATATGACAGCACATCTGTTTAAAACATGGTTTACCAAACATTTTTAGCCCACAGATAATAGCTACTGCTCAGGAAAAAAAAACATTACTGCTTGGTTGACAATGTGCCTGGAACCCTAAGAGTTCTGATGGAGATGTGCAATGAGATTGCATAATGAGTTATCATAATTGATTAACAGTGGGCTTCCCTCATAGCTCAGTTGATAAATAATCTTCCTGCAAAGCAGAAGACCCAGGTTTGATTTCTGGGAAGGGAAGATCCCCTGGAGAAGGAACTGGCAACCCACTCTAGTATTCTTGCCTAGAGAATCCCCATTGACAGAGGACTGGCAGCCTACAGTCCATGGGGTCACAAGAGTCAGACACAACTTAGTGACTAAACTGCTACCCTACTTGATAACACAACATCCATTCTGCAGTCCATGGATCGGGAAGTAATTTTGACTTTCAAGTCTTATGAATTAATACATACATTTTATAAGGTTGTAATCTACTCTAGATTGTGATGTTTCTTTTAAAAATAAAGTTTTATGTATTTATTTAGCTGTTTTTGGCTGCACTTGGTCTTTGTTGCCGGGTGCAGGCTTTCTCTAATTGTGGCAAATGGGGGCTATTGTGGTATACAAACTTCTCATTGCAGTGGCTTTTCTGGTTGCAGAGCTCAGCCTCTAGACACAGCCTCAGCACTTGTGGTTTGTGGGCTCTGGAGTGTGGGCTCAGTAGTTGTGACACAGGACTTAGTTATTCTGTGGCATGTGAGATCTTCCTAGACCAAGGATCAAACTGGTGTCTTTGCATTGCAAGGCAGACTCTTAACTGCTGGACCACCAGGGAAGCCCTAGATTATGATTCTACTTACTGATGGATCTGGCAAAGTAAATTGAACGTCTCTAGAAAGGGTTCACCATTCTAGATGTCATCAAGAACTTTCATAATTCATAAGAAGAAGTTAAAATCTCACTATTAGCAGAAGTGTGAAAGAAGCTAATTCCAGGCCACATGGATGACTTTGAAGGGTTCAAGACTAGTAGAGGAAGAAACTGCACATGTGGTGAAAAAAGCAAGAAAATTAGAATTAGAAGAGGAATCTGAAAATGTGACTGAATTGATGCAATCTCATAATAGATTTTTAATGATGAAGAGTTGCTTCTTATGAATGAGCAAAGAAAATGGCTTCCTGAGATGAAATATATCACTGGTGAAGATGCTGTGAAAATTGTTGAAATGGCAACAAAGGATTCAAAATGTTGCATAAACTTAATTGATAAGGCAGGAGCACAGTCTGAGAAGATTGATTCCAATTTTGAGAGAAATTCTATGCTGGATAAAATGCTATCTACCAACACTCCATGCTACAGAGAAATTATTTGTAAGAGTCAGTTGATGTGGCAAACTTTATTGTTGTCTTATTTCATGAACTTGTCACACCCAGCTTGGCCTTCAGCAACCACCATCCTGACCAGTCAGCAGCCATCAACACTGAGACAAGACCCTCCACCAGCCAAAGGATTATGATTCACTGAATGCTCAGATCATTGTTCGAATTTTTTAACGATGAAGTGCTTTTTAAATTGCATATGTACATCTTTTAGATATATGCTATTTCACTCTAAGTGTGTGTGTGTGTGTGTGTGTGTGTGTGCGCATGCATGCTCAGTTGTGTCCAACTCTTTGCAACCCCATGGACTGTAGCCCACCAGGCTCCTCTGTCCACGAGATTTCCTAAGCGAGAATACTGGAGTGGGTTGTCATTTCTTTCTCCAGCAGATCTTCCCGATCTTAGGGTCGAACACTTGTCTCTTGTGTCTCCTGCATTTGCAGACAGATTCCTTACCGCTGCACATCTTGGGAATCTACTCATACCCACTGTACCGCCAGGGAAGTCCTCTTGCCTAATGTATCTTTACACCCATCTGATCCGGCCACCTCTTATCATTAAAGTCAAGCCTGTGTTGTGTCTGCCGTCCCACTCCAAGCTCAATCACACAGCATAGAGTTCCTTGGTCAGGCCAGAGTCTCACTGTGGACTTTTGCCATACAGAATGCTTCCATCCCTTAGATTAGTTACCTCTACTCTAACTTCAGGTCTCATCTCCTCTAGGAAGACTTTTTGGCTGCACACTCTTGTCTTTCAAGTCTAGGTTAAGTGATTGCCTTATTTGCCCTCATGGAATTCTGGTTTTGTATTTTTCTTAAAACTACAGCATAGTATAAATGAAACCTTTATAAGCACTGGGGAGCAATAGCAAAATATCGTGTGACTTTATTGTGATTTTCAGGTTACTGCGGTGGTTTGGAACAAAACCCACAACATCTTTGAGGTGTGCCTGTATACATTCTTTTCAAGCATATTTGGGACATTTATTCAGAATAAATCAAATGTTACCTCACAAAACATATGTTAACACATTTAGGATGATTGAAATCATGCTAAATAAATGTTTCTGAAAAAATCACAAATATATAGAAATTTAACATACTGTCTTTAAAAACCAGTGAGCCAAGGAAGAAATCCAAAGGAAATTAGGAAATATCTTGAGATAATGAAATTGCAACTTACCAAAAGTTGTGAGATGCAGCAAAAGTGGTACTAACAGGAAAGATTATAGTAATAAATGCCAACATTAAAAAGAAAAAAAATCAAATAAATAACTACAACCTAACAGAAGTAGAAAAAGAAGAGCAAAATAAGCCCAACTTAGGAAAAGGAAGGAAACAAATAGTATAGCAAAAATAAATGAATAGAAAAACAATTTAAAAATGGAATGAATCTTTTTTATAAAAGATTAAAAAAAATTGGCACACATTTAGAAAAGTTAACTAAGAAAAAAGACATGACTCAACAATATTAGAAATAAAAGAGAGCATATACAAATGGTAAATAAATTAAAATTTAAAAGTTTACAAGAGACTACTCTGAATGAATATATGACAACCAAATAGACAATCTAGAAGAAATGAATAAATTCTCAAAAACATACACTCTACCAAGGCTGAATATAAAGAAATAGAAAGACTTTATACAGATTTTTACAGACCTACAACTAGTAAAGATTTGAAATCAGTATCCCAAACCCCACTGCCCTGCCCTGCCGCCACCCCAGTAAGTTCTAGGACCAGGTGATTTACTGGTGAATTCTATCTAGAATTTAAAGAAAAGTGAATGCCAATCATTCTCCAACTCTTCCAAAAAGTTAAGGAGAATGAGACACTTCCAAACGTATTGTAGGAGACCAACTGATACAAAGACAAACTAATACAAAGACCAACTGATACCAGATACAATGAATAAAATGAATATCAAATATTCATCCTGATACCAGAGCCAGATAAAACTACTCAAGAAAATCACAGACCAGTGTCCCTGATAGATACTGAATTCAAGTTACAGTAGTCAGATTTCATGCATTTATCTTAACATCAAATATCTTGGCTAACAACTGGATTCATCTGCATATTTTTGCAGAATCTTTGCTCACTGACAGTGACCTGGCCATCTAGACAGGCAAACAGCAGTAACAGAATTTCCGTATGAAAGTTTTCCCCATTGAGGGAAAGAAATCTGGGATTTTTGTGCATCACAAATGCACATAATATAAATCAAATTCTCACATTTCTCTTCACATAATGAAGCCACACTAAGAGTTCTTATTGTTGTTCAGTGGTTAAGTCATGTAAGAATTCTTATTAAGACATTCCCTACCTTCTTTGGAGTTCTAGACACCACTGATTGTGATCAAGATTCTTATTTCACTTCACAAAATACACAATTCTGGATACATGTATTTGTCAGAGTTCTCCAGAGAAACAGAGAAAGAAAAGAAAAAATAATGTGTGTGTGTGTGTGTGTGTGTATGACCTTATAAGTGGTGATTATGGAATTTGGCAAATCTACAGATCTGCAGATTGAGTCAGTAACATAAAGATCTTGCAGAGTCAAAGATATAGTTCAAGACTGAGTTCAAAAGTTCAAATATCAGAAGAACTGATGGTATAATTTCAATCTGCAGTCAGCAGGCTCAAGACCCAGGGAAAACTGATATTTCAGGTTGAGTGAGAAAGGCAGGCAAAAAGTCAATCTGCAAGTCTGAAGGCCTTCAGGCAGGAGATTTTCCCCTTGTATTTGGAAGAGTTTGTTGTTTTGTTCTATTCATACCTGTGACTAATTGGATGAGGCCCACCCACAACATGCAGGACAATCAGCTTTACTCAGTCTACTGATTTAAATGTTAATCCGATCCACAAACACCCTCTCAGAAACACTCAGAATAATGTTTAAGCAAATATGTAAGCACTTCACGACCCAGTCAAGTTGGCATGTACAATTCACGGTCACAGCCGACAACCAAAGGATTCAGTCAAAATTCTTACTTCCTTACTGGTCTCGTTCAGTTTAGTCGCTCAGTCCTGTCCAGCTCTTTGTGATCCCATGGACTGCAGCACACAAGGTTTTTCTGGTCTCATTAGAGCATCATAATGGCTTACTTTGGCAAGTTAAAATACAATGAAATAAATCAAGGGATATTTTAATTTAGTCAAACATTGGGAAAAGTTGTAATTGAGTCTGAATTCAATTTTGCTTAACTGTTAACAATTTTTACGCCCCAAACTTCCTCTTTCTCTTCCATCCCACAACCTGTTAAGCCAATAATACAACATGGCTCCATACCCTGGTGCCAGTTGGAAGTTCAGATCATGTGAACCACATACTAAATACACAGGAACAATCAACCTCTCCCCAAGAGTAATTACAATAATTTCTCCATGTTTTCACAAGCCATTTTCAGACCTGCTGGAAACCTGTGATACTCTTTCCAGAAAACCTTATCATATGAGAAATATGACTTGATATTTCTTTGATGCATGTGTGCATCATCAGTTTAGATCAGTTCAATTTAGTTCAGTCACTCAGTTGTGTCAGAAATTTGCAAACCATGTACTTCGGCATGCCAGGCTTCCCTTTCCATCATAAATTCATGGATCTTGCTCAAACTCATGAACATCAAGTTGGTAATGCCATCCAACCAACTCATCCTCTTTTGTCCTCTTCTCCTCCTGCCTTCAGTCTTTCCCAGCATCAGGGTTTTTCAAATGAGTTGCTTCTTCACATATGGTGGCCAAAGTATTGGAGTTTCACCTTCAACATCAGTCCTTTCAATGAATATTCAGGACTGATTTCCTTTAGAATTGGCTGGTTTCACTTCCTTGCAGTCCAAGGGACTCTCAAAAGTCTCCAACACCACAGTTTAAAAGCATCAACTCTTCAGCGCTAGGCTTTCTTTATACTCCAACTCTCGCATCCATACATGAGTACTGGAAAAACCAGAGCTTTGACTACATGGACTTTTGTTGGCAAATAATGTCTCTGGTTTTTAATATGCTGTCTAGGCAGGTCACAACTTTTCTCCCAAGGAGTAAGCATCTTTTAATTTCATGACTGCACCTATCATCTGAAGTGATTTTGGAGCCCCCCAAAATAAAGTCTGTCACTGTTTCCATTTTTTCTCCATCTATTTGCCATGGAGCAATGGGACCGGATGCCACAACCTTAGTTTTTGAGTGTGGAGTTTTAAGCCTGCTTTTTCACTCTTCTCTTTTACTTTCATCATGAGGCTCTTTTGTTCTTCTTCACTTTCTGCATTAAAAGTAGTGTCACCTGTGTATCTAAGGTTATTGATATTTTTCCCAGAAATCTTGATTCCAGCTGGAGCTACATCCACCCTGGCATTTCCCATGATGTACTCTGCATATAAGTTAAATAAGCAGGGTGACAGTATATAGCCTTGACCTACTTCTTTCCCAATTTGGAGCCATTCTTTTTTCAATACCCAGCTCTAACTGTTGCTTCTTGACCTGGATACAGATTTCTCAGGAGGCAGGTAAGGTTGTCAGGTATTTCCATCTCTTGAAGAATTTTCCATAATTTGTGCTGCTCTATACAGTAAAAGACTTTGTCATAATCAATAAAACAGAAGTAAATGATTTTCTGGAATTCTCTTTCTTTTTCTATGATCCAAAGGATGCTGGCAATTTGATTTCTGGTTCCTCTGCCTTTTCTAAATCCAGCTTGAACATCTGGAAGTTCTTGGTTCACAGAGTATTGAAGCCTGACTTGGAGAACTTTGAGCATTACTTTGCTAGCATGTGAGATGAGTGCAATTGTGTGGTAGTTTGAGAATTCTTTGGCATTGCCTTTCTTGGGGAATAGAATAAAAAAAACTGATGTTTTCTAGTCCTATGGCCACTGCTGAGTTTTCCAAATTTGCTGGCATATTAAGTGCAGCACTTTCACAGCATCATCTTTTAGGATTTGGTATAGCTCAACTGGAATTCCATCACCTCCACTTCCTTTGGTCAAAGTGATGCTTCCTAAGGCCCACTTGACTTCACATTCCAGGATGTCTGGCTCTAGGTTAGTGATCACACCATCATGATTATCTGGGTCATGAAGATCTTTCTGTACAGTTCTGTATATTCTTGCCACCTCTTCTTAATATCTTCTGCTTCTGTTAGGTCCGTACTATTTCTGTTCTGTATTGAGCCCATCTTTGCATGAGATGTTCCCTTGGTATCTCTAATTTTCTTGAAGAGATCTCTAATCTTTCCCATTCTATTCTTTTCCTCCATTTCTTTGCATTGATCGCTGAGGAAGGCTTTCTTATCTCTCCTTGCTATTCTTTGGAACTCTGCATTCAAATGGGTATATCTTTTCTTTTCTCCTTTGCTTTCCACTTCTCTTCTTTTCACAGCTCTTAGTAAGGCCTCCTCAGACAAACATTTTGCCTTTTTGCATTTCTTTTTCTTGGGAATGGTCTTGATCCCTGCCTTCTGTACAATGTCATGAACCTCTGTCCATAGTTCTTCAGGCACTCTGTCTAGCAAATGTAATCCCTTGAATCTGTTTGTCACTTACACTGTATAGTCTAAGGGATTTGATTTAGGCCATATCTGAATAGTCTTGTGGTTTTCCCCACTTTCTTCAATTTAAACCTGAATTTAGCAGTAAGGAGTTCATGGACTGAGGCACAGCTAGTTCCTAGTCTTGTTTTTGCAGACTGTATAGAGCTTCTCCATCTTCGGCTGCAAAGAAGATAATCAATCTGATTTCAGTATTGATCATCAGGTGATGTCCATGTGTAGAATCTTCTCTTGTGTTGTTGGAAGAGGGTGCTTGCTATGACCAGTGCGTTCTCTTGGCAAAACTCTGTTAGCCTTTGCCCTGCTTAATTCTGTTGTTGTACTCCAAGGTCAAATTTGCCTGTTACTCCAGGTATCTCTTGACTTCCTACGTTTGCATTCCAGTCCCTTATGATGAAAGGGGCATCGTTTTTAGTGTTAGTTCTAGAAGGTCTTGTAGGTCTTCATAGAATTGTTTAGTTTCAGCTTCTTCAGTATTACTGCTTGGACATAGACTTGGATTACTGTGGTATTGAATGACATGCCTTAAAAACGAACAGAGACCATTCTGTCATCTTTGCGATTATACCCAAGTACTGCATTTTGGACTCTTTTGTTGACTATGATGGCTACTCCATTCTCCTATAAGGGATTCTTGCCCATAGTATTAGATATTAATGGTCACCTGAATTAAATTTGCCCATTCCAGTCCATTTTAGTTCACTGATTCCTAAAATATTAGTTCAGATATCAGTTTAGATATCTAAATTAAATTTTAGGTCACAGGTTATTCTTCCCTCACAGGTTGATCACAAAATCTCTCTCACTCTCTCTTTCTATAACATCACATAATACCTCTTTTTAACCTAGAAATCTTGCCCTTGTATTCCCCAAAATTTACCATGCAACCAAGGACAAAGAAGAGCCACAAGGAGATGGTAGGAAGGGCCCAATCATAACAAAATTGAATCCCATACCCACCAGGTGGGTGACTCATGAACTAGAGAACAATTATATCAAGAAATTCTCACACTGTTTTGAAGGTTCTAGGCTCACATCCAGGACTATGTATCTAAGGCGTAAAGTAGGACCTTATAAAATTGACATGATGTGACTGTATGATACACCTGAAAGCCATGATACTCAGAGACAAGATTATCCAAAGAGTAAAATTAATGTGAAGCATATACAACTAAATATATATTGCTTTTCTTCAAGTGATACGGTAAAAGAAATTATGTTTGTTTGTTAGATATGCAACTTCCCTGTATAACTTATGAGTTAAACTCCCCAAATCCTCATTCTAGGAAATGCATGTCATTGTATCATAATCTAACATCAATTAGCATCTGCTTTATTCCTGTCTTTGTGCCATATTATTAAATTGTATCCAGAAAAAAATAAAACACATAATGGGTTTTATTAAAGAGTATATGTAATAGTTATGGTAAAAGATTAAACAGTAAAGGGGGTTCAGGTTAAACCCTTAAAATAAGATAAAATTATACAGCAGTCTTGTTGAACTCATTATCAAGTTAAAAATGCATTCCAAAATAGACCTCTTATTTTATTTTATTTTATTTTTTTCCCCAATGAGAAATGCAGACTATATAGGTCAGGTAGTCAAGCAAAATCTCCTCAGCAGGATATACAAATTTGAAACCTTTCAAAAAGCAATGTTTTTATTCCCCTTAATTAGGCAATTAATTGTACTGGCATTTATAGGCTGCATGTAGTGAAAGAAAAAGAGATAAAGAAAAGCAGTAAAATTAAATATTTCAATTTTACTTTAAAGGTCATTGAATTATATGGCCTAACTTACAAGTATTTAACTTGAAATAAAGAAGTCAGGAAACAAATGAGCTGAGCAACTCAAGTGGTGAAGTTTTCTACTCTAGCTAGAACACAAAAGATTTTCTTTTTAAGAACTCACTAGTATGTCTAAATAAATGATCTCTTTGTAAATGTCTTGAACTAAAGCTTTTTCACTTTTTCTCTATATATGTATTATATTTAATATTTAGCTTCTCTTTTATTATGCAAATATAAAGTTAAAATAATAGTTTCTTCCTCTTATATAACAAGAAAATATGTTTCAAAGAATATAAATATGCATACGCAAACTTAAGTGTTATGTTCTTCAAGAAGAATTAATTTATCTGCTAAAAACATCAGTATTTTCTAAAACTTTTTGTAAATTTTATGTACATATTCCAGATACTATTAGTCTCTTGATTAAGGATTACTTCTTAAAAAAAAAATAATGCATTTATTTATTTATTTTTGGCTATACTGGGTCTTCACTGCTGTGCCAGGGCTTTCTCGAGTTGCAGAGAGCTGGACCTACTCTCTGGCTGAGGTACGCGGGCTTCTCACCCAGAAGCTTCTCTTGTGGAGTATGAACTCTTGGTGCACAGACTTCAGTAGCGTGTGTGCTCAGTAGTTGTGATGTGCAGACTCTAGGGCACACAGGCTTCAGCAGTTGTGGCACATAGGTTTAGTTACTGCACAGCATACGGGATCTTCCTGCACCAGGGACTGAAGCAATGCACCCTACTCTGGGGCTTCCCTGCTAGCTCAGGCGGCAAAGCGTCTGCCTGCAATGCAGGACACCTGGGTTCGATCCCTGGGTCAGGAAGATCCCCCCTGGAGAAGGAAATGGCAACCCACTCCAGTATTCTTGCCTGGAGAATTCCATGGACAGAGGAGCCTGGTAGGCTACAGTCCATGGGATTGCAAAAAGTCGCTCATGGCTGAGTGACTTCCCTTCGCTTCACATTGGTAGGCAGATTCTTATTTACTGTACCACCAGGGCAGTCCAAGGATTACTATCATAGTGAAAAAAATAATGAAAAAAATTTTTAAAAATTTATATAGATAATTCAGAAGAAAACATACAGAATGTTTTGAGTATCATATAAAATAGATAAAGTGTCTTATAGAAAAGATAATACATACATTTTCTATGAAAGCCCCAATAGGATACAAAGGACCCATACAAATATATTTATTACATATTAAGTCATATGGAAATTCTACATACATTCTCAAAAAGGAGAATAATATACTGAAAACATATAATAAAACTAGGAAATAAAAAAGAAAGAGTGATAGGATCTCCTTCTTTAAGTATTAATAAAACCTAATTTAAGTGGTAATTACAAAGTAATGTATTTTTTAAATTTAGGATACAACAATGATTATCATGACAGAAATCGCCATTTATCTCCTATTTAGATTCTAAACACATCTATAAATGGAAGTTTGAATGGACCCCTGCTCAGTAACTGAAGACTATTTATCTGTAGTCTCTCTTCCAGCTATATACGGACTTAGGTCTAGATTCTGACCCTCATAAGTGGACAGAATATTCAAACCACCATCTTTTGGAATGAATCAAGTGTGCAAAGTATTTAACAAGCCAGTTTTTCATAAAACTAAATTTTTTAAAAAAATGTATTTTTTTTTATTTGCAGACCCTAATGTATCTCTATTACAATGAACAAGTGAGTTAGTTTTTGGAAGTGTAAGATAGTTAAACCTCTCTCCACCTTCTATTACTTTATCTCATTTCCTGAAAATGAATGCTGTCTAACTATTGGAAAATTTTAATTTAAATGAATCACCCTCTTGGATACTATCTAATGAGGTGCTAGGAACCTTGCAGCTTGGGTGAGTCTTCATCTAGAGTTTAAGTTTGTATTGTTTTGATACGTAATATAACTGAACATTCGACTTTCAACTTTGTGAATCTGTATTAGCTGAGAGATGCACATGCCTCCAGAAAGGACCCCAAGTCAGACCAAATATGGGCCTAGATAACTGGCCAGAGGCTGCTGGGAAACTAACCCCACCACCCTAAAACCTGAGGCTGTAGCCACATCACAGAGCAATTCTCCAGAATCCCCTTACCTTGCCGCTCTCCACCCTTGCGCCCCTTTCCGACAAAGTCTTTGCTTTGTCAGTACATATGTCTCCTTGTGCAATGGATTTCCAAGTGTTAGACAGGAGTCCAGGTTAGGACCTTGAACACCATCAGTTCATTTTCTAAAGTCAGAATGTTTCTTTATATTTCATTTGTGAAGTAGGAAGTAAAGATACGCACTGAATTAGAAGTTAAGAAGAGTCAAGACAGTAATGACTAGAAAAGGAAAAACAAAACATTTATTTGGCTCAGATTAAAAACCAAGATATTATAAGCAGTATCATGTAGTAAATGTCCTATTTTCTTGATAGGGCTGAACTTTTCCATTTGTACATGCAATGCATGTATGGAAAAATTTGCCAAGGAGTGAATTTCCAAGAAAATAGCTGAAATTAAGAATGGGAAACTTGAGCTAAATAGCTAAGAAGTAAGGAAGGACACTCAGCTTAAATAAAAGGATTCAGGGACTAGGTAGGTATCTTTACATAAATTGCAGGTATTTTGAAAGAATAATAATGAAAGAAATAAAAATGTAGATTATAATCAATTAAAAAGATATCTCAATATAATATTTTGAAAAGCTGAACCTATACATTGTTGAACCTGTAAATCGTCCAGACTTCAAAGTTTGGTATAGGGTTGAAATTAAAGTCACTGAAACTGCTGAGGTAAAGAATTAATCTAGAAGAGTAGTTTTCAAAGGCCATGAAATAAGAGGAACTTTTTTCTTTTTAATTTCAAATTTGTGGGAGAGAAATGGTTTCACAAAAATTCCAAAGCAAGTGAAATTATAAAAATAATTATATGCATGGATGCTGTGATCTCTAGCATCTTAGCTTTTGATTTCAGTGCTTATCTTGTTGTGGACCAATTATACTTTTTTGACTGGAAATAACAAAATTTCAACAACACTAATCTAAATAGAAACCTGTATTATCAACATGGGAAATTGGTAAAATGTGATAATCAAAATGGTTGAAATAACTTGAAGTAGAAACAAACAGCAACTACCCAGTTAACTCTTAACAGAGGCACTAAAATGTCTGTACAATACTAAGAAGAGAAAGGGATGAGAAGTCATAAAGCCACAATTCTTGAAAAAGCATATTTGCAAAAGGTAAGTGAAGAGGTTCATAATAAGCTGTCCCCCCCAATGATATATTTTGAAATGTGAATTATTTTGAGCTGAAGACTCAGGAAGAGCCTTTTATTTTCTTCTTAACTACTTACAAGAATTTATGCAGCAGGGAGCTCTTGGCAAAAAAGGTCAGAGCTTTTGCTGACAAAGGTCCATCTAGTCAAAGCTATGGTTTTTCCAGTAGTCAGGTATGGATGTGATAGGTGGATCATGGAAAAAAAAAACAAAAAACAACCAAAGCTGGGTGCTCTAGAATTGATGCTTTTGATCTGTGGTGTTGGAAAAGATTCTTGAGGGTCCCTTGGACTGCAAGGAGATTCAACCAGTCAACCCTAAAGGAAATCAGTCCTAAATATTCGTTGGAAGGATTGATGCTGAAGCTGAAGCTCCAATACTTTGACCACCTGATGTGAAGAGCTGACTCCTTGGAAAAGACCCTGATGCTGGCAAAGACTGAAGGCAAGAGGAGAAGGGGATGACAGAGGATGAGATGGTTGGAGGGCATCACCAACTCAATGGACATGAGTTTGAGCAAGCTCTGAGAGTTGGTGATGGACAGGAAAGCCTAGGGAGCTGCAGTCCATGAGGTCAGAAATAGTTGGACACGACTGAGTGACTGAACTGAACTGAGCAGGGAGCTCAGAGAGAGTGCAGTTACCTGAGATAACTTTTATCTGTAAGACATATCTGTATGGAAAGAAAAATGTAGTTATCAAACATTTGTTCTTACTGTTGTCCAGTGACTTACCCCCTTGCCTTTTAAAACCCTGGGTCCTTAAGCCATTCCTTAACTCAGGGTCATGTAGAGAACACATCTCCTCCACTTTCCCTTGGGCTCCATATCTTTGGGGCTCTTGTACATAAGTAACTATATTTGTTTTTCTTTTTTAAACTCTTTCTTTGTGCATGCTTAGTCACTCAGTCATAGCCACTCACTTTGTGGTCCCGTGGACTGCAGCCTGCCAGGCTCTTCTGCCTATGCAATTTTCCAGGCAAGAATACTGGAGTGGGTTGCCGTTTCCTCCTCCAGGGAAACTTCCTGACCCAAGGACTGAACCCATATCTCCTGCATTGGCAAGTGGATACTTTACCACTGAACCACCTGGGAAACTCCCTAATTTGATTTGTGTAAATTTAATTATTAACTAAGAACTCAGAAAGGTAGAGGAAAAATTTTCCTCCCCTACATAAGCAATGCAGCAATGTAGCATATGGGGTAATGGGCATATTCTAGGATCAAGGAGATGTTATAATGAAAAGACAATCCATTTTTAATTAAAGGTGAAAGCCTTCAAAATTAGTCTAGATTATAGAGTGTTGGTGCTTTTGAATTGTCATGCTGGAGAAGAATCTTGAGAGTCCCTTGGGCTGCAAGGAGATCCAACAAGTCAATCCTAAAGAAAATCAACTCTGAATATTAATTGGAGGAACTGATGCTGAAGCTGAAGCTCCAATACTTTGTCCACCTAATGTGAAGAGCTGACTCATTGGAAAAAACCCTGATTCTGGAAAAGATTTAGAGCAGGAGGAGAGGGGGATGAAAAAAGATAAGATGTTTGGATGGCATTATTGACTCAATGGACATGAATTTGAACACATTCTGGAATATAGTGAAGTACAGGGAAGCCTGGCATGCAGAGTCTGTCACAGTTTAGTAACTCAACAACAATTAAAAACAAACAAACACAGAAAATCAAGTGTTCCAAAAAGGAGCATAGGGAGGTTCAATCTGGGTCAGGGGAAAATACTCAGAACAGCACGGGATAGAAGTTTAGAAGATGGATAGCCAGAGAGGAAACAGATTGGGTGATGAGCAATGATATGATCTTTTAGTAGCAATGATGAGATTTATTAAAGTTACCATATTTTGCAACCAATTGAAGAAAATGCAAGTGAAAGTCATTTTTTGGTACCAGTAAGATGATGCTGGAGATTTCACATGGCAAAATCACTCCATGTTTTTAATGTTACTTATTTCTCAACTTCCGTGCATACGTGCTAAGTCACTTCAGTCGTGTCTGATTCTAGGCTACCCTTTGGACTGTAGCCCACCAGGGTCCTCTATCCATGATGGAATTTTGTTGACTATTAAACTGTCACAAGAATTCAGATTGAGCCAACTCCTGATTTATGCCTGAGGCGGGAGGAAGATGAGGTCTTTGGGTGTTTCAGAAATGGACTGACAAGGCTGGGGTTAGTATAACTTCAGCATGCTTGTCTCTTAGAATGTCAGGGAAATTTTGCTTTCTTATCAAGACAATATTTCTGAGCTTTCTTTTGCTTTTATTTTTACTTTATTTTTCTGCTTTTTTTATGAAGATTTACACTGATTGATTTTAAATGTGATCAAATCAATGTACCCACAATTTTTTTAAAATGTTACATTTTGAGTTAAAACAAACTTCTTTTTTTTTTTTTTTTTTTTTCTCTTTCTAATAAACTTTATTGTGTTGCACACAGGGGTAAATTTTAGATTGGCATAAAGTTCTCAACTTACATTTCTGAAATTGAGTAATAACTCAGTCCTGCAGGTATAAAATGTACAACCAAGATTTGAACATAGGAAGTCTAGTTTTTTTTTTTTATGTTGTTTTTATTTTTTTTTTTTAATATTATTTTATTAGTTGGAGGCCAATCACTTCACAACATTTCAGTGGGTTTTGTCATACATTGACATGAATCAGCCATAGAGTTACACATATTCCCCATCCCGATCCCCCCTCCCACCTCCCTCTCCACCCGACTCCTCAGGGTCCTCCCAGTGCACCAGGCCCGAGCACTTAACTCATGCATCCCACCTGGGCTGGTGGTCTGTTTCACCATAGATAATATACATGCTGTTCTTTCAAAACATCCCACCCTCACGTTCTCCCCCAGAGTTCAAAAGTCTGTTCTGTACTTCTGTGTCTCTTTTTCTGTTTTGCATATAGGGTTATCGTTACCATCTTTCTAAATTCCATATATATGTGTTAGTATACTGTAATGTTCTTTATCTTTCTGGCTTACTTCACTCTGTATAATGGGCTCCAGTTTCATCCATCTCATTAGAACTGATTCAAATGAATTCTTTTTAAAGCCTGAGTAATATTCCATGGTGTATATGTACCACAGCTTCCTTATCCATTCATCTGCTGATGGGCATCTAGGTTGCTTCCATGTCCTGGCTATTATAAACAGTGCTGCGATGAACACTGGGGTGCACGTGTCTCTCTCAGATCTGGATTCCTCAGTGTGTATGCCCAGAAGTGGGATTGCTGGGTCATATGGCAGTTCTATTTCCAGTTTTTAAAGAAATCTCCACACTGTTTTCCACAGTGGCTGTACTAGTTTGCATTCCCACCAACAGTGTAAGAGGGTTCCCTTTTCTCCACACCCTCTCCAGCATTTATTGCTTGTAGACATTTGGATAGCAGCCATCCTGACTGGCGTGTAATGGTACCTCATTGTGGTTTTGATTTGCATTTCTCTGATAATGAGTGATGTTGAGCATCTTTTCATGTGTTTGTTAGCCATCTGTATGTCTTCTTCGGAGAAATGTCTGTTTAGTTCTTTGGCCCATTTTTTGATTGGGTCGTTTATTTTTCTGGAATTGAGCTTCAGGAGTTGCTTGTATATTTTTGAGATTAATCCTTTGTCTGTTTCCTCATTTGCTATTATTTTCTCCCAATCTGAGGGCTGTCTTTTCACCTTACTTATAGTTTCCTTTGTTGTGCAAAAACTTTTAATTTTCATTAGGTCCCATAAAACAAACTTCTTTTAAAGATAAACAATGATATATTGAATGAATCATACCCAAAGTTCATAACAGTTGATGAGTTCTTTTGTTATCTTAATACGTAGCTTTGATTCCTGTTTTATAAACTTGTATTTTCTGAGAGAGAGACAAAAGTCTTGATTGAAACATTTGCTTATTAAATTGTCCTGGTTTAGCTCAAGTTGTAAATTTAGAAGTGCTTGTGAATTATTGTTTGACTAATAATCTCTTTGTTTTAAAGGTGATACCATTTCCTCAAGAATTCTTCATCTCTTACTTTTGATTTTATATTTCTTTCAAGGAAAGATTATGTAAAGTTTATGATTTGTGTAGAGAGGATTAGAAGATTGGCAAGAAAACTGCATATAATAATGTTTATAAATATTCAACATGCATAAATCTGTTTTCTAGTATGCATGCTTGGCATGTTAGTGTTTCCATGTGGATATTACTTCTGCTTAGTGAGAAAATAATCTTGCTTTTACACATCTCAGGAAATATCCAACTATGTTTGCTATTCTAGAAAGTGTAATTTACAATGTAATTGGTGATGGAAAATGTGTCCACCAAAACTGAAATCTCAGGTAGCCAATCTAGTGATCAAACATTTTTAATCTTTTTAAAAAGTTGTCAAATCTGGTGGCCTAGAACGTGCTATTTAATGTTAACTGAGCATTATAAAATTGAAAAAGTAACAATGATGCGCTTCATTAAAGCTACCATATTTTGCCACCAATTGAAGGAAATGCAAATGAATGTCATTGTTTGGTACCAGTGAAATGATTCTGGAAATTTCACATGGCAAAAACACTCCATGTTTTTAATGTTACTTGTTTCTTAACTTGCATGCATGCATGCTAAGTCACTTCAGTCATGTCTGTTTCTTGGTAACCCTTTGGACTATAGCCCACCAGGTTCCACTGTCCATTGGGTTCTCCAGGCAAGAATACTGGAATGTGTTTCTGTGACCTCCTCACTTCTCAACTTATATTTATGTAATAGGAAAAAAAACAGCAAAAAAGAATAATTAACATGAAAATGTCCCCATAACTCATTGATAGAGTATATGCCAAAAAAAGATATTTTGTTTAATTGTTAGTAGTTGGTTGATGGGTTGGCTATTTTCCATTGTTTCTCAGTCTCATATGAACTCTTCTCTGCTATATAAGGAAATCTACAAATCATACTTTTTAGAGTCTCTTTCCAGAGAATTTCTGTTCAATTATATCAGTAGAACATAAGGAGATGGACAGAAACAATATGTTTCTAATACTGGCTTGAACATCAAGCAGTTGATAGAAGATGCTTTAAGTTGCTGAAGGAGCAATAGCAGTTGGGTAATTCTGGAATCTAGCCACCCAGCAAACACATTTTGGCAACTCTAGCTTCAGTTGACATAGAAACTCTTCTGTATCACTATATAAAATGCAGCAGCTGGTGTAGGTTTGAGACTTCCACCCTGGGGGTATTGGCTGCTTCTAATCACTGGGATTAACAGTGATTAGTAACTTTGTATTAGTAACTCTGTAAAACACAATATTCCTTTGGTTCCTGCATTTCTTCTCAAAAAAAAATAAAAAAAGCTCATCTCTTTTCCTTTTTAACAAAACTATTATAAGAACTTTACATTTCTGTATATTAAATAACCTTTATTAAGCTTCTTCTAAGGGAGAAGGAAATGGAACCCACTCCAGTATTCTTGCCTGGAGAAATCCATGGACAGAGAAGCCTGGCCAACTGTAGTCCATGGGGTCACAAGGATTGAGCGACCAACACCATTAAACTGCTTCTATATCAAATTACCACCATATTAGAGATTTGTATTTGTTTATAGTACTAGTTGGCTTTCCAGGTGGCTCAGCATAAAGAACCCACCTGCCAATGCAGGAGATGCAGGAGACAGGGCTCTGATTCCTGGGTGGGGAACTCCCCCTGGGGTAGGAAATGGTAAATGACTCTCATATTCTTGCCTGCAAAATCTCATGGACAGAGAAATCTGGTGGGCTGCAGTCCATGGCATGGTGGAGTTGGACATGACTGAATGAGCACATATACACAGTACTAGTTAAATTACTCTAAAACTAAAAATGCATATATGATGCCTCCTCAAAGCATGTTTTAACAGTATTTTATATAATATTCTTTTAACATACAATAATTTTGAGGTATACACCTATTTGTATATGCCAGAAACCCTTTGAGGTGCTTAGGACCCATCGATGAATAAAAATGAGAGGGTCTTTGCCCTGAAAGAGTTTTTATTCTGGCTGGATAGAACACAAAATAAACATTAAATATAAGAATAAGTTATCTAGAATACCAAACATTATGGTTGCTCAGGTAAATAAGACAGAGCTGAGAAAGAATGAGGGGGAGGCGAGCTAGAAATAGGAACTTATAGATAATAATGGAGTTCAATGTAAGAGACCTCAATGTGAAGGCAACAGTTCAAGTAGATTTCAAGATGTGGGTTAACCCTGGGAAGAGCCAGTGCAAAGGCTATAAGCTGGGGGCAATGTTTGGTTCATTTAAAGACCCAGAGAGGATCAGTGTGGCTATAGAGGAAATCACAAAAGGAAACTCTGAAAAGAGACAAGCTCATTGGGGGAGTGAGTAGTGGCTGAATCACAGAAGGTGGGATTGCTTAAGGACTGTCTTTTCTTTGAATAAATGAAGAACTGTTTTACAATTTTGAGCCCAGCATAATTAGACCTCCATTTAGAAAGCCTCTATTTGATTATTGTGGTAAGAATTTCATACAGGGGAGCAATTGAAACGACAGGAAAATCTGAGAGGCTTTTGCAATAATGAATGTGGCTCAGATTCAAATGATAGTAATGCATGTGGCCGGAAGCATTTGGAAGCCGAATATATTTGGAAAAAACACAAACAGAATATTCTGCTTCTCAGTCACATAATAAAGACCTGGAATTTCTCCTAATTTTAAAGATATATCCATTTTTCCCCCCTGATATTAGTTATTTCAAAAATAAAGGGAAGGATGATTAAAGAGATGAATTCTTATTTGAATAGAGTTCAAATAACTTAAGTTTATGTGGATTCAAATATTTCCATTAGACAAGGAATGATGTTAGAGTTATGTGATATATTAGAGGTTAAAATGAAAAGACAAACAGCATATTAAAAATCAGAGACATCACTTTGCCAACAAAGGTCCTTATAATCAAAGCTATGGCTTTTCTAGTAGTCATGTATGGATGTGAGACTTGGCCATAGAGAAAGCTGAGTGCTAAAGAACTGATGATTTTGAATTGTGGTGCTGCAGAAGACTCTTGAGAGTCCCTTGGGCTGCAAGGAGATCAAACCAGTCAGTCCTAAAGGAAATCAACCCTGAATATTCATTGGAAGGACTGATGCTGAAGCTGAAACTCCAATACTTTGGACACTTGATGTGAAGAGCCAACTAGTTGGAAAAGATCCTGATGCTGGAAAAGATAGAAGGCAAGTGAAGAAGGGGATGACAGAGGATGAGATGATTAGATAGCATCTCTGACTCCGCGGACATGAATTTGAGCAAACTCTGGGAGGTACTGGAGGACAGAGGAGCCTGGCGTGCTGCAGTCCATGGGTTTGCAGAGAGTTGGACATGACTTAGTGACTGAACATCGACAACAAAAATGAAATAGAAAATGACAACTGGATCTTGGGGAGGGAAAACATCTCTCATTCTGCATACTTCTTACACTTCAGTGACCCTGTTCACATTCTCCTTTGGGAAAACTTTAAGTAACTTAATTTACCCAATATTGTAATAAATTGACATTTTGATTACTTTTGACAGCAGTTTTGCTTGGCATTTATCTTTTTCAACAACATCAAAAGTAAATGATGACTGTACATAAAAATAATATAAATTAGAGCTTTGGGGAAGTGAAGGTATACCCAAAAGAATATGTTTTATGAAATATTTAAATTGACATTTTACAATTTGTATTAGTGAAGTAATACAGGCAATCTTTTATTGTGACTCACTATGATTACATGTATGATTGATTATGATTTATTGGAAGAATCTAATATGTTCTCTTGTTTATCTCAGTGGGTAATGAAGTTGAGTTTTGCATATAAAATTTAATAGATAATATATCAGCATAACAAACTTTTATAATTATAAAATATGCTTTATATTTCAAACAGCAAATTTATAATTGCAAAGAGAGAATTTAAATAAATAAATTATGAGAATTATATCAATAATTCAGCAAATTTTACCTTAAGTAGGAAGGTTGATATAAAAATTAAACTATTATAAAACTATTATACTCAACTTAAAGTAACAGAAATAAACTACCATCTGTCCCATTTAAGATTATTTTAAAAATATAGCTTATAGTGAATCTCATTTTGTGATGTTATATACAATATGGATGTGAAATTTTCCCTGTGAGTTTATAAATTGACCTGTTTGCTGAAACAGCAGCTTTCTTCACTCATTTTTCAAAATAAATGGAGTCGTAGAAAGAAAGAAGGAAAGATTATTTATCAGATCAACAAGTTTTGTTTAAGAATGTGTAGCAGCACCCAAACATAGTATCTGTTAGTATCTTCCAAAGTTAAAAAATGAATCATATTGATATCATTTTTCTCCCATAAATTTTAAAGCACTGGCTCATGATCTGTTACATGTGAAAATGAAAAAATCAACAAAAAATTCCACTTGTGACGACTCATATAAGAAATACACACACAAAGGTATAAAATGTATATAAAATATTCATGTTTTAAATGCACAATTTAAGCACACACATATATTCAAGGATACATATATAGTTATATGTACACAGATATAGCTTTCCAGGTGGCACTAGTGGTAAAGAATCTGTCTGCCAATAGAGGAGTCTCAAGAGACTTGAGTTCAGTCCCTGAGCCAGGAAGATCCTCTGGGAGAACATGGCAACCCACTCCAGTATACTTGTCTGGAGAATCCCATGGAGAGAGGAGTCTGGCAGGCTACAGCCCATAAGGTCATAAAGAGTCAGACATGACTGAAGTGACTTAGCATGCATACACACCAGTGATTAAGGCTCCAAGCTTTCACTGCCATGGGCCAGCGTTCAGTCCCTGGCTGGGGAACTAAGATCCTGCAAGCCATGCAGCAAGGCCAAAACTAACTAAATAAATAAACAGAACATAATAAAGAAATTTAAATAAGCAGAATGAATACAAAGCCTGGAAAACAGTTAGCACATCTTTAAGCTCCAAGGAGCTACTTAGGCTGATAACGTGGTGAAGCAAATTAAATCAAATGCAGCACATTATAAGTGGAAATGTAAGTTGCATGACATGTTTATTCCATGCGTGATGAACAAATGTTTCAATTTCCCTGTTTCCTCAAGACCTGATGAAACAGAGCAGGACTCTATAATCCTTGCCTGCCCACCCCACTCCACGTCTTCTGCCTGCCTTTTGCCCGTGGAAAACTTTAGTCAAAGAATAAGTTTTATCAGAGAAGTGAGAAATGCTGAAACAAAGGAAAACAGTCTAAGGAGAGTAAGTAATAATAATGTAGTCATTTAGCCTAGTCAAGGACCTTTAGTTCTTTTTCACGGGCTATAGATAATATTCTGAGCCACATCCTGTGAGCTGTCTTGTAGATACCGAAACACCAGGTGGAGGAGTTAACTACATGATACCAGACTGTACCCAGGACACGAGCTGCCACAATTCCCAGAATTGACTGCAAAGAAATGGGAACATGTGCACTCCGGAATTGAAGACCAACTGTACCTAAAGCAACCAAGGTGATGCTGGTCATATCACTGATGACCAATTTGAAGATGACTGTATTGTTTCTGCATGTAACCGCCCCCCACTTTGTCTATAAAAGCTCTCACGCCCTGCTTGCCTGGGGGGGCAGCAGGATAGGCCTTTAGACAGATGTCCACCATTCTCCCCCCACAGTTTGCTGGCATCTGAAACAAAGCAAACTTTCCTTTTCATCAACCCGGTCTGTTTACTGGCTTTTGAGTGGCAAGCAGCCAGACCCTACATACATTTCTTTCGGTAACACTGACACCATAAGGGATAATTCAGATCTTTATTCCATAATGTCAGATTGCATTAGGCAGAAATACAGGGTTGCTGTAACAATTAGAAAGGAAAAAGTCAACTTCTGGGTGTTTGGAAAGAGAACCCTTAGAGCAATAGACAGTAAAATAGGTTGTGGATTGAATATAAAATTTTTTTTCCTGCATTCTCTGAAATTTACCAGCGAGGTATGTTTTCTGTTTGTTTTGTAATTCTTTTCAAATTGTGCCCTGAGATTCTATGCAAATCTATAAGAACTTCTGCATGAAAGCAAAATGGCCCTATTTTTGTCTAGTTATACATGCTCTTTAGATCCAATTACCTCTGTACCTGGCAAGACTTCTGTACTGTTAGTCTGATATCAGATTTGTGGCCATGCACCTAAATTCTTTTGATTGTGTTTATGATTGATTTTTTCAAAGTAGAAAAAAGTTATTTCAAATGTGATTTAATTTGTACTTGATTTGTATATCCTGCTTTCCTGCTCTACTCCTAATATCTACTGGATGATAATGTCTATTTATTAATGTGTCAAGGTATTTTGTCTTAAAATTCTGATTATTTGTCAGGTATGCTGGTAATAAAGAAAACATGAGTAAAACAACCAGTATTTTATTAGTTATCTGGGTAAAATAGGGAGAAAATGAGTAGAGAATGAATATATCAAGATTACTCCAAAAATGTGATAAGATTTTTTTTAAAGCAATATGGTATTATTTATTGTTTTAAGCCTTATTCCTAGACTTGGATGGGATGAGGAGTTTGGAAGCAAGTTGGAAGAAATAGAAAATAAAGCCCAGGTCCCCCAAGCTCGCCACCCAACCACGGTCTTAGATTTCTTAAAGGAACCCAGGGCTGGGAGCTGGACTGCAGGAAAGGAGTGTTCCTGAGAGGTTCCAGTTTCTGAGTAAGGGTACAGAGTTTCTGTGTGTGTGTGTGTGTGTGTGTGTGTGTGTGTGACTACGTGTAGGGGTGTAACAGCAAATAGGGCTGTTTAGTCTTTTAAGAGATAGTGGAGTGTCCTCTGTAACTCCAAGGTGCTCTTGACACTGTCATTAAAGTGACAGTGAAGGTTAAAACAAAGAAACAATGACAGCATTACTCTTTTTTAGTTAGAGAATAGGAATAGTAGATCAGAATAAAAATAAACTTCATCACCACTATGTTCCTTCACATCTTAAACTAATTTATTTTCCATTTGCAAGTTCATCTCACCATTCCTGACTCAACAGAAATATTGGATTTTCCTGCTGATCCTCTCAGTTCACACATCCCATCTTCCTGCTATTGACCAGTGTTTCTCCTCTAGTTGCTTCCACCACCCCTCATCCCCTCCCTCTTCACACTGACTGTACCCAAGAGGCACTTTGCTGAGTAACCCAGTCCCATCACTCAGATAGTAACTTCAGGTCGTGGTGAACCAGGTCTCCCAACAGCCCAAGGCCAAAGACCCGAGAGGTGGACAGGGGGAAGGGTAGAGGATAGAGATGCTGTGTCTGTTGCAGAGGTCCAAGCTCCTTAGAAAACAACAACAACAACAATCTACAAACAAGGTCCAAAACAACCAGCAATCAAGGACCCAGACAGTTTCCAGCCGCACTATTTTTTTTTTTTCCTGCTCTGAATAGTGGTTTAGCCATCTTCCACTCTATACTTTTCCTTAATAGTCTAAGAGTCTGAACTAGTGAGTTGATGCTGGTGGCAGACTCCATCTGTAGTTGCTTCATCATTTTTAGCTGTGATCTCCTATGATAAGGTTTAAAAATATATATATATAAAATATATATATATATATATATATATATATATATATATATATATATAAAGCATGTTAGGGACATGAGTTGACCTGTCTCACCTCTAGGGTATTATAGAGAGTTTCCATGTAACTTACAGTTGCTCTCTTACTTTACTTATGGTTTGGGTGGCTCAGACAGTAGGGAATCCATCTGCAATGCAGCAGATCTGTGTTTAGTCCCTGGGTTGGGAAGATCCCCTGCAGAGTGTAATGGCTATACACTGCAGTATTTCAGTATTCTTGCTTGGAAAATTCCATGGACAGAGAAGCCTGGCAGGCCACAGTCCATGGAGTTGCAAAGAGTCAGACATGACTGAGCGACTAACACTTTCACTTCTTTTTTTTGCTTAATGATTAAATAAACTCACACCCAGAGCAGGAAAACTTGCAGAAGTGCCTCCGTGTATGTATGTTCGTTTGCATGAGAAATGAAAGGATGTCCCAAGCAAATAGGGCTGTTAGTCATTTAAGAGATAGTTGAGTATCCTCTGTAACTCCAGGGCGCTCTTGACACTGTCATTAAAGTGAAGGTTAAAACAAATGACAACACTACCCTTCTTTAGTTAGAGAATAAGAATAGTAGATCAGAATAAAAATAAACTTCACATCTTAGTCTTCACTTAATATTTTTGACTATTTTTAGCAATTCTGCCGAGTATGTGCTGGTATCTCTTTTTGATTTTAATTTGCACTTTCTTTCTGACATTCAGGACCCTCTTACACTCTTTTTGGTCATTTGACTAATCAATTTAATGACATATCTATAAAAATATTTGGGCAATTTTTAAAATAATATGAAAGGAAGAATTTAAACCATATCTTTTCACTTTACTGATTGTAGTCAAAATATGTATTTTTATTTTCAACATAAATATAAGTAAAGAGTAAAACATATGTCAATATGTGCACCACTGGTTTTGTTCTGAAAGTGATACCTATAAGAATAAGAGGGCAGTGGTTATATAACATAACATTACTTCTGAAGTAGGGGGAATATATCTTATTTGAAGAGACTCTCACTTTTTTAAGCAGGTAGTCATGGAAACAAAAAAGGATGACATTATGCTCCTAAATGAATGGTGTACTTCTACAGTGTTTTATTTGTCTTGGCACTTTATAACACAAAAAAAGCCAAGATATTTTTCACTGAAATTATAGTTTTGAAAATATTTCATTCTTTCTTTTATATTTTCCCTCAGAATCATTTCCAAAAACATTCCACTTTCCTCCAAAATTACTTATTGTCCCAACTGGCCAAATTACTTAGTTCTCGATAGATGCATGATATCACAATCCATTACTCTGTATCAGTCCTGGCAAGAAGCAGATGGTGTGAATCAATTGGGTTATTTGAGGACAGTTCAATATATCAAAGTGAAGGATTTATTCAACCAAAAGGATTACTGCAGTTCTCTGTAGCTAATAACAACTAAATTCAATAACGTCTATGAAGTTAAGAAAAAAAAAAAGCAAAAAGCTGTTTTTGAACTTGGAAGTGAGCGTGGAGTGGCGAGAGAGCTTGATTGACAAGCATTGTAGCATAGAGAACTAACAGGATGAGGAAACGGAAGGCAGAATGGAGTCAAAACTTAGGCAATTGGATAACGTGACATCCTAGCAAATTGATTACATTTCAGTTTTACCTGAACCCTAAATCATCTAATCCTATCATAAGAATCTTCATTTTTCAATCAAAATTCTCAACCAAAATTAGCATTGATAAAATTATTAAGGAATACATTATTTCTCCTCCCTCTCACTTGGTTTTCATAGTTCTAGGATTGTGCTAAGTTTACATCAATACTCTGCTTCCAGAACGATGTGCGTATATAGGTGCATGTACACATAAACACACACACACAGAGGTTTGATTGTTTAATTTTAGATTTGATTAATTAATCACACACCACCATCTATTTGTGTCTTTATAGAATTAGGCACTGAACAGTCATTGGGAGGACTGATACTGGAGCTGAAACCCCAATACTTTGACCACCTGATATGAAGAGCCAATTCACTAGAAAAGACTCCAATGCTTGGAAAGATTAAGGACAAGAAGAGAAGGGGGTTACAGAGGATGAGACAGTTAGATAGCATCACCAACTCTATGAACATGGATTTGAACAAACTCTGAGTGATAGTGAAGCCTCATGTGCTGTGATTCATGGGTCACAAAGAGTCAGACATGACTTAAGGGCTGAATAACAGCAGAATTAGAAAATGTGTAATATGTTACAACTTTGGAATTTTGAATAAGCAGTATTTGTTTCAGTATGCTTCATTGCATTTTCCTAGATATACATTTACCTTTTTACACAATCTAAAATTATCCTGCTCTCCAAAATTCATACAACTTTGTTAGGCTTTTTCCATTGCCAGAAATTTTTTTAAAAAATTCTCAGTTTTACTAAATCATCTAAACAACACATAGAGTGCAGTTAAACACACACACACACACACACACAACAAAGTATTTGCAAAACCCTGAATTCTTATACATTCTTATATCATACAGAGTGTCATCATACAAAAACTGGAATAAACTTCAGGATATAACATGAACTTTTCATCTTACTACTCTCTTCAGAAAAAAAACACCAATTTGATTTTCTCTGTTTTAGTGGTTCTCCTTTGTAGCTTTTAATTCTTGAACTTCAACACACTAAAGTTTTTCTCTGTTTATCTAGAGTATAGTTCATGCATTTTCCCTTTCTTTATGTTTCTATGGAATTTTATTTTATTTAAGAATTTTTCTAGTTAATGGCTCCAAAGAGGAGCCAGTTACAGAGAGTTCTGGGATCAGACTGTCTCTTAGAGGCTTACTACCCATTCAACATGAGGTAGAATCAGGCATCTAGCTCCACTAGTTATTGAGAGCGACATGCCTTTACCACCACAAAAACCCAGAGTGTTTCCCACAGAGAAGAGATGGATACCGAAATGTAATAAAATCACAAAAATAACCCCCAAATACAAAGGATGTTCAACCATCGCTAGATGTATGGAGAGTAGAGATGAAAATATACCAAGTGCTAAAGCATGTCAGCTCCACAGATCAGAGAATCTTGGCCAGAGTTTTCCTATTTCCAAATGAGCTTTTGTTCATTTTCTTTTCCATCAGATTGCCCTGATGAACCTGTGTCCTCACCAGTATGGGGTAGAAAACAATGTAACAAGGTTAGCCTTCTTCCCAGACAAATCAGTTAGGTGACATCATAAGCACTTGTACTCTGCTAGTTTGCATCAATAAAATACAAATTCATCATTTTTTTCCTTTATGTTATCAAAGAACTTAAATGTGTGTGTATGTGTGAGTTGGAGGAAACAGGTTTATGTGTTTTACCAAAGTATTAAAACTTCCACATTCTGTAGCATCTATAAAAGGACATCCTGAAAAAGCCAAACAAATTTAAATAGATTTTTGTAGTAATGAAGATGCCCTAGGATTGAATATGTAAATGATGCACAGTGAATGAGATTTCTCATTCTTCATCTATGTTCATTTCAGCCAAAAGTATATATTTCAGGGTAATAGATTCAGTGCAAATCATAAAGCATTTCCTCTTAAATAAAAGTTGCTTATTTCTGCAAGTTCTCATTATGTTCTTATCATCTCATATTTTACATGAAAAATGGTCTTCAATTTTAAGAACCTAAGCAAGAATAATTTTAAATATCTAAAAGCTTTGCAGTGGAAAATAAATAAGTCAATAGAGTTGCAAGTTTTTACAAAAAGAATGTAAAATTAGTGAATAAATGTATTGTGAATATGAAAAGATGTGAAAGAATCTTAACCTAAGACTATAAAATATCTTGTACATCTACTTCTTTAAAATAATGCAGAAAAAGTCACAACAAAAAGCATATGTGATGCAAAATATCATTAACCCTGTGAAAACCAATTTGCAAGACATAGGAAAAACGTCTGGTAATACCTTATGTACATTGGGATGCTAGCAATGTGTTGAAATTTACACCTCTAATCTAATTTCTTCTGTGGTCCTAGAATCTCAGGTTCTGTACATCTGTTCACTCTTTTTCCCCAACAAAACATAGAAACAGTATTTTCACTGAGGTTTATTTCAAAATATACAATGTTACTTATTAAGAATAAGTAGGAGGATAGTATATCTTATATCTTTTTCTACTCAAATACTTTAGATAGTACCTTATCTACTCAAAGTAAAACTACACATTTTAATTGACATTATCTTGAAGACATAAATTTATAAACTAAATGAAAATAAAAATATGGAGATATAAATTAGGACATGAAAAAAGCCTAAGAAAATTATTTTACTGTTAACAATGGCAAAATCAATTTCATTATTTATTTGCTTAGATCTCTCCCTATCTAGAATGTGTATATCTTAGCTGTACCTCAATTAAATCCTTTTAGATTATTTGTTTGTTTGTTTGTTTATTCTTTTGGCTCATTTTATTTTTTTTCCACTAAGTCTAATTTCTTTCTTTCTTTCTTTCTTTTTTTTTTCAAGAAAGCCAATACATGCATCTGGATAAACAAATTCAAGCTGTACAAAATTATTCCAACTAAAGCAATTTGGGGATTTACATAAAGAAGTAGCCATCTGTTTGGAATATTTGATATCTCACTCTCCTAATTCCTTTAATTCTCTGCTCAATGTTGGATCACCTCATAAAAAACGGCATCCACCACCACCATTCTATTCCCTTTATACGCATGATTATTTTTCATCATGCTCCATGACCTGCAGTACTAACACCCAGTTGTTTACTGTATTGGTATCTGTCTCCCCATACTGGAAGGCAAGCTCTGTGAGATCAAGAAGTCAAGAACTGGGAAGAGTTTGAGAATTTTCTTTACTTGTAGGCTGGTAAATTAAAGTGCTATAGGTCTATAGATGGTGGCATAAGATATAGACTCCTAGGTCAGAGACAAAGACATTTTTACTCACAGCAGAGTAAGCTGCCTAACCTGTACACTCGCATCTATTCTTGTGTCCAAGTGTTGTGGGGGTGATGTAAAGTGGTGTACATTGATGCCTAACACACAAGGGTTTTATGTCACAGCTTAGGAATCCCGGGTTGCTTAATGTCTAGTCTTACAATGTTCTACTGGAAAACCTGCTCAAAATTTGTCCTGGACAGAGACATTATCTTTATTATTCTGATCACGAAACAAACCTGACTCTGTTTTTGAGGGATCCTTTATCTCTATCTCCCAGGGTTTGCGATGGCAAATATTCTTAGAAAGAAAAATAGTCTGGAATAAAACTATCAATGTCCCTTGCCATTCAGTGATGTGAAAGACTAATAGGAAAAGAAGACTGACTCTTTGGAACAGACCCTGATGCTTGGAAAGACTGAAGGAAAGAGGAGAAGGAGATGACAAAGGATGAGATGATTGGATGGCATTAGCAACTCGATGGACATGAGTTTGAGAAAGCTCTGGGAGCTGGTGATGGACAGGGAATCCTGGAGTGATGCAGTTCCTGGGGTCACAAAGAGTCAGGCACAACTGAGTGACCAAACTGAACTGAAGGTACGTTTAGCCCACCAGGCTCCTCAGTCCATAGGATTCTCCAGGCAAGAATACTGGAGTGGGTTGCCATTTTATTCTCTAGGGGATCTTCCCCACCTAGGGAACAAACCTGGGTCTCCTGCATTTCAGGCAGACTTTTTTTTTTTGCCATCTGAGCCACTAGGGAAGTCATGAAATTTTTGGTGCCTGACATAATAGTCACTGCCAGGCACCAAGGATCTGAAGATGAATTAAATCCAGAAGAGTATGAAAGAGTGTCTAGGGTGTGTGGCAGTGTTCTGAAACTAGATTTTGGTGGTGGTTACACTTCTTTTACATTTATCAAACTTTGCCAGATGGAATGCTTTACATGAATGAATTTTATTTTGTGTAAATTTGATATAACAAAACTGAAAGAAATGAACTTTTAGGTGGAATACATGCACTGAATTACCTTGAAACATACTCATGAAACTGATACTCCTGTTTGTTGTGTTTAAAGAAAAAAATAGAATAAATTAGAGATGAGCAGAAACATTCTTTCTTTTGTACACAAAGGACAGGAATAAGGAGGTTATAGTGGTAGTGCTCAAATACAACTAGTTATACTCTCATTTCCATGAATTTCATATAATGTGTATACATGTGTATACAATCCGAGTAAGAAAAGTGTACTTACTAAACTAAAGACCACTCCAACAAAATCCCTTAGACCTTGATTCATCATTCACCATGCATCAGTTCAATTCAGTTGCTCAGTTGTGTCCGACTCTTTGTGACCCCATGAACTGCAGCATGCCAGGCTTCCCTGTCCCTCAACAGCTCCCAGGGCTTACTCAAACTCATGTCCATTGAGTCGGTGATGCCATTGAGCCATCTCATCCACTGTCATCCCCTTCTTCTCCCTCCTTCAATCTTCCCAAGCATCAGGGTTTTTTCCAAATGAATCAGTTCTTTGCATCAGGTGGCCAAAGTATTGGAGCTTCAGCTTCAGTCCTTCCAGTGAACACCCAGGACTGATCTCCTTTAGGATGGACTAGTTGGATCTCCTTGAAGTCCAAGGAACTCTCAAGAGTCTTCTCCAATACCATGGTTGAAAACCATCATTTCTTTGGTGCTCAGCTTTCTTTATGGTCCAACTCTCACATCTATACATGACTACTAGAAAAACCATAGCTTTGACTAGATGGGCCTTTGTCACCAAAGTAATGTGTCTGTTTTTTATTTTTATATTTTTTTTCCTGCTTTTTAATATACTGTCTAGGTGGGCCATAGCTTTTCTTCAAAGAAGCAAGCATCTTTTAATTTCATAGCTGCAGTCACCATCTGCAGTGATTCCGGAGCCCAAGAAAATAAAGGCTATCACTGTTTCCATTGTTTCCCCACCTATCTGTGATGAAGTGCTTGGATCAGATGCCATTATCTTACTTTTTTAAATGTTGAGTTTAAGACAGCTTTTTCACTCTCCTCTTTCACTTTCATCAAGAGGCTGTTTAGTTCCTTTTTGCTTTCTGCCATAAGGGTGGTGTCATCTGCATATCTGAGGTTATTGACATTTCTCCAAGTAATCTTGATTCCAACTTCTGCTTCATCCAGTCTGGCATTTCCCATGATATACTCTGCATATAAGTTAAATAAGCAGGGTGACAATATACAGTCTTGACCTACTTATTTCCCAATTTTTAACCACTCCTTTGTTCCATGTCCAGTTCCAACCATTGCTTCTTGACCTGCATACAGATTTTCAGGAGGGAGGTAAGCTGGTCTGGTATTCCTATCTCTTGAAGAATTTTCCACAATTTGGTGTGATACACACAGTCAATGGCTTTGGCATGATCACACAGTCAAAATCTTTGGTATAGTCAATAAAACAGACATAGATGTTTTTCTGGAATTCTCTTGCTTTTTTGATGATCCAACAGATCTTGGCAATTTGATCTCTGGTTCCTCTGCCTTTTTCTAAATCCAGCTTGAACATTTGGAAGTTTTCAGTTCACATACTGTTGAAGCCTGGTTTGGAGAATTTTGAGCATTACTTTGCTAGCGTGTGAGATGAGTGCAGTTGTGCAATAGAATGTGCAAAGAACATTCAAATTATTCTTTGACTTTGCCTTTTTTTGGGATTGGAGTGAAAACTGACCTTTCCTAGTCCTGTGGGCACTGCGTGACTTTCCAAATTCAGTGGCATATTGACTTTGGAGGCCAGTGGGATTTGATTACAGAACTTCCACATGACTGTGAAAACAAATTTTTGGAGGGCACAAACAAACCTCATGCACACTAGGAGCCAGGAGGAAGGAGCAGTGTCTCCACAGGAGGTTGACTTGCCTGGGAGAGTCCAGGAGTCTCCAGCAGAGATGTGGGTCGACAGCAGCCTGCTAAGGGGTCAGGGACAGTGAATACAACAGTGTAGAAGAGGGTTCTTTTAAAGGAGTTCTCCATTACCACTATTACCCCTACCATACTTTGCCCTCAGGCTAAACCACAGGGGTGGAACACAGCCCCACTCATCAACAGAAAATTGGATTAAAGACTTACTAAGCATGGCCCCTTTTCATACTGTTCATGGGGTTCTCAAGGTAGGAATACTGAAGTGGTTTGCCATTCCCTTCTTCAGGGGACCACATCTTGACAGAACTCTCCACCACGACCCGTCAGTTTTGAGTGGCCCTACATGGCATGGCTCATAATTTCATAGAGTTAGACAAGACCTGTGGTCTATGTGATTAGATTGGTTAGTTTTCTGTGACTGTGGTTTCATTCTATCTGTCCTCCAATGGAGAAGGATAAGAGGCTTATGAAAGCTTCTTGACAGAATAGACTGACTGAGGGGGATACTGGAAATTGTTCTGATGGGTGGAGCAATGCTCAGTAAATCTTTAATCCAGTTTTATGTAGACAGGTGGAGCTGTGTTCCCTCCCTGATATTTCAGACCTCCTGACCTGCTCTTGAGAAACCTATATGCAGGTCTGGAAGCAATAGTTAGAACTGGACATGGAAAACAGACTGATTTCAAATAGGAAAAGGAGTACATCAAGGCTGTATATTGTCACCTTGCTTATTTCACTTATATGCAGAGTACATCATAAGAAACGCTGGGCTGGAAGAAGCACAAGCTGGAATTAAGATTGCCGAGAGAAATATCAGTAACCTCAGATATGCAGATGACACCACCCTTAAGGCAGAAAGTGAAGAAGAACTAAAAAGCCTCTTGATGAAAGTGAAGAGGAGAGTGAAAAAATTGTCTTAAAACTCAACATTCAGAAAACTAAGATCATGGCATCTGGTCCCATCACCTCATGGGAAATAGATGGTAAGACAGTGGAAACAGTGTCAGACTTTATTTTGGGAGGCTCCAGAATCACTGCAGATGGTGACCGCAGCCATGAAATTAAAAGACGCTTACTCTTTGGAAAGAAAGTTATGACCAACCTAGATAGCATATTAAAAAGCAGAGACATTACTTTGCCAGCAAATGTCTGTCTGGTCAAGGCTATGGTTTTTCCAGTGGTCATGTATGGATGTGAGAGTTGGGCTGTGAAGAAAGCTGAGCGCCTAAAAATTGATGCTTTTGAACTGTGGTGTTGGAGAAGACTCTTGAGAGTCCCTTGGACTGCAAGGAGATCCAGCCAGTCCATCCTAAAGGAGATCAGTCCTGGGTGTTTATTTGAAGGACTGACGCTGAAGCTGAAACTCCAATACTTTGACCACCTCATGCGAAGAGTTGACTCATTGGAAAAGACCCTGATGCTTGGAGGGATTGAGGGCAGGAGGAGAAGGGGACGACGGAGGATGAGATGGCTGGATGGCATCACCGACTCGATGGGCATGAGTTTGGGTAAACTCCGGGAGTTTGTGATGGACAGGGAGGCCTGATGTGCTGCGATTCATGAGATCGCAGAGTCGGACACGACTGAGCTATTGAACTGAACTGAAACTATGGTGGAGATAATGAAGATAATGGTGACCTCCCTCAAAAGATCCCATGCATATACTACATTCCATGCCTCCAACCCTGGAGCAGGTCACCACCGACCCACAGCTTTTATGAGATCCCCGGACACCCACAGGCAAGTCTCCTGTGGGGTCACTGTTCTTTTCTCCTGGGTTCTGGTATACAAGTTTCTGTTGTGCCATCCAAGAGTCTATTTCCCAGTCCTATGTAAGTTCTGGCAGCTCTATGGTGCCAGCAATGTAATACTCAAAATTCTCCAAGCCAGGTTTCAGCCTTACGTGAACTTCCAGATGTTCAGGCTGGATTTAGAAAAGGCAAAGAAACCAGAGATGAAACTGCCTACATCAGCTGGGTCATCAATAAAGCAAGAGAGTTCCATAAAAACATCTATTTCTGCTTTATTTATTATGCCAAAGCCTTTGACTGTGTGGATCACAACAAACTGTGGAAAATTCTGAAAGAGATGAGAATACCAGACCACCTGACCTGCCTCTTGAGAAACCTGTATTCAGGTCAGGAAGCAACAGCTAGAACTGGACGTGGAACAACAGACTTGTTCCAAATAGGAAAAGGAGTACGTCAAGGTTGTATATTGTCACCCTGCTTATTTAACTTATATGCAGAATACATCATGAGAAATGCTGGGCTGGATGAAGCACAAGCTGGAATCAAGATTGCTGGGCAAAATATCAATAACCTAAAATATGCAGATGACACCACCCTTATGGCAGAAAGTGAAGAAGAACTAAAGAGCCTCTTGATGATAGTGAAAGAGTAGAGTGAAAAAGTTGGCTTAAAGCTCAAATTCAGAAAACTAAGATCATGGTATCTGGTCCCATCACTTCATGGCAAATAGATGGAAAAACAGTGGAAACAGTAGCAGACTTTATTTTCTTGGGCTCCACAATCACTGCAGATGGTGACTGCAGCCATGAAATTAAAAGACACTTACTCCTTGGAAGAAAAGTTATGACCAACCTAGACAGCATATTAAAAAGCAAAGACATTACTTTGCCAAAAAAGGTCCGTCTAGTCAAGGCTATGGTTTTTCCAGTAGTTATGAATGGATGTAAATGTTGGACTATCAAGAAAGCTGAGTACTAAAGAATTGATGGTTTTGAACTGTGGTGTTGGAGAAGACTCCTGAGAGTCCCTTGGACTGCAAGGAGATCCAACCAGTCCATCCTAAATGAAATCAGTCCTGAATGTTCATTGGAAGTACTCATGTTGAAGCTGAAACTCCAATACTTTGGCCACCTGTTGTGCAGAGCTGACTCATTTGAAACGACCCTGATTCTGGGAAAGATTGAAGGCGGGAGGAGAAGGGGACGACAGAGGATGAGATGGTTGGATAGAATCACCAACTCAATGGACATGAGTTTTCATAAACTCCGGGAGTTGGTGATGGACAGGGAGACCTGGCGTTCTGCAGTCCACCAGGTCGCAAAGAGCAGGACACGACTGAGCGACTGAAGTGAAGTGAACTGAACTGAACTGAGCATGCCCTCTCCCATCAGAATAGGACCCATATTCCCCCACAGTCAATCCTACCCATCAGGAAACTTCCACAAACCTCTTATCCTTATCCATTAGAGGGCAGACAGATTGAAAATTGCAAACACAGAAAACTAATGAAACTGATCACATGGATTACAGCTTCTCTAACCCACCGTGCATAGTAAGGTCTTAAAAAATATACTTTTTAAGACCTTACTATGCAACAGAGGATCTTATATTCCTGGTAAGAATGTCTTTTTTTATTGTGCCATTCTAAATCTTTATTAGATCCAATTAATGAATACATCAGTACTGTATTTTTCATTCAATTCAGTGTATTATATTTTTCACCTGAAAATTTTCAATAAGATTAATTCCCTATTTTAAAAATTGTGATTTCTTATTTATGCATTAATTGTTAGGATTTATTATTTTAGTTATTTTAGCATATTAACAGAAACACTGAAGTGTTTGCTAAATTCAGCATTTGGGTCTAACTACAATTAGTTTTCGGAGAAGGCAATGGTACTCCACTCCAGTACTCTTGCCTGGAAAATCACATGGACAGAGGAGCCTGGTAGGCTGCAGTCCATGGGGTCGTTAAGAGTCGGACACGACTGAGCGACTTCACTTTCACTTTTCACTTTCATGCATTGGAGAAGGAAATGGCAACCCACTCCATTGTTCTTGCCTGGAGAATCCCAGGGATGGGGGAGCCTGGTGGGCTGCCGTCTATGGGGTCGCACAGAGTCAGACACTACTGAAGCGACTTAGCAGCAGCAGCAGCAGAGCTGGTTTTGGGACTTCACAGGTGGTGCTACAAAAGAACCCACGTGGAGACAGGAAATAAAACAGACACAAATTTAATCAATGGGTCAAGAAGATACCCTGGAGGAGGGCATGGCAACACACTCCACTATTCTTGCTTAGAGAATCCAATGGACAGAGGAGCCTAGAGAGCTACAGTACATAGAGTTGCAAAGAGTCAAACAGGACTAAAGTGACTTAGTATTCAAGCATGAAAATTTAATTTATGTTGACTTTACTTTCAGAATAATAGTAACTCAAAATTTTATATATCTAGTAATTTTTTGCTGAAGATTGGATACTTTTTAAAAAGATTGCATTTTTTAATTGATTTATTTTAATTGGAGGCTAATTACTTTACAGTATTGTAGTGGTTTTTGCCATACATTGACATGAATCAGCCATGGATATACATGTGTCCCCCATCCTGAATCCCCTTCCCACCTCCCTCCTCATCCCATCCATCAGGATCATCCCAGGGCACTTACTTTGACTGCCCTGTTTCACAGATCAAATTTGGACTGGTGATCTATTTCACATATGGTAATATACATATTTCAGTGCTTTTCTCAAACCATCCCACCCTTGCCTCCTCTCAAACCATCCCACCCTTGCCTCCTCTCACAGAGTCCAAAAGTCTGTTCTTTATATCTGTGTCTCTTTTGCTGTCTCACATACAGGGTCATTATTAGCATCATTCTAAATTCCATATATATGCGTAAATATACTGTACTGGTATTTTTCTTCTGACTTACTTCATTCTGTATAATAGGGTCCAGTTTCATCCAACTCATTAGAACTGATTCAAATGTGTTCTTTTTAATATCTGAGTAATATTCCAATATGTATATGTACTACAACTTTATTATCCATTTGTCTGCCAATGGATATCAAGGTTGCTTCCATGTCCTAGCTATTGTAAACAGTGCTGTGATGAACATTGGGGTACCCATGTCTCTTTCAATTCTGATTTCCTCAGTGTGTATGCCCAGCAGTGGGATTCCTGGGTTGTGTGGCAGTTCTATTTCCAGTTTCTTAAGGAACCTCCACACTGTTCTCCACAGTGGCTGTACTAGTTTGCATTCCCACCAACTGTGTAAGAGGGTTCCCTTTTCTCCACACCCTTTCCAGCATTTATTGTTTGTAGACTTTTTGATAGAAGCCATTCTGACTGGCATGAGATGGCACCTCATTGTGGTTTTGATTTGCATTTCTCTGATAATGAGTGATGTTGAGCATCTTTTCATGTGTTTGGTAGACATCTGTGTGTATTCTTTGGAGAAATGTCTGTTTAATTCTTTGGCCCATTTTTTGATTAGGTCATTTATTTTTCTGGTATTGAGTTGCATGAGCTGTTTGTATACTTTTGAGTTTAATTCTTTGTCACTTACTTTGTTTGCTATTATCTTCTCCCATTCTGTAGGTTGTCTTTTCACCTTGCTTACAGTTTCCTTTGTTGTGCAAAAGCTTTAAGTTTAATTAGGTCCCATTTGTTTATTTTTGCTTTTATTTCCATTACTCTGGGAGGCGGTTCATAGAGGATCCTTCTGTGATTTATGTCAGAGATTGTTTTGCCTATGTTTTACAGTAAGAGTTTTATAGTTTCTGGTCTTACATTTAAGTCTTTAAACCATTTTGAGTTTATTTTTGTGTATGGGGTTAGAAAGTGTTCTAGTTTCATTCTTTTACAGGTGGTTGACCAGTTTTCCCTGCACCACTTTTCAAACAGGTTGTCTTTTCTCCATCATATATTGCATTCTTTGTCAAAGATAAGGTGTCCATAGGTGTGTGGATATATCTCTGGGTTTTCTATTTTGTTCCACTGATTTGTATGTCTGTCTTTGTACCAGTACCATACTGTCTTGATGACTGTAGCTTTGTAGTATAGTCTGGAGTCCAGCATGTTGATTCCTCCAGTTCCATTCTCCTTTCTCAAGATTGCTTTGGCTATTTGAAGGTCTTTTTTTTTTTAATTTCCATACAAATTGTGAAATTATTTGTTCTGGTTCTGTGAAAAATACCATTGGTAGCTTAATAGGGATTGCATTGATTCTATAGATTGCTTTGAGTAGTATACTCATTTTCACTATATTGATTCTTCTGATCCATGGACATGGAATATTTCTCCATCTGTTTGTCATCTTTGATTTCTTTCATCAGTGTTTTATAGTTTTCTATATATAGTTCTTTAGTTCCTTTAGGTAGATTTATTCCTAAGTATTTTATTATTTTCATCATAATGGTCAATGGAATTGTTTCCTTAATTTAACTTTCTGTTTTCTCATTGTTAGTGTATAGGAATGCAAGGGATTTCTCTGTTATAATTTTAAATTCTGAAACTTATATTAATTGAATAGCTCTAGTAATTTTCTGGTGGTGTCTTTAGGGTTTTCTATGTCAAGGATCATGTTATCTGCAATTAGTGAGAGTTTTCCTTTTTCTTTTCCAATCTGGATTCCTTTTATTTCTTTTTCTGCCCTAATTGCTGTGCCTAAAACTTCAAAAACTATGCTGACTAGTAGTGTTGAGAGCAGGCACCCTTGTCTTGTTCCTAACTTTAAGGAAATGCTTTCAATTTTTCACCATTGAGGACAATGTTTGCTGTAGATTATCATATATGGTTCTTATTATGTTGAGGTATGTTCCTTCTATGTCTGCTTTTTTTTTTTTTAATCATAAATGATTGTTGAATTTTGTCAAAGGCTTTCTCTGCATCTATTGAGATAATCATATGGTTTTTATTTTTCAATTTGTCAAAGTGATGTATCACATTGATTGATTTGCAAATATTGAAGACTATTCTCATCCTTGGGATAAACCCCACTTGGTCATGATGTATGATCTCTTTAATATGCTGTTGGATTCTGTTTGCTAGAATTTTGTTGAGGATTTTTGCATCTATATTCATCAGTGATATTGACCTGTAGTTTTCTTTTTTTGTGGCATCTTTGTCTGGCTTTGGTATTAGGGTGGTGGTGGCCTCTTAGAATGAGTTTGGCAGTTTACCTTCCTCTGCAATTTTCTGAAAGAGTTTGAGTAGGATAGGTGTTAGCTGTTCTCTAAATTTTTGGTAGAATTTATCTGTGAAGTCATCTGGTCTTGGGCTTTTGTTTGTTGGAAGACTTTTGATTACAGTTTTGATTTCCGTGCTTGTGATAGGTCTGTTAAGATTTTCTATTTCTTCCTGGTTCAGTTTTGGTAGGTTTTACTTTTTTAAAAATTCGTCCATTTCTTGCAAGTTGTCCGTTTTATTGTCATATAGCTGCTGATAGTAGTCTCTTATGATTCTTTGTCTTTACGTGTCGTTTATTGTGATTTTTCTATTTTCATTTCTAATTTTGTTGATCTGATTCTTCTGCCTTTTTTTTCTTGATGAGCCTGGCTAATGGTTTGTCTATTATTTTTATCTTCTCAAATACCCAGCTTTTAGTTTTGTTGATTTTTGCTATAGTCTCCTTTGTTTCTTTTTCAGTTATTTATGTCCTAATTTTTATGATTTCTTTCCTTCTACTAACCCTGGGATTCTTCATTTCTTCTTTTTCTAGTTGTTTTAGGTGTAAAGTTAGGTTATTTATTTGATTTTTCTCTTGTTTCTTGAGGTAAGCTTGTATTGCTGTGAACCTTCCCCTTAACACTGCTTTTACTGAATCTCTTAGGTTTTGTTGGGTTGTCGTGTTTTCATTTTCATTTGTTTCTATGCATATTTTTATTTCTTTTTTGATTTTTTCTGTAATGTTTTGGTTATTCTGAAGCATGTTTTTTAATCTCCATAGTTTGCATTTTAATGTTTTTTTTCTTCTTCTTCTGTACTTGACATCTTATCTTACCATATTGTGATTAGAGAAGATGTTTGAAATAACTTCATTTTTTTAAAAATTTACCAAGACTAAATTTATGGCCCAGGATGTGATCTATCCTAGAGAATGTTCCATGTGCACTTGAGAAAAAGGTGAAATTAATTTTTTTAGGGTGAAGTGTCCTATAGATATCATTTAGGTCTAACTGGTCCATTGTATCATTTAAAGTTCATGCTTCCTTGCTAATATTTTGTTTGGTTGATCTATCCATAGGTGTGAGTGGGATATTAAAGTCTCCCGCTATTATTGTGCTGCTGTTAATTTCCCCTTTCATACTTGTTAGCATTTGCCTTACATATTGTGGTGCTCTTATGTTGAGTGCACATATATTTATGATTGTTATATCTTCTTCTTGAATTGATGCTCTGATCATTATGCAGTGTCTTTCTTTGTCTCTTTTCATGACCTTTATTTCAAAGTCGATTTTATGTGATATGAGTATAGCTACTCTTGCTTTCCTTTGGTTTCCATTTACATGAAACATCTTTTTCCAGCCCTTCACTTTCAGTCTTTATGTGTCCCTTGTTTTGAGGTGGGTCTTTTGTAGACAACATATATAGGGGTCTTTAGAGTCTGCTTTGCTCTTTGAAACCAATAAAATTCTAATATGCTTATGCAGTTAATGTGTCTGGACTCAGATTTGTAAGTTTGTATCTCTTGACTTCTCTCTAGATTGTCTCCATAATGATGTCTCCTGCACAGGTATGGTTCAGGGGTCACACAAGGATTTTCAGAGACTGCTTTGACTCTTCAAGACAATTAGTTTTCCAGCAATTGAGATGGGTATGGTTTAAAGAATATATTCACATCCACAGCAAGATGTTAGGTCTCTCAGGCTTTCAATTTTCACTGCACTCCTGAATTCCATTTCAGAATGTGTGCATAATTTATTATCTTAGCCCTTCTAAATGTCCCTCACTTTAAAAGTTTCCCTGTTCCCATCCCTTGTTAAAAAGGCAAAAAACTTGCCAAACTTACATCATAAAAGTAGCTATTTTTCATGTGTGACTTTAATGTTGCTGATTGCCTTTGAGAGTTTTCAAATTTGTTGGGATTGCTACTTTTTAAAGGTTTTTTTTTTTCTTTTTTTTTAAGTAATTGCTTTTAATTCACAGATGATGTCTCTGAAGTGAAAATGATTAAGAGTCTCCAAGTTGCATTATAGAAAGTAGAGTTTTACATTTGTTTACATAAGATATATTTGTTAGAAAAATTCTATGCTCTAAATCATATTTAAGTTTCTTTTTACTTTTCATTTCCTGAAACTGTTTTAGAGCTTGCTAATAACCATATTTCACCAAGTTAATTTGAAAATATATTTAAATATTTAGCAAGAAATTCTCTGTAAGGGCTTTACATTAATATCAGCAATTAATATGACAAATATAGTCATATTGAGAAATATTAACAGCAGTAATCTTAGCACCAATTTACTTGGTGTATGTATTGATACTGGTTGGATTTGCATATTTGATACTTAACAGAAAACATTTTAAAATGGTATATCAATATGGATCTCCTGATGTATCAACTGATAAAGGGATCCACTTAATTGTAGGTGTATCATAAAACTGAATTAACATCATTTTCTTTAAATGTACACACAAAAAACTAGATAATTTGAAATTATAACAGGTGATTGAAGCACTTTCTTGCTAAATTGAGGGTTCATAGGAAACAAGGGAGGGTACACATAATTGAATAAATATGTGTGTAAGAGGTCACTGGTGGACCAATGGTTAAGATATTGTGGGAAGACAACAGTTTCCTGTCTTGGGGGATAGCATAGAAATTTCTGTACGTTTCACTCTACCATTTTTTTTTTTTTTAATTTTATATTTGTGCCTCAAGTTGTAGTGCTAGATAATGTGTTGACTTCATGAATTTTCTGAAGGAAAACATGATTGCTAAACATGGCATCAGGACAATTTATTTAAATTCTTAGGGGAATGATTATTCTTCTGAGGAATAACTGTTCTTGTGTCTAATCTACCTCTTCCCATAAGTGGGTGAAATGATCCCTTATTCATGTAATAATCCAGTATTTCTATGAATGACTGACAGTGGGAAACCTTTGATCAGACTCATGTTACTGCTGTCTCTACAGGTCTGTCCTTCCTCCCTTGACTGTTGCACCCCAGAAGTGAGGGTATGACTGAAGGTAATGACAAACAACATGAAAGAATATTGTATGTTGATTGACGGGGAGCAAATAAATAGTTAATACAAAGCAAAAAGTATTACTTTGTCTTGGTGCTTCCGGAGAGGTGGACAAGAAGAAAAGATATTGTTTCTTAGGTGTATTACAGAGGATCATAGGGTGAAATTTTCTGTTATTTTATATGAAAATGAAGATCTTGGTTGTGTTCTGGTGTATATTAAAAGCAGTTAATCTATATTCACCTAAATGATGTATTATAATGACTCATAGAAACTTGTGGGTGAGCACTTGAATAAATGTAATAGTTTCTTTGTCTTTCAGTTTGTGTTTGACAGGTTATGACTATCACAGAAGATTTGGGTTCAGTCTCTGAGTTGAGAAGATCTCCTGGTGAAGGAAATGACAACTCAGTTTAGCATTATTGCTGGGAAAACCAATGGCCAGAGGAGCCTGGCTGACTAAAGTCTATGGGTCGTAGAGTCAGACACGACTGAGCAACTGACTATGCACACATGCTATAGGTGAAAGCTGGCCTAGATCAAGGACTATGGTTGGGATCTCGGCCGTAAGAAGCAAAATAAATAAATGTACATGATAATTATGGTCTCACCTCAGTGGAAATTAAAACTGGAGAATATAATTTTCATGTGAGCTCTTTAGCTGCCCATGCTCAATGCACCAAGTAAAAACAACTATGGAAGCTTCCCAAAGATGTTCACCCCTTAGTATCTAGAACCTGTGAGTATATTATCTTACATTGTATATGAGATTTTGGAAATGTTATTAAATTAAGGCTGCTTTGATGGAGAGATTATCTGGACATGTGTGCATGCTAAGTCACTTCAATCATGTCCAACTCTTTGCAACCCTATGGACTACAGCCCACCAGACTCCTCTGTCCATGGGATTCTCCAGGCAAGAACACTGGAGTGGCCTGCCATGCCTTCTGCCAGTGGAGCTTCCTGGCCCAGGGATGAAATCTGCATCTCTTATGTCTCCTATATTGGCAGGCAGGATCTTTACTACTAGCACTGCCTGGATGGATCCAATGTAAATATGAAGGTTTGCATAAAATGGAAGTCAGAGGGACAGAGTCAGAGAAAAAGATATGATGATGTAAATAGAGGTTAGAGGATTGTGAGAACAGAGCTCAAGGAATGAAGGCAGCCTCTAGAAGCTTGAAAGTCAAGGAAATTGTTCTCTTCTGCATCTGTCACAAAGAATGTATTCCTGCCAATCAAGTTTGTATAGACAATATCCAGAATAGTGGTTTGCACCTGATTTCTGTTTTGGCCTCTGGATTTCTGCATTGAAGTTTGGTCACACAGTCAGAAGGTTATATTAAAACAAACAAACAAATAAACAAGGAAAAACTCCTTGAGTGAAATTGGGTCTTTCCTGAAATCAAGATACTGAACCTAAATATTGGTGGTTTATAATCTAGAGATACACCATACCTGAGGTGACTGAAAAGAAACCCTGGAAACTGCTTAAATACCTCACACATCTTTGATGTTTGTCAGTGTTCTTTCTCCTGCTGTATTTTATCCTTTTTACTATCATGAAGCCTCACATAAATATACCTTGCTAACATTATGTTGAGTGATTATCTTGAGAACTTGTAGTTTTATGAAATGCAAATTTTCCTGGTTGGTCCTGAATTTTGAGAGTGTTTGTTTATTGATTTCTCTCAGGTTTAATTTTCACACTGACCTGGGTACCTTTTAGTTGTCAGCGAGTTGCTATTGTTTTGACAAGCAGTTGAGTCATAGATCCTTGAGACACAACACTGCTAAAATCTGTATTTTAAACTTATTTTATTTTAAATAAATCTGAATGAATTTATTAAAGTTTTTCTCATTCTCATAAGATTAATGTATTAGAAGTTATAGTACCCACATGAAACATGTACAGTTAAAATATAATTTTTAACTATTTTTGCATTTTCAGTAAATGTTGACTTTTAATACCTGAGCAACTATAAGCATACATGCATTTTAATGTCTTATTGAGTAAATAGAACTAAGCTGAAGTATTCTAGAAACTACATAACAGAAATTCTACTTGTAAGGCACTTTGTTATATATGAAAACCTAAAAAGTGAACATTTTCAGGGGAAAAATGAGAGGAATATTGTAAATAAACAATTCATGCTAATATTTATCGAGAACTTACACCATGGACACATGTTAGGCACTAGGTTCCTTATTCCCTGTGTTGTTGTTGTTTAGTTATTCAGTCATGTTTGACCCTTTTGGGACCCCATGGACTAAAGACTGCCAGGCTTCTCTGTCCATGGGATTTCCAGGCATGAATACTGGAGTGGGTTGCAATTTCCTTCTCCAGAAGATCTTCTAAATCCTATCAAACTTAAAATTTTGAGGGTTAAAGAAACAAAGAAAACCATTCACCATTGCAACAAAAAGAATAAAATACTTACGAGTATATCTACCTAAAGAAACAAAAGACCTATACATAGAAAACTATAAAACACTGATGAAAGAAATCAAAGAGGACACAAACAGATGGAGAAACATACCGTGTTCATGGATTGGAAGAATCAATACTGTCAAAATGGCTATTCTACCCAAAGCAATCTATAGATTCAATGCAATCCCTATCAAGTTACCAACAGTATTTTTCACAGAACTAGAACAAATGATTTCACAATTTGTATGGAAATACAAAAAACCTCGAATAGCCAAAGTAATCTTGAGAAAGAAGAATGGAACTGGAGGAATCAACCTGCCTGACTTCAGACTCTACTACAAAGCCACAGTCATCAAGACAGTATGGTACTGGCACAAAGATAGAAATATAGATCAATGGAACAGAATAGAAAGCCCAGAGATAAATCCACGAACCTATGGACACCTTATCTTTGACAAAGGAGGCAAGGATATACAATGGAAAAAAGACAATCTCTTTAACAAGTGGTGCTGGGAAAACTGGTCAACCACTTGTAAAAGAATGAAACTCGAACACTTTCTAACACCATACACAAAAATAAACTCAAAATGGATTAAAGATCTAAATGTAAGACCAGAAACTGTAAAACTCCTAGAGGAGAACATAGGCAAAACACTCTCCGACATAAATCACAGCAAGATCTTCTATGACCCACCTCCCAGAATATTGGAAATAAAAGCAAAAATAAACAAATGGGACCTAATGAAAATTAAAAGCTTTTGCACAACAAAGGAAACTATAAGTAAGGTGAAAAGACAGCCCTCAGATTGGGAGAAAATAATAGCAAATGAGGAAACAGACAAAGGATTAATCTCAAAAATATACAAGCAACTCCTGAAGCTCAATTCCAGAAAAATAAATGACCCAATCAAAAAATGGGCCAAAGAACTAAACAGACATTTCTCCAAAGAAGACATACAGATGGCTAACAAACACATGGAAAGATGCTCCACATCACTCATTATCAGAGAAATGCAAATCAAAACCACAATGAGGTACCATTACACGCCAGTCAGGATGGCTGCTATCCAAAAGTCTACAAGCAATAAATGCTGGAGAGGGTGTGGAGAAAAGGAAACCTTCTTACACTGTTGGTGGTAATGCAAGCTAGTACAGCCACTATGGAGAACAGTGTGGAGATTTCTTAAAAAACTGGAAATAGAACTACCATATGACCCAGCAATACCACTTCTGGGCATACACACTGAGGAATCCAGATCTGAAAGAGACATGTGTACCCCAATGTTCATCGCAGCACTGTTTATAATAGCCAGGACATGGAAGCAATCTAGATGCCCATCAGCAGACGAATGGATAAAGAAGCTGTGGTACATATACACCATGGAATATTACTCAGCTGTTAAAAAGAATTCATTTGAATCAGTTCTAATGAGATGGATGAAACTGGAGCCCATTATACAGAGTGAAGTAAGCCAGAAAGATAAAGAACATTACAGTATACTAACACATATATACGGAATTTAGAAAGATAGTAATGATGGTCCTATATACAGGGCAGGAGAAGAGACGCAGAAGTACAGAACAGACTTTTGAACTCTGTGGGAGAAGCTGAGGGTGGGATGTTTCGAAAGAACAGCATGTATATTATCTGTGGTGAAACAGACCACCAGCCCAGGTGGGATGCATGAGTCAAGTGCTCGGGCCTGGTGGGCTGGGAAGACCCAGAGGAATCGGGTGGAGAGGGAGGTGGGATGGGGGACTGGGATGGGGAATACATGTAACTCTATGGCTGATTCATATCAATGTATGACAAAACCCACTGGGAAAAAAAAAGAAAAAAGAAAAAAAAAAAAAGAAACAAAGAAAAACTATTTCAATAAAATTTGAGGAATTCTAAAATTATGACAACTAATAATTACCATGAACATGTGCATTAGTGACATTTAACCCATTTGATCAAAACAGATGTGACTGGGTAGTGGTCAATAAATGTATTCTGGGAGAGAAAAAATACATGTGATTGAGATGTAAGTCTTGCATCTCTTATTTTAAGAGATAAGCCTTAATCAGAGTGGTCTGGTACTGGGGACACTGCACAGATTGATTGAGGTTGAGTGAATACCACAGAGGAAAAAGGATAAAAAGTGGATATGTCAGTACTGAAGTAAGAAAATATTTTCTGTTCCCAAGGGTGCTGTTTGCAGCAGTGAGGGATTGCAAAAATTACACCAGATCAGTCCTCAGAGGTGAGCAGGAGCTTGAATTTAGAACTGCAATAGTGGAAGGAAAAAGGTAAAAGTGCAATGGCCTCCCCTTCCATGAAACACCTAAATGAAGAAGGTCTTCAACGTAACTACTTTCTTGCATCCTGTTAATATGCTTTTCTTATTGACCAATAGTATCTTCACAATTTTATTTTAGTCCCATATTTGCCTTTTCCAGTCTATATTTCTTATAAGTGTCATCTCCAGAAGAATCTCATTTCAAAATGAGACTGTACTTAGAAACTAAATGAGGAAGCCACTTCATCTTACATTATTGATTTGAACATTTTTTTAAATGGGCAAAATTCAAAATATACTGCTTCTTCTGCCTGATTCTTCCCCTTTCAATATGTGACAACAAGTTAGCATGAATAACTATGAGCATGGGTTGTCAAAAAATTGGAACCAAGGCTAAAATATTTGTATGATGTTTTATAGATGCAACCATATATACCTACTTATTTAACTTATATGCAGAGTACATCATGTGAAATACCAGGCTGGATGAAGCTCAAGCTGGAATCAAGATTCCTGGGAGAAACAGATATGCAGATGACATCACCCTTACAGCAGAAAGCAAAGAACTAAAGAGCTTCTTGATGAGTGAAAGAGGAGAGTGATAATGTTGGCTCAAAACTCAACATTCAGAAAACTAAGATCATGGCATCCGGTCCCATCACTCCATGGCAAATAGATGAAGAAACAGTGGAAACAGTGAGAGACTTTATTTTTGTGGGCTCCAAAATCACTGCAGATGGTGACTGCAGTCATGAAATTAAAAGACGCTTACTCCTTGGAAGAAAAGTTATGACCAACCTAGATAGCATATTAAAAAGCAGAGACATTACTTTGCCAACAAAGGTCTGTCTAGTCAAAGCTATGGTTTTTCCAGTAGTCATGTATAGATGTGAGAGTTGAACTATAAAGAAAACTGAGCACCGAATAATTGATATTTTTGAACTGTGGTGTTGGAGAAGACTCTTGAGAGTCCCTTCACTGCAAGGAGATTGAACCAGTCTGTCCTAAAGGAAATCAGTCCTGAATGTTCATTGGAAGGACTGATACTGAAGCTGAAACTCCAATGCTTTCGAGACCTGATGCAAAGAACTGACTCATTGGAAAAGGATCCTGATGCTGGGAAAGATTGAAGGCAGGAGGAGAAGGGTACGATAGAGGATGAGATGATTGGATGGCATCACCGACTTGATGGCCATGAGTTTCTATAAGCTCCAGGAGTTGGTGATGGGCAGGGAAGCATGGTGTACTGCAGTCCATGCGAATGCAAAGACTCAGACATGACTGAGTGACTGAAGTGAACTGATATATTCTATATTGGAGAAGAGGAAAAATACATATTTTGCTACTTTGGTATTCCTAGCAATTCCTACAGAATTTCAGACTATGGCAAAACTATTAGTGGTATTTCAAAAATAAAATAAGTGCTTCCTGTGCAGACCTGAATAAAAAGATTATTGAACACAAAACTTGTGCATTGTTTTCTATATTTATAAAACTCCATTAGTTCACTGGATTCTGGGAATCAAGCCAGAAGGACGTTTCAGATAATGTTGTTTCCCTATTGTGATATTTATTATCCAATTAAATTTTTGATGGTTCCATCTCCCAGTTTCAAGAGTAACAAGCATTACAATAATTAATTGCATTGCACACAGAAATGTTTTGAATGTTTCTAGAAAGAAAGTTATAATTAAGAAACACTTTAAAATCTGGAAATTAATTTTATCTTACAATTTTTGAGTCAATGCTGAAATTAATGCTCAACTCAGTAATGGTCAAGATTAAAATATAAAAAAATATATAAAACTCAAGTCTTCATATCATTTCATTTTTGTATAGCTTACAGGTTTTTATATGCATTTTGCATCTATTATCTGGCCTAAATCTGTGATAACATAAGAATATTAAATTTAGAATTTCTTACAATGAATATGAATTCAATGAATATTTTGTATGTAACCTGATGAACTACTAAGGCCAGTATGTATAGCTTAAAATTAGTTGGAACATTTTCCCTGTATGATTTTTTTTGACAACTGTGTTGAATGTGTGCATGTTGATCAGTATATTTTTAATCAGAACCCTGAATGCTTGTTCTAATTTAGTTATACATATGAAAAAATAATAAGATTACAGATACTATACATTATTCCAAGCTTAATACCAGTTAATTTATATAGGCTAGTTTGGAGAAGACTGCATGGTGAATTAAGGACACAAACAAGAATACAATCAACTTATATGTAAATAAAATATTTGGTCAGTTAAAATGTCCATGTGGCAGAGGGAAAAGACAACTGGAAATCAGATCTAGATTAATACATGATAATATGCCAGGTGAGCACATTGGTTTCAGAGTAGACTGCCAGGTTCTAATCTTAGCTCTGCAATTTACTGGGCCTAAGAACTTGTACATCTCTGCCCCTGTTTTTCTTCATTTATTAAATCTCAACAAAATAACATTTAACTCTACATAATATAGTTTTCTCTATGTTGGCACTAGTCGTAAAGAAGTTGCCTGCCAATGCAAGAGACGTAAGAGACGCAGTTTCAACCTCTGGGTTGGGAAGATCCCCCAGAGAAGGACATGGAAATCCACTCCAGCATTCTTGCCTGGAAAATTCCATGGACAGAGGAGCCTGGTGGGCTATAGTCAATGGGGTCACATAGAGTTGGACACGACTGAAGTGACTTAGCATGCAAGCAATATAATTTTCATTATATAATATTAATAATATTCCTTCTCATAAAGTTGTTTTAGATATTAAATAAGTAAGCAAAATCAGTTAGAATAGGCATAACACATAACAATAATTCTTGCTATTGTTATTGTTGACTATAAAAATAGGAACATAACACTACTTTTCTAACCACAAAATTTTAATCTAAAAATAAGCAGATGAAGTCAGTTAATAGGAATAGAAACACTGTGATACTATGATTTAGAAAAATAAATATGTATTTGGTCTTTGACTTCATTTCTGGCACAGAGCTCCTAAAACCTCTGGAATTTCCTAAGTCATGAGAGCCATAAAGATGTTTTTGATGTTAATAAGGTGACCTGTGGAATTCATTTAATGTTGGAGCTGCTGGCCAATAGAGCTAATCATGTGATTGGAGGGTTGAAATTTTTAATCTCACCCCCTCACCCTCCAGCCCCTGCCCCCCAAACCTGCTAGAAAGGTAGAGAGACTGAAGATTGAGTTCAGTTGCCAAAGTCTGATAATTTAATCAATCTTTCCTGAGTAATAACACCTCCATAAAAGGTCCAAATGATGGAGTTCAAGGAGCTAATGGGTTGGTGAACACATAGAGATTTAGGGAAAGTGGTGCATCTGGATAGGGCATGAAAGGTCTTCTTCCTTTCCCCACATCCCACCCTATGCATTTCTTCCAACTGGCTCTTTCTGAGTTACATTCTTTTATGAGAGACTGGTAGTTTAAATGAGTAAAGTGGTTTCCTGAATTCTGTAAGCTTCTCTATTTGAACCTGAGGAGGTTTAGAAAACCTCTGGTTTATAACCTATGGATCAGAAGTGCAGTTGCCAATCTGGATTTTTAATTGGCATCTGAAGTGGGAGGGAATAGTCCTGGAGGGCTGAGCCCTTAGCCTATGGAATCTGATGCAATATCTGGGTAGATAGTGTCAGAACTGAATTGAATTCACCAGCTGGTCCCTGAGAATTGCTCAAAGTTGTGTTAGAGGCCCCCATACCACAACACACACACACACACACACACACACACACACACACACACACACACACACACACACACATTTTGGAAATTGGGTCCAGGAACCCAAGAGAACAACTAAATTGCACTTCCAAACTATAATATATTGTTCAAAATTTTACAGTGTTAGTCTCGTACTTTATGATCTTTCATTACATTGGCTCCTCTTAACAATATCCTACATAATGACCTTGTCCAATGCATAGTTCCTACTACTTTTTAACTGTCACCACCAAATACCGTTAACTTTATATCTTACCCAGCTTAATGAATATTCTCATTTTATCAAAGCAGAAAAATGCAGGTTAAAATTAATTCTTTGCTTGTTCGTTCCTTCTCATTTTGCAGGCATGAGATATTGAGCAATGGTGAAAAATTACCATCATGAATGGTCTAAATTTTATTTCATGAACACTAACCTCTGGTGGCTCAGATGGTAAAGCGTCTGTCTACAATGCGGGAGACCTGGGTTTGATCCCTGGGTGGGGAAGATCTCCTAGAAAGGGAAATGGCAACCCACTCCAGTATTCTTTCCTGGTAAATCCCATGGATGGAGGCTACAGTCCATGGGTTCACAAAGAGTTGGACACAACTGAGCGACTTCACTTTTACTTTCAACCTCTGCTTAAGGTCTTTACAGCTATAGCGATTTCTATGCTATTTCCCTACACAGGTCAATCTCCCATTATCTCAAAAATAAGTATTTAATGACTTCTCCACTTTTTTCAAACTTACAACATGTTGCACTGTCAAAGGATATAGTAAGAAGTATGGGGCTAAGCAGTTTCAAAATCATTGATGGATGAAGCATATTCTAGGCTGAATTACCATAAATGGTTCCCAAAACAACACAAAACAGATATGTTAGTAGAAACACAACGTTTGGCTCCACACCAGAAACTATGCTGGAATCAAATGCCTCTGGCATCTCTGCCTGGGCTAACAGGATCGTTGTTTCCTGAGACTAAAAATTTGATGGGTGTATTTTGTAAATCATAGAAAATCTGAAGTTGCTATGATCTTCCATGCTAGCAGGCATCACTACTTATTAAACAGATGAATTCTCCTTGACTTCACTTATTTGTAATTTATTTCAAGTTTACCCAGTTCTTGGATTTTGGCAGGTTGGTAATGATAGGTATTCATAACTTTATCATTTATCATTTTCATAATAATTTCACTGTTCTAAAAATCTCCTGAGTTCCACCTATTTGTTCTTCTTCCCCACCCCATCCCCCTCCCTTAACATCTACTCTTTGCTCTTTCCATAGTTTTTCTTTCCTGGAATGTCATATAGTCAGAATCATGTAGTATGCTGCCTTTTAAAATTGTTCTTTTTCACTTAACTATATGGCAGTGCTAGTGGTAAAGAACCCACCTGCCAATGTAGGAGTCATTAAGAGACACAGTTCCTATCCCTAGGTTAGGAAGATCCCCCTGGAGGTGGGTACGACAACCTACTCTAGTACTCTTACCTGGAGAATTCCATGGACAGAGGAACCTGGTGGGTTACAGTCCATAGGGAGCAAAGAGTCAGACACAACTAAAGCAACTTAACACTCAACACACATGTATTTAAGGCTCCCCTTCATGTTTTTCTGTAGCTTAATAGCAACACTATTTCTTTTCAGTTCAGTTCAGATGCTCAGTCGTGTCTAACTCTTTGCAACCCCATGGACTGTAGCACCCCAAGGGTTCCCTGTCCATCACCAACTCCCAGAGCTTACTCAAACTCATGTTCATCGAGTCAGTGATACCATCCAACCATCACATCCTCTGTCATCCCCTTCTGCTCCCACCGTCAATCTTTCCCAACATCAGGGTCTTTTCAAGAGTCAGCTCTTTGCATCAGGTGGCCAAAGTATTGGAGTTTCAGCTTCAGCATCAGTCCTTCCAATGAATATTCAGGACTGATTTCCTTTATGTTTGACTGGTTTTACCTTCTTGTTGTCCAAGGGACTCTCAAGAGTCTTCTCCAACACCACAGTTCAAAAGCATTAATTCTTCAGTGCTCAGCTTTCCTTATAGTCCAACTCTCACATCTATACATGACTACTGGAAAAACCATAGCTTTGACTAGTTGGACTTTTTTTGGCAAAGTAATGTCTCTGATTTTTAATATGCTGTCTAGGTTGGTCATAGCTTTCCTTTCAAGGAGCAAGCACCTTTCAATTTCATGACTACAGTCACCATCTGATTTGATTTTGGAGCCCCCCCAAAATAGTCTCTCTAACTATTTCTATTAAATTATGAATAATAATCCATAGTATGGGTATACCAAGGCTTGTTTATCAATTGACCTATGATAGGACATCTTGGTTACTTTGGAAATTGCAAATAAAGATAGTATAAATATCTATGTACATTAACAGTTTTGTGTAATGTGAATTTTTGGCTCACATTGGTAAACACAAAGGAGCAAAACTGCAAAGTCATATGATGAAGAATATGTTTAGTTTTATAAGAATTTACCAAATTATCTTCATAGGAGATGTACCATTTTGTGTTCCCATCAGCAATGAATGAAGTTCCTTTTGCCCCACATGCACCAATATTTGGTGTTTCACTCTTCATTTTTATTTGCAGAAATTATATCTGATAAGTAACACTATTCAAGTCCTAGAGTTCTTACTTTCACTATTTATTTTTAGAGGAAGAAAGAATGTTCACATGACAAACATCAAGATCTTTGAGTATCTACTGCTCCTGGTTTGGTTTTTTGGGCTAAAAGTGATTTTCTAAAACATCCCATAATTCTCATTTTTATCTCATACTTCTTGAGTCCAAATCTAGAAATTTTAACTGTCAATTCATATAAAAGTTGAGTGGAGAACTATGAGAATTTTTGAGACATTTATTGGTTGCTTTGGTCTCCTCCGTGACAAGGTCCCCCTATTGTTTTGACTGTGCTTAGCCTCCGGCAATTCATCATTTCCACTTCCATCCCCCACCTCAGTCGTTCCTGACCCAGCTGCACTGCCTCCCCCATGGTATCATCTCAGGAGTCTCTGTTCAGGTAAGCCTCCCTATATTCTCCACCTGTCTCCTCATTCTTGAAACAGAGGTTTGCTCTCTGGCCTCCCCTTTCTTATACATCCAAGAAGAGTTATTGTTTTTTTAGGCATTTTAGCTTTTTACTTCTTCATAGGAAGTGATGACTTCTATGCCTCCTATGTGCAGAAGAGGAAACTAGAAGTCACATACATATTCTTCCAGGAACACTTTTTCTTAAGTTTAAATTGTGTCTGATACATCAGAGAAAATACAGTACTTGAAAATAATGCTGAACTTGGTGAACACTTTGCAGTCATTCCCTGTTTAAGAACTAATCACAATTATGCTCTAGAGAATTAAAATGCAAATTTAAGCTGCAAATATTTCTATCTTGCATTTTCAAATAGAAGACTCCAAATTAAGCTAAATAGTTAAAAAATATTGAAATGTATGCCTTAGAAGCTTTTTTCATTTGTTTAATGATTGAATATATTCTGCAATGAAATTATCTACAGACTTTATCATGTGTATTTTTGAGTGACTAATTTAGCTTTTGCATCTACTTAAAATGCTTTTCATTGTTCATTTGTTTTAGATTGCATGTACTTGTACCCATAGAAATATTTAAAATTTTCAAAATAAAGCCTTCTGTTGTTGTTTAGTCACCAAGCTATGTCTAACTCATTGCGACTCCATGGACTGTAGCCTGCCATGCTCTTCTGTCCATGGGATTTTCCAGGTAAAAATAATGGAGTCCATTGCCATTCCCTGCTCCAGGTGATCTTCCTGACCCAGAAATTAAACCCAAGGCTCCTGCCGCATCTCCTGCATTGCCTAGAAAAACTTAAAAATAAAATGAAGACTAGTGAGAAATATATTTTTTAGGCTAAGAAAGTTACTTAGCAATTTTCTTGTTCAGTTTTCTCTTACTATTTTAAACTACACTAGATGTAGAGGTGAGCAATTATTTCTTCCTAAGTAACCACAGAGATTAATGGTAAAAAATGATTTCACTAATCACCAGCCCATTACTAGTTCTGCCATAATTCCTAGGGGTCACTAGGTAAACTATATAACAAAGTCTCATTCTTCTTTTGTACAATCAAGGAAGTTTGACAGTTCCACAGTACCCAAAGTATTCTTCATATACCTAAGAAAATAAATCTGTACTGAATAATATCCTTTTGCATTTCATATTTTAAAATATCCTATTGATGAAACACCACATAGCTAGGATGAAAGACTTCATTTTTATACCTAGTAACAAAAATAAAAATGGTTTGTTGCCTAAAATCAATCTTAAAATACATCAGATTAACATAAGTAATTGTAATACAATTAAACATTAAATTTCATTTCAAATGGATAAAAAAAGGCCTTTTATACCCATAAATAGATATGAAAGTGAAAGTGAAAGTTACTCGGTTGTGTCCGACTCTTTGCGACCCCATGGACTAGAGTCCATGGAGTTCTCCAGGACAGAACACTGGAGTGGGTAGCCTTTCCCTTCTCCAGAGGATCTTCCCAACCCAGGGATCGAACCCAGGTCTTCCTCATTATAGGTGGATTCTTTACCAGAAAATAGATATACAAAGAGTAATTGTTTTAGTTTTTAGCATGACTTTAAATAAAAGAACTCCTGCTATCAAAAAGAAGTTGAGTTGAAATAGATTCACAAAATATGTCTACACAGGATTCCTTTTCTCTTCCATTAATCTAGTTCAGTTTTATTGGGCAAAGTTCTGTTATAAATTCATCTCTGCACTGCAGAAATGTCAATAAATGTGATAAAGTAACTTTTTTGAGAATTTATCATAGGATGTAATTTCTGAATTTTACATTTTATTGCACTGCACAGTGTCACAGAAAAAAATGCTTCTGAAATTGCTGTTTCATAGATGAGCTTGAGAAAATTGAAAAGTCATGAGTCTCCTCTCTGTGATTGTTAGATTAAAAAGCACAATGATGTCTTACAAAGAATAATTGAACTAGGACATAAGATCATCTCTAGTGTTAATGAACATTTATTTTATTTATACCCCATGATATTTAGAAGTTTGTGACTCATTTGATATAAATGCTTATTTAAAAGCATGTAACATAAACAGAAAGCAGTGGGTCAAAAATATAAGTTTTTTGAGAAGAGATTTTATATCAACAAAAGAAAAGCCAGTTCTGCTGCTCCCAAATAACTTGCTATTTAATTGAAGGCAGTGAATAAATGTATACAAATATTTAGTATGTGAACATAGCAAAAAAATCTCACTTGTGTCTATTAATATTATATATAATTGATTGTATAATCATGGAAAAACCTATCTAAAAGCAGACAAAACTTATGATACTTAGGATGCTTTCTATTTCTTTTTCTTTTGACCTGATTAAATTAAGAACAATGACAATATTTAACTTCAAATTCAAATAGATTTTGCTTCTGGATATATAAAATGAACAATCAAGTAGGGTTTTAAGGTATAAACTTTCACCTCCATAAGCTGAGTAAATGCAATTAGCTTAGATTGTTGCCATAAGGATTATCAAACAAAAAGGAAAAAGGACTCCCAAACAGTGCTCCCAGAAAAACCAGTTTTTGCAAAAAGTTAATACAGGAGCTGAGAATCAAGTGTTATAAGAGCTTGGTGAAATTGTCAGACTTTTTTATGAGGTAAATTTAATTTTTTCTTTAATTACTTTATATTTTATTATACTTATAAAGAATTAAGCTATTTTTAAGTCACATGCTGTGTATGCTTAGTCACTCAGTCATGTCTGACTCTTTTGCGACCCAACTGATTGTAGCCCATTAGGCTCCTCTGTCCATGGGGATTCTCCAGGCAAGAATACTGGAGTGGGTTGCCATGCCCTCCTCCAGGGGAAACTTCCCAACCCAGGGATTGAACCCAGGTCTCCGCATTCAGGCACATTCTTTATCATCTGAGCCACCAGGGAAGCCCTTTTAAATCATACTTGCTTGTAATCTTCATTCAGTTCAGTTCAGTCACTCAGTCGTGTCCAACTCTTTGAGACTCCATGGACCACAGCACACCAGGCCTCCCTGTCCAACACCAACTCCTGGAGTTCACCTAAACTCATGTCCATTGAGTCGGTAATGCCATCTAACCATCTCATCCTCTGTCATCCCCTCCTCCTGCCCTCAATCTTTCGCCATGTCAGGGTCTTTTCAAATGAGTCAACTCTTCACATGAGGTGGCCAAAATATTGGAGTTTCAGCTTCAACATCAGTCCTTCCAGTGAACACCCAGGACTGATCTTTAAGATGGACTGGTTGGATCTCCTTGCAGTCCAAGGGACTCTCCAGAGTCTTTGCCAACACCACAGTTTAAAAGCATCAATTCTTCCTTATTAAGACACTTTTTAAATTGTAGAGATATTGCCAGTTTCACAGAGTAAGAAAAAGGAGTCCATGACAAAGACATAGATAAAAGAGACAAAACCTAGATCAGACAGGGGAACATAAAATTGGGTGTGATGGGCTTCCCCGGTGGCTCAGTGATAAGGAATCCACCTGCAGTGCAGGAGAAGTGGATTCAATTGCTGGGTAGGGAAGATGACCTGGAGAAGGAAACCACAACCCACTCCAGTATTCTTGCCTGGGAAATTCCACGGACAGTGGACCCTGGAGGGCTACAGTCCATGGGGTCACAAAAGAGTCAAAAGTGACTTAGTGACTAAAGAACAACAACCATCCCTTGGGAAACTCCATATAACCTAGGGTAGCCTGATTGGGAAAACTCTCTCATTCCTCTGAGGGCTAGTTCTTCCTTAAACACATTTAGATTTCTTAAGACTGTCCCTAAGGAGCATGTTAGTGTTTTTGGAAGCACATCAGCTAATGCCTGGCTTCTACCAAGAGCAGTGCCCCTGAGTAAATAAAACATTTAGAATTGTGGGGACTCCTCAAGTAGAACCCATCAGTTGGGGGGCAATAGTCCATGCTCCATCCAAAATGGCAACTTGGTTGGTAAACCCTAGGGTCCCTAGTTCCTTTCAAACTGAGTCAAATCCTCTTAGTCTCAGGGGTACTCGTTAAGAAAACTTACTCCAATGAATCCATGGCACCAACTCAGTGGAATCCCACTCCAAGGACTTACGAATGACAGCTTTGAGGGTGGGCATGTGGCAGAAAACTGGAAATATTGGTGCTTTCCAGTGGGAAGTGTAATATCTTTGACCATCTAAAGCCAATAGACTATTTCTGGTATCACAGAAGAGTTGAGCAGAATGGTGATCAAACTGTTCAGAGCTTTTTGTTGGGGGATAGAAAATCCAGTTGTCAGTTAAAATTACTTTATCACACTTTCAAACATTTTTAAGTGGCATAATAAATATTTCCCTTGAAAAGAAAGAATATTAATGTCTTCCCTTCACCCTTTTCTTGCTTCTTAGAATCTAAAATGTTTTCTTTCAAGGTGTATGGCTGGCTACTCTCCAGAAATGTTTTGTTTTATCTAGAAACACAACAAATATGATTATTCTCTCCCCTTTCAGTTTTAAGAACTTACAGTTTGTGCTGTGATCTTGGAAATTCCCATGTAACACTCCTTGGGTTATTGTGTGTTCCATTTATATCTCACTTTTTGAGATTTATTACTTCTCCATGTCCCTTGTCTGCTTATGACTTAACTGATATACCACTAAGACCCAAAGTTACCAAAAGCTTGGAGAGAATTCAGCTACTAGCATTATTTTCATGTTTGGTACCGACAGTATTATGAGCAGCAAGCCCATCTCAGTAATGGTTGCTGAAGGCAAAATACAGCAAATAGAAAAAAGTGCTTCAGTGGTGTATACATGTTCTGTGTGGCTAGAAATTAAGCACATTATAATGAAACCTTGGATTGAGGCAGTATTCATGGGTAGGCACAGTTCTTCTACGGTGTGCATAACTATAAGATTCTGCCTTTTATTTTAAAGATTTCTAGAAAAATATACTTCCATGGTTTTAGAATATGGACTCTTAAAATTTTAGAATATCATTCAAAGCCATGTATTTTACATGAATAAAATGAAGGAAATTAAGATTTTTCTGAGAAAATACAATTAGTCGTGGGGCTGGTACTTTATACAGGTCAGGAAGTGGGGTGCTGGTTTGTGGCTTAAAACATTTAGATTTGATAGGACAAGAAGAGGAAGAGTTGGCTATCAAACCCTGGAAAAAGAGGGTCTGATGAAGGGGCTGACCTTTCAGTAACCAGTGCCTTAGTTGATTCAGACTGCTATCAGAATGATGCAATAAACTGAGCAGCTTCCACACCAACCTTTGTTTTCTCATCATTCTGAAGGGGTCGGGTGCTAACAGGGTCAGGTTCTTGGTGAGGATTTTATTCCTGGTGAGGTCTTCAAGTGGCCATTCCTTAGTACATTCACCTAGAGAGAGAGGGAGGCATCCTATCTCTTCCTCCTTTCAAAACAACACTAGCAGTGTCCTGAGAGCTACCCTCTAAAGACGCAATTACTTCTCAAAGGCCACACTTTAAAACGCCATTACTTGAGGATTGTGGTTTCAGCATATGAGCTTGAGGGGTGAAGGGGGGACACAAATATTCAGTCCAGTGCAACTAGCGGTGTCAGCTCCACACAGAGGGGTGTCCTCTCTCTTCTTTCCCATTTTGAACTCTTACTATTAGCTGAAATTGATCAGAAGTCAGAGAACAAGAGACCCATTGATGCAGCCAGCTGCAGTGTAGGATGGCAAAGAGTAGAGTAGATCTGATGGAAGATATGAGACCGCTCTAGCTCAACCTCAGAAACAAGCCATTACCCAAGGAAAATGAGTTTTGTAGTTCTATATTCACTGGTGCAGTACTCAGTTATGAGGAATCTAATTGAAGGCATAGTTTATGCAGCAGAAAAGGTGATCTTCTGTGTCACATTAACTTAAAAAGTAACTACCAAATTTTCACACTTGAATGTCTATAGAGTCTCCAAACTCTATACATAAAACTAAATTTATCTTATTCTCCAAAATGCTAGTTTATCATTTGTATTGTATTTCTCATTGAATGAAATTTATGACTGCAAAATGGCCCAGACCAAAGATTTAAGGTTATCTTTGACTATTTTATTCATTTTTCCTCATCCAAATAATTAGTTCTACAACCTGGATTTTCACTACACTCTATTTCTCTTAGGGATGTTAATTTCATCTTTTGTATGACCTCAGGACATTTTCATCTCTCAGTTGGAAGAGCCTAACTTGTCTCAGAGACATTTGTCTTCATTTCATTGTGCTATCTCCTTAAAACCAGAACCAGCATTTTAAACTGTGAATCTAATGAATCACTTGCCTACTTAATACCCTTCAATATTTTTTCTTTTACCAAGAAAAATATTCAGTTATTAAATTGTGTTTCTGCTCTCTTCTTGCTTCCATCTCTTGGCCTCATTTCTACATTCTATTTCCTGTCTTTTGAACTTCTGTTGTTTGAATCCTGACTTCTGCATACTTACCCAGAAATCTTCCTGAATATAAAGCTTAGCTCCTAGTAGAATAGCTGCCTGTTATTCCTTTATCTTCTGTGAAACATCCCTCCTCTTGATTGCTGCCTCAGCACTTTCCTTCAGTTATGATTGAAATGGATTATCAAGCTCATGCAGAATGAGCTGTCAAGAGCATTGAGGTAGCAAAATGGCAGATATATTTCTGAGAAGCTTCACAGATTCAGGAGCTCTAAGCAGAACTTATCAATATTTTCCAAAATGGAAATCAGAGGTAGCAAAGAAGAACAAATTTTAGGATATTTAACTTGGGTTATGGAATTTAGGGTTGAATTTGAGAAAACTTCAGGAGATTGTGGAGGACAGAAGAGCCTGGTGTGCTACAATCCATAAGGTCACAAAGAGATACAGCTTATTGATGGAGCAACAATAAATGGCATTTAGATCTTCAAATGGAGAAATATGGAGGTATCAGATAACATAAAATCTGTTTCTGATTTTAAAAATATGATTATTTCTATCCACGATATGCATTTTACTAAAAAAATCTATAAATCCAACTAAATATTTTGATGACCGGAATGAAACAATTGTTTCTAGTGATGTATTTCATTTAGTAATTGGACACTTAGTTATTTTTAGTCCTGTTACATAAGAAGTCTGCACTATTCAAAAATTCTGTTTCATATTGAAACAACTGATGTATTTAATTTTTACTAAAATGATGAATGCTATATGCTACATAGTATATTTATGCACTTAATATCTCTTGAGACAAATCACCACTTGTCATCATTTTGGTGGTGGCTTGTAATTGCTCTAAAGCCCTGTTTCTTGCTATAAGAGTAAATTCAAGGAATTTTATTTGTTGAGTACTTAAATATATTTATCAAGATAAGCACCAATAAAAATGAAGACATTTTTATAAAAAACATACTTGGTTACAAGGTAAAAGCAAAATTCACTAATGAATCTGTTGACACAAAGATGTTCTCATTTGTTCTGATAATGAATTTAGAATACTATGTTAATGAAGTTAATGCATGTAAATTATAGCGATACTATGAATAAAACAAATACCTACCCTTATTGCAACTGAATGCAAGAAATTCATGAATATTGATGCTCAAATAGAGTGGTGGACAATTTGCCACTATAGACCCCCAAGGCTATAAATCTGGAATGGAAATCAACTGAAACAATCCATTAGAAATCAACTACTCACTACCCAAATTGTGTTTTACAATTCCAACCTAACACTGAATTTAAAATAGGCAATCTAAACTTGTTCCCAGTGGATAAGAATAAGCCTGGAAGAACTATTTTTTAACCGCTGTATTTCTCCTCAGAAACTGGACTTCAAAGATATTCTGAAAACACCATAAAGTTTCAAACTTCAGTTCCCTCAGAAGCCTTGCACGGCTCCCATTGACATCAATCAGAATTTTGTCTGCATGGACTGAGGGCAAAGGATAACCGTTTATTTGATCGACAATATGTTTGATGACAAAAAAATTGAAATTTGCTGTACTGACTTTGTAATCTGCAAGGACATTTAGTGTCAAAAGTTCACCAGCTATTTACATAAGGGGACAATACTAGTTTAATTTCAAAATTTAAAAACTTAAAAGGAAGTTTTATTTGTAATTTGTAGGTCATAGCAAAATTAACTGAAATATTATATATATTGATGGGACTTAATATAGTGTGAAATTTTTAACTGAGATATTTCTATACAAAGCACTATTTTATTAATATCATAATTCATATGCATACAAGCATATATTGCATTTTTTCATTAAAGTAAATATCAATAAGGAAGAAATTTTCACCTAGTAAATAGGAAAAAAAATCTGTCACTGTAATTACAACATTAACCAAATAAAGTATCACATGTATTTAAGCTAGTAATCAAGTCCTGTTAGTTGATTATACCTAGGATTAAACTCCATGTAGGTTTAATATCTTTAGCTGTCTGTGTTATAGGCTTGTGTTTATTCATTACATACTGTGAACCTCATAGGCCAAGTTTGTCTTTGATAAGAAATATTTTAGTGCTCTTCTGTTCCCTGAAGTAATATGGGATTCAATACTTTCAGATGGAATGATTATAGATAACTTTAGTGCAGGTATCTCCTCAAGTTGGCACTATTGGCATTTTGAGCTGGATAACTCTTTGTGTGGGCCTGTCCAGTGCATTATAGGATATTTAGCAGAATCTCCAGCCTCTACCCACTAGCTATAGGTAGTATTCCCACTCTAATTCTGACAACTAGAAATTTCTCTAGACATTGCTAAATGCTCAACTGCCATTAAGGAATTAATTTCTAACATTGTCCTCATTGCCCATCTTGGATGGAGTTATATTTTCAGTAATTATGCAAAGGGTTTTTCGACCTTAAAGCATGAGAAATATATATGTTACCATGGGTAAAATAGAGAGCTAGTGGGAAGCTGCTGTGTAATACAGGGAGTTCAGCCTGGTGCTCTGTGACGACCTAAAGGGGTGAGATGGGGGGGACAGGTGAGAGGGATGACCACGATGAAGGGGAGATATATATACATATCCATATATATATATGTATATAGTTATGGCTGATTCATGTTCTACAGCATAAACCAACACAACGTTGAAAAGCAACTATCTTCCAATTAATTTTCTTAATCTGAAAAAAAAGCCTCTTAAAACACAATAATGATTGGAAAAAGCAAAACTAGGGTGCTAATTCCTTGTGTGCGTGTGTGCCAAGTATCCTCAGTCATGTTCAACTCTTTGCAACCCTATGGACTGTAGCCCACCAGGCTCCTCTGCCCATGGGATTCTCTAGGCAAGAATACTGGAGTGGGCTGCTGTGACTCTAGGGGATCTTCCTGACCTAGGGATCAAACCTGAATCTCTTATGCCTCTTGCATGGGCAGGCTGATTCTTTACCACTAGGACCACTGGGAAGCCCTGCTAATTCCTTAGTGAAGATTAATAGATCACAATGTTTTTTAACAAAATAGTATGTAATAAATAAACAATAGAACATGATATAGGACCAGGGGAATCAGAAAATTTATGGGGGAAAGTTGGGAAAAGTGAAATAAGAAGTCCTCAGATTAAAACTTAAACTATCTTCACTATTATAATCTGTAATTATCAAAGTTATAATCACTATTGTAATCAACATTACAGTTCACTGTAGCAAAAGGATACAGATCAAAATCAGTAAAAGATATGTGCAAAAGAGTTCAGGAGAAAAGAGAGGCAAGTTTCAATCATCCTGTCCAGATGGAATCTTAAGGAAAGCACTGTCTGCCAGCCTTGACTGTGTCACAATCAGGGAAATTCACCAGGGTCTTGATGTCCAGGGTTTTTCTCATGGGTTGCTCTGTATGAAATAAATGCTTACATCACTGACTTTAGTTACTCAGTTTCCAATCCTTCTTTAGGTCAACTACTACCACATAATAGCCCAAGACCTCCATCATAAATTGCATGATATCATAGTTTGGCATGGCCCAAGGTCCCAGGTAAATGAAGACAGGCAGGATATTCCAAGGACTTAGATGTTATCTCCCCAAAGCTGGTCAAGAGTCAAACTATTCTTTGGAATGTGCAGGCACTGGACAACCCAGGTCTGCTGAATAATCCTTTACTGTGCCTATACCTTGGCACCCCACACCAGTACTCTTCCCTGGAAAATCCCAAGGACAGAGGAGCCTGGTAGGCTGCAGTCCATGGGGTCACTAAGAATTGGACATAACTGAACGACTTCACTTTCATTTTTCACTTTCATGCATTGGAGAAGGAAATGGCAACCCACTCCAGTATTCTTGCCTGGAGAATCCCAGGGACGGGGGAGCCTGGTGGGCTGCAGTCTATGGGGTCGCACAGAGTCGGACATGACTGGAGTGACTTAGCAGCAGTACATGCTCCTTAAACCATTGACCAGGTCAGTGCTGTACAATCATAGGAATGCTAAGGAGTTCTCTAGCTCAAGATTAGCTCTCTTTTTTAATGTGTTCTTATATGTACATATATTGCTATAAATAAAATTTATTATTCTATTTGTTCACCCAGACATTTAAACAAATAAGAAAATCATCCTATATTTCACCAAAAAAGAAACTCAAGAGAGCTAGCACAGATTGTTTCCTGTGCGATAAAAACTTTGATTTACATTCTCACAAGAACTCTGTGCAGTGATATGTTGAAGGCTGGCAGCTTTGCTACCTGTTTGCAAAGGCCAATTTTTCAATTTTCAGAAATTTTGTGAACCTATTGGCATTATATTGATATCTTGATATTGGTCATGGTGGTAATATTTACATCTTAGAAACTGGAAAATAGTACATGCCAGCATTCTCCACATCCCTCAAAATCTGAGTTAAATATTTAAACCAGCATATTACTCTCTAAATTATATTTACATTTTTAAGTCAAGTATATTTTTAATATAGAAAACAATTTTAGCAGTACCAATTTTCAAAGAATACACTTTTATCAGCTGATATAAAGACCTTTGTCCAATTGCAAATTCCCATAGGCATTGATCCATTTCTATTTTGATCCGCTGATCTCTTACTCCATTACAATTGCTAGTTTGCAATACATTGTTCATTTTCTTTTTTTTTAAGAGTTACCATAAATATTACTTGAGCTTTAATCTTTCAAGTACACTTAATTCAGTTTGACAAATATCATTGTTGGCATGATAGGATTTACATATTTAGTCCTAGACAATTAGTACTTTGCTCTTAAGAGTTCTTTCATAAACAGTGTGTTCTTTGACTTAACTGGATAGATTTTGATGTATAACTCTAAAATATTCAGGTATTTTTAATAAGCAAGTTGCCTGAATTTCTGACCCCAAATTGTGTTTGTCTAAGTCACATGCATTTTGTCACTGCAATGCTAAAAGCTTAGGTTGAAAGACCTGACTCCCAGGACAATTGGGAATGAAGTATGCTCAGTAGCACTCTGAGTAGGACACTTCACTTTAGCTGGTCTTAATAGTAACCTGTCCCTGCCTATCTTTTCTTGCAATTAGAAGAGTAAAAGTCACTCCACAAGACTAATCTCTTGTTTGTTTTTATTTTTACTTTCAAGGTCATATTTAATTGAACTATGTCCTTCTTTAATTTACTAACTGAACTCTTCATTTAATTCAATACCTTTCTTCCCTCATGTTTGATAGATTCCTCTGCATAATCAATATGTAATAATAACATATCATTAATAAACTGGCAGCATTCTCTTAACCTCCTTTTCTTGAGTCTATTTTAGAAAATAATTTGAACTTGTAGTTCAGACCAGAGTATGGCATAAAAGTACAATTGCCTCTCAGTAGCTTAGATGGACTGGGTCCATATCATGAGTCATGTCACATGCATGCCTGTTGTGTGACTCTTTGCAACCCCATGGACTGTAGCCCACCAGGCTCCTCTGTCCATGAAATTCTCCAGGCAAGAATACAGGAATGGGTTGCCATTTCCTCCTCCAGGGGATCTTCCCAACCCAGGGATCCAATACTCATCTCTTGTGTGTTCTCCCAACTGGAAGATCCTTGCAAAATACCAAAATTTATGGATGGTAAAATTATAAAAAATGCCATAGTATTGAATATTTGGACTCCTCTGTTAGCTCAGTTGGTAAAGAATCTGTCTGCAGTGTAGGAGACTCCAGTTCAATTACTGGGTTGGGAAGATCCGTTGGAGAAGGGAAAAAGCTACCCACGTCAGTATTCTGGCCTGGAGAACTCCATGGACTGTATTCATGGAGTTGCAAAGAGTCAGACAGGACTGAGCAATTTTCTGGAAATTTTTAAAAATTAGCTTTTTTTTTTTTTTTTTAGCTGAAGTTGGTTCAATTCACGGTTGCAGAATCTCCATGGAGGTTTGACTTCATTATTAGAGGCATAGCATAACACATGGGAGAGTTGCAGAGGGTCCTAGGATCTGTCAGGAGAGAAGAAAGAAATAAGATAATTGGCCAAAGGCAAACATAGACCCAGAAGGACTGTTCTATATAAGCGATTACAATCACCTCTTTACTGGTGCTCACTCAGGATGCTTGCACTCCTCTTCCCTAGGAAGGAAGCCCATGCCCTTTCTCTCCTGGTCTGTATTTCTGCCTTGCTTCAGTTTTAAATAAGCCGTATCTCTGTGTGCACGCCCACATTCTATGCTGTATCTCTAATAATAAACTTTGTATTACTCCAGTACTCTTTCCTGGAAAATCCCATGGACAGAGGAGACTGGCAGGTTACAGTCTGTGGGGTAACAAAGAGTTGGACATGACTGAATGACTGAACATTCACATACCTGTTTTAGTTTTTGCCTCCTTAAAGCATTCTTGCTTTCAAATGAGGGGAAGAGCCACGGCCACTGTTCTAGGCCCCTGGTGGTCTAGTGGCTAAGATTTCTGGTTTACATTCAGACTGTGTGTTTGTGTGTGCTCAGTCATGTCTGACTCTTTGTGATCCCATTGGCTGTAGCCCACCAGGCACCTCTGTCCATGAAATTTTCCAGGCAAGAATACTAGAGCGGGTTGCCAATTCCTACTCCAATTTTACCCAGGTTAAATTCCTGTGCAGGAAGCTAAGATCTCTCTTTAGGACCGCTCACTATTTTCTCTCCAAGATCAAAACTAGCCAGACAAATACAGTAGAAGAAGCACAGTTTATCAGAGAGTTACTTAGAGGCTTCTTTATATATTTTTTTCTCTATATCTATAGAGTTTTGAAATTCTGCCTCAATTTCAGAGTTTAGCCTTCCACTGTGAATTGTTCTGATAAGATTCAGTGCTTCCAAAGTCCAGAATTCTTCTCAAGAGTAAAACGTGTCAAAATTCATTTTGTTTTCTAGTGAGCTTCTTTCATTTTCAATTGGAAGTCAAAGCAGTGTATCTCCTCCAGGGAAAATGAATGACACTATGTGATAACATATTCTGTGAAAAATATTAAAAGAGAAAGAAGTGATATCTTTTCTGTGACCGTTCAAACTTTTCTTAGAAGTCTGAGTCAATAAACTATAGCAAATCTGTTGAACAGATCTATTAACCCTTTGAATTAAGTTGCAGTGCACGACTATACTTATATCATCTTTATAAAATATCTACCTAACAAAAACATACAAAGCATGCTTCCTTTTTCTTCTACATATTAGTAGACAATTAAGCAAAAGCAGTCAATTGTTTCAAAGGATATTAAGTTCTACTCAGTAATGTTATAGAAAAATACTGTACCCTTGCATACTATTGCTCAGTTTCTTGTGTAAGATATATTTTCACTAAGTAAGCATTCTGAGAAAGTGAAAAGAGAACAATACAGATAATTTTGAAATGATTACATATGTGGTCAGAACTTACAAGCTTATCTTTAAAAAAAGAAAAATTTTTTTTCCTCAAAGATCTAAATCCTTTGTATTAGGAATAGTGAAAGTGAAGTCGCTCAGTCATGTCTAACTCTTTGTGACCCCATGGACAGTAGCCTGCACCAGGTTCCTCCATCCATGGGATTTTCTAGGCAAGAGTACTGGAGTGCGTTGCCATTTCCTTCTCCAGGGAATCTTCCCAACCCAGGGATCAAGCCCAGGTCTCCCACATTGTAGACAGAAGCTTTAACTGAGCTACCAGAGAAGTCCAGGGAAGTATTAGGAATAGGTCAATCAAAATTTAGTGAGAGATTTGCTAGAAGGAGCTGACCTAAGGAAACTGGTTCCTATGGGAACAAGTTAGGCAGTCTTTCTAAGGAGGTAGTCTTCCTTTCTAACTGATACAAAAGCTTGAAGAGCACAGTGTAAGTAGTTGGGATAGGCAAATAAACACAATGCTGGCAAGATGGAGAGCAAGCTAGCACCTACTAGAATAAGCTGCAGCCCCAAAGATAGATTAAAACTCCTGTCAATTTTCATTACCTCTGACCTTAGTAGAGTGAGGGTCCTGAAGAAATCAAGGCCCCTTATCATGGAACCAACACTCACACAAAGGCACACATGTGTGACCCAAGATTTGAAGAAGCTGAAGAAGGATCTAAAGACTTAGAAATTTTAATGATAAAAGTTGAACAGCATCACAATATATTTTAGTACATTGTTCACAAATACATTGAATGATTATGAAATAAATGTCATATTTGTCATTAGAAAAGGAGCTACTTGATGATAGATTTGATAGAATTGTTTATCTCAGTACCCTCCCACTTCAATTTGGGTGGCATCTCATATATTTTATTTATTTTAGTTTTTAGTCACCTTCATTGGTATGCAGAACTGGTCAAAATATTAGTATGGCAATTCCTCTGGCAATTTTATTTATAATCCAGTTTTTTTTATCATGTATCAAAAGCAAAAGGAGGCATAAAAGCAGAGATTGGAAAGCAGTTTTCCCTTAGGTATTGAATTTCACATTCACTGTTTGTCTTTCAGTTCAATGGAGTGTTTTACGTTTTAATGGTTCAATTTATTGTTGCTTCAAAGGACACAATCTATAAAAGAAGTGAGACTGTTTTGTTATTTTTTTATCAACAATTGATGTAAGGGCTAGGTGCAGTTTCTATAATGTTTACTATGATTTGTTTTGTTTACTCTTTTGTTTTATAAGCAGTAGGCATTAAGATCATTTTTTAAAGGTTATTATAAAGTACTTGTTTAGAATGTGCATAGTATAAAGAGTTTAAGCTGGGAAAATGGTTTACATGTGATTAAAGTAGAGTGTTTGTAATTATTTGGATAGCTATCTGATTTTTTCCAACAAGACAATTTGTACAGGATATGGAGAGGAGAGTGTTGTGTTGGCAGACATGGGAATTGTTACATGAAATAGAAAAAGAAAGCGTATTTTTATTTTCTTTGGAAGTGATAAAGGGAAGTTTTTGTTTTTCCCTGTCCACTCCATTTGCAATGAGGGGTTTAAATATAGTGGCATTCTCTATACGCCATGAAATCTCTTTTTATTTTCAAAATTAAGTAAATAGGTATTATCATAATCACTTTAGAGCTGAATAAAATGTATACTTAATAACTGTCAGAATTGAATTTAAATATGTCAGACAACAAAGCCTGTACTCTTTCCTACCTAACACAGACTCTAAATGCCAGTGAGTTATATAAATGGAAGCACATAGCATTCTATGATATGTCATAGGATTTTTAAAATTCTATTTACAAAAGTACTGACATATAATACTTAGAAACACATTTAACAGATGACATGAAAGATTTTTAAACTGAAAACAACAGAACATTACTGATACGAATTTTAAAAGACCTAAATAAATAGTGGGATAAACCATATCCAAAGTTTGGAAGATTGAATATGCCTAAAATATAAACAAAACTTTTCTAGCTTTATTGAGGTGTGATAGACTTAATAGAATAATTTACTGGGTATAAGTAAAATTTATATATATATTCATATATATACAGGCTTCCCAGGTGTTGCTAGTGGTAAAGAACCTGCCTGTCAATACAAGAAACATGAAATGTAGGTTAGATCCCTGTGTCAGGAAGATCCTGTGGAGGAGGGCTTGGAAAAGCACTCTAGTATTCTTACCTGAATAATCCCTGTGAACAGAGGAACCTGGCTGGCTACAGTCCATAGGGTCAAAAATAGTTGGGCATGACTGAAGTGATTTAACATACAGACACACAAAAACACACACACACACACACACACACACACACACACACATATATATATAGGGTGTACAACCTGATGTTTAAAGCTTCCAATGTTTTTCTTCATTTTAGAAGTTGTTCAAAGAATGATAACTACGTAAAATGAAGGATATGCTAATTAGCTTGATTGTGCATATGTTTTATACATCTCAATGTACACATATATCAAAACATCAGGTTTACACCCTATACATATATAACGATAACCCTATATGCAAAACAGAAAAAGAGACACAGAAGTACAGAACAGACTTTTGAACTCTGTGGGAGAAGGTGAGGGTGGGATGTTTCGAAAGAACAGCATATATATTATCTATGGTGAAACAGATCACCAGCCCAGGTGGGATGCATGAGACAGGTGCTCGGGCCTGGTGCACTGGGAGGACCCAGAGGAATTGGGTGGAGAGGGAGGTGGGAGGGGGGATCGGGATGGGGAATACGTGTAACTCTATGGCTGATTCATATCAATGTATGACAAAACCCACTGAAATGTTGTGAAGTAATTAGCCTCCAACTAATAAAAAAAAAAAATAAATTTTAAAAAAAATTAAAAAAAAAAATAAATAAACTACTTATGATAAGTGTTTCAATGAGCAATATATAAGTATATAGAATGCAGTGGAGAATTATAGAAATAGTCTTACACATAAATGGACAATTGATTTTCAACAAAGATACTGAGTTAGTTAAGCGGAAAAACTTTTTGGCTAACAGTGTTGGAGCAAGTCAGTATATTATCAAATGTAATCTATGTGAGATACTAAGAACATTGATTTTCCTTCATACTACAACAAAATTGACATAAAATATAGCATGAGTAAGTAAGTGAAAGTTGCTCAGTTGTGTCCGACTCTTTGCAACCCCAAGGACTACACAGTCCATGGGATTCTCTAGGCCAGAATACAGGAGTTGGTAACTTTTCCCTTCTCCTTCCCTTCTCTTCCCTGTGATCGTCCCAACCCAGGGATCAAACCCAGGTCTCCCACATTGCAGGCAGATTCTTTGCCAGCTGAGCAACAAGGAAAGCCCAAGATTACTGGAGTGGGTAACCTATCCCTTCTCCAGGGGATCTTCCCAACCCAGGAATCGAACTGGGGTCTCCTGAATTGCAGGTGAACTCTTTACCAACTGAGCTATGAGGGAAGCCCTTGATATAAAAGCTAGACTAATATCTTCTAGACAAAAATAGAGAAAAAAAAAATATTTGTTATATTAGAATTAAAAAATATGTTTTCAGACAAAATAATCTGGCATACTAGATAGAGTAAAAATGATAAATTTGACTTGATCAGAACAAAAAACCTAAGATAATAAAAATGCACATTATAGAATGAGAGAAATGTTTTAATGTGCATATCTGAGAAAGGATTTACAGGCAGAATAAATAAAAGACTTTTACAACTCAATCATGATATGGGGAAACAACTCACTAAAAAAGATCAAAATATTTGAACAAGTAGTAGAGAAAATAAACCTAAAAACCATTAAGCAATAAAACTATCCTCAATAGAAGCAGAAATAAGGTAAATGCAAATCAAAACCAAAAAATGAGAGCCTACTAAATAGATATTTCCCAGAATGACTAATGCTAAAATGACCAACATTTTGGTGAGGCTTTGGAGCAACTGAAACTCTCATAGATGACTAGGAGTATAAAACTGAACATCTACTTTGGAAAACATTTTGTCTGTTTCTTAAATAATTTAAACATAGACCTCCTATATGGTCCAGCCTTCCACTCCTACATACTTACACAAAGGAAATGAAAACATATAACCACAAAAAAAACAAAAACAAAAACAAAACAAAACAGGCAACTGAATATTATAGCAGCAAAATTCATAGCAGTCAAAAGTGAAACAATCTGATTCTCCATCAATATATAAGTGGATGAATAAAATGCATTGTGTATTTCAATGGAATACTTTTCAGCCACAAGCAGAAACCAAAAATTACTGATGAGCACAACCCCATCTCAAAATCATGCTCAATGAAGGATACCAGGTACAAAATAGTGCAGATAAAATGCAAATTAATCTGTAGAGATAAGAAGAACCCTCCAGGGGTGGAGGAAGGAGTATATTGCCAAAACACCTCCGGGGTGGAGGAAGGAGTATATTGCCAAAACACCTGAGAAATTGTGTGTTCCAAAGGCTGGGGTAGAGTATACTAGATTTTGATCATTATGGTAATTGCAGAGATTTATAGCATTGTCACAAATCATTGAACTATACCGTTGAAGTAGATGAAGCTTATGGTACAAAAAACATGCCTCAGTAAAATCAGCGAGAAACCAGTAAAAATTATGATTAAAAGTCTTACCCCACAGCCTATATAGTTCATGGAATTCTCCAGGCCAGAATACTGGAGTAGGTAGCCTTTCCTTTTTCTAGGGGTTTGTCCCAATCCAGAGATCAAACCCAGGTCTCCTGCAATGCAGGCAGATTCTTTACCAACTGAACTGTCAGGGAAACCCATTCTTAATATGATAAATAAGCTAAATTGAACTGGTAATGGGACTACTTGTAAATGTCTAGTCATAGTATTATTTTATCATGATTCATATATGTGTTTGATTGATCTTCCAGGAGATACAGTAGCACTTAGTGAGAATCAGTAAAGCTGCAAGTTTTATTTAGATCCCAAAGAGTGCTTAAACACTAAAATGATTTAGGAAATGCAAAAATACTGCTTTTGAACTGAGGTGTTGGAGAAGACTCTTGAGAGTCCCTTGGGCTGCAAGGAGATCAAATCAGTCAATCACGAAGGAAATAAGCCCTGAATATTCATTGGAAGGACTGATGCTGAAGCTGAAGCTCCAATAGTTTGGCAACCTGATGCAAAGAACTGACTTGTTGGAAAAGACCCAGATGCTGGGAAAGTTTGAACATGGGAGGAGAAGGGGATGACAGAAGATGAGATGATTGGATGGCATAACTGACCGGGTGGACCTGAGTTTGAGCATGCTCTGGGAGTTGGTGATGGACAGGGAGGCCAGGCGTGCTGCAGTTCATGGGGTCACAAAGAGTCAGACACGACTGAATGACTGAACTGAACTGAACTGAACTGAAAATTCTGCACTGCTTTTTAAATATCATTAGGGAATTAAAGATAAATATAAATTTTAAAAGTTCTTGGAAAAGTTCCTTATAAAAGCAATATTGCACACTTAAGTGGAAAGAAATTAATTTCAATTGCCTATTCCTCAGTCTTAGAAACTTTATCTAGAAAATAAAAATATTTGCTAACCTCTTACATGTAGACATTGGTATCATTTATGTTTTTAAAATAAAGTGAATATATTGTTGTCTATTATTTGTAATTTTATTTGATAAAATATTATACAACAACTGCTTTTCTGTTCTTATATTTTGACTATTCCCAAAGTATCTATTAGATACTTACTGCATGGTCAAAAATAAATTATTTGCCACAGTGGCCAAGACAAAAAAGAAAAGAGAAATATTTCCCATGCTTAGAAATAATATTGGGGTTGGTCAAAAACTTCATTCGAATTTTTCTTTAAGATGTTATGGCAAAATCTGAACAAACTTTTTGATCAATTAAAATACTTATGAAACTGAAATTAAATTGAGCATACTCTGAATTTAAAATGTTATTAAAATTTTTTAAATTGTTGACAAAGTATGTCCATGCAATTAAACTGATGACAATAAAATAAATAAATAAATCTGCTGGATTCCAAAGGATGGTGGAATCTTTGAACTTAAAACCTTCTGTTCGTCATAATGTTTTAACAAGAAAAGAGAATTCAGAATGTCTGCCCATTCTGAAGTAGCCATGAGCCATAAACTTTAATAAATGGGTGGGAGAAAATAGAAAGCATAGAGCTTAACACAATTTCATTATACAATGAATATGATCAATTATATTAAATCTATATGCTCTTAAAGGGAAACACATCTAGAATATTCAAAGGATGCTTTAAGTGTTCTCAGGTTGGCATCAGTTCAGTTCAATCGTTCAGTTGTATCCAACTTTTTGCAACTCCATGAACTGTAGCATGCCAGGCTTCCCTGTCCACCATCAACTTCCAGAGCTTGCTCAAACTCATGTTCACTGAGTTGGTGATGCACAGCAGGACCCAGGAGAAAGGAGCAGTGACCTCACAAGAGACTGACCCAGACTTGCCCATGAGTGTCCAGGAGAATCCAGCGGAGGTGTGGGTCATTGGTGGCCTGCTGCAGGGTCAGGGGCCCTGAGTGTGGCACTGGACCTTTTGAAGGGGGTTGCCATTATCAAGGGCTTCCCTGATAGCTCAGTTGGTAAAGAATCCACCTGCAATGCAGGAGAAACCAGTTCAATTCCTGCATTCGGAAGGTCCCCTCAAGAAGGAATAGGCTACCCTCTCTAATATTCTTGGGCTTCCCTGGTGGATCAGCTGGTAAAGAATCTGCCTGCAATGTGGGAGACCTGAGTTCACTCCCTGAGTTGGGAGATTCCCTGGAGAAGGGAAAGGCAATCCACTCCAGTATTCTGGCCTGGAGAATTTCATGGACTGTATAGTCCTTGGGTTGCAAAGAGTTGGACACGACTGAGCCAGCCAAGATCAGGGAATGACAGAGGAGGAGGTGGTTGGATGGCATCACTCACACGATGGACATGAGCTTGAGCAGGCTCTGGGAGTTGGTGATGGACAAGGAAGTCTGGCGTGCTGCAGTCCATGGGCTCGCAAAGAGTCAGACAGGACTGAGACACTGAACTGACTGAACTGAATGCCATTATCTTCATTACTTCCACCATAGTTTGACCTCAGGTCAAACAACCTGGAGGGAACACAGCCCACCCCAGCAATATAAAATTGGATTTAAGATTTATTGAGCATGGCCCTGCCCATCAAAACAAGACCCAGTTTCCCCCTCAGGAAGCTTCCATAAGCCTCTTATCCTTAACAATCAGAGGGCAGATAGAATGAAAACCACAATTAAAGAAAACTAACCAATCTGATCACATAGACCACAGCCTTGTCTAACTCAGTGAAACTATGAGCCATGCTGTGTAGGGCCACCCAAGACAGATGGGTCATGGTGAAGAGTTCTGACAAAACGTGGTCCACTGGAGAAGGGAATGGCAAACCACTTCAGTATTCTTGCCCTGAGAACCCCATGAATAGTATGGAAACAGGTTGGCATGACTGTAGTATAAACTGTGTGATCTTTACAACAGAAGTATATGGTTTAACAGTTCTTAGGGCTAGATTTAGAAGTCTTGAATAAAAGTGTGGGCAGGGTTGGTTCCTCCTGAGAGCTGTTAGAAAGAATTCTGCATCCCGCCTTTCCCAACCTCTGATAGTTGCAAGGGGCTTCCCTGATAGCTCAGTTAGTAAAGAATCTGCTTGCAATGCAGGAGACCCCGGTTTGATTCCTGGGTTGGGTAGATCCATGGGAGAAGGGATAGGCTACCCACTCCAGTACTTGGGCTTCCCTTGTGGCTCAGCTGGTAAAAGAATCCACTGGCAATGCATATAGCTCCAAGAGCTCCTGGACTTGTGGAAGATGTTCTCTCAGTATCTCACATTGTCTTCCATTTGTGTCTGCTTTCAAAATGTTCCATTTTTATAAAGGATACCAGTCATATTGGATTGGGGCTGACTCTAATTGATCAGCTACAAAAAACTTGTTTAAGATCACATTCATGAGTACTAGGGAGGAGGACTTCAAGAACTTCTGGGGGAACACAATTCAACCTGCAACAAGTACTTAGAACATCAAAAATAAATGCTAAGAAACTGCAAACTTTCAGAGTATAAATGTCATTTTGATTCCAGCTGGCTAGTAGATGGTTAATCAATAAACTATACAACTCTAATTATTTTAAATACCTGGCATATTGCCCACTGTTTATTGTGTTCAAATAGGCAAAAGTGGGTTGAGAGATGGGAGCTTTTGGTGTATTTATCTGGTATTAAATATCTGCATAATATTAAGGAAAGGATATAAACTAAAACAATTGATTTAAATCATATCTGATACATGAATTCACAACTGTCTTAGTTTTAAAACTTACAAATGAGATGAAATAGAAGTATCCTAAAAGTAAAATCAAATTTGCAAAAACACCTCCTTCAATTTAAGTAGTAAATCCAATCAGGATGTATTAATATGATATGGAAAAAAGGCATAAATCTTTGATGTCAAAATGTGTTAATTTAGTAAAATATAGAAAACATTTTCTATCTTTACTAAAGATATAAAATAGCAGGAGAAATAATAGAATGACAATGTCATCTAAGAAATTTTATTATTCCATTTTAGTCTGATCTTTCTACAGTTTCATTATGTTGTTCATTTCTTCATGATATATTATGAACCTGTCACTAACATATTGCAAATAAGAATGGTACATAAATATTAATTTGAAATATCTTGATGATGTACAATTGGACTGACTCAAATGTTTGAGCACATAATATCTGTAATATTATTTGGAATATAATGGGACCTTTACTGGCATAACTAAAGTGGTAAGAATCAGAATCAAATAGATATTAAAGACAAAAATTCTTGTCCAATGTAAGAAATACTTATCTGGTCATGATAAAGTTTTAAAAGTTCAGAGATGAAATGGACATTTATACTGTTCTATGCTAAAGACGTTTGTTTATGTTGAGCTCATTTTATCCTATTCTAAATTAGCCATTTGACTAGTAGCAGCCAAGGTTTACAGACTCTTTTAGGGCAAACCAGATTAGTTTTTCCTAGTGATGTTTTAGAGACTAGTTCTCCACTTCTCAGCTATGTTATGAAAGAGACGTGGTGAACTATAAAATTCAATGAATCTATGCTTCTAATGTATGGATGTTAGAGCTGGACTGTGAAGAAAGCTGAGCACTGAAGAATTGATGCTTTTGAACTGTGGTGTTGGAGAACACTCTTGAGATTCCCCTGGACTGCAAAGAGATCCAACCAGTCCATCCTAAAAGAGATCAGTCCTGGGTGTTCATTGGAAGGACTGATGCTGAAGCTGAAACTCCAATACTTTGGCCACCTCATGCGAAGAGTTGGCTCATTGGAAAAGACCCTGATGCTGGGAGGGATTGGGAACAGGAGGATAAGGGGACAGCAGAGGATGAGATGGTTGGATGGCATCACTGACTCAATGGACATGAGTTTGAGTAAGCTCCAGGAGTTGGTGATGGACAGGGAAGCCTGGCGTGCTGCAATTCATGGGGTCCCAAAGAGTCAGACACGACTGAGTGACTGAACTGAACTGATGCTTCTAATGATATTTATAATAATCTCTGAGATTTACAAAATGCAGTCTTTCCATTTCTTTTCTCTGTTTGTCTTATTTGAAATAAGTTTTGATTTTTTTTTTTTTTTTTTGCTTTAACTTATGTTTATATCTGTGAGTGGCATAAGAATCATGAATAGATAGTTTATTCTTTGTACTGGTTAGGATGATGGCTTATATTCATAAGAAGTGATGCTCTGATAGTCTGCATGGGCTTATATTAGTAATAATAAAAAGAGAACTAGAAGATGTAATATTTAGAAAGAATCACAAGGCAAGTCTTGGACATTTCAATGAGAAGCACCATAGTAGGCTGCCACTAACCATCGGACTGGGGAATTGGACAAATCAGCATAATTCAAATCCTGTTTCCTGACCACAGGATTTAGCAGCTCATAAAAGGTGAAAAGAGCACTAGATGATGACTGTCTAGCAACCAGGGACAGTGGAGGCTAATATAAAAATAGAATGCACTTTATTCATTTAAAATGAACTTTATGACTGCTAATATGTGTTTACTCTGGTGCCCTTTGGCTCATGAATTCTATCTGGGGCTAGGATATACAAGGATACAAATCACAGTTAATAAATACGGATATAGCTCAGATATGGGGAGTGATTTGTATAATTTAGTTCTCTGATGGCAGTATGGAAACAGATTTATGTTGCTCAGCCTCACAATAAACTGTAACTGCCAACAATAGAGAAAATCGTTTTTCACTTTTAAGAGTATTCAGCTTTAAACAAAACAAAACAAAAAACCTTATTGTCCCCTACGGCTAGGTGACTTGGCCATCATTACACGGGTAGTTAATTGAGTTAATATGGAAATAAACAAGTTTCAGACACTAGTTAATTAAGTTAATAGTGTCAGTAAGTTCAGAGATCTTTCTTGCAAATGAGTCTTCAGTAAGGTTGGAGGAGTCTGGCAGTTTATGCTTGAAGGAGTCTTGAATCTCAAAGCATTTTATCACTTTATAATAAAACTTTAAGTCATGTGCATTTCATTCATCATTAAGTTCAGCAAGTAGCTCTGCAAATAAAAACATTCTCTTTAGTTTCCACTTAGCTGCAATCCTTAGTGCATTTTTTATGTGCTAAGTTGCTTCAGTCATGTCCTACTCTTTGCAAACCTATGCACCATAGCCTGCCGGGCTCCTCTGTCCACAGGATTCCCCAGGCAAGAATACTGGAGTAGGTTGCCACGCCCTCCTCCAGGGGATCTTCTTGACCCAGTGATCGAACCCATATCTCTTATGTCTCCTCTTCCTTACCTAAAGAGCCACCTAGGAAGCCTGCATTTTTGTATAATCTTTAACAAAACTAACAAATGACTTGATATAACTTTGATTTTTTTTCTGAGAATTATTATTTCCTTCACAATATTCAGAAAATGCACAAAGTACAACTATAAAAAATAAAAGTTCTTCTATTGATTTCCAGTATTAATTATCAATGGGAAACATTGTCTTCAGGTAGGTAAAGAATGGTTCTTGGTGATGCTAAAAAAAAAAAAAAAAAAAAAAAACTATTTTTCTAAAGCAAGGATAACCAACACATAAACAGATGGCAAGTATGTTTGTGTTACTAAAGATTCAAGAAAGTTTATTTAAAAAAAATTAAAAGATAGTAGAGGAAGATGACAATGAAAAAAAAGGTGAAGAAACACATATTTATATTAATAGAAACAATTTATTGAAACAATATTTGCTTACCTAAATAAAAGGCCAATGACTTTTTGAAAGTCAGATGAAAAGAGTTATAGATACTCTTACCAGAAGAAGATTTCTCTTTAAGACCCTTGCATCCCAATACAGAATTCTTGGTTCTTTTTTCTTCCTCACATTTTTTGTACTTCATTTTATCTGATATGTTTCCCTTACTCAAATCTTCACTTGAAATCTTCATTTCTTCATTTCATTGAAATCTTCGGTAATGAGTGACCATGACATGGTCAGTAATTCTTTCTTTCAAAACATATTCTTCACAAGATTCACCTGCTGTATTTTCCCTTGTTAGGAATCCTGTGTTTTAGCATGGTCAACTCTGGTTCTGAAATTCAAATTATATTCATCATCAGTTGAGGAGATTTGTTTTGTTTTGAATTTTTATCTTATTTTTTTCAAGAGTTAGATATTTTACCTGGATGCAAAAATGAAAATATCACCTTTGCCTTATGACATTAAGTACATGAAACTCTTAAAAAGTATAACCTAGAAAATTTTTTTTATGTCAGGAAAATGAGAAAAAAGTGATATGTCTAAAATTCTGGGCCAGGAAGGCTGCACATCCTCTGTTTAAACAAATATCTACTTGATGGTATGATACTAGACCGTATCTACTTTCACCATCATCACTGATCCAAACTGAAGCTATAGTAAAATTCAATTGATGAAAATCCATTTATAAAGGATATATCCATTTATATTTCTGGTAAAATATCTACCCATCAAAGAAATGCTCACTAATTATAAGAATAGTAACCCCTCAATTTTCTGTCATTATGCTTTTTGTTTTTCAAAGCTTACTACTACTAGATATATTACAGCTTTATGTGTTCGTTTATTTACCATTTATTTGTCTTCATGTTTTAGATATTATGCTTATGTGGAGAACATATTTTCAGATGTGGAATGAAAGCAATGCTAAGTGAAAAACATATGATTGCTTTTAAAACAAATGTCTCAGTAAAACTGAGATGATATAACAATCTCAAATTACATGCTTCCAGATAAATATATTGATTTTAACAAAAATATGTTTTATTATAATCATAAAACATCAGCTTTAACAAATGGCACCTTAGATATTATATTCTGATTCCTACTACAAATTATAGGACTTCCCTCGTTGCTCAGTGGGTAAAGAATTTGCCTGCAATGCAGGAGACCCGAGTTCAGTCCCTGGGTCAGGAAGATCCCCTGGAGAAGGAAATGGCAATCCAGTCCAGTTTTCTTACCTGGGGAATCCCATAGACAGGGGAGCCTGACATGCTATAATCCATGGGGTCACAAGAGTTGGACATAACTTATCAACTAAGTCACTACAAATCCCCATTTAGGGCTTTAAAGTTTCATTTTCTAAAATAAGATTATTATATTTTCATCTGGGAAAATAAAACCACCTGTAATTGAATACAAGTTACTAAACTTCCTAATATTTTCAAAAGGCATGGCATTTTGTGATATCCACCACTATCAACAATTTGAAAATTTATCAAACTGAAATATTCATCCTTGAGCATGAAATAATGTAACACATTGGGATGTAGAAAATTTTTAATTTGAACATTTAGATTATGACAGAGGTACTAAAACTAAGACACAGAAAACTTTTCTTCTTAGTGAATTCTTCGGTGATGATGCAAATACCTTGGGCCACTTCAATATTTTCCATCTCAGTAAGAAGTGGATTGAAATAATAAAATTCAGAGTAGTGGTCTTCCACATTCTGGGTCTGGTTTTCATTCTGCATTAGGTTTTATTTGTTTATTTGGTATCACTTGCAAGTGGTCAGGTAGTGTACATGGAGGTATGTTTTTGTTTTCACCTGGATCCATTCAGAAACTCTCTGAAATCTGAAACTATCCACACGGGTTAGGAAGAGACTGCAGTGAGAACCTATTATGTCAGCAGCCAAACAGCTGAATGAAATCAGCATGGTAGTCAATTATGCCTTTCAGACAGTTCCTAAAATATATCCTGAGATTCCTGAGGGACCCTAAATGGTGCTTTGGAAAATTCATATCACCATGCTCTATTCAGGGCATAATAGGGTCCTGACATGCCGCAGATGATACGAACATTTATAAAGGAAAAAAATACAACCAGGAAAGAACATATTAAAAAAACACAGAAGCACATTCTAGCCACCTAAACTAAACTAAACAATCACCATGTATGTTTGCTGTCTGTGATAGGCTGCATTACTATTCATCAGGTATCCGCTGCTCCCTCTGGGAGAACATTTTACCCCCTACCCAATAAAATTAGGCTCAACTACAAAGCTTCCTTGGTGGCTCAGATGGTTAAGAATTCGCCTGCAGTGCGGGAGACCTAGGTTTGAGTCCTAGGTTGGGAAGATCCCCTGGTGGAAAGCATGGCAACCCACTCCAGTATTCTTGCCTGGAAATCCCCATGGATGGAGGAGTCTGACGGGTTACATTCCATGGGATTGCAGAGTTCAACACGACTGAGTGACTAAGCACACAGTGCATCTCTGCAGGACTTATTCCGTCTGATGTCCTGGGAGAGGAAGTAAAACGCGTCATTTCCGGTAAAAGAACCATTATGCTTTCTCTTTCATTTTCCTGTAAAGACTAACAAGGGTCCTCTTACTGGCTGCTCCTTTAACGTGAATTCTGGAAGGAAGATACAGCAAAAAACAACACAAAACACAACAAACACAAACCCCCAAACAACAACAACAACAACAAAATCCACAGTTGATCTATGGAGTGTACACAGCAGGAGCAAAAAGGAACAGCTCTGGATTAGCCACAGAAGAGAATACTCAGCCACAAACTGAGATAACTGGTTTCGGAAACTAGTCTGTATAACAGCAAGAGGCCTCTCCTGCACAAAATGCAAGTAATTGCTATTTCTGGATTTACTTGAGGGAATTTAACCAATGTGAAATTGGATAATTTCAAAAACATATATTAAAAATCAGATTTAAAATGTTAATGCCAGATTAAAAAGTAGAAACCTTTCAAAAGGTTACATTTGGCCAGTTATCTCAAAAATAATACATATCTCTTTACCCAGTTCAAAATAAGGATTGAAGGGAATAATTTTAAAATAATATGATCCTATTAACATTCATTAATAATAATCAAATAAATAATAAAATATTAATTGCTACTAATAGGAACAATATTTAAAGATTATTGTCCTTTAAATACTGAACATGGTCCATTACTACTACTTTCAAAATTTGTGTCAGTAACATATTTATTTCTCGATTAAGGAAGAGGTTTTGTAACCATCAACCATCCTAAGCATGACCCATGAATCTGTGACATATATAGACACTAAAACCTCAAAGAAGAGGTGGCAAGAATACACAGAAGAACTATACAAAAAAGATCTTCATGACCTAGATAATCATGAAGGTGTGATCACTCACCCTTACCTACAGCCAGACATCCTGGACTGTGAAGACAGGTGGCTCTTAGGAAGCTTCACTATGAACAAAGCTAGTGGAGGTGATGGAATTCCAGTTGAGTTATTCCAAATGCTAAAAGATGATGCTGTGAAAGTGCTGCACTCATATGTCAGCACATTTGTAGAACTCAGCAGTGGAAACAGGACTGGAAAAGGTCAGTTTTAAATCCAATCTCAAAGAAAGGTAGTGCCAAAGAATGCTCAAACTATTGCACAATTGCACTCATCTCACTCGCTAGTAAAGTAATGCTCAAAATTCTCCAAGGCAGGCTTCAGCAATATGTGAACTGTGAACTTCCAGATGTTCAAGCTGGCTTTAGAAAAGGCAGAGGGACCAGAGATCAAATTGCCAACATCCGCTGCATCATAAAAAAGCAAGAGAGTTCCAGGAAAACATCTATTTCTGCTTTATTGACTATGCCAAAGCCTTCGACTGTGTGGATCACAATAAACTATGGAAAATTGTGAAAGAGATGGGAATACCAGACCACCTGACCTGCCTCTTGAGAAACCTATACTTAGGTCAGGAAGCAACAGTTAGAACTGGACATGGAGCAACAGACTGGTTCCAAATAGGAAAAGAGTACATCAAGGCTGTATGTTGTCACCCTGCTTATTTAACTTATATGCTCAGTACATCATGAGAAACACTAGACTGGAGGAAGCACAAGCTGGAATCAAGATTGCCTGGAGAAATATCAATAACCTCAGATATGCAGATGACACCACCGTTATGGCAGATAGTGAAGAAGAATTAAAGAGCTTCTTGATGAAAGTGAAAGAGGAGAGTGAAAAAGTTGGCTTAAAGCTCAACATTCAGAAAACTAAGATCATGGCCTCTGGTCCCATCACTTCATGGCAAATAGATAGGGAAACAGTGGCTGACCTTATTTTTCTGGGCTCCAAAATCACTGTGGATGATAATTTCTGCCATAAAATTAAAAGACCCTTGCTCCTTGAAAAGAAAGTTATGATCAACCTGGACAGCATATTAAAAAACAGAGACATTACTTTGTCAACAAAGGTCCATCTAGTCAAGGCTATGGTTTTTCCAATAGTCATGTATGAATGTGAGATTTGGACTATAAAGAAAGCTGAGCACCAAAGAATTAATGCTTTTGAACTGTGGTGTTGGATTAGACTCTTGAGAGTCCCTTGGACTGCAAGGAGATCCAACCAGTCCATCCTAAAAGAGATCAGTCCTGGGTGTTCGTTGGAGGGACTGATGTTGAAGCTGAAACTCCAATACTTTGGCCACCTGATGAGAAAAGCTGACTCACTGGAAAAGACCCTAATGCTGGGAAAGATTGAGGGCAGGAGGAAAAGAGGACGACAGAGGATGAGATGGTTGGATGGCATCACTGACACAATGGACATGGGTTTGGATGGACTCAGAGTTGGTGATGGACAGGGAGGCCTGGCATGCTGCGGTTCATAGGATCGCAAAGAGTCAGACAAGACTGAGCGAATGAACTGGACTGAACTGAAACCTCAAAGTAAAATTAACATTCTAGATTATGTGAAATTAAATATTTCTGAGTAATTTGGGGGTAAATGCATATTTGTTTTGTTTAGGAAAACATTATCTATCCCTAAGAGTGAGCATCGACACTTTAGGAAACAGTGAACTAAAATGGACTGGAATGGGTGAACTGAACTCAGATGTCCATTATATCTACTACTGTGGGCAGGAATCCCTTAGAGGAAATGGAGTAGTCATGATAGTAAACAAGAGTCTGAATTACAGTACTTGGGTGCAATCTCAAAAAGAACAGAATGATCTCTGTTCTTTCCAACACAAACCTTCAATAACACAGTAATCCAATCTATGCCCCGACCAGCAATACTAAAGAAACTGAAGTTGAATGGGTCTATGAAGACCTACAAGACCTTCTAGAATTAATACCCTGAAAGATGTCCTTTTCATTATAAGGGACTGGAATGAAAAGTAGGAAGTCAAGAGATACCTGGAGTAACAGACAAATTTGGCCTTGGAGTATAAAATGAAGCAGGGCAAAGTCTAAGAGAGTTTTGTCAAGAGAACTCACCAGTCATAGCAAACACCCTCTTCCAACAATACAAGAGAAGACTCTACACATGGACATCGCCAGACGGTCAATACCAAAATCAGATTGATTATATTCTTTGCAGTCAAAGTAAAAGATTATTCTATACAGTCAGCAAAAACAAGACCAGGAGCTGCTGTGGCTCAGACCATGAACTCCTTAGAGCCAAATCCAGACGCCATTCAGGTATAACCTAAATCAAATCCCTTACAGTTATACAGTAGAAGTGACAAACAGATTCAGGGGATTAGGTCTGATAAACAGAGTGCCTGAAGAACTATGGACAGATGTTCGTGACATTGTACAGGAGGCAGTGATAAAGAACATCACAAAGAAAAAGAAATGGAAAAAGGCAAAATGGTTGCCTGAGGAGACCTTACAAATAGCTATGTAAAGAAGAGAAACGAAAGACAAAGGAAAAAGGAACGATATATCCATTTGAATGCAGAGTTCCAAAGAATAGGAAGGAGAGATAACAAAGCCTTTTCTGTGATCAGTGTAAAGAAATAGAGGGAAACAATAGAAAGGGAAAGACTAGAGATTTCTTCAAGAAAATAATATATCAAAGGAATATTTCATGAAAAGATGGGAACAATAAAGGACAGAAAAGGTATGGACCTAACAGAAGCAGAAGATATTAAGAAGAGGTGGCAAGAATGCACAGAACAGTACAAAAAAGATCTTCATGACCCAGATAACCACGATGGTGTGATCACTCCTCTAGAGTCAGACATTCTGGAATGCGAAGTTAAGTGGGCCTTAGGGAAAATCATTATGAACAAAGTTAGTGGAGGTGATGGAAATCCAGTTGAACTATTTCAAACCCTAATAGATGATGCTGTGAAAGTCCTGCACTCAATATACCAGAAAATTGGAAAACTTACAGTGGCCACAGGATTGGAAAATGTCAGTTTTCATCCAACCCCAAAGGAAGGCCATGCCAAAGAATCCTCAAACTACCACACAACTGCACTCATCTCACACGCTAGCAAAGTAATGCTCAAAATTCTCCAATGCAGGCTTCAACAATGCATGAACCATGAACTTCCAGATGTTCAAGCTGGATCAGAAAAGGTAGAGGAACCAGAGATCAAGTTGGCAGCATCTGTTGGACCATCAAAAAAACAAGAGAGTTCCAAAAAAGCAAGTGCTTCTGCTTTATTGACAAGGCCAAATCTTTTGACTGTGTGGATCACAATAAACTGTGGAAAATTCTGAAAGAGATGGGAATACCAGACACCTGACCTGTCTCCTGAGAAATCTGTATGCAGGTCTGGAAGCAACAGTTAGAACTGGACAAGGAAAAACAGACTGGTAAAATTGAGACAGTAGTACATCAAGGCTGTATATTGTCAGCCTGCTTATTTAACTTATATGCAGAGTACATCATGAGAAATGCTGGGCTGGATGAAGCACAAGCTGGAATCAAGATTGCCGAGAGAAATATCAATAACCTCAGATATGTAGATGATACCACACTTGTGCCATAAGCAAAGTGAAGAACTAAAGAGAGTGAAAAAGCTAACCTAAAACTCAACATAGAAAACTAAGATCATGGCTTCTGGGCCCATCTCTTAACGACAAATAAATGGAGAAACAACGCAAACAGTGAGAGACTTTATTCTTTTGGATTCCAGAATCACTGCAGATGGTGACTGCAGCCATGAAATTAAAAGACGCTTGCGCCTTGGAAGAAAAGCTATGACCAACCTTCAGTTCAGTTCAGTCGCTCAGTCATGTCCAACTCTTTGCGACCCCATAGGCTGCAGCATGCCAGGCCTCCCTGTCCAACACAAACTCCTGGAGTGTACTCAAACTCATGTCCATTGAGTTGGTGTCCATGATGCCATCCGACCGTCTCATCCTCTGTTGTTCCCTTCTCCTCCTGCCTTCAATCTTTTCCAGCATCAGGGTCTTTTCAGATGAGTCAGTTCTTCGCATCAGGTGGCCAAAGTTTTGGAGTTTCAGCTTCAGTGTCAGTCCTTCTAATGAATATTTAGGACTGATTTGCTTTGGGATGCACTGGTTGAATCTCCTAGCTGTCTAAGGGACTCTCAAGAGTCTTCTACCCCACAGTTCAAAATCAGCAATTCTTTGGTGCTCAGCTTTCTTTATAGTCCAAATTTCACATCCATACATGACTACTGGAAAAAACATAGCTTTGACTAGACAGCCTCTGTTGGCAAAGTAATGTCTCTGCTTTTTAATATGCTGTCTAGGTTGGTCATACCTTTCCTTCCAAGGAACAAGCATCTTTTAAATTCATAGATGCATTCACCATCAGTAGTGATTTTGGAGACAAGTAAATTAAGTGTGTTACTGTTTCCATGGTTTCCCCATCTATTTGCCATGAAATGATGGGGCCAGATGCCATGATCTTAGTTTTCTGAATGTTGAGCTTTAGGCCAAATTTTTCACTCTCCTCTTTCACCTCATCAAGAGGCTCTTTAGTTCCTCTTCACTTTCTGCCATAAGGGTGGTGTCATCTGCATATTTGAGGTTATTATATTTCTACTGGCAATCTTGATTCCAGCTTGTGCTCATCCAGTTCAGCATTTCACATGATGTACTCTGCATATTAATTAATTAACCAGGGTGACAATATACAGCCTTGAAGTATTCCTTGCCTGATTTCGACACCATCTGTTGCTCCGTGTCCGGTTCTAACTCTTGCTTCTTGACCTGCATACAGATATCTCAAGAGGCAGGTCAGATGGTTTGATATTCCCTTTTCTTTAAGAATTTTCCAAAGTTTGCTGTGATCCACATAGTCAGAAGCTTTGGCATGGTCAATAAAGCAGAAGCAGATGCTTTTCTTGAACTCTCTTGCTTTTTCTATGATCCAGTGGATGTTGGCAATTTGATTTCTGGTTCCTCTGCCTTTTCTAATACCAGTTTGAACATCTGGAAGTTCACGGTTCAGGTACAGTTGAAGCCTGCCTTGGAGAATTTTGAGCATTACTTTGCTAGCATGTGAGATGAGTGCAACTGTGCAGTAGTTTAAGCATTCTTTGTCATGGCCTTTCTTTGAGATTGGAATGAAAACTGACCTTTTCCAGTCTTGTGGTCCCTGCTGAGTTTCCCAAAATTGCTTGCAAATTGAGTGCAGCACTAACACAGCATCATCTTTCAGGATTTGAAATAGCTCAACTGGAATCCCATCACCTGCACTAGCTTTATTCATATTGATGATCCCTAAGGCCCACTTGACTTCACATTCCAGATGTCTGGCTCTCTGTGAGTGATCACACGATCATGATTATCTGGGTCTTGAAGATCTTTTTTGTATAATTCTTCAAAGTCCAACTTATGCAGCCTATTAAAAGTCAGAAATATTACTGTGCCAAGAAGTTTCCATTAGTCAAAGTCATAGTTTTTCCAGTAGTCATGTATGGATGTGACAGTTGTGAGAGACTCAATTCCTAGGCAGGTTGATAAGATGTCCAGGGTCCCTGAGAAGGAGAAAGAGGTGTCTGGGGCTCCGGAAGAGGAGACAGGGGTCTGGAATTTTCAAGGAGAAGGAAAGGACAAACTTTTATTTTTTTCCCTACATTATTTAGTCTTAGTAAGGATTATATAACAGCAGTGTATCCTGCTTGAGGACAGTTTCTCCTTCTTGAAAATCTTCTGACTAATCCTGCTTTTTTAAAATGTATATTATGGGAGTGGGCCTGATAAGATCTTTCTATTGTTAGTTGTAATCCTGTCATCTTAAAATGCAAATTGTGGGGTTGAGTCTGATAAGATCTTCACAACCTTGAGACATTCTTTTGATTCATTTGCAATCAGTTTAAAAAAAGTATATAACTCCCTTGCTTAAACTACTGAGGGGGACACTCTCCACTCTCCTTCTGATGTCTGTGTCAGAAGCATTCTCTGTCCCTTTTCATACTTTAGTAAAACTCTCCTACACAAAAGCTCTTGAGCGATCAAGCCTGGTCCTTGGTCTCAAAGATAAATCTTCTTTGGTGATCATGAATCTGACATCGTTCACTGTAAGCTATCAGTTGGACTGTAAAGAAAGCTGAGTGCTGAAGAATTGATGCTTTCGAACTGTGGTGTTGGAGAAGACTCTTGATTCTCCCTTGGACTGCAAGGAGATCCAAGTCATTCCTAAAAGAAATCAGTCCTGAATATTCATTGGAAGGATTGATGCTGAAGCTGAAACTCCACTACTTTGGGAAGAACTGACTCATTGGAAAAGACCCTGATGCTGGGAAAATTGAAGGCAGGAGGAGAAGGGGACAACAGAGGATGAGATGGTTGGCTGGCATCACTGACTCGATGGAAATGAGTTTGAGCAAGCTTTGGGATTTGGTGATGGACAGAGAAGCCTGGCGTGCCTCAGTGCATGGGGTTGCACTATTTGGACACGACTGAGTGACTGAAATGAACTGCCATACAGTGCTCAATTAAAACACAAAATCATATAAAGAAACATTTCAATAGAACTACTGACAATGAAATATAATTAACATTTTCATCAAATATTAGTAAGACTGCTTCCTTCATCTTTTTTTTTTTTTTTTTTTTTTAAATAGGAAATCTAATCAATGGCCGTGTTCAGTGGACTCTAGCGAACCTAACTTCGAGGATTTATATCAGGCACTGTACAAGAGTTTTGCATATAATATTACAATGAATTCTTGCAAGAACTTGAGAAATAAGTATTGCTATTATCTTCAATTTACCAATGAAATTTGACAGCTACAGAGATTAAACATTTTGGCCAAAGTACGAAAACCATTAAATGATAAAGATGATGTTTGAAACCTGCTCTCCCTGAATTTAGTGTCTGTTGTTCTCCAGTATATAATGCTGTCTTTAGAAGCTCTTAAATCTTAGAATCTTCAGTTTCCATTCCTTCTTCCAGTTTTCTAGCTCAGACAACCATCATGTTCTTTTTTTTTTTTTTTTTTTCAATTACTACAAGCACCTTTTTATTGATTTGCTGCCTCCACAACATAAATCTAATCAAGTTATTCACTACTCCACTGTTTAAAACATGTCCAAACAAGACAATTTATTACATGACTCCTGCTTCCTTTTGTAGCCTTAGACTTCAAAACTCCCTAGTTTAGGGGTTGTGCTCTAATTTTGCTTTTTTTTCCTTTGGCTCACTGACAATGTCAGGCTATCTCTTGGCTTGACACTGATGCCTGCATCTTCTCTGTCTCCTTTTCCCATAAAATGCTGTTTTCATGTCCTAACTCAATATCACATCTTACTCAATAGTTGGTCTTACCTGAAAAAGCCTGCTTATGTGCCTGCACCCCAATTGTATTCAGGTAGTCTACAAGCCTCCTTGATCTGAAAGGGAGCATATCAGGGAAGAGGGAAAATTTGCACATTCCTGAGGAGCATCTGTCAATGATAATCTAAAGGGTTTTTCCATTGGTCCACCTGCATGCTCTATTTCCTAATTTCGGGAACTAAACACTGACACTAAGGTTTCTCTGGAGTCCTTAAGCCTGTCTTGTACAATGTCTTTCAGTGGAACTCAAATTCACAGATCCTTGGCTTCCACTGGGTAATAAATCAAAGATTAAACCTAAATACTAATTTAAAAAGAAAAGCAAAGTCTTAATGTCTCCATCATATATTTCACAACTATAAAATCTCATAAATGTCTTTCAAATTAACGTTTAAATTTACTCCTTAAATAGATGTGTTTATGCTTATAATTTAAGCTTCTGTTTACCTTTGAACCAAAACATCTGTATGTTTTCATTAGGAATTCTTAGGGTAACATACATATAAATGAATGAAGTATGTGTTTCTGGTTCATGCTAATGTTATTGATTATGGTAGGCAGAAATTTAAAGATATCTATTTATAAGTTATTCATTCAAACACTAATTAAATAATACTATCAAGAGATTTTGCAGATAAAAATTAAAATCATTAATGTCTCCCTTGAAATAAGGAGAGTGTGAGGCTGCCAGGGTTAATTCCATGACAGGCAGCCTGGACCTAAGTTTTAGCTTTCCCCGAAATGGTAAGATTCCCTACCCCCATCAGGTAACCTGAAGCCAGCCAATCAGTATGCGCCCAGTAAGGGACAAAGGGAAAGCTGAAAAGCCCGCGAAAGCCCAGGTTTGAGAAAGCCCGCGAAAGCTCAGGTTTGAAAAAGCCCGCGAAAGTCTGTACCAATAGAATTGCTTTGTAAACATGTAACCAATCCGCTTAAGCCAGCTACTAATTGATTATGCATGTCTTATAAATTTGTGTAACAGCTTGGGCTCAGGGCTTTTCTGACCCTGCACCACTGTGATGGCAGAGGCAGAAGGCCCTGGCTCGAGTCAGTAATAAACTTCCCTTTTTTTGCGAGTTGCATTGCCTTGGAAGCCTTCTCTCTTCCCGCTCGGGGATTCGGACATCGGGCATAACAGAGAGTATCTTGAATTATCCAGGGGTGTCTGATATAACTACATAGGTCTTTAAAGATAGAAAAATTTTTCTCCAGCAAGTAAGGGAGATGTGTCATAAGATGAAGGTAGAAGAAATGAGGCAAAAGGGAAGGCATTGAAATCTTGAAGATGGTTAAAATGAGGTTATTACTTGGAGACATGCTACCATATGAGATATACAATCTGCATTGAAATGTAATACAAATGAGTGAAACGATAACATTTCTTGTGTTAAAACACTGAGATGTTTTATTCCCCTGTGTATGTGTTCAGGGTTTTCCTTGTTCAGTCAGTAAGTCCTGTCCAACTCTTTACTACTACATTGACTGCAGCATGTCAGGCTTCCTCTCCTTCACAATCTCCCTGAGTTTGCTCAAATTCATATCCATTGAGCCCATGATACCATCCAACCATCTCATTCTCTGATGCCCCTTCTCTCTTGGCCTCAGTCTTTCCCATCATCAGTGTCTTTTCTAATGAGTTGGCTCTTCACATCAGGTGTTCAAAGTATTGGAGCTTCAACATCAGTACTTCCATTGAACCAGGTACATACAGACAAAACCATATGAGCATCAAATGAAATTATTCTAGCTGCAGGGAATCTGGAAGGAATGAAGTAAATGGCAGCCCATGTCTCTATTCTTGTCTGGAAAATCCCATGGACAGAGGAGCCTGGTGGGCTAGAGTCTATGGGATAGTAAAAAAGACAGACACAAATTAGCGACTGAACACCAACAGTTACTCATCTTCACATGCTAGCAAGGCAACGCTCAAAATACTCCAAGCTAGGTTTCAATAGTATGTGAACTGTGACATTCCAGATGTGCAAGCTGGATTTAGAAAAGGCAGAGGCACCAGAGATCAAATTGCCAACATTGGTTGGATTGCAGAAAAAGCCAGGGAATTCCAGAAAATAAACAATATACTTTGGCTTCATTGACCATGCTAAAACTTTTGACTGTGGATCACTACAAGCTGTGGAAATTTCTTAAAGAGATGGGAATACCAGACCACCTTACCTGCCTCCTGAGAAACCTGTATGCAGGTCAAGAACCAACCGAACCAGACATGAAACAATGGACTAGTTTGAAATTGAAAAAGGAGTATGTCAAGGCTGTATATTGTCATTTTGCTTATTTAACTTATATGCAGAGTGCATCATGCAATACGCAGTACTGTATAACTCACATACTGGGATCGGGATTGCCAGGAGAAGTATCAACAATTTCAGATGTGCAGGTGATACCACTCTAATGACAGAAAGTGAAGAACTAAAGAGCCTCTTGTGGAAAGTGAAACAGGAAAGTGAAAAGGCTGGCTTAAAACTCAACATTCAAAAAACTAAGATCATGACATCTGGTCCCATCATTTTATGGCAAAAAGATGAGGAAAAAGTGGAAACAGTGACAGATTTTATTTTTTATGCTCAAAACCACTGCAGATTGTAACTGCAGTAATGAAATTAAAAGACACTTGCTCCTTGGGAGAAAAGCTTTGATAAACCTAGACAGCATCTTAAAAAGCTGACATCACTTTGCTGACAAAGATCCATGTAGTCAAAGCTATGCTTCTTCCAGTGGCCATGTATGGATGTGAAAGTTGACCATAAAGAAGACTGGGCACCAAAGAATTGATGCGTTTGAACCGTGGTGTTGGAGAAGACTCTTGAGAGTCCCTTGGACAGCAAGATCACACCATCTTATCCTAAAGGAAATCAACCCTGAATATTCACTAGAAGGATGAATGCTGAAGCTGAAGCTCTAATACTTTGCCACCTGGTGTGCAGAGCACACTCATTGATAAAAACTCTGATCTGGGAAAGATTGAAGGCAAAAGGAAACACGGTGACAGAGGATGAGATGGTTGGATGACATCACTCAATGGGCATGAGTTTGAGCAAACTCCAGGAGATGATGGTGAAGGACAGGGAAACCCGGCAGGGTGTAGTCCATGGGGGTCAAAGGGTCAGATGAGACTTAGTGACTGAACAACAATCCTTAGGAGTTCAGTGAATAATCCCATAGAAAGATATATAAGAAAAAATTTGGCTTATAGTCATTGCGATTTCCTTTTGACTGGTAAAGTAAATATAACAAGGCTGAAAGATGCAAGCATGATGGATCCCTTTGGTGTTGAGTTTAAGTGTCACTATGAGTATCTCTATGATAAGCAGAACCAAGATCAAAAATGGCAGACCTCGGGAATATACATTTGAGTAATATCACAGTTGAAACAAAATGCCTGTGAGAATATGACTGAGAAAGAAGAAGGAATCAAGGGTTGGAGGTATTGATGTTAAAAGATGTAAAAACAAAACACACAAGAAATCCATAGAATGTGTAGAGTGAATTTAAAAAGATTAATGTATTATTATTATTACTGTAGAAAACAAAAGCCACAAATTATATTTTAAAAGCCAGAAAAAGGAAAAAAAAAAAAAAGAAGAAAGATAATTCTAAAGGTGGGATATATATCAAAACAGGAAGATAATGATATAAATTGTCCATGTATTGGAAAAACAGACTGACAGTAACAATCTCCTCTTGTTATGGTAAAAAAAAAAAAAAAAAAAAAGTATCTAAAAAGCAGAAGAGAGAGGAAAAATAAGGTAACTAACAGAAAGAGGAGTAAAACAATAGAGATAGAAAGACAGAAAGTTTGTAACTACCCTGAAGGAAATATTGAAATCTGGTTTTATGCAGGAGAAAAATGAAAGGTAAATGTGTTTCATTTAAACAAATATTGACTTTATAAAGCAATAGGAAACCAGGTAGGATTTAAAATATAGACTTAATTAAAACTCAGAAGTAATAGAATATTCTTGTGGAGGAAGAAATGAAGGGTCAGCTTGCAAAGAGAGTAAAAGGTTGCAATCAATATGACTCTGATACTTTAATATGTTTAACCTCTAATGAAACCATTACTATAAAACAGTTACAAAACAATGGGTGTAAGATACAAACAAATACAGGGAATAAATCAGAATCACAGGAAACAATACAAGATAAGCAAGCAAAAATAGAAATATATATCAGAAGATAAAAATAACACATATTAAAATAACAGATTTAAATTTACTCATGTTAATAATTGTATTATTTGGAAAAGACTGCATGTACCAATAAAAAAGATTCTCAGAATTGGAAAAAAAAATGCTGAATTAATTACCAGAGAAGCATCAAAACGTGAATTTAGAGAATGCTTGCAAGGAAAACAAAGAAGAGGAATATTCCATGCAAGCATTAATCTATTGCTATGTTAATACCAAATTAAAAAACGTAAGCCACAAATATATTACAAGATAAATGAAATATTTCATGTTGATAATAAAATCAATTCTCAAGATAATATAGCAAGTCTGTCAGAATTTAATACAATTTAATGTGTACAACTGAATAATTTACAGAGTAATGTGAAAAAGAGACAAATCCACAATAACAGCAATTTCTCAGTAACTAATAAAATATTCAGATAAAAAAATGCAGTTTCAAAATGCTGATATATATTCTTTATCCATAGATTGAGAAATAACTAAGTAAATAATAGACTCTCTCTTTAAGTTTAGAAATTAAAACATGAAACACTAGAATAATTCACAAATCATAAACCCATAGTGGAATTAGAAAGCATATGTAAATGAGTTATGCCAACATAGTACAAGTGATGACATGTGGGGTGACCTAAAGCAGTGTAAAAATAAAAGCAGCCTTAAATATCAATAATAGTCTTCCCTATAGCGCAAACAGTAAAGAATCTGTGTGCAATGCAGGAGACCTGGGCTCGATCCCTGGGTTGGGAAGATCCTCTAAAGACGGGAATGGCAACCCACTCCAGTATTCTTGCCTGGAGAATTCCATGGACAGAGGAGCCTGGCAGGCTACAGTCCATGGGATTGCAAAGAGCCAGACATGACAGAGCAACTAACACTAATTATCAATAATAGCTTTTAAAATTGATAGCAATTGGGTATAGTAAAATTTAGCCATATTTTTACCTCCCATGTTCTTTCTGTCTAAAGGGTACACCTTGGTTTTCAGCTTTACCTTCCATACAATTAGTATAGTGACAAAGATCTCTCTCACCTGAATTTTCAAAGTTTAAATATCACGTTTACTCTTTTGTGTCTGAACCTTCACATTTTAATACTGGGATGGTGACATATCCTGTTGCTGTTTTTGTGGTTGTTCAGTCCCTAAGTCGTGTCCAACACTTTGCGACCCCATGAACTGCAGCCTGCCAGGCTTGCCTGTCCCTCACTATTTCCTGGAGTTTGTTCAGACTCATTTCCATTGAGACAGTGATCCAGCCCAACTATCTCATCCTCTGTCATCCTTTTCTCCTTCTGCCTTCAATCTTTCCCAACATCAGGGTCTTTTCCAATGAGTCAGCTCTTCCCATCACATGGTCAAAGTATCAGAGTTTCAGCCTCAGAAATACCCCTTCCAATGATTATTCAAGATTGATTTCCTTTAGGATTGACTGGTTTGGTCTCCTTGCTGTCCAAGGGACTCTCAAGAGTCTTCTCCAGCATCACAGTTCAAAATCTTTAGTTCTTTAGCACTCATCCTTCTTTATGGTCCAACTCTCACATCAATACACGACTGCTGTAAAACCATAATTTTTGCTGGCAAAGTGATATCTGCTTTTTTTAATATGCTCTCTAGATTTGTCATAGCTTTTCTTCCAAGAAGCAAGCATCTTTTAATTTTGCGGCTAAAGTCACCATCCACAGTGACTTTGGAGCCCAAGAAAATGAAACCTGTTACTGTTTTCACTTTTTCCCCATGAATTTGCCATAAAGTGATGGGATTGGATGCCATGATCTTTGTTTTTTGAATGTTGTTTTAAGCCAGCTTTTCACTCTCCTCTTTCACCTTAATTCCTCTTCACTCTCTGTCATTAGGGTGCTGTCATCTGCATATCTAAGGTTACTGATATTTCTCCTGGCAATATTGATTCCACCTTGGGATTCATCCCACCCAGTATTTTGCATGATATTCTCTGCATATAAGTTAAATAAGCAGGGTGACAATATACAGCCTTGCATACTCCTTTCCCAATTTTAAACCAGTCCATTGTTCCTTGTCCAGTTCTAAGTGCTTCTTTGTTGCCTGCATACAGGTTAATCAGGAGGCAGGTAAGGTGATCTTGTATTCCAATATCTTTAAGAATTTTCTATACTTTATTGTGATCTACACAGTCAAAGGCTTTATTTTAGTCAATGAAGCATATGTACATGTTTTTCTGGAATTCCCTTGCTTCTTCTATGATTCAGAGGGTGTTAGCAATTTGATCTCTGGTTCCTTCTGCCTTTTCTAAATCTAGCTTGTAGTTAGATGCTAATGGCTCCCAACTAGATAACAGAATTAAAAATTATTAACTGATTTCATGGAATTGAGGGGGGATAAATTAAATGAAGATGCTAGTCAGTTAGTGTAAATTCCAGGAACAAAGTCAATGGACAATGCTTAACCTGACCTTGATACATGTAATATCAGTCTTGACCTTCCCCCTTACTTTTACCTTATACTTCCTGATCATCTAACTGTATTTTACAGTTCTCTCTCCTGCTCTCAGAGAGAGAATTGAACTAAATCTTTCATGAAGCTCTTCCTAGGCCTAAAGCTGCATGAAGTAATATGAACCTACTTCAAAATGTGTACAGCATGTGTGTGTTTGAATGTCCTCCAATTACTAGTTACATTACTATGGTCAATTATACTTGGCAATTGTGCTTAATCGAAGATGAAAGCCCATTAGGTTTTTAATTTAAAAGCCATAGGTAAAGCTATTCTAAAAATCCTATTTGAATCACAGATTGGTGATGTTTCTCTCTGTGCTGGGATTTTATGGTACATTAAACTGCTCATTCATGTAATTAGAACAATAACTGGATGAGCTGTTGTACCAGGTGATACATAATAGCACCTCCCATTTATCTCTACTATGACTTAGATTATGAACATGAAGTCGCCTTTGAAAATGCTCAGGGTAAAATGATTTTGAATAATGAATGAGCGAAGAAATATTTTTCTCCTCTTAAACATTCCCATAAGGTGTGGGTTGCACCATCACCTTGCCAAGGACAGGGGTTGCTAGTTTCTGTAGACCCTCCCTTCCTATTTTCTCCAATACACTATGTTTGTATAAGTGGGCACATTCTGCTTCTTAAATTGTTCTGACACCCGCCACCTCCTCTCCATCACTGGTGGTCGACCGTGGGTCACGTTCTGCTCTCATGCAGTTTCTTCACACTCGTCTTCTTCCCTGCTGATACACTGATCTTCACCTTGACACACTCTGGTTTAAAGCACTTCTGATGATCTGCGAACTGAAGGCTAACTCCAGATGATTAGCATCAATTCCAAACCTTGATTCCTCTTTTTGCTCAACCATATTTCTCACAAGTCATGCTACTCATATTGCTGAGACTTTAACCACTCTTGACTCTGATTCTGTGTTTACATAGAATGGCAAAGACACACTAAGATATTTAATCTTATACTTAAATTCAGCATTTAAAGAATCTATGTGGTATGCTTCTGCCTGGTCCTGTCATATCAAGTTTTTATGAAACGAACATTGATTTCCCCTTAGTGTTTTCACACTGACTGTTGTGCAGAGAATGGACAATGGGGTTGTAGTAAAGTAAAGCCGTAAGGAAATCATGTAATTACTCTCTTTGTAGGTTATTCATCTGAGTAGAAGCCATAAATACATATCAAAAAGACAAACCAGTTCAGTAGGCATATATATTTTTTAACTGCATTCAGTTCAGTTGTATCTGACTCTCTGTGACCCCATGGACTGCAGCACACCAGGCTTCCCTGTCCATCACCAACTCCCAAAGCTTACTCAAACTCAAGTCCATTGAATTGGTGATGCCATCCAGCCATCTCATCCTCTGTCATCCCCTTCTCCTCCTGTTTTCAATCTTTCCCAGCATCAGGGTCTTTTCCAATGAATCAGTTCTTAGCATCAGGTGGCCAAAGTATTGGAGTTTCAGCTTCAACATCAGTCCTTCCAATGAATATTCAGGATTGGTTTCCTTTAGGATGGACTGGTTGGATCTCCTAGCAGTCCAAGGGACTCTCAAGAGTCTTCTCCAACATCACAGTTCAAAAGCAGCAATTCTTTGACACTCAGCTTTCTTTATAGTGCAACTGTCACATCCATATATGACTACTGGAAAAACCATAACTTTGACTAGATGAATCTTTGTTGGTGAAGTAATGTCTCTGCTTTCTAATATGCTGTCTAGGTTGGTCATAACTTTTCTTCCAAGGAACAACCATCTTTTAATTTCATGGCTGCAGTCACCATCTGCAGTGATTTTGGAGCCCCCCAAAAAATAAAGTCTGTCACTGTTTCCATTGTTTTCCCATCTATTTGCCATGAAGTGATGGGACCAGATGCCATTGCATATTTTAACACAATTCTTGTAGCATTATTTGTAATTATTTTGTCTTCATCAGGTTATACCCATTTCCAAATATATTAATGATAATCATCAGTATACTTAAAATGAGCTATATTTTACATTTGATCTCTAACAATTTTATTATGCCATCACTTTAACCAAAACATATGCTTTATAATAATATAGCTACATTTACAACTATGTATACAGGCTTATATGTTACCCTCTTCATTTATGTTTGGAACAATGATGTATTTGCCACAGTGAGAATGCCTCTACATATATGTAATTTTGCATGGTCACTCACCCTGTGATAAATATATATAAAACATTGTTCTGTGCATGAAGTTTTCAGGCTATCACATCAATAGAGTACTATTTTAATAAATGATTTTAAACAAGTGTCATAAGGAATAACTTGATTATACATATATCAATATAAAAAAGCTCTCAAATTGTAAAATCCTAAAACCTCAAATTAAATTCACATTAAAAATCAATTTTTATTATAAATAAAACCAATGAAGCCTATTGTTTCAACAAATATTTTGATGAAGTTAAACCATGTATGTCCAAACCATGTGAAAGTGAGAGTGAAGTCACTCAGTCATGTCCGACTCTTTGCGACCCCATGGACTGTAGCCTACTATGCTCTTCTGTCCGTGGAATTTTCCAGGCGAGAGTACTAGAAAAATTGACATTTCCTTCTCTAGAGGATCTTCCCGACCCAGGGATCAAACCTGGACTTCCCGTATTGTAGGCAGACACTTTACCGTCTGAGTCACCAGGGAAGTCATAAATATTTTAATGAAGTTAAATTATGTATATCCAGACCATATATGACAGACTAAATCTGATGTTAGCAGAGAACTATTTTCCCATCTTTTTGAAAATTGTTTGAAAGGTATTTTTTTAAAATATGTCTTCCTTAAATTTTTTTTCCATTTATTTTTATTAGTTGGAGGCTAAGTACTTTACAACATTGCAGTGGGTTTTGTCATACATTGACATGAATCAACCATCGAGTTACACGTATTCCCCATCCCGATCCCCCCTCCCACCTCCCTCTCCACCGACTCCTCTGAGTCCTCCCAGTGCACCAGGTCCGAGCACTTGTCTCATGCATCCAACCTGGGCTGGTGATCAGTTTCACCATAGATAATATACATGTTTCGATGCTGTTCTCTCGAAACATCCCATCCTCACCTTCTCCCAGAGTCCAAAAGTCTGTTCTATACATCTGTGTCTCTTTTTCTGTTTTGCATATAAGGTTATTGTTACCATCTTTCTAAATTCCATATATTTGTGTTAGTATACTGTATTGATCTTTATCTTTCTGACTTACTTCACTCTGTAAAATGGGCTCCAGTTTCATCCATCTCATTAGAACTGATTCAAATGAATTCTTTTTATGTCTTCCTTAAATTTTTATGGGATACTGTAAACTAGTACAGTAAGTCCTCTACTGCAAAAAAGTTCTGTTTTGAGGGCAAGTTCCTAAGTCCAATTTGTTTGTAAGTCCAATAAAGTTAGCCTAGATACCCAACTAACACAATCAACTATTTAGGACTGTAAGGTCATAGGTTTGTAATATTTTTCACACAAGCAATACATAAAAACAAACACAAAAAATAAAACATTTTCAATCTTACAGTACAGTACCTTGAGACATACAGTGCATACAGTATGTTGTATGTACAACATACAAACATTAGCTGGCATACAGGGGCTGGCAGCATGTCAACAGGCAAGGAGAGCTGCTGACTGGAGGAGGGAGGGGAGGTGGGAGATGGCAGAGCTGAAGGGTCATTAGCAATAGGAGACAGAGGGTAAGCTGCAATTTCATTTAGGCCTGACCTTGATGGCACAGGATCTTTCTGGAACTATCTGCATGTTCACATCTTTGAAAGTGAGCAATTGAAGGTTTGTGTATGGGGATATTACTGTAGTTGTGCCATATGCTACATTCCATATATACAATTTAAGTATCTTTTTTTAGAAGGAGTTCAGTCTTCATGATGCTTTCTCCAATTTTACTTTGTATTTAATACCATGTACTATATGTTAATATTGACATATATAAACTTTCATACGGCAAGTTGCTCTATAACACAAGGAGCCCAGCTCGGTGGTCTGTGATGACCTAGAGGGTTGGAATGGGGGATTAGGTGGAGTGGGGGAGTGGAGGGGAAGCTCAAGAGGGAGGCGATACATGCATACATAGAGCTGATTCACTTAGCTGGACAGCAGAAACTCACACAACATTGTAAAGTAATCATAATAAAAAAAAAAAAAAAGAAAGAAAGAAAGAGAGAGAGAAAGAAGAAAGAGAGAGGAAAGGCTCTGCCTGCTTTAGCCATCCCTCACTTAGACTGTGCCACTTCAGTTCCAGCTTGGCTTTCTCAATCCTCTATCCCGAGATAAAATGATCTTCTGGCAACCGTAACTGAATCCTTGGAACACAGTGAATTTAACTGCTAGGGCTTTAAGCAAAGCTTATAATGAAGGAAAAAAGTTGAAATACTTTATGCATTATTGCTCTTTTGCCTGAATGCATGTTAGGAATTGATGGGTTATGTTATTTGCTTTTAACTTCCTATCTTCTAACTGCCAGAGAAGACCACCCTGATATCTCAATAAGGAAAAACTATAATTAGAGAAGCACTTTAGTAGGACAAGCAGATATTTGCAACCAGCAAATGAGTCAGGATTTCACTCGAGTGCCTCTAATCTCTGAGGTCTGTCAGTCAAGAAAAAGTTGCTGTCATTTTATCCGTCTTCCCATTTTTTCCCAGGCTCCCCTGGTGGATCAGACAGTAAAGAATTTGCCTGCAAAGTAGGAGGCCTGGGTTCAATTCATGGGTGGGGAAGATCCCCTGGAGAAGGGAATAGCTACCCACTCCAGTATTCTTGCCTGGAAAACCCCATGGACAGAAGGGACTGGTGGGCTCCAGTCAATGGAATCACAAAGAATCAGACATGATTGAGCCTCTAACACTTTCTTTTTTTCCACCATATAAAAAAGGGAAGAAGCCTGCTAAGAGTGGCAGCTGGAGATAATCCCCCATTTGGAGATTTGCTTTTGAATTTGAAAAAGTTACTGGACACATCCCTTTCCAAAAATAAGTTATTGGCTTGGTAACGAGTTCTTGCTGAAATCAAATGCCCAACCCAGAGACACTTCCCCAGCCTGACAAAGCAATTTCAGACTCTATAACTGACAAAGAAGTTTATAAATGTCTCCCTTCTCAGTAGGATATGGTATAAGGAAGAATGCAGTTGGCTTGGCCCCAGACTCATCTCAGTTTTGTTTTAGAATATGGCAGCCCCCACTCATCTTTCTTAATCTTAGGTGTGACTCTGGCCTTTTGATTTTAAAATTATATGCTACGTGATTGAGAACATGAAATGATTACCTAGCAGCTGCCCTCATAGTCAGCAATATTTTTTTTTTTTTCATTTTTAGCTTGTTTTCCTCCATTTAAAACTTGGAATAAAAATTAAAGATGATTGACTTAATGTTTCTTAAATTACTCTAAAGTCAATGATTTGAATTGTTATTTGAAAGAGATGGGGACATAAAATGGAAATTGTATCTGATGATAAGACAAATCTTGGTTGAAGCTTTTGAAGGCTTGTTACTGGATCAAATGATATGGAAATAGCTTTATTGGTTGGCGATCATTCATCCACTCATCCCTTTGATGAACATCTGTAGTGTGCAATATAACATATAACCCATGATAAACATGGGGATGGATAAGTTATAGCCCTTATTTCAAGGAACTTACAATCAAATATGAAATACAGAATTGAAAGAAGTATTGCATAATTGGCTATACTAAAATGTGGTATGATTTATTGAACGTATGTGTAATATCCAATCTTAATCAAATTAATATTAAATACATCAAGGAACATCTTCTTTAACCATGTCTAAAAGATATAAGTAACAATATAAGGAGGTTCAATCTGCTTAATGAGAGATATATTCAGAGTAGTGGTGTCCCAATTTTTTTTCCATTGACTGTGACAGAACATGTACATGAATTCTTTTTTTTTTTTTCTCTTTATCAATTCATTGCTAGGATTTGTCAGGGAGGAACATTTCTAGATCTACTTTTGATTGCTTTGAATTGTAGCTAGCTACAGATGCAATTAAGGATTTCATCATTTTGCAAGGAGCAATAGGAACAATAACCATTCCCCAATATATCAAGTCTAATCCACAGACACCTTGAATATGTCAGGTTATATGGCAAAAGGAAGTTGAGGTTGCAGCTGAAATGAAGGTTATCAATCAGCTGACCTTAAATAGAAAAGGCATCCTGCATTATCTATTTGAGTGCAATGTAATCCCAAAAGTCCTTAAAGTGGAAGCAAGCAGCAAAAGAGGAGACTTGGTTGAAGACGTGATTACAGAAGAAAAATCAGGGATAAACAACACTGATTTAGCTTTGCAGATGGAATAAGTGAGTCACAGAAGAATGGGTTTTCTAGAAGTTGGAAACACAGAGAAATTGATTCACTTTCAGAGGTTCCTGAAAGAAAGGCTTTTAGCATAGTGAGACCCTTTTAGAACTATAAGGCAATATATTTGCATCATTTTAAGTCACTGAATTTCTGATCATTTGTTGCAGCAACCATAGAAAAGGAGAGAGTTTTGTAAGTTTCTATAAAGAGAAAAATTTGAAGCCTGGTGGCAGGTAAGTATATAGGACTATTCAGAAAGCTCATAAGAATGTTATTAATACTTTTGTTGATGAAATCACTATAGAAGAAAATAGAATTCTTTGAGAGAAGTTTCTCTAATATAATAATATATTCTGCTCAATGACACATGGGCTTAATTCAAAGCTAAATGTATTGGCCAGCCAATGGCAAAGAAATGTACTTTGAATAATAACCTATAAGCACAAGTTTTAAAGTTGGATTTAAGTGACCTGTCAAACACTCAGCAATTTGCAGTGTCTTCTGTTATTACAGAATTTAACTGGATTCTGATCAAAACTTCAGGAATAGAAAAATAGATTTTGAGGTAAAAGCCTCACAATACATCATGAGTTTGTTTTCTTTTGAAATATTTTTAGGTGTAAAACTGACGCTGTGTTGTAAGTAGCGTCACTGCAACTTGCCAGAAAGGGAAGAGAAAGGGGAGAGGTCCGCCTGTTAATTGAGGTTTAAGAGCAGTCTTAGTGCCACTGTCTCAACTCGTCCCACCTTCTCCCTCCCCAGCTGGGTCCCCAAGTCTCTTTTCTATATCTTATGTAGAATAGAGAACCAGTGGGAAGTTGATATATAACATAGAAGCTCAGCCCGGTGCTCTGTGACAACCTAGAGGAGTTTGAGGGAGGAGGAGACATGTGTATACCTAAGCCTGATTCGGGTTGTATGGCAGAAACCAACACACCACTCTAAAGCAATTATACTCCAATTAAAAATGAGTTAAAAAAAAAAAAGAACACCTCAGTAATATTAATTTTTGCAGTGATGAAATCCAATATTTTGCTGTCATAAAATCACAGCGTAGCTATTAAAAACAATCTTTCTTTCTTTGGTTATAAGGCACATGTCTTGCTCTGTATGTATGAATCTTACTAGCTTCTAAACTTTTCCCCTCAAATTTATTTTATGATATGTTTCTGGACAGTGTAATATGTTTAGGAACGCTACTAGTATTATTATAGTAAATGAGACTATGCCACTAAATGTAGTACATATGATTATTTCTATAATATTACCTTCATGGATATTATGACAAAGGAAACCAGTACAGCTATGCAAATTGTCAATGCACCTGGTGGGGGGGGGGATCTTTTTTGTAAACCAGATTGTAGCTATTGCTTGTTATGGCATTTGAAGCTGATGACCTGAAATTTCATTGCTGTTAGGACTGCAAGTATTAGTTATTACAACAAAACTTTAGCTGAGAAATAAACAAATATCTGTCTCCTCTTACCTTCCTGCATAGCCCACGAATTGTAACAATATTTATCAGGGCCTCGGAGTTATGTCCTGGATAAAAATAGAGCATCTTCCATCTTTACCTTTCATGAGGTCACCGTCTACAAGGTGATTTTTAAAAGTTTTGTGGATACTTTGAATGTCAGTAAATGTCATTTCAATATTTTTTCAAGTTAATCTGAAGAGTAAGAAGACTACATATTCTGTTTGTGTGACCTGGCCTGAGAACTGATCCTTTCATGACCTGTTTTAAACTTGTTCTTAGTGTGGAATGAGTCAGCAGTGGGGAAAGGGAGAGAAAATGCCAATAAATTTGTTAGTAGTGAGAACAAAGGATGTTATGTTCCAAAAGAGACAAATTTTGCTATCGTGTGCATTTTTCTTAATTTGAATTGTATTTCTAGTTGTCAGGATGTGTTTTTGGATATAGAATAAAAGTGGGAAAAAAATGTAAAATAAGTGAAAGACAAGTGATAAGTGCTCGGGGCTGGTGCACTGGGATGACCCAGAGGGATGGGATGGGAAGGGAGGTGGGAGTGGGGATCGGGATGGGGAACACATGTAAATCCATGGCTGATTCATGTCAATGTATGGCAAAAACCACTACAATATTGTAAAGTAATTAACCTCCAACTAATAAAAATAAATAAATAAATAAATAAAATAAGTGAAAGAAAAAGTAAAAAAATAAAAATTATTAAGACTTTTGTGTTTCCTCTAAGAAAAAATCATTTTGTGGTTTAATTTAAAGTCCTCCTCCTAACACTGAAAAAGTCATATTTTTGTATCTTAAATCCATATACTTCAGAAGATTTCAAAGACCCTGTCTAAAGTTTAAATTTATCTCTCAAATAAAATTTATATTTTTTTTTGTTTGTAAAATAATTTATGATTCAACTACTTTCACATTTATACTATTGATATGACATTAGGAGAACAACATCTGTGTGAAATGTAATCATATAATAGGATGCATGGTTAAATTTGCCACTGGGAAACTGGTGGTAAAAAAAGTTTAACATTTTTGAAAATACAAAATGAGGCATATGTAATTCTTCACGTAAAAAGAAAAAATACTTGTATTAGAGTATTCTGATGACTTTGCTCCAGTCACATAAGGCTTGCTTTACAATAGAATTAAGTCAAAATTCATTTTGGGAGAAATCATAAATAGTTTCAATTCTGAAAATTATTAACCATAATTAATTATATTGTTATCAATAAACCATTCTGAGGCGTTTGCTTCCTTTGGAGGCCACATTGCAAGTGTTTAATTTAGAATAAAGGATACATAAAATGTGACTTAATAAAGTTCTTTGAAACAATGTCTCTAGGAGGAAGCATCTTTAGTTTTCACAGAGGAAACATGATTTGAGAGATTATGTCTATGTTAAACTGCGTATCTACTATAAAGTCTCTTTAATTATCTCTTTTCAGTCACAGGGATAGATGCCACAGCAGGCTAGTTCTCTAATCCCCAAAACCTCATGAGGTAAATAATCTCACCTGTGAGGTGTTTGGAGTGATCAGTGACTTCTTGGTCCACAAAATGATAATTTTGTGCATGCTCTGTAACAGATATATATATCTGCTCAACAACAGATATAGACATTGCTTTTGTGTTGCAGAAGGTAAGAAATGATATTGAAGGCACAGACATAAAATAGTTCAGTTTTAATAAATAAATACATGTTCAGCACTGTTAAAGTAGTCAGAAACATAAACTTAAATATTTTGCCCTGTGGTCTGTGTGCTAAATCGTGTACAACTATTTGCAGTCCTTTGGACTATAACCCACCAGGTTCCTCTGTCCATGGGATTTTTTAGAAAAGAATACTGGAGTGGTTTGTCATTTTCTCCTCCAGGGGATCTTTCTGACCCGGGGAATGAACCCATGTCTCCTGCATCTCCCACATTGGCAGGCGGATTCTTTACCTGTTGTGCCATCGGGGAAGCCCTGTGGAGAATACAAAACAGAGACAAAGCATCATTCTCTTCCATCACATCTGAGATATCATCTTCTGCCTTAAAACCCATCAATTTCAACCATAGTATTGGTGATAAAAACAAGCTGGAACTTTTAAAGTGTTTATTAATACTAGAATGTCTATCTTAAACTTTAGTCCTTGACCTTTTACTGAATTAAACAGGTATGAGAAAAAATAGAAAAAAATGTTAGAAAATGTGAGCACCCAAGATTTGGCATGGAACATATGGTAGAGTAGTAGGGATTTGGAATAAAGATGGCTATGTGAACAAAGTAGGTATAACCGTCTTGCAGCCAGTGGTCCTGAGAACGGAGCTGGCCATTACTGCCACATTGCTGCTGGTCTGAAGAGCACCCTGTGATACAGAAACTTCAGCTTTCATCACCACTGGATCTACTGACCACCTTCAGCCAGGACCTCAGTCTCTACCTCTTTCTTGTTATTATGAATGAGCTATCCATCTATCCACATTTCTAGAAATTCTCTAAATTCTCAGTTTTGAAGGTCATCCCTTACATTCCTTATTAAGGACAAAAGTCCTAGTTCATTATCTCTTTCTCTTAGGTTTCTCCAACCAGCTAAAAATAAGTTATAGTTTATCAAGTAGAAAAACAGAGATATAAATGATCAAAACCTCTATACCCCAATGTTCTATATATTTTCCTCATTTTCACAGGAAAGGAGAAACTCCTTTATTTTATAAAGGAATATCCACAATCACTGCTTCAGTTTTCTTATTCTAATTCTCTTCTTTTAAACCACAATCCATTGGAACTTCATCCTTTGTTGTTCGGTCCCTACATCGTGTCCGACTGTTTGTGACCCCCTGGACTGTAACATACAGGCTTCCCTGTCCTTCACCAGCTCCTGGAGTTTGCTCAGACTCATGTCCTTTGAATCAGTGATGTTATCTATGCAAGAAAGATTGCTGGTCAACACCACCCATGACCTCTACATTTCAATGCATACTTTGTTGGGCTCAAGTTACTCACCCTAACACCACTCTTAATCACCACTGACCAAACTCTCTTGGTTTAATTTCCTCACTTGCTTATAGGGCCATCATGATCTCAGTTTTCCCTCCATGTCACTGTTCAAATATCCAAAATCCTCCTCACTGGACTCTTGTCTTTGTGGTTCTTATGTATTACATGCTGAGGGCTCATACTTCACTCCTATATAATCATATACAGACACGATGATCACTGACCTTCTGCTTGTCAATGACACACATGTATATCTTTGACTCTTCTTTTCTGAACCAAGACTTTCATACCTTACAGAACATCTCCACATGAGTGTTTGATAAATATCACATAACATACATTCTCATAGTAAGATGATGCTATTTTCCAATAAGCTCTATTTATTCTTTATTCTTCTGTCTTTTAACTCTCTATCTAATATATAATACTTTGTCAGACTTCTTCATAGAAACAGAGTCAAATATATATATATATATATATATGTGTGTGTGTGTGTGTGTGTGTGTATAATTTGCTCTCCTGATGGCTCAGGAAATGAAGAGTCTGCCTCCAATGTAGGAGACCTGCATTCGATCCCTGGGTTGGGAAGATCCCCTGGAGATGGGAACCCACTTCAGTATTCTTGCCTGGATAATTCCATGGACAGAGGAGCCTGGCAGGGTATAGTCCATGGGATCCCAAAGAATCAGACATGCATGAGAAACTAACACTTTCACTTCACTTTCATTTATGAAAATGGATATTCATATATATGAATATGACACATTTATGATACATGTACAAAGAGATTGATCATGAAGTATTGGCTCACACAATTATGGAGAATGAGAAGTCCCATGATTTGCCCGAGGCAAGCTGCAGATCAAGGCAAGCTGATGGCATCGTTTGAAGGCCTGAGCCCTGGAAAGCCAAATGAGGAGGATTCCAGTTTCAGGGCTTCTCTGAAGGTTTGAGAACCAGCAGTGCTGAGGGAAGAAGATGGAAGTTCTTCCATCTCATGCAGTCACACAGAGAGAGTGAATCCTCCCATCTTCCACATTTGGTTCTATCTAGGCACTCAAGAGACTGGATGATACCCAGGCACATGGGAAAGAGGCAGCCACATTACTCATTCTACAGCCCCAAATGCTAATCTCATCAGAAACACTCACACACTTGCTCAGAAATAATGTTTAACCACATATCTGAGCAACTTGTGACCCAGTCAAATTGATACATAACATTAACTACCATGCACTCCATTTGCCTCTTCCTTCCAATATAGCCTTAATAGGGATACTCTTTCCTTCTGTTTCAACCACCTTAAGATAATGGCTTAAGCTTCCATTATCTATCAGCAAGCCAAGGACCAACAATTGAAAACTATCCTTCCTGGCTCCTATTTTTGAAGATCCACCCACCACACCAAACAGGACTTTTCACATAGCAGTCAAAAATAAACATAAAGAAAATAGCTACATTAAAATCATCCAGTGTGTTTCGAATGCATTTATAATAAAATTCAAGCACCAGACCCTGATCTAAAAAGGCTAATGAGGTTTGGCACAGGTTTCTGGCTCTCACACCACCTCCTACCATTTTCCTTCTAATTGACTACTTTTCAATCACAATAGTTGTGTGTTTCTGTGTGTTTATTGGCCCTTGATTTTATCAAGATTCTCTCCAGATTACCAATAACCTCCACACAATTAGTCTTTATTTCTTACAGCACTTATCATAATATTTACTTGCTCATTAAAGTTCTCCTTTGTTTATTGTCCATTTTCCACACCAATATTATGTCCATGTGAGCAATGATCTCTTCTGCTATATACATTGTCATATCCCACAATGCTGAAAGAATACATGGCAGACATTATGTTCTTGGGCATGAAAATCACTGCAGATGGTGACTGCAGCCATGAAATTAAAAGACTCTTGCTCCTTGGAAGAAAAACTAGGACAAACCTAGACAGTGTATTAGAAAGCGTAGACATTACTTTGCCTACAAAAGTCTGTATAGTCAAAGCTAAAACTATTCAAGTCATCATGTATGGATGTGAGAGTTGGGCCACAAAGAAGGCTGCGAGCTGAAGAATTGATACTTTTTGCACTGTGGTGCTGGGCAGTAAGGAAATCAAACCTAAATGAAATCAACCCTGAATATTCATTGGAAGGACTGATGCTGAAGCTGAAATTTCAACACATTGTCCACTTGAAATGAAGAGATGACTCATTAGAAAAGACCCTGATGTTGGGAAAGATAGAAGGCAGGTGGAGAAGGGGATCTCAGAAGATGAGATGGTTGGATGGTGTCACTGACCCAATGGACCTGAGTTTGAGCAAACTCCAGCAGTTGATGAAGGGCAGGGAAGCATGGCATGCTGCAGTCCATGTGGTTGCAAAGAGACAGACATGATTGAGCAACTGAACAGCAACTATAGGAGAATAAATGAACATTTTTTTCTGATGTTCAGACCAATTGAACTTACTATTCTGGATTTAGAAATATGTGTTGTGGCTGTTTAGTCACTAAGTCCTGTACAATTCTTTTGTGATCCCTGCTAGGCTCTTCCATCCATGGGATTCTCCAGGCAAGAATACTGGAGTGGGTTGCCATTTCCTTCTCCAGGGCATCTTCCTGACACAGGGATCGAACCCAGGTCTCCTGCATAGCAGACAGATTCTTTACCATCTGAGCCACCAGAGGCCTTCATATAAGCTATATGAATATAAACATCAAACAAGCTATATGAATTGATAAGTATTCTTTTTTCAAAGATTCTACAAAATTCCAAATAAGCTGATGATTATCTCCAGTTTGTGTAAGAGACCTGATCAACTTGGCAGCAATGATAATTTATCTTAGTTTAATTTATGCCTTACCTTTCATTTGTAAAGTTGATTTTTCATTGGAAAATTACTTGGATTTAATGATCTGTATAGAAGCCTCCTAAATGTAGGAGTAGTAAATTTTAACATAACCGTTGTGCAAAAATGTAACTATTATATGAAGTTTTATGAAGAAACCAAACCAACACTCTATCCTAAATTAATTCAAAGTCCCACAACCACGTGTTTTTCACTTTAAGTTCTTATAGTTTTAATGCTTCATCCATTCACAAATGTATGGGTATACTAATTTTCACTAAATCATTAGCTTATACACAAATGTTGATATTTTTCAAATATTCATTGGTAAACTATTTTTATCTTAATGTCATTTCTAAAGAATGAGAATCACTGAGTCTATCATTGTTAGATATATTTCTCACTTACTATTTTCTCTTAATGCTTAAAAAGACTTCCCAGGTGGCTCAGACAATAAAGTGTCTGCCTACAATATGGGAGAACAGCATTCAATCCCTGGGTCGGGAAGATCTCCTGGAGAAGGGAGTGGCAGCCCTCTTCAGTATTCTTGCCTGGAAAATCCCATGGACAGAGGAGCCTGTTAGGCTACAGTGCATGGGGTTGCAAAGAGTTGGACAAGACTGAGTGACTTAACTTTAACTTTATTTTCTCTTCATGCTTAAAATAAGTCAAAATAATGAAAAGAATCATAGGATTTCATGTTAATTAGTGAAAAGTAATATAAAGAAAAACATACTCTAAAATGGACAACCTGACATAAAGTCAATATTTATTTAGATAATAGACAAAATAGCAAATATTACAATTTAGTGGTGAAGTTGTGTCCAACTCTTTGTGACCCCATGGGCTATAGAGTCCTTGGAATTCTCCAGGCCGGAACACTGGAGTGTGTAGCCTTTCCCTTCTCCCAGGTATCTTTCCAAGCCAGGGATCGAACCCCGGTCTCCTGCATTGCAGGCAGATTCTTTACCAACTGAGCTATCACATTTATCATAAGTTATGTTTCATTTTTACTTTTGCCTATTATTAAAGTAACAGAGGGTTGTCTTTTATGTTACTTGATTACATGGATCATCTCAGTTATTTCATCCTCCTTCATTGCAGAAACCACATGACAAGACTTCTGGGTCCTTGTCAGTCAGGAGAATTTAGAAAAAAAGAGAACATTTCTTAGAGTTTCAGTCCAGAAGCAACCATATTACTTCCGTTCACCCTGATGCATCAAAGTAAGTCACTCAGTATTTCTGAGATAGAAGAGAAGGGAAGTCCTACCATATGATAGGAAGGAGATAGAATTGAGTATTTTCAACTGTTTGTATTCCTTTCCTGTGGCTGCTATAAGAACTTGCCGCAAACTCAGTGACTTAAAACAGTACAAACGTATTCTCTTACCATTCTAGAAAGCCAGAAGTTTTGAAATGGTTCATTGTCCACCTGAAATGACCAGTTGACTCATTAGAAAAGACCCTGATGTTGGGAAAGTTAGAAGGCAAATCTCAAATGGATTACTCAGAGTCAAGATGAAGTTAGGCAATCAGCCCTATGCAATAGTTACACAGTGGTTGAAAAACTCAGTAATCAAGATGATGTTTTAATGTAATATTAAACAAATTGTCAAACTATGGTCTAAATACTGAATGCCTAATTTTGTTTATACAATATTGTTGAAATCAAGGCCTGATTTGGGTCAAACAAGTGAGAAATATTCTGCAAGTGCAGTTTAAATCATAACACTGTTGAAAATTTTGATATTTTGTTAATTGTAGACATTTTTATTAAAAGGGGTTTTAAATTATTTTAATTATTTATTAATCAGATTTTTAAATTATTCATTTTATTAAAATACTATATATATCTTGATTACTGGATTTTGGTTCTGATTTTTCATTATAGTTATTGTTGTCTTACTAGCTTCACTCTAATTGCAACACTATAATTAGTAAATATAACTTTAATATTAAGAAAACATATTGAAGCTTGCTAAAAATTTAATATTTATATTTTTATTGAAGTGCACTATATACAACAAATTTTCCCTTGTTATTGGTAATTTTTTCTATTATTACAATATATCCCTAAAATATCTGTTATGTCTTTGTATAACTTAATATAAATATTTATGGCTTAACTGAGTTATTCTTTCATCTGAAATCATCATCAAGGGTTAAAGAATGGTGATGCTCCTGAATTAAATATTAAGAAATACAAATGTACTGATTGGATTTTTATAGCTCATCTGCTTTTAAAATATGTTTAAAAACCTAGAAGTAATTTTAAATAGTAAAAGTAATCTTTTATTTTAAAATGATCACAATTATATACATATTAAAACAAGAGGAGAAATATCTTTTTAAAAAAATCCTTTTAGCTAAGATCAGAATAGTATGGAGACTTCCTTGGTGGCTCAGTGGTAAAGAATCTGCCTGCTAATGCAAGAGACGCTAGACATGAAAGTTCAATTCTTGAGTCGGAAAAATCCTCTGGAATAGGAAATGGCAACTTGCTTCAGTATTCTTGCCTGAAAAATTCCATGGACAGAGGAGCCTTGTGGGCTACAGTCCATGAGGTTGCAAAAGGTGGGGCGTGGCTGAATGACAGCACACAAAGTAATTTTAGGTGTAATGCATTTAATGTAACTATAATTTTCTCATGTATAAATACATACTACATGTTGTATGATTAAACTGTGTCTAACTTTCCAGTAAAATATACAAAATAATGACTTATCTGTTAAAATAATTTTAAATATCCTAAACTTACATTCACATGCCTACACACACACAATCAGTATCAATTGTCCTATGTAAAAAGAACATCCTCTGTTTTTCTCCCTACTTATTGTCCACATATTTTTAGTTTGACAGAATATGGAAGTAGTATGAAATTGGAAAAAGTTATATTTGCAGCATAATTAAATATATGATTTCACCTGTTTTATGTTTTGATGAGCAATTCTATATTTTAATGTGGTCTAAGGTATCAATTGCTTTTTTCATGGAACATTTTGTTCTTGTGTCTTCTGCTATGTTTTTTTTTTTGCAAGAGAATAGGGATTTTATTTATATTTGTATAGTGATTTTGTATCCTGCAATATCGATAGACTCTCCTTTAATTCTTAAAACTTCTGGATTATTTCAGATTTTTTCTGTGTACAATCATAAAATAGTCTAATAAAAATTACACAGTATTATCAATAAACATATAATTACATAAGTACCCTGACAACCCAGAGGGAAAATCCAAAGAACGTTATTTGTGTTTCCGGTAGTCATAGTTTGCTTAGATTTAGACAAATGTTGAGATCTCTAATTATCATGAAACTGAGGGAGTTTAAAATACTCATTTAGACTTGTCTCCACCTGTTTCAGAGGAAGTACCTCAGAGGATTGTTCCTGTGAATCACAATTCTGACTCTATTTGTAGTAAGAACTGATTTGGCTTCCAAATAGATTTCAAAACCTCTGTCATAACTACTCCTAAGAAAAGCAGTTGCCTTGCTAGGTTATTTGTAATATGGTTTGCTCAGTTGCCATTGTTTTCTCTTATAACTCACTTCTCTCATCAAGTCTCGTGTGGGTACATCTGACTGTTGGAACCTTAGAGACATAGGAGCACCCTAGCTAAACATGAACCATGGAAGAAGCACTGACATATGCTTGGAGAAATCCTGACTCCAGTATTTTCCAAGTAGCTCCTGACAGAGGCTACATTCTGCTCAAAAACAGACTTTTTTTTTTTTTTTTTTTTTTAATGTAGGGTAAAAACATCAAAGCATAATTCTAAACTGTGAAATGAACAACTGCCCCAAATATAACACTGATGCTTTTCTGAGGTAGAGGAACTGAAAAGAATTTTGAAATCATATTTTGCAAGGTTATAATGCCTTGGTGTGTAAATAAAACCTACAGGCAAAGTCTGGTTTTCTGCCTATTGTTGCAAATGAAGCTTAATTGGAAAATGGCCATGCTAGTCAGTTATCAATTATCTTGTGTTGCTTGCACTACAACTCAGGCTTGAATAGTTTCCAAGAGACCATTCAGCTTGCAAATTCTAAAATGTTATCTGGCTCTTTACACACCACACACACAAAAGTTGAACAACTGTTTAGATAGCATGCAGAGATTTGTAGATTTGCCACTGGAAAAGAAAAGATCCCTGAAATTTGTTTATAATGGCAGAGATACAGCAAATAAATAAAGGGAGGAGATTTTGAGTATCTTTAGTTCATGATAGGAATAATTGCCTGAATGATGACAGCTAATCAGTATGAGGCTCTTGTAGCCTGATACTGGCAACAAGTTCAGAGTGTTTTTATTCTTCAACAATATTTGCAACTCATTTTAGGAATCTAACTCAACGTACTTCCTCCTTTGTCACATTAGATAGGTAATTGGAGGATCAGTTGTTCAGTTTTCCTAGATGATTCTGTCCACTGAATTAAGAATGCCTTTTTGAGATTGTTAGAAAGGAATGCACTTAAACCTTCTACAATGAAGATTGTTAGAAAGGAATGCACTTAAACCTTCTACAATGATATTATGATTTTCCAAGTGCTTCTGACTTTGAAAGGGAACAAATTATGATAGAAAATAAGGAAATGCTCCAGCTCAAATCTAAACTCAGATATAAGAGTTTTGAGTCAATAGCAACTTTTGATACGCCTGACACCCACAAGATGCTTAGCAATTATTCTATAACAAAGGGATTCAAGTAAAAATCAATGTTTCCCAAGGGCCAATGGGGAGTCCTTCCTAACACACAGTTCTCCAGGCTTTGAGAATAAAACTCAGGAGAACGAAACTGTATCTGAAAAGTTGGCATAAAAAAGTCACCTGGAATCAAGAATTCAGAATCATAAGAATGAGCCCCAAATCATCACTCTACTCTTTAGAAGAAACAGAATTTGTCAATATTTGTTGATCCCACTAAATTCTCATCTAATAGGCAACCTATGTATATTTTCAATTACTCACTGAAAGAATTATTCTTTTTACATCAGTGTCCCTTTTTTCTTCTATTTTTTTAACACACTACCTTTTTTTTAATTAAAAGGCAAAATCTTTTTAAAGAAAATTCTGTATGCATGAAAAACAAGAAGTCTAATAGTCAGCATGGCATGATATGACATCATAATTGCTTAACATATAGAAATTAAGGACTTTTATACATAGTTTTATATATATATATGGCACCTGTCCAATAATCACCCTTAGAATAAAGAAAAAAGAAGTATTTTGCAACATTCACATGAGACAGAGGGACTTATAACAGAGGATATGCATAATATTGCATTCCTTGAGGAAAGTGTTGGGGTATGTAATGGTTTTCTCTTCTTTAAGATTAGTTATTTTTACTACAAGCTGAAAAGCCTTTCATATCTGGTTACTATGAGCTTCCTCGACTTTATATTTGCCTGAAGCCATATTCTTCCTTCCAAACAAACCGACTCCTCTCAGTTCCCTAGATGTATCGTGTTAAACAGTGCTTTTTGCCCTGGAAATGGCAACCCACTCTAGTGTTTTTGCTTGGGAAATGCCATGGTCAGAGGAGCCTGGCAGGCTACAGTCCAGGGGGTCGCAAGCATCCAACATGACTGAGCACACACATTTGCACCCTCGCTGTACAAACTTTCATTAACTTCTCCAACATATACCCATTCACATACCTACCAAAATTAAATGTTGCCTTCTCGTTCTTCAGTTTCCAGTTCAGTCTTCCTTACATCAGGCAGACATCCTGGCCATCAAACTCGGTCAAACCCTTAGAAGCCCTCTTCATACACTTAATAGTTTTGTAATATGGCTGATATTGGAGAGATAGTAAATATTTTTTTGAATGAGTAAATTATTAAAAGATTCATCCAACTCATTTGTCTTTTGAAGACTGCACATGGAAAAGCACAAAATGTGGTTTTACACCAGGAATTAGTGTACCTTGAGTTCCAGTACATGTTATTGTAAAAGTTAGTATTTTTTACGTTCCATTCATTGTCAGAAGCTGACAGAAAACCCAAGGTAAGTAAAGCTAAAATCATAAAGCATCAGCCTTTATTTCTGAGCTATTTAACAAAGAGGTGTGAATTCTATCTCCTTCATTTAGCAGTCTTTGGATTCTTCATTCAACAAATATTTATTGAAAGAAACCTACTCTGGTTCAGGTACTCTTGGTACAGTGTTGGATAAGACTTATTATTCAGATGTAAACCATCTGTATGTAAACCATTTTCCTTTCAGTTCTGAATTGGTCATTAACTTTTATGCAAAAAAAAAAAAGAATTGGTTTTATTTTGTACTTTCTCACCACTCTCACACTTGTACAATTATCAAAATTTCTGTGTTTTCATAAGTTGAAATGTAGGAATAAAATTAAACTTTACAGAATAATATTTTTTTCCTAATTACAAATAGTTTTACTAAAATCCTAGAATTCAAAATGCATAACCCAAGAAACTTACACAACATGCATTGCATCATCTTATTCAGTTTTTATTTCTGTCTACCTGTATTATTCTTAGCGTATACACAATAGAATTGCACTTTGCAAAAAAATTATTAATGACAAAACACCACAGCTATATCTGTGTGATACAGTTATAAACAACACCTAAGTTATGTTACATGTATTTGCATACACATAGAAATCTTTACAAATATACATATAATTGTCCTTGCTAATTGTGTATCTATGTTATCTCTTGCACTGGAATACTATCTCCTGGGTAGCAGAATTTAGTCACGGAAGTTGGTGACTGCAGCCATGAAATTAAAAGATGCTAGCTTCTTGGAAGAAAAACTAGGACAAACCTAGACAGTTTATTAAAAAGCAGCGGCATTTTTTGCTGACAAGGATGTAGTCAAAACTATGGTTTTTCCAGTAGTCATGTATGTTTGTGAGAGTTGGACCATAAAGAAGTCTGAGCACTAAAGAACTGATGCTTTTGAACTGTGGTTCTGAAGAAGAATCTTGAGAGTCCCTTGGACAGCTAGATAATCAAATCAGTCAATCCTAAAGGAAATCCATGCTGAATATTTATTGGAAGGACTGACATTGAAGCTGAACCTCCAATACTCTGGCTGCCTGATGCGAAGAGCCAATTTGTTAGAAAATGCACTGATGCTGGGAAAGATTGAAGGCAACAGGAGAAAGAGGGCAGTAAAGGATGAGATGGCTGGATGGCATCACTGATTCAATGGACATGAGTTTGAGCAAACTCTGGGTGATAGTGAAGGACAAGGAAGCCTGGAATGCTGCAATCCATGGGGTCACAAAAAGCTGGACACAACTTAGTGATTGAACAGTAATATAAGTAGCTGGTACAATGTTATAAGGAGAAGTTACAACTGTGAGAATAGTGATTGAAAAACTATTTTAAATCATTTAAGGATAAGTGGTTTAGACTAATGTTGAAATTTTGATGTTCAATGAAAACATATTTGTTGAGAAGAAAAGTAGCATAAGAAATTAGAGAAATCATCTTTTTTATATTTCCATTTGTATAATTATTACAAATCATATGCTTAAAAGTTATTCTCACACTGATCATGCAGTGAAGTAGCTACTCAGTTTAGTTCAGTTCAGTTCAGATTAGTCACTCAGTCGTGTCCTATTCTGCGACCCCATGAGTCACAGCACACCAGGACTCCCTGTCCATAACCAACTCCCGGAGTTTACTCAAACCCATGTCCATGGAGTCGATGATGCCATCCAGCCATCTCATCCTCTGTCGTCCCCTTCTCCTCCTGCCCCCAATCCCTCCCAGCATCAGGGTCTTTTCCTATGAGTCAACTCTTCACATGACGTGGCCAAAGTACTGGAGTTTCAGCTTCAGCATCAGTCTTTCCAATGAACACCCAGGACTGATCTCCTTTAGGGTGGACTGGTTGGCTCTCCTTGCAGTCCAAGGGACTCTCAACAGTCTTCTCCAACACCACAGTTCAAAAGCATGAATTTTTCGGTGCTCAGCTTTCTTCACAGTCCAACTCTCACATCCATACATGACCACTGGAAAAACCATAGCCTTGACCAGACGGACCTTTGTTGGCAAAGTAATGTCTCCGCTTTTTAATATGCTATCTAGGTTGGTCATAACTTTCCTTGCAAGGGGTGAGTGTCTTTTAATTTCATGGCTGCAATCACCATCTGCAGTGATTTTGGAGCCCCAAAAAATAAAGTCTGACACTGCTTCCACTATTTCCCCATCTATTTCCCATGAAGTGATGGGACCAGATGCCACGATCTTAGTTTTCTGAATGTTGAGCTTTAAGCCAACTTTTTCACTCTCCTCTTTCATTTTCATCAAGAGGCTTTTTAGTTCCTCTTCACTTTCTGAGGTAGCTACTAACTTATACTAAATTTCCACTCTCTAAGAGCTTCTTTTAATTTTAGTTTTACATGAAACTAAAAGAATTTCATCAAAAATTTCAAGGTGTTTTTCAGTCTTGGATATATACTTATGAGGCTAATTTAATACCAAATTTTACTTTCCTTATTAAGTAGATTTTTAGTGATGCATGTTTGTCACATGATAAATATATGTATCAGAAATTAAAATAAGTCTAGCATCTTATTCTTACCACAAGTGACTTTTTTAACAGACAAACACTGCCTTGAAGGGACAGTCTGTTTTGTGAGATAATTCGGCATATTAATTGGATAGAAACAAATCTATTCTCCTTGTATATTTTTTGTATACTGTGGAAGGAGATCCTTTATACTCTGCAGGTTTGATGGCATTTTAAAATATCAGCCTTAACAAATGTATTTGTCATGTTCAGCAAAGGAAAATAAGAGTTGGAAGAAGACTTCCCTCTGAAGCCTGGGAACACTCTCACATTAGCGTTATGACAAGAACAGAGAGTATGACACCAGCATGTGCCCCTCTGAGTTCATATTTGGATGATAATCTTAGAAAGGAACTGAGGGTCAGAAGCCCATCTCCTATGACCCAGTATCACTTCTCAGTCATGGGAGGATAGTGTTTGTAAGATTGAGGTGAGAACCCAGCCCCAAACTGAAGAAAGCTATAATCAGAAATCTCCTTCATTTTAAAATTGCTTGTCTTTGAAGAAGTAAATATCGTGTTGCTTTGGTTTCTGAGTTAAGTACAGTACATAATCATTATACATAGTTTGAATAATATACTGATAATATAAGGAAAATATAACATTCATCCATAAATCTGTTATATATTTCTTTCAGTTTTATCTAGAGGTACTGAACTTGGACAAAATCAGCTATTCTGGCTTAAACTTATGTGCAAATGACATTCCATTCTCCTGTGTTCACGTTTTCTTTCTGTGGGAAACAGAAGAATTGAGCTGAGTGACATACTGCTAAATTGGGAGTTTCTATTAAAATGCTGAGAGCATGTGTAAGTCAGAAGCTGATTATTTGTCAGACGGAGCAAGTGAAAAAGACGGCTTGAGGGATGGAGACAGTCTGAGAAAGAATCGGTACTGCCTTTGTAAATAAATTCAAATTTCTCCATGCCCTATAAAAGAGAAACAATATCCAGGGACCATAGTAGACCCAAGGCAGTGACGTTAGTCTGGGTAATTTAAACTGGGCCTTTCCTAAAAAGACCTGCTAGATGAAACTAGATCAATGGGAGTTTACAATGGGTTTATCAATGGGAGTTTACAACTATAAAATAGGAGTTTACAATGGGTCACAATGTCTGAAACTTTGAAGTTGAAAGGAGGGTAGGAAGCACCATGTGAGGGCAAGGGGCCGCTCATGATTGGAGTCATACATGAAAGGGCCCAACTGGAAGGAAGTGAAGAAGCCATGAAAATACCTTCAGGCAAACAGTTGCATCTTGTTAATGCAGAGGTCAAAGAGGAATTTACTATAAATACAGTGAGTTCTGACCGCATAGCAATGAGAGAGAAAAAGGTTAAGGAGGAAAGACTGAACAAGGGCTAGACAGTCATCTACTGCCAGGTCCTTGCTGGTCAAGGGCAGGGTGAGGGATATCTCACGTTATAATGAGGAGTGAAGTTCTGAAAAATAAAATTGGATGAACATTCTAATTTCTGAACTCAGTTTTGTTTCCAAGTTGAAAGCAACTGAGAGATTGTCTTTCCTACCAATGATCAGAAATATCCTGAGCCTTCTGGAATTTTCATTCAATTGCAGGAAAAATATAATAACCCATTGAATGCTAAAGGAAATATAGGAGATGAACCTTAGACTATGACTTAACAACTTCCATTGCTTGTACCATGCTTACACAACACATTACTTGCCATTTCTATAATAATTATGCTGATATAGTTTGTTTAACTTACTTAGATTATTTTGATTTATGTGTCTGATGCTCACCTGTGGCATGTGCTAAATTGCTTCAGTCATGTCTGACTCTTTGCAACCCTATGGACTGTAGCCCACCAGGTTCCTCTGTCCATGGGATTTCCCAGGCAAGAATGCTAGAGTGTGTTGTCATTTCCTTCTCCAGGGAATCTCCAAACAAGAGATCAAACCCAAGTCTCCTGCATTGCAGGTAGTTTCTTTACCACCAAGCCATCAGGGAAGCCCCTCATTTACAAAGAAGAGAGAAATATTTTTATTTGTAACTGAATATGGGCTGAACAAAAGTTCATTTGAGTTTTATGTACCCTCTTACGGAAAAACCTGAGTGAAATTTTTGGCCAGCCCAGTATTAGATACATTAGATGTTAACAGTGTCCCTGAAATGCTTAATGGCAATCTACATCATTAAAAGCATTATTTGCTCAGTCGTGTCAAGTCTTTGTGACACCATGGGCCAGGCTCATAGGGCTCCTCTCTCCGTAGAATTCTCCAAGCAGGAATACTGGAGTGGGTTGCCATTCCCTTCTCCAGGGGATCTTCCTGACACAGGGATCAAACCAGGTCTTTTGCATTGCAGACAGATTCTTTACCATCTTGCTCTCTTACCATTAGACTCAATTTAAGCAAGATTAAGAATATTTTCTGTGTATTGAGTTGAAAAATGACACTGTAGTAAAATAGAAAATGGTTGATAGAACATGAGAATATTAACATAAAAATAGTCTTTTATATTAAATGTACCTATAGTAGAGTGTTAGTTAATGATTAGTAGTTGAACTGCTTTATCAAAAATATTTATGAAATAATAGGTGATATAGAGATAAACTTAGACCTTTCATTTTTGAAATAAAGGAGATAGAGCAAAACGTCCCAATATCGAGCCATTCACTTGAACTCTACAACATCTCTTCATTCATGCTTCTTCCATATATTCTGTAGAATTTTTAAACATAGTGTATTGTAAATTATACTCTTATTCATGGTTTTGGGGAAAGATTGAGGAGCAAGAGAAGTATACAAAGGTGAGTAGAATTTATGATATATTTCAAGATTTTCAATGTGCTAGACACTTGCATATTAGGTTTTCATTGCTTACTCACAATTTAGCACAAAATTGGCATCTTAAAAAGAGACATATTTATACTGCCCAAAATTTGCCCAGGTCAGAATTTGCAAGAGCTTAGTTAGACCCTCTTCCAAGGGTTTCACAAAGTTGCAATTAGGGCATCAATTGGGACTGTCTCATCTGACGTTTGGGTACTCTTCCCAACTTATGTGGCTGTTGGAAAAATGTATTTCCTTGCAGTGGTAGAACTCATGGCACTCTGCTTCTTCAACCTATTAAACAAGCAGATGAGTGAGTGAGAGAAGAATGGGAAAAAATGTTGGAAGAGTTTCTGCTACTTCAGTGTCTCATTTTGAGATCCTATTGTAAAAGGCTCAGCTGATTAGGTTGATTAGGTACCTTAATTATATTTGCAAAATTATTTTATCATGCAATAAATTAGTCATAGGAAAGATAACCCTTGATACCCAAGGGTTCTGCTCACATTCAAGGAGGGGCAGGTATTTGGGACCCTCCTCAGAATCTGCCTCCCAAAATCTGCTTCCTTTTTTCCAACAGAGTTTACTATTTTTACTTGTGATAATTGACATGAAGCTGGTAATCTTGTCCTCTAGGTTTGCTTCTGAAAGTGGACTTTACATAACATCGTGGCATACAATTCCTAATAAGAGATACTGAAAGGCACAAAATCAAATTATTGCCTCTTATTTAAGTATCTGCCAAGAAAAAGGTTCATATAGTCAGATCTATAGTTTTTCCATTAGTCCTATATGGATGTGAGAGTTGGGCCATAAAGAAGGCTAAGCACCAAAGGAGTGATTCTTTTGAACTCTGGTGTTGGAGAAGACTCTTGAGGGTCCCTTGGACTGCAAGATCAAGCCAGTCAATTCTAAAGGAAATTAATTCTGAATATTCAGTGGAAATGCTGAAGCCGAAGCTCCAATAATTTGGCCACCTGATGTGAAGAGCTGACTCATTAGAAAAGACTCTGATGCTGGGAAACACTGAAGGCCAGAGGCGAAGGGGACAACAGAGGACAAGATAGTTGGATGGCATCACCAGTTCAATGGACAGGAATTTCAGCAAGCTCTGGGAAACAGTGAAGGACAGGAAAGCTTGGCGTGGTGCAGTCCATGGGGTTGCAAAGAGTTGGACACAACTGAGCAACTAAACAACAGCAATTTAAGTATCAAGTTTGGATGAAAATTGGAGCTGGTATTTCTATGTTAAGACAAGGAGTGGAAAAGGATAACTTAAAACAATTTCATGTGAGTTGTAAGATTTGAAGAGATTCAAAATTGTCTGTGTCTAGAAAGTGTTTCAATGATACCCCTATCCAAGTGCCCCAGTGCTGAACATTCTCTAGTGTTTGCCTTTATATCTATGTTGGTGGAGAACAGTAGGACACATTATACGATGTGGGTAGAATAGTCATGGAAAGATGTAAGACTATGATATCTGAAAAACATCAAATGAGAAAATTTCATTGGGAAACACTTTTACTGAGGAAAATATCCATGGGATTATCTTTAATCTTTAGGAAAACTAAACATTAAAATCAGTTGGGTACTATTTTTTCTAAAAAATATTTGACATGCAAAAACTGTAAACAATTATGTTACAGTAAGTTAATTTAAATCTTAAGAAGATAAAACAGCAAATAACAACCATCTTGTTATAATAAAAATTTGACATTAAATTAATAAACAGAATCTATTTCTAATACTCAGTTTACTCTTATGTCTCATGGGCCTTCTCCCTAGCTATCCTATAGATGACTACTGAGATACTTTTGGGAGGCAGAGCAATAATGTTTAAGCCTGAGTCTTGGGCACTGCAATGTTCAATAATTCTATTGATTATATATATATATATATAATATATATAATATGTAATATATATATATATAATCAATATTTGCACAACAAATGCAATATGAAATAGCTTTATTCCCAGTCTTCACAGGCAGGAATAGTCATATAAAATATTTTTAAAAATTCTGAGAATCATCTGCTGACCCATGTCTCTGCAAACACATGTGCTAAGGTTTCTAGATTTCTCAACCAAGCTACACTGTGACACTTGTGGTCCTCAGCACTGCAGTCAGTACTTTTATTTTCAATTAGCAGATTTTTCTTGTTTATTTATTTTTTAAAAAATGCATCTATACAAAATATCAGTAAATCCTATCAGCCAACTTCTTAATGAAAAGCTCCCTGGTAAATCCATAAATTGAAACTTATTGTTTACTATATCATAATGTATTGGAGAACTGAACATAATCATTTATTAAAATTTAACAACTCAGAAAAACAACCTAAATTTTATAAAATGAAAATGATTTGCTATTAGGCTCCCTAAACTGCCTTCACTGAGAATTTAAGAATATAAAGGTGAGAAAACTAAAGTATTTTTACTCTCACTAAGGTAAGATTACAACCTCAGATATATACTAATGTCAAAATATATGCAATGTCAAAATTTCATAAATGAATATGCTTCATAAATTATTGCAAATAAAATATATAATATGAAAAATATGCATATGTACCCTGTTTTAAATCACATTTTATTATTTCAATATAATTGAAATTTTAATCATATTTCATATTTCAAATGTGAGAAATTAGACACAAATGATATAATATGAAACAAATTCTGAAAATATTTGAAACATTAAGCCATATAATAGCTTCAATTTGTGACTTCATTAAGGAAAATTGGAAAAAGCTTCCACAAATCTATTTCATTATAGTTTATATTGAAACCTGTCAATCATCTCAAGGCTGAGTGACTATGTCACTTTTCATTTGCAAAAATGAAAACATTTTCTCAATATCCAAATGATTGTTCCCATCCACTCAAAATACTCAAGAAAGTTCCCTAAGAAGTATATTCCCCCCCCCCCCCCCCCCACATACACATACAAACATACCCACACCCAAGAATTTTTCTCCTTAGGGCATATTCTGTAAGATTTTAATCAAAAAACTCAATATTTAAGAAACTGCATGGATCTGCAAGTTCAGTTCAGTTCAGTCACTCAGTCGTGTCTGCCTCTTTGTGACCCCCATGAAACACAGCATGCCAGGCCTCCCTGTCCATCACCAACTCCCGGAGTCCACCCAAGCCTATGTCCATCAAGTTGATGATGCCATCGAACCATCTCATCCTCTGTCATCCCCTTCTCCTCCTGCTCTCAATCTTTCTCAGCATCAGGGTCTTTTCAAATGAGTCAGCTCTTCACATCAAGTGGCTAAAGTATTGGAGTTTCAGCTTCAACATCAATCCATCCAGTGAACACCCAGGACTGGTCTGCTAGAAACCCAGGTAAGATGGTAGGCACTGAGAGAGGGAATCAGGGGGCAGATAGACTGAAACTACAGTCACGGACAACTAGCCAGTCTGATCACAGGACCACAGCCTTGTCTAACTCAATGAAACTAAGCCATGCTGTGTGGGGCCACCGAAGATGGACGGGTCATGGTGGAGAGCTCTGACAGAATGTGGTCCACTGGAGAAGGGAATAGCAAACCACTTCAGTATTCTTGCCTTGAGAACCCCATGAACAGTATGAAAAGGCAAAAAGATACGATACTGAAAGATGAACTACCCAGGTCGGTAGGTGCCCAATATGCTACTGGTGATTGGTGGAGAAGTAATTTCAGAAAGAATGAAAGAATGGAGCCAAAGTAAAAAACGTGGATGTGACTGCTGATAGAATCATGGCCCAAGGCTGTAAAGAGCAATATTGCATAGGAACCTGGAATGTTAGGTCCATGAATCAAGGCAAATTGGAAGTGGTCAAACAGGAGATGGCAAGAGTGAACATCGACATTCTAGGAATCAGCAAACTAAGATGGACTGGAATGGGTGAATTTAACTCAGATGACCATTATATCTACTACTGTGGGCAGGAATCCCTTAGAAGAAATGGAGTAGCCATCATAGTCAGCAAAAGAGTCTGAAATGCAGTACTTGGATACAATCTCAAAAACAACAGAAGGATCTCTGTTCATTTCCAAGCAAACCGTTCAATATCAAGGTAATCCAAGTCTATGTCTTGACCAGTAATGCTGAAGAAGCTGAAGCTGAATGGTTCCATGAAAACCTACAAGACTTCATAGAACTAACACCCAAAAAAGATGTCCTTTTCCTTATAGGGCCTTGGATTGCAAAAGTACGAATTCAAGAAACAACTGGAATAACAGGCAAATTTGGCCTTGGAATACAGAAACCAGGAGAATGCACAGGTCATAGCAACCACTGTCTTCCAACAACATAAGAGAAGACTTTACACATGGACATCACCAGATGGTTGACACCAAAATCAGATTGATAATATTCTTTGCAGCCAAAGGTGGAAAAGCTCTATACAATCACCAAAAACAAGACCAGGAGCTGACTGTGGCTCAAATCATGAATTCCTTATTGCCAAATTCAGACTTAAATTTTAAAAAGTGGGGAGAGCCACTAGGCCATTCCGGTATGACCTAAATCAAATCCCTTATGATGATAATGTGGGAGTGAGAAATATAAGGGACTAGATCTGATAGACAGAGTGACTGATGGACTATGGACAGAGGTTCGTAACATTGTACCGAAGACAGGAATCAAGACTCTACCAAAGGAAAAGAAATGCAAAAAGAAAAACGGCTGTCTGAGGAAGTCTTACAAATAGTTGTGAAAAGAAAAGAAGTGAAAAGCAAAGGAGAAAAGGAAAGATATACCCATTTGAATGCAGAGTACCAAAGAATAGCAAGGAGAGACAAAACAGCCATCCTCAGTGATCAATGCAAAGAAATAGAGGAAAAAATAGAATGGGAAAGAATAGAGATTTCTTCAAGAAAATTAAAGATACCAAAGGAACATTTCATGTTCAATAAAGGACAGAAATCGTATGGACCTAACAGAAGCAGAAGATTTTAAGAAGAGGTGGAAAGAATACACAGAAGATCTCATGACCCAGATAATAATGATGGTGTGATCACTCACCAAGAGCCAGACATCCTGGAATGTGAAGTCACGTGGGCCTTAGGAAGAATCACTATGAACAAAGCTAGTGGAGGTGATGCAATTCCAGTTGATCTATTTCAAATCCTGAAAGATGATGCTGTGAAAGTGCTGCACTCAATATGCCACCAAATTTGGAAAACTCATCAGTGGCCACAAGACTGGAAAAGGGCCAGTTTTCTTTCCAATCCCAAGGAAAGGAAATGCAAAAGAATGTTCAGTTTACCACACAATTGCACTGATCTCACACTCTAGTAAAGAAATACTCAAAATTCTACAAATCAGGCTTCAGCAGTATGTGAACCATGAACTTCCAGATATTCAAGCTGGTTTTCGAAAAGGCAAAGGAACCAGAGATCAAATTGCCAACAACTGCTGGATCATTGCAAAAGCAAGAGAGTTCCAGAAAAACATCTATTTCTGCTTTGTTGACAATACCAGAGCCTTCGACTGTATGGATCACAATAAACTGTGGAAAATTCTGAAAGAGATAGGAATACCAGGCCACCTGACCTGCCTCTTGAGAAATCTGTGTGCAGGTCATTATGTAGTTAGAACTGGACTTGGAAAAACAGACTGGTTCCAAATAGGGAAAGGAGTATGTCAAGGCTGTATATTGTCACCCTGCTATATAACTTATATTCAGAGTACATCATGAGAAATTCTGGGCTGGATGAAACACAAGCTAGAATCAAGTGCTGGGAGAAATATCAATAACCTCAGCTATGCAGATGACACCACCCTTATGGCAGAAAGTGAAGAAGAGCTAAACAACCTCTTGATGAAAGTGAAAGAGGAGAGTGAAAAAGTTGGCTTAAAACTCAACATTCAGAAAACTAAGATCATGGCATCTGGTCCCATCACTTCATGGCAGATAGGTGGGGAAACAGTGACAGACTTTATTTTTTGGGCCTCCAAAATCACTGCAGATGGTGATTGCAGCCATGAAATTAAAGACACTTACTCCTTGGAAGAAAAGTTATGACCAAGCTAGATAATATATTAAAAAGCAGAGACATTACTTTGCCAACAAAGGTCTGTCTAGTCAAGGTTATGATTTTTCCAGTGGTCATGTATGGATGTGAGAGTTGGACTGTGAAGAAAGCTGAGCACCAAAGAATTGATGCTTGTGAACTGTGGTGTTGGAGAAGACTCTTGAGAGTCCCTTGGACTGCAAGGAGATCCAACCAGTCTATCCTAAAGGAATCAGTCCTGAGTATTCACTGGAAGGACTCAGGTTGAAGCTGAAACTCTAATACTTTGGCCACCTGATGTGAATAACTGACTGATTGGAAAAGACCCTGATGCTGGGAAAGATTGAGTGCAGAAGGAGAAGGAGACGACAGAGGATGAGATGTTTGGGTGGCATCACTGACTCGATGGACATGAGTTTGAGCAAGCTCCAGAATCTGTTGATGAACAGGGAGGCCTGGCGTTCTGCAGTCCATGGGGTCACAAAGAGTCGGACACAACTGAGCTACTGAACTGACTGACTGAGTGATCTAATTTTTAACCTAATATTACTTTTAGGTTTCAGCGTCTCATCCAGTTGGTTGTACTTAGTTGTCATGTCTCTTACGCTTCCTCTTGTCTGTGGTGGTTTCCCGTACCTTGGTTGTTTCTGATGATTGTGATGGTTTTAGAGTGCTGATGAGTTCATTAGTAAATTGCCTCACTATTCGTCTCTGGTTTTTCTCATGGTTAGAATGGGGTTATAGATATTTGGGAGAAAGACTACAAAAGTGAAGTGTTATTTTACTCACATCCTAAAAAGAAAGAATGATACCCAAATTACTTACCACTGTTGATGATGACTTTGATTATCAAAGTGAGAATTTGTCAGTTTTACTCAATTTAATGTTATTTCTCTTTCAACTTTATATGCTGTACTCTTTGAAAGAACATCACTATGCACAGTCTGTGCTTAAGGAGTGGGAAATTTTGCTCTTTGATCTCTTCAAAGGCCAAATATCTGGACAGATTCTGCATGGGAGATTTTCTTTCTCCTCCCATGTGTTGATTTATTAAATTTTTAATTGACATCATCATGAACTCTTGTATATGTATTTTACTCTTCAGATCGTAATAAAAATTGTCCACATTTTCCCAGATGTGGCCCTCAGAAACTCTTTCAGTTGGTATCAGTGTCCCTTTGGCATATCCTAGTGATGTTAGTGACCTTTGTAAATAGCAATTCCTTACTCTCTGGCACTGCAAGATACTCCAGGATAATCTTGTTTCTTTCCTTTCAGAGCTGCCAGAATCCTTGGTTCCTCTAATTGGAGGAATGGTGTTAGAAACCAAGAACTAGGTACTAGGTATATTATTTGTAGTTACAAGGGTATCTTGCTTCTAAATTTTTTCAATTTAGAAGGAAATGTATGCATATATGCTTGCATGCATGCATGCTAAGTGGTTTCATTCGTGTCGACTCTTCCAAACCCGTGGACTGTTGACCACCAGACTCCTCTGTCCAGAGATTCACCAGGCAAGAATACTGGAGTAAGTTGCCATGCCCTCCTCCAGGGAATCTTCCCAACTCAGGGAGCGAACCCTCATCTCTCTTACATTTTGTGCATTGGCAGGTGGGTTCTTTGCCACTAACGCCACCTGGGAAGCCCTACATGCATATATATTAACCAATGAATATATAAACATCTGTAAGTATCGATATATGGAAGCATGTATATCTATACTGAGTTAAATGTCAGTTTATACAGATGTATCTGATTCTAATCCATTGCCTATTTTTAATTGGTTTTTTTTTTTTTATTGTTGGATTTTAAGGATTGTTGTATGTTTTGGATAAAAGTCCTTTTTACATTAATTTGAACATATTTTGAGTCATGGTACATCATTTCATTCTCTCAAAGTGCCTTTCATAGAATACAACATTTAGCTCTAAGAAAGTCCAACTTAATTTGATTTTTTCTTTCTTGAATCATTCTTTAGGTATTGTATCTAAAAATTCATTGCCAAACACAAGGCCAGCTAGATTTTTCATCATGATTTCTTATGGAATTTTATTTTAGGTCTGTGTTTTATATTTAGGTCTGTAATCTATTTTGGGTTATCTGAAATGCATAAGGTATACGTCTAGATTATTTTCTATACATATGGACGCCTAAGTATTTCAGTATTGTAGTATGTTGAAAAGATTTTTCATTGAGATGTTTTTGTGCCTTTGTCATAATAAGTTGACTATAATTGCATGGCTATTTTTTTGACTCACTATTTTGATCAATTGATTTCTGTGTATATTTTTCTGCCAATCTCATTCTGTCTTGATTACTGTACCTTTGTAGAAAATTGTGAATCAAATAGCATCATCCCTCTGACATTATTCTTTTGCACTATTAATATTATGTTGGCTATACTGGGTCTTCTGCTTTTCCACATAAACTTTTTAACAACAAGATGCCTCATGGTATTGGTTGAGGTAGCACTGAATCTAGAGATTTGGTTGGGAATAACTGGCATCTTAATAATTTTTAGTCTTATCTATACACATAAACTATTATTCTATTTGTTTATGTTCTCTTTGATTTCTTTCATCTGAATTTTATAGATTTTTGCATTCAGGTCCTGTGCTCATTTTGCTTTATATCTAAATATTTTACTTTTGGTGCTATCATACATTATTTTGATTTTACCTGTTTCCTAAATTCCAATTATTTATTGCCCTTAAAAATGGACATAATTGACTTTTGAATCTGAACCATGTATATTAATTTCCTATGGCTAGCCTAGTTAATAACTACAAACTGGTGGTTTAAAACAACCAACATTTGTGTTCTCACACTCCTGGGGAATAGAAATCCAGATTTAAAGTGCGAGCAGAGTTTTGCTCTATGTATAAGACTCTGGGTAGAATTGTTTATTGCTTCTTCCTAACTGCAGTTTTTATCTTTCCATCCTTCTGTTTCTTGGCAGGCAGTAGCATTGCTCCAGTCTCTGTCTCTGTTGTCATATTATGTTCTTCCTACTTGTCTCTGTCCAAATTCTCCCCTTTTTAAAAGGTTACCAGTCATGTTGGATTAATGTCTACTAATGGCTTCATTTTTGTTTGATATTATCTGCACAGAAATTATTTTCAAGCAAAGTCACTTACTATACGTGAGTTAGGGCTGCAGTACATTTTTTGGGAGACACAAATTAACTCACAGCACTATGTACTCTGTGACAGTGGCCTTCTAACTAGTCAGTCCAGGAATTTTCTGGTTGATCCTTTGAGACTTTATGCATAGATAATTATGTCATACACAAACAGAGATAGTTTTTTCCACCTCTTCTTAGTAGATATATACTTTGCTTCCTTTTTCTTGTCCTGTTGCACTAGGTAGGACTTCTAACACGATGATACATAGGAATATGAGAAAACATAGTTCTGTTCCCCATCTTATGAGGAAAACTACCAACTTTCTCACCATTCAGTTTAATGTTAGCTGTAGCTTGTTAGTAGATGCATTTTATGAGGTTAAGAAAGTCTCCCTCTGTTCTTAGATTGTATAGATTCAACATCACTGGGTGCTATATTTGTTAAGAGGGTTTTTTTTTTTTTTTTTTTTTTTTTTTTTGCATCAATTCATATGATCATATGAGGTTTATTTTTTATCCTGTTGATAGGGTGAGTTATATTGGCAAATTTACAAATGTTGAACCAGCCTTGCATGCTGGAATATTTCCCATTTGATCATGGTATAAAATTCTATTATTGCATTGCTCGGTTTGATTTGCTAATCTTTAGCTTACCATTATTGCTTCTACTTTTATGAGAGATGATGGTGTATAGTTTTACCCTTCCTGTAATGTTTGTATCTGATTTTTGTATAGAGTAGTTCTGGCCTCAAAAAATGCAATATGGTGTGTTTATTCTCTTCCTTTATGGAAAAGTTCATGAAGAATATAAAGTTTTTTTTTTTTTTCTTAAATATTTGGTACAATTTACTAGTGAAGTCTTTAGTGCTTAGTGATTTCTTTTGGGAAAGTTATTAATTCAAATCTTTAATAGATTTAAGACTATTCCAATAATATATTTCCTATTGGTTGAGTTTTTGTGTTCTTCAAGAAATCGATCTATTTCATCTAAGTCATTAAATTTGTTGTCATAACCTTGCTCATAATATCCCTTTATTATTCCGGGTAACTTGTATCATGCCAAGACTACACTAGCTTTTCTAAATCCATAAATACTTCTATTTTTAGGCCATTTATTACATATTAAAGAAAAATAGAATATTATCCCTGCTCTCCAAAGTCTATCTTGTTTTACTTGGCTGTCTAAAAAAGATAAGAAATAGAAGGTGATTTAAAAGTTGATGCCACACATTACCTTCATTTCAGATCTCAGTGAATAGATAAACTATTAGTGACATGGTGTTACACTGAGTTTGAAATGTGATAATTTCTTATATAAAAAAATTGATTTGAGCTTGTAACTGCTTCAAACACTGAATAATAATGCACACAAATTTTATTATATAGGATCACTGTTATTTTGTAAAGGTGAAAAATAATAACATAAGAATAATAGCAACAATAATTAGTATAGATGAGATAATAAACATTTTTACATTTTTTCACATGAATTGTCTCATTTGATGCAGAGACCCATAATCTATGACAAATGAGAATATCATGTAAATAACTAACTTGAAAATTTCCATATCTTGTGCTTGAATTTTCTTACAATACACACATTTGTAAGTGGTAAAATGTATCTTATTTTGGAGGCTAACTTTTTTTTCAAAGACTATTCTTCAGATACTAGCTTTCAGAAAAATTCAGGGAGACTATGAAGCCTAGAGTAAACTTACCAAGTTTTACCATTTCTAATTTACAAGAAAGGAACTCACCTGTTTGAATCAGTTCAGTTCAATTCAGTTGCTCAGTCATGTCTGACTCTTTGTGACCCCGTGGACTGCAGCATGACAGGCCTCCCTGTCCAACAGCTTCTAGAACTTGCTCAAACTCTTGTCCATAAACTCGGTGATGCCATTCAACCATCTCATCCTCTGTCATCCCCTTTTCCTTCTGCCCTCAATCTTTCCCAGCATCAGGAACTTTTCCAATCAGTGAGTTCTTCACACCAGGTGAACAAAGTATTGGAGTTTCAGCTTCAACATGAGTCCTTCCAATGAATATTCAGGGCTGATTCCTTTAGGATAGACTGGTGGATCTCCTTGCAGTCCAAGGGACTCTCAAAAGTCTTCTCCAACACCACAGTTCAAAAGCATCAATTCTTCGGCGCTCAGCTTTCTTCACAGTTCAACTCTCACATCTACACATGACTACTGAAAAAACCATAGCTTTGACTAGATGAACCTTTGTTGGCAAAGTAATGTCTCTGCTTTTTAATATGTGTATGGGTTGGTCATAGCTTTCCTTCCAAGGAGTAAGCGTCTTTTAATTTCATGGTTGCAGTCATCCTCTGCAGTGATTTTGGAGCCCAGAAAAATAAATTCAGCCATCATTTCCACTGTTTCCCCATCTATTTGCCATGAAGTGATGGGACCAGATGCCATGATCTTAGTTTTCTGAATGTTGAGCTTTAAGCCAACTTTTTCACTCTCCTCTTTCACTTTCATCAAGAGGTCATTTAGCTCTTCTTAACTTTCTGCCATAAAGGTGGTGTCATCTGCATACCTGAGGTTATTGATATTTCTCCCAGCAAACGTGAGTCCAGGTTGTGCTTCATTCAGCCCAGCGTTTCTCATGATGTACTCTGTATGTAAGTTAAATAATCAGGGTGACAATATACAGCCTTGACATACTCCTTTCCCTATTTGGAACCATTCTGTTATTCCATGTCCAATTCTAACGGTTGCTTTCTGACCTGCATACAGATTTCTCAAGAGGCAGGTCAGGTGGTCTGGTATTCCTATATCTTTCAGAATTTTCCAGAGTTTGTTGTAATTCACACATTCAAAAGCTTTGGCATAGTCAATAAAGCAGAAATAGATTTTTTTTTTCCCCTGGAATTCTTGCTTTTTCGATGATCCAATGAATGTTGGCAATTTTATCTCTGGTTCCTTTGCCTTTTCTAAAATCAACGTGAATATCTGGAATTTCACGGTTCATGTACTGCTGAAACCTGGCTTGGAAAATTTTGTTTGAATATTTTACAGTTATTGCTATTCAGCATATAATGTAATTCTACTTAAAATATGCAGAAAAATCTTAAGGTAGGGACTGAAGGTATAAGTAAATAAAGTTAATTATGCACACTTTAAAAAATATAGCAAAATTAAATAGCTTCATATGTGTAAATCTGAATAAAACTTATTTTATAAAATATTGTATAAATTAGAAAAGACTGCATATGTCTGTGTATGAAATATATATTCAACATCTTGAGGTCATTTTAAGTGAAAATTATTGCATTTAAGGTAATTTTGAGCATATTAAAACATCTATAGAAGCTATTTTAAAGAAGTACACCATAATTAACCTAAAATTACAAAGCCTTTAAATTGAATTCAAATGCGTGTTGATATATTTTATTCTTCATCAGTTCTAATAGAGTCATTACCTGATGTTTTAAAAGATCCTTTTGTAAGCCAATATTTATCAGAAAGTCAAAGTATTTTGTAATTTAGATGTGCTCATTCACTGAAAGTGAAAGTCGATCAGTTGTGTCTGACTCTTTGTGACTCCTCAGGCTATACAGTTGATGGAATTCTCCAGGCCAGAATGTTGGAATGTGTAGCCTTTCCCTTCTTCAGTGGATCTTCCCAACCCAAGGACTGAACCCAGGTCTTCCCCCACATTGCAGGCAGATTATTTTTACCAACTGAGCTATCAGGGAAGCCCTATTTATTCATTAGTTCAATAAATATTCACAGATGAGGAGGGTTGTTAGACATTATTAGAGTTACCATGCACTAGGAATTATCTGGGTGGTGAATTCTGTCCTGACAGGATAAAGAAGGATGTCCAATGGAGTTATGGGGGCATATCGTTGTGCCCAAAAGAAAACATGAAGGGAAACTGAATCTTGTAGCAGAAACTACAGCTTCAAATCAAGCACATTTCTGTGTCTTGTGAACTTCCATACAAAATCTTTCTTTATTTGGCATCATTTCTCTCAACTATAAAATAAGAGGTTTAAACTGGATGGTTTATAACCTCATGACAATGATTAAGAGTGGTTGGAATCATAGGTCTGAAGTGAAGCAATGATTTGAAACACATCTTATTTTCATTTAAAAGAGCAATCAGAGGAAAGGCACTGAAATCTACTTGATAGATTAAAAAATATTCAACCAAATAGTAGCAAATTAAATTTCCAACAATACATTATAAGGATCATATACCATGATCAAGTGGGACTTACTCTGGGAGTTCAAAGATTTTTTTAATAACTGTAAATTGATCAATGTGATACACACATTAACCAATTGAAGGATTAAAAACATGTGATCATTTCAATAGATGCAGAAAGAACTTTCAATAAAGTTCAATATCCATTTATGATAAAAACTCCTCAGAAAGTGGACATAGAGGGAATATACCTGAATATAATAAAAGCCATATATGACAAACCTACAGTGAACATCATACTCATTGGTAAAAATCTGACGGCATTTCCCATAAGAGTAGGTATAATACAGGGTTTTACAATCAGACAAAAATGAAATAAATTCATTTTGGAAAAGAAGCAAAACTGTCACTATTTGCAGATGACATGATGTTACATACATAAAAACAATCTTTATGTCAGTAATTTTAATTTTATATGATAAGGGCTATATACAAAAGAAGAGAAAACTGAAGATGGATTTAGACTTGGAAGTTTATATACCATTAAAAATTATTAGAGTTTATTAGATTTACAATGCTGTGTTAGTTTCAGTTGTAAGGCAAAGTAAATCAGTTATATGTATGTGTGTGTGTGTGTGTATCCACCTTTTTTTGGATTTTTTTTTCCATATAGGCCATCACAGAGTATTGAGTAGAGTTCCTTGTGCTATACAGTGAAGAAAAAAAAAAAAAAGGAAAGGAAAAAAACATGAAAATCTGTCCCTCAGTCAGTTCCCAATCTTTGTGACTCCGTGGACTATGCCTCCCAGGTTCCTCTGTCCATGGGATTCTCCAGGCAAGAATACTGAGTGTGTAGCCATCTCCTTTTCTGGGGTTTCTTCCCAACCCAGGGATTATCCAAGTCTCTTACTTGGCCGATGGATTCTTTACCACTGAGTTACCAGATAACTCCAAAAATCTTAAAGATGCTATCAGAAAACTACTAGAGCTCATAAATTAATTGGATAAAATTGTGGATACAAAATTAATAAAAAGAAATTGGTTGCATTGCTATACACTAACAACAAAATATTAGAAAGAGAAAGAAATAATCTATTTACCATCACATTAAAACCAATAAAATACTTAGGAATAAAACTCTCTGTAATAAGTACCTCATTCCTAATAAATTTTTCTTGGGCTTCCCAGGTGACTCCGTGGTAAAGAATCCACCTGCCAGTACAAGAGATTCAGGTGGCATGGGTGTGATCACTAGGTTGGAAAGATCCCCTGGAGTAGGAAATGGCAACCCGGTATTCTTGCCTGGAAAATTCCATGGAAAGAGGACCTCAGCAGATCACAAAAGAGTTTGACATGACTTAGAGACTAAACAACAACAACAAAAACAACATTCTCTAATACCATATACAAAAATAAACTCAAAATGGATTAAAAAGCTGAATGTACATCTGGATATTATAAAACTCCTGGAGGAAAAAAAAATAGGCAATGTATTGTAAATGACAGTTTTAATGTTGTAATGACATAAATGATATAAATGACATAAATGTAATGACATACATGATGTAATGATGTACATGACAGCACTATTTTGGGGGGCCCAATCTAATTTTTCAAGGAAATCCTTTATGACTGTTTCTTATGCTTTGAATTTTTGACTTGTCAACAAATACTTGAATGATCTTAAATAAATTCCCAAGGCCTGGGTTAATAGAGATCTTTTTTTAATAGAAAGTTTCTGCTGCCAAGCATTCCAGGGCACTACCAACCTGAAAAGATTTTAAAGCCTAGATATTCCAATAAAATTATAAGTAACAGCATGGCTATAGTTTCATTTCTTTCTTTTTTTTTAATCTGAGAAGGTTTTTTCTTTTAACTTTTTAAAAATGTTTATTGGCGTTTAGTTGATTTGCAATTTTATGTTTTTTTGGGTGTACAGCAAAGTGAATCAGCTATACATACACACAAATCCACTCTTTTTAAGATTCTTTTCCCATAAAAGTCATTATAGCATAGAAGAGAGTTCCCTGTGTTATATACAACAGGTCCTTATGAGTATCTATTTTATATAGAGTAGTGCAATCCCAATCTCTCAATTTATCTCTCCTTTTCCCACCCTGTAACCATAAGTTTTCTACATTTGTGACTATTTTGTTTTGCAAATAAGTTCATTTGTACCATTTTTTTACATGCCACAAATAAGCAATATCATATGATATTTGTCTTTCTGTCTGGCTTACTTCACTCAGTATGATTATCTCTAGGTCCATCCATGTTGCTACAAATGGCATTATTTTGTTCTTTTAATGCCTGAGTAACATTACATTGTGCACATGTACTACATCTCCTTTATCCACTCTTCCATTGACAGACATCTAGGTTGCTTTCAGGTCTTAGCTATTGCAAACAGTGCATATGTCTTTTCAAATTATGTTTTTTTTTTTTTTTTTCTGAATATATTCCCAGGAGTGGGATTTTATCCACTTTATCTGTGATTACTTTATCTGTTACAAAGTAAACACATTCAAAATAATCAATGTTTTGGATCCACAATTAAAGGAAATACAATTAATTAATTATTTAAGGGACATAAATTGACTTTATTGGCAGTGTTCAAATAGCTCAAATTATTTTCCAATATGTATTCAATGGATGTGAACTGGAGCAAACTCCAGGAGATAGTGCTGCAGTCCATGGGTCACAATGAGTTGGACCCAATTTAGCCACTGAACGCCAAGCAAACAGCAAATGTATTATACAAACATAAAATGGAGATTAAATTGTTTACACCTAAAATAGTATTCCTTTCCACGTATTATTATTTCCAAAAAATAATTTTAATACTTCATATATTAACTGATTAGTCAATCAATTCATTTTCTCCTTCATGAACTGTATGCTCTGTGGTTTTCTACTCTGGGGAAAGGAAATCTAAGAAACTCATTAAGAAGAAATAAATCAATAACTTGGCAAACTTTTGTTTTCCTTTGAGACCAAAAATGTGAGAGAGTATAATCTAGATGGAACAGAATGCTCCTATAATGAGATCCTAAGGCAATCTGTTAAAGTGAAATATAATCCTTTGAAGGATACAGAGAAAACACCTTTTTTATAAAAGCCCAACCCATACAAATGGACAAAAAGGCAGAAAGAAAGGTGCTCAGCATCACAAATTATTTAGAGAAATGCAAATTAAACCTACAATGAGATATCATCTCACATCAGTTGGAATGGTCATCATCATCAAACGAAAAGAAAAAAAAATCTACACACAATTAATGCTGCAAAGGGTGTGGAGAAAAGGGAACCCGCCTACACACGTGGCTTCAGGGATCCCAGAAGTGCTTTCTGAGCTTCCCCAGAAATGCAGGACCCTGCCGCTGTTTCAGCTGATCCACTGCATTCCTGATCCAGAATGGACTTCTGGAAACTATGGACTGTATTGAACTGGGGCAGAAAATCACACCCAAACCTTGGCATTCCTGCTAGGACTTTTTACCAGGAGTTAACTCAGAGTTGGGCTTCCCTGGTGACTCAGAGGGTACAGAATCCACCTGCAGTGAAGGAGACCTGGATTTGATCCCTGGGTTGGGGAGATCCCCTGGAGGAGGGCATGGCAATCCACTCCAGGATTCTTGCCTGGAGAATCCCCACAGACAGAGGAGCCCGGCAGGCTACATTCCCCCGGGTCGCAGAGAGTCAGGCATGACTTAGTAAGCAGAGCACAGAGCTTCTACATTGTTGGCAGGATTGGAAATTGATACAACCATTATGGAGAGCAGTGTAGAGGTTCCTTAAAGAACTAAATACATAGTTCTGTATTCTGTTGGGAGGATAGCCTCTGCCATCTCAGCTAAAACTGACAGATCTTCTTAGTGGTGGATGGATTTTTAACAATTTAAAGAGTCGTCTCCTTAGAAGAGACCCTGATTCTGGGAAGCATTGAGGGCAGGAGGAGAAAGGGGTAGCTTGAGATGGTTAAGATGGCATCAGTGACTCAAAGGGCATGAGCTTGAGCAAACTCAAGGAGATAGTGAAGGGCAGGGAAGCCTGGTGTGCTGCAGTCCCTGAGGTCACAAAGAGTCTGACACGACTGAGCGACTAACACTTTCACTTCCCTATACAGAAACAGACACACACCGACACACACAGACACACACAGACACAGACACACACACACACACACACACACACACACACACACACGATGTATTGCAAGCAGTCAGGCATTCTGGGCTGCCTAAGGTAAAAATGCAGCCTATTTACAGAACCCTGAGTCTGCTCTGATAAGGGATATTTCATCAACACTATAATGCTCTATTTCAGTATGCTTTGCTTGTAAAGATTTTAGCTGTGCTTCATCTTTTCAATACACATGTGGTTCTTATAGAAAGAAATAATTCTTAAATAAAATGTCAGTGTGCTTGGTATTTCTTTTGTCCTCTTTAAAGCTGCGTCAGGTGTTTCAGTAACAAAATGTAAAAGAATTTGGATTTCACTTTCTTGATCTGACTTTTTAGTCCCATGCAGTGATTGCACGCGCCTGCTCACACAGTAACCTTGTCAGGGGGTGAGGAAAGTTTGCAGAGAACATTCATCCTACTTTTATAAGAGATCTGGGTCAATGAGCACTTTAAAAGCCACACACAAAAGACTTAATCACAGATACTCACACAATCACTGGGAAGAGACATTCAAAAACTAAAATTTAAAAGTACCTGGCAAGAGCAAGCATGTCTAAAGGAAAAGTAAATCCGTTAGGATAACATATGTGTAGTGACTCAGCATTTTTAGAAGTGCTTAAGTCTGTCAATCAGTTAAAGAGTGATCCGGCAGCCTCAAGATAACCTGAGAATTCATTAGAAATTCATGATTTTGGTTCTCACCATAGATCCATCAAATCAGAATCTTCATTTTAACCTATGCATATTGAAGATTGAGAGCATTGCTACAGTATGGTTTGCGCCATGGATTTCACTATTAGTGAGTAGTTTTCACATACTCTCCCTAATATATGTTAAATAAGTTAATTAGCAAAAGGAAGCAGTTTATTATCTTACCTTGTCCTTTTTAATTCATTCTTCTGGCAGTGAGCTATGATCATTGAAATGGATCCTAAATCTAAATGAATTGGCTAAGTGCAATCCCCTTCCTTTAAGCTGAACAAGGGTTCACCACTTTGTCTCTTAGTTTCCACCTCTGTGAGGCAAAGCTTCGCTCATGTTTATGAATGTATCCCAGTGGAATCGCACATGGACTATTTCAAAGTACATGGTCAGTAAATATTAGTGGAATATGTGAAAGAAAGACAAGATAAAAGAAATATAACACCATTGAATAAAGTAGCCACTTTTTGGAAGAAATTCAAGTAATGCCACAGACTTTTCAAAATTTTTCTTTATAAAACTTATAAGTTTAAGTTTTTATATTATAGAAGTACATTGTACAAAATTTCCAAGGCATTTTTTTTCCTAATACAGGTATTGACAGCTAACTATTCCATTTACATAAACCTGTTTGAACACAATGTTATCTTAAATATTTATATTATTCCTTCATATAGATAAAAACTATTTTTTAGCTTCAGATGGCATTTGCATTATATAATTTCATTTATTTTAACAGCAAATGTTATTCATATTTAATTACTAAGGAACCATATATACATGTACATATTTATGTATGTATATATAAACTGAATCTCTGTGCTATACACCTGAAATTAAAAGTACATTGTGAATCAAATATACTTCAATGAAAATATTTAGTATCATCATTGCTCTACTTACCTAATCTCAAACCAACTGTGAACCATTCTCATTTACTTTTTAAATGTTACAGAATGATTTCTAGTTTCAAAAATATTCCCAAATTATCCCTTTAAAATATAGTGACTCATATACAAAATTCAGTAGAAATTTTATATTTTTCCAATGCTTGATTCTTTTCCCTTCCAACATCCATATTTGACATGTTGAAGACAGATTTCATCCTGAAACTGACTTGGCCTCATGTGCAGTACTCCTTTATTTTTTTGTTCTCTATCTCACATTTTGATATTTACATCTCAGTGGTTTTCCCTGAAATTTTAAGTCATCTTTGAATATGAAGTCTTCCTTTAAAAAAATATATTTATTCATATGGCTTCAGCTATCTTCTGTATGTTGACAATTTCAATATCAAGCATAAAATATCTAAACCTGAAGTTTTTGCCTTGCTCTCCAACCTTCACCAAATGTCACTCATATTCCTGCTTTCAATATTTTCCACAAAAATTGCTAATTCCTATTGTTCCAAATCAATATTTCATCTTTGACTTATCCTTGTTTTTAAATCATGTATCATATTCTATTGATAACTCTTAAATATTCCAGAAGATATCTCCCCATTCTTATAATTCTTGAAAATTTTCTAATTCATACTTTTGATTATTTATTTTGGTGGATTTTGGTAATCTCTTAATTCGTCTTCCTATGTCTTATAGCTAAGGCTAACTACTTTATGCTGTCACCACTATGACATTTCTAATTCAAAAAACTAATTTTGGATATCATTTGGAGCTTATTGCTGTTGTTCAGTTGCCCAGCCATATCTGATTTTTTTGTGACCCCATGGACTGCAGCGCGTCAGGCTTCCCTGTCCCTCACCACCTCCCGGCGTTGGCCCAAGTTCATGTCCATTGCATTGGTGATGCCACCCAGGCGTCTCACACTCTGACGCCTTCCTCTCCTGCCCTCAATCTTTTCTAGCATCAGGGAAGCATAACCCTATATAACTCGTAACTACTTCAGAATAGAATATCCCTAATGGAACAGGCAAAGCCTTTCATAATTGGCACTGCTCCTACTCAAAATCTGCTCTTTCGAGTCATTCTTCCCCCACCTACATCCAACCTAAGTATTTATGTGCTTTGAGAAAACACACTCTGATACTCTCCTCCTCTTGCTATCTGAGGCCTACTTACAAAAATTTTAAATCATGGTTTTATATCTACCGGTTTCCTTCTTTAAAAGATATATTCTTAATGGAGGAAAATTTGTTTTACAATGTTGTATTGGTTTCTTGTCTACAATGTGAATCAGTTATGAGTACATATGTCACCTTCCTCTTGATCTCCCTGCCCCTCCCCCCGACGATTTCACCCCTCTAGGTTGTCACAGAGCACCAGGCTGAGCACCCTAAGTGTATCCAGGGATTATCTTCAGTTTCAGTAACACTACTAGAAAGAGAGAAGGTTACTTTAAACATGTATTAACTAAAATATATAAATCCTTTCTTATGGCAAAGTTAAAATTTCTGGGAATTGGAAATAGGAAGATCAGTTTGGCCTCCATTATAATATCCTGGTAAGAGAAGATAACATCTTGAAGGAAAAGAATAACATTGAAGATGGTAAGCAGCAGGGATGATGTGCAAAATCTTAATGCCTAGAATAGCATGGATGATGAAAGTTCACAATGGATTCCATAGCAGTTAGAATAGTTGCTAGGTGTCAGAAAATATTTCGAAAATATGTTTCATGCATTTTGCTTAGAGATTGGATAAAGGATATAGTTTCATGCTGATGATATTTGAAGAGAAATTTTAGCAAACATATCACACCAAGAGCAAGGCAACTTAAAAATAAAACTCTAAGCAACTTCACCAGGAAACATATTTATACAAAGTAAAGTGAGAAATCTAAAATGCATGATTGATTTGTTGTTTTTATTGTTTAGTCACTAAGTCATGTCCAACTCTCACATGACCCCATGGACTGTAGCCCCCCAGGCTCCTCTGTCCAAGGGATTTCTATGTCCAGGCCAGGATATGGAACATTTCCTTCTCCAGGGGATCTTCCTGACCCAGGGATCAAAGCCATGTCTCTTGCATTGGCAGGCAGATTCTTTACCACTGAGCCATCAGGGAAACTGTATAATTTGCTACCTATATTCACTTAAGAAATGTGTGATTTTAATTTGAGAATAGTGAGCAAATTTTTTTTTTTTCCTGCAGATAAATGTACTATCCCTCCTTCTGAATTCCAGCCATAACCAGCTATTGATATTCCAGTGATTGCCCTACTAATCACCTTTACACTGTCGGGTTGTCCTTCCTTTCTATCATACTTCAACCAATATTATCATCAAAGATTATGCAAAAACAAAGGCACACACCCCTGACCTAAGGGTGTTGGAACTTGAAGGAAGACAGGTTAGGAAATATAAATTTCAAAGTTATAATTTTAAAATATAAATTTCAACTTTTTCAAAGGTATGAACTGAAGGTTTGTATGTGTTACACTCTCTAACCTAAGGGGCAAGAATTTACTCACAATTAAATCTCCTATGAATCATTATTTAAAAATTCATCTAAATATACTTCTATTATATTTGCAAAAGACAGAAGAGATTTGCTAATATTCCCTTTGCCATTGATTTTATTTTGAGAGAAATGGAGATTTAAGAGCTTTGATAGTATGTATAATAGGCATATATTTGTATTTGTCTAGAAATAAAATCTTGGCAATTTTATGAAATTATGTTCATGTGAGAAAGAATATTCATAGAGCAGATATAGCTCAACCATATGTCTCATCCCTTGGAAACTTATTCAGTCAGTGTGCCAAGAAAAATATTGAATAAAATTGATGTTTTCATGGTTTATGAACCAGTAAAATGGAGTGAGCTACTTCTACTGAGCACGGCAAGAATTCTTCAGTTGGTCAGTTGCCCTAATATTTATGGTTCATTGATTTAATTAGAGCCTAGTAAAATGATTTCATTATGAAAGAAAATGTTTGATGGGCAAAGACAGCTATGTGAATGTGTTTTTATATGCTTTAAAGACCATAAAGAACAATATTTTTAAACAGCTTTATAAAAATATAAGGCAAAATGAATACGTAGACATGAAAAATGGGGGAATTTAATTGCTTCTGACCAACTGAAGCAACTGAAATGTTCTTAATTTTTTAATTTTGCTCTTTATTTTGTAGATTTTTTCTAAATTAAAATATTAACATTCATAACTCTTAAGCTTTATTATTTTATTTGAAAGTTAATTTTAAAACCCTTCAAAGTAATATTGAAAAACAACTGTAATTATAACACATGATTTATTTTTATATATTTTATCCAAAAATTTTGCATTCTATGCCAAACTCTCAAAAGCTAACATAGCCACACAACACAAATAAGATGCTATTAAATATTTTTCAATGAAATTAAGTCAAATAACTTTCAAGTTTTCACAACATCAAGAAAATAGTAGACAAAATTTTTGTTTTGGGTTTTGCAAATTAGTCCCCAAAGAATTTGCCCAACAACACATTCCCCATACTGTGTACATGCTCTATATCTAGTTTCAAGAGCTAAAGCTTAGATTTTCCTCATGTTGATTATGGATCATTTTCATGGCCAGCTTTGACCAAAAGAATGTGTTACAAGTGGTAATTTGGATTTCTGAGCTCAGGCATTTGAAAATACAGCAAGCTTCACTTCCTGCTTTGTGGAATCCAGTTGTCATCCACTGTGAGCCACTAGGAAAAACTACCGAAAGAAGAGCCAAGAGGTGACTGAGAAAGTTTCCAGGCATATGGCCTAAATCAGAACATTCCATCTTTACCCAAGGCCTTCCAGCCACACTGTCTAAGACCCTAGGGACTTTAGAAAAGTCATACTGAATGTTATAACCAAGGAGACATGTTGTAGAAGAGAGATGACAAGTCACTACCAGACCCACAGAATTATAAGACATGATGAGGTGGTGCTGTTCTAAGCCACTGGATTTTTGGAGTAGCTTATTCTGAAACAATTGACAACTGAAGTAGGAGTGAAACACCGATAGCTGCAAGTTTATCCAAAGATTAAGCTTTTATACTGTACTTGTGTGTGATATAAGTGAAGGAAGTTGAAAGTCTTGGAAAGCGTTGCCTGGAAATCATCTCTATTTGTGTAAAATGAACTTTTCAGTTAACAACTTATTAGTATTCACCAGCATGCGCTGCAATCCAGTAGGAGAGATAGAAAAAAATTGAATAGCATGTTAATCCTGCCCCAATATTTGTCTGAGAGTTACTTGTAGGATAGAGGATGAGTGGGTTGAATGACAACACCGACTCAATGGACATGAGCTTGGGCAAACTCCAGGAGATGGGTAGGGAAGCCTGGCATGCTGTAGTCCATGGGGTCAAAAAGAGTTGGACATGACTTAGCAACTGGACAACAACAATTTGAATATCTGGGAGATGTAGAACACTGATCATTAGTTGAATGGTAAACAAGAAATTTAAAATTACTTTTTGCTCAACATTTTCTCTGCAGGAAATAGGCTCATGTTTAATTAATCCCAGAAGAATCTGTGTTTTTTCCATAATTTAAGCTAAATCATCAATCATTTAAAATACTATATTTACACAATCAGTGTTATTTCCATTCTCTTGGTTATTTCTTAGGTAGCGAATACATTAGTCTCATTTATATTATGTCACCAGGCAAAAACTACAGATAGAGCCATTGTTCACATGATTGGATAAAACAGGCTTCATCTTTGTTTTTTTTCTTTCTTGTAATTGTTTAGTTTTTATTTGCCCTTATATGTCATCCAAAATATTGCATTAGTTATTTGCATATGAAGTATCAAGCATGTATTATTTGGCCCTGTTATAAACAGTAGCAGCAGAAGCTTGCATAAGTTAAGTGTAATAAGTAACATTTTACGACACCTCATTCATAAAATACTAGAACTGTGCTTCATCAATATAATTAATGCAGTGATATTTCTGAATTTAAATCTGAATTTCAAATTTACTCTCAATTAAGTAACACAAAGTAACATGAAGTAACACAAAGATTGCTTACATTAAATCAACATAACCAAAAGGGTAATTTTTATTAACTGCCAAGCTCAGTCACTATAGTCCTGTTCAACTTTTTGCAATGCTATGGACTTTCGCTCTGTTCATAGGCTTTTCCTGTCAAGCATACTGGAGTGGATTGCCGTGCCCTTCTCCATGGGATATTTTTGACCTAGGAAGCAAACCTGCATTTCCTGTGCCTCCTGCATTGTAGGCAGATTCTTTACCACTGAGCCACCATGGAACCCTTTTATTAAATTCAGTCTAAATTTAAAATTTACTATTTTAGGAATAGCCATGGATTTATATATATGTGAATTTCATGAAACTAATAGTACTAATTAGATCCATAATTATTCATTTATTTATTCATCCACTTAATAAATTGAGTACTTTCCATTTCTACACATGGGATAATTGCTAGGGACACCAGGGTGAATGAGTACCTTGTTCTTCTGCAGTGTTTTGGAGTTTCACCCATAAGCACATGGGTGATGGGAATATTAATAGCCAGGGCTACTGGGATTATAAGCCTGGTGTACATGAGATGGGGCTTCCCAGGTGGCTCAGTGGTAAAGAATCTGCCTGCCAATGCAGGAGACATAAGAGACATGGGTTTGATCTCTGGGTCAAGAAGATTCCCTGGAGAAGGAAATGGCAGCCCACTCCAGTGTTCTTGCCTGGAGAACCCCATGGACAGAAGAGCCTGGTGGGCTACATACAGTCCAGAGGGTTGCAAAGAGTCAGACATGACTGAGTGACCGAACACATACATGAGATTCTCAGCACTATTCACTTTCTCTCAACTATTAACCACATGATATAACTGAGAATCTGCGAAAAAAAGCACTAATCTGTGGTAATGGTGGATGAAGAAGGTGAGACAGACAATCTTTTGGCTGAAAATTTTCTGTGCTCTGATGAATTCAACTGAAATTCAACATCAGTTACTCTGGAATTATTGATCTATAAATCTTAGGGAAACTATTTCAGATTAATCTTTAATTGAGTAAAATGATAGCTGAGCAGATAGTATGTTACATGATAATCTTTTAAAAAATTGGTCACAGAATACATATTACGATTTTAAAACTGAGTCAAAAACAGAAATATAACATTTAGCAAAGCATTATTTCATCTTGTATAATGATAAAATGCTATGAAAACTTTGAATAAATATTTGAATAAGTATTTCATAAGATTTTACTAGAAACAGTAAATTTTAGATTAGACCATAATGTAAACATATATTCTAGTTTCTTGGATACATGTAGGTTAAGGGGCTTCCCTGGTGGCTCAGCTGATAAAGAATCTCCCTGCAATGCAAGAGATCCTGGTTCAATTTCTGGGTCAGGAAGACCCCCTGGCAAAGGGATAGACAACCCACTCCAGGATTTTTGAGATTCCCAAATGGCTCAGTTGGTAAAGAATATGCCTGCAGTGTAGGAGACCTGGGTTCGATCCCTGGGTCAGGAAGATACCCTGGAGGAAGGCATGGCAATCCACTCCAGTATACTTGCCCAGAGAATCCCCACTGACAGAGGAGACTGGCAGGCTATAGTATATGGAGTTGCAGAGAGTCAAATACTACCAACCACAAGGAAAATACATGTGCAAAGAGAAGTCTAAAAACATTAGCATGTTACATTTATAAAACTCATTTTAAACTTTATTGAGTACATCACATATAAACTTACATGAAGCATTTTTTTTTTTAAGTTGAGACCTGTAGCTTTAACATTTAACCTTATAACTTTAGCTCTAACTTTTTCACCCTTGTGGCAGAAAGTGAAGAGGAACAAAAGAGCCTCTTGATGAAAGTGAAAGAGGAGAGTGAAAAAACTGGCTTAAAATTCAACATTCAAAAAACTAAGATCATTGCATCCAGTCCCATCACTCCATGGCAAATAGATGGAGCAACAATGGATACCGTGACAGACTTTATTTTCCTGGTCTCCAAAATCACTGCAGATGGTGAGTGCAGCCATGAGTTTAAAAGATGCTTGCTCCTTGGAAGAAAAGCTATAGCCAACCTAGACGGCATATTAAAATGCAGAGACATTACTTTGCCGACAAAGGTCCATCTAGTCAAGACTATGGTTTTTCCAGTAGTCATGTATGGATGAGAGAGTTGGACTATAAAGAAAGCTGAGTGCCAAAGAATTGATGCTTTTGAACTGTGATGCTGGAAAAGACTCTGATCTCCAGGAGATCAAACCAGGCAGTCCTAAAGGAAATCTGTCCTGTATATTCATTGGAAGGACTGATGCTGAAGCTAAAACTCCAGTACTTTGGCCACTGATGTGAAGAACTGACACTGGAAAAAACCCTGATGCTGGGAAAGATTGAAGGCAGGAGGGAAAGGGGATGACAGAGGATAAGACTGTTGGATGGCATCACTGACTTGATGGACATGAGTTTGAGCAAGTCCTGGGTGGTGGGAGGCCTGGTGTGCTGTAGTCCATAGGGTCGCAAAGAGTCAAACATGACTGAGTGACTGAAGTGAACTGAACTGAAGAATCTTTGACAAATAACTAAATAACTAAACCATGACACTTTTACAAAAATATCTTTAGACCCATGTCTAGGTTCCAAAATATCATCACATATTGAGTAGTACAAAGTATCATCACAATATAACTTCTGAGGCTTTTATAGCCCCACAACAATAATTATTTCAAGGATGAATATGTGATTACCCCTACAAAATATTGGAACATTCAAATTAAAATTTTAGACTTAAAATTTTCATATGTATTTAAGATGATTTGGGGTCAGCTTCATACATTTTGTTCTTTCCCAAAGTTCTGCATATCATTTCATTTTGAGGGGAAAAAAATCTATTTACTGCTGCATTGTATATGGATGATCACTGGAATATTTCCACTAGTGCAGGTGATATAAAATATTCAAATAAGCTGAAGCTGATCCTGCTTATCTTCTGTTTCCTCATTGTGAAAAGCTTGGTCATTTCACTTCTATATATTTACAAGATGCTGCCCATTTCACTATCTTTTCCCCCTTGTGTTCAGTATCTTCTCCTGTAGTTTAGATTTTAAAGTCACATCCTGACTGTGATGAACCTGTTTTCAGGGCAGGAATAAAGACACAGACATAAAGAGCCACTGTGGACCTAGTAGAGGGAGGAGAGGGAGGGACGAGTTGAGGGAGTAGCACTGACATATATACACTCTCGTGTGTAAGATGGAGAGCTCGTGGGACGCTGCCGCGTAACACTGGGCGCTCAGCTCGTGCTCTGTGATGACCTGGGGGTGGGGTGGAGGGGTGGAAGGGAAGCTCGAGAAGGAGAGGACGTATGTATACTCAGAACCGACATGTTGTTGTACCTCAGAAACCAACACAACATTGCAAAGCAATTATCCTTCACCTCAAATAAAAAGAAACAAGGAGACTTGCTTCATTGGCAAAATCTGAATTTTTAAAATCAAAATCTAAAGTTTTCAAATTAAGTACTAAAAATTAAAAAAAAAATAAAATATCAGGCCAAAAAAAAAAAAAAAAGTGAAAATTGTTCCTATCTATAGAAAAGTTCTCAAGACATAAATGAGAATAAAAGGCAGTTCAGTGTCTATATTACATAGCTTTAATATACCAGGGCCCTTATTTTATTGTGTCACTGCCTATTTTCTTTTCAGACAGACACAACCACTTACAGAAGGCAAGACACGCCCGGCTAGTCATTCTTCTGTTGTTGTTGTTCAGCCACTTACTCGTGTCCGAATCTTTGCATGGACTGCAGCACACCAGGCTTCCCTGTCCCTCACCATCTCCCAGGGTTTGCCCAAGTTCATGTCCATAGTATCAGTGATACCATCCAGTCATCTCATCCTCTTCTCCTGCTTTCAGTGTTTCCCAGCATCAATTAGTCATTCTAGTAAAGGGCTATTTGTAAGTATTTTTGAGAAACCTTGATACTTTTGTATAGTACAGTATGCTTTTTAACTAACAAAGTTTTCTAATGAATTATTAGTTCATAAAATTTTTTATATGTAGTTTAAAACTATTTTTACAGGACTTGCCTCAGAAACCAAAAATACAATTAATTAGAAACTTGAAGAATTAAGTATCTTGTAATAGAAAGAAGCAATCTAGTATTTGCAAAGTACTTTTCTTTTTAAGAAGGAGACATTTTGTATTGCCTCTATCACCTGCCAACACCTTGGAAGTATTTCACCAATGAATTAACAGTCACTTACAGAGCAAGAACAGGAAAGAGATTTTTAATGACTGAAAAGTACTTCATCTTCAATGTGTCAAACTTTTCATCTAACAGTTCAAATTTGAAAGGGTAAACACATTGGCACTAATAACTATCAATCTCTAAGTTTATTGCTTTTTTTTTCTTTTGTGTGTGTGTGTTTAGTCACTCAGTCATGTCCAACTCATTGTGACCCTATGTATTGTAGCCCATCGGGCTCCTCTGTCCATGGAATTTTCCAGGCAAGAATACTGGAGTTGGTTGTCATTTCCTCCTCCAGTTTATCTTCCTAACCCAGGGATCGAACCAGCATCTCCTACATCTTCTGCATTTGCAAGAGGGTTCTTTATCACTGTGCCACCTGAGAAAACTTTTTCCTTTTTAGTAAGATAATAAATAGAGATAAGTAAATGTTTTCACTTTATATTCTTTCAGAATTTTTTTCTAATGTAAAAAATAGATGTCTTGGACATGAAAAAGTAAATGTTGAGAACATAATATACATAAATGATTTTATATATATTTGTTTATGGCATTGAATTTATTTTTATCAACAAATAGTTTATCTTATGCCTCTCAATATTAAAATCTATCTTAAAGTAACCCACCAAACCAAAATTGTTAATTATAAATATATTAAAAACTTTAACAGCATAGCTCTCTCTTAAAAATGTATGTGTATGTGATGTGTATGTGTGTAGGATTTTGGTGCAGCTTCTCCAAAATATACTGATTGTGGAAGATTCATATCCTCCTCTATCCCTGATCTAAACTCATCACAGTGCTAAGCCTGGAAGTGAGCCCCATGAGTCAGACAGAGTGAAATTCAGAACAGTCAGATTATTTTTTAAAACGTCTGTTATATTAAGTCACTCCTTTGCTCAAAATGACTTCAGGCCTATTTAATCAGGGTAAAAACCACAATCCATCCAATGGGTTACGTAATCATATAGGATCAATCACCTTTATATCTCCCTGATGGAAAAAAAATGCCATTTGCAGCAACATGGGTGAGCCCAGAGATTATCATACTAAGTGTAGTAAGCCAGAGAGAGAAATGCAAATATCACATGATATCACTTACAAGTAGGAACAAAGAAAAAAAAGATAAACATTAACTTATTTACAAAACAGAAACAGGCTTAGTATGGACACAGGAAACAAACATGGTTACCACAGGGGAAAGTAGGAGGAAGGAAATTAGAAGGTTGAGATAAACATGTATACACTGCTATATGTAAAATAGATAACAAGGATCTACTGTATAGCACAGGAAACTCTATTCAAATATTGTGTAGTAACCTATAAGGGAAAAGAATCTGAATATATAATAACTGAATCACTGTGCTATACACCTGAAACTAACTTAATATGTCAGTCAACTATACTTCAAAAAAGTCAACATCTCATCTAATAAAGAATAAATGCTTAACAGAGGCAGCTGTAGAAGGAAGACAAACGTGCCATCACCACATTTTAGCAATGCAGATTCCCTTATTCCTGTGGACCACCATATACATCATTTGGAGAACTCTCTTAATACATGTTGTAAAACTTCATAATAAGTCTTAAGATCTGTTGACTGAGGTTACTCCATATGTATCTCATTCTCTTTTTCCTGAATATTTTAGCTGACACATCAATAACTGGTAATTTGTTAAGAGTTAGCAGCAACTTTTTGTAGCATCACCTTCTAGGAAATATACTTGCTATTAAAGTCTTGAATCTACATCTAGTTAAAAAAATGTAATGAAAAAAATTATTTGTGATTTTTACTTACACTTTTTGCCACCAACAGTGAAAATAGAAAATCAATTGACTGTATTTCCATTCCTATCACTTAGTTAAAATATTTAAGGTTGCTATATATCCATATAAACAAATGTCATATTTGACTATTATAAGCATATAATCACTAAATGATTCCAGATATTGGAGTAGGAAGTGGCAACCCACTCCAATACTCTTGCCTGGAAAATCCCTTGGACAGAGGGGCCTGGTGGGCTCTGCATAGCTTGCAGAGTTAGACATAATTGAGTGACTGAGCACACACACTCAATTGTACACTTTTTTTTTCTATTTTAAAATAATAATGATAAGAATATTTTAAAATGTATTGGGATTTAATACTAATAATATTTCTGAAAATATCATCAATATTTAGTATATTCACTCAGTAACACTAACTATTAGAGTTTTGATATTAATCCACATCTTTTTTATTTAGCTTTAAAATCATTTTGATATTTTACAGAGGTAAATCAACAAGAAAATGAAAAGGAACTCATAATGTTATTTTTTTACATGTAAAAGTCAAATCTCTCATTCTTCATTTATGATCTAGTCCTGGGCACCATGACTGGCACATAATTGGTGCCTATTACATACAAATTGAATCAATTCAGGAGAATTTTATTTGAAATCATGCAATGCTTTTCATACATATTTAATGCCTATTTAAGTGCAGTTGATCCTTGAACAACATAAGTTTAAACTACACAGGCTAACTTATTAATTTTTTTTTTCAATAAATTCTACAGCACTACATGATCCACAGTTGGTTGATCTGCAGGTATGGAGCTCTAGATAGGAAGGGCCAACGATGGGACTTGAGCATCCTGAAATTTTTATATTGGGGGAAGGTCTTGGAGCCAGTCCCCAGGGGATATGAAGGAGCAACAAATTCCCAATTAAATTTGTGTGCTAAGTCACTTTAGTCATATCTGGATCTTTGAGACAGTATGGACTAGGAGCCCATTAGGCTCGTTTGTCCATGGGATTCTCCAGGCAAGCATACTGGAGTAGGTTGCCGGGCCTTTCTTAGAGTGTCCTCCTGACCCAGGGATCAAACACCAGTCTCTTAGTCTCCTGTATTGGCAGGCAGATTCTTTAGCACCAACATCACCTTGGAAGACACCCCTCCCAATTAAGCTAATTTGTGTTAATGATTAGTTTTCTTAATTAATTTAAGAATCAAATAGTAAGGGAGATTTTACTTTTTCACAATCTCTTTGATATAAGAACTTTCTGATTTTATAGTTCAGAAAAGATTCTCCACTAATGTAAGCAAACTCAGAGACCATTCTAGAAGGTTAAACCCTTCATTTGATTATTGGTAGCAGTCAGCATAACAAGCATCAAATTAAGTCTGAGTTCAACATCATTACTTTTATTTCCAGAACATTAAAGAATAAGTTATTTAAAATATATTGAAAATAATGTTACTTGTGGATAAAAATTTCTCATGGAATAGGCAAAGGACCTTGAAAGAGAAATTCTAAAAGACAAATATGCAACCATAATTTAACTTTAATTAGAAGAACATGCTAGTGTAGGCCCAGATGATATAGAATGTCTTATTATATTTGAACAAAATATAAAACTCAGCTGGGGAAGAAAGTGAATAGAGGGAGTTAAAGTGTGAATCAGCTTACAACCAGGCCTAATATCTTTTAGACAACCTCTATCTTTTCCTAGAGGGCTTCCCAGGAGGCTCTCTGGGAGTAGTGAAGAATCTACCTACCAATGCAGGAGTTGAGGACTTTCCTGTATTGGGAAAATACCCTGGTGAAGAAAATGCCAACCCACTCCTGCATTCTTGCTGGGAAATCCCATGAAGAAAGGAGCTTGGGGTCACAAGAGTCTGACATGACTTAGCAACTAAACAGCAGCAACACATATTTTCCTAGATAACCCTTCTATCTTGGACAGCTTGTTATCTTGCTAAATCTGAGACATAAATCTATTTTCCCATTAACAGAGTTTTTCAAAACAGTATTCCTTCATGACAGAGTAATGAATATGGATTTTAGAAAATCTATTAACAGAATATGAGAAGAAAGAAGATATTTTATTGCCTATGAAGCTACTAATTTAGAGAAAGAAGCTCAAATTTTTATCCAAACTTCACCCTGTACTTTTTCAATTCCCTACCTTGCTCTCACATCTGTAAAGACCCAGTCGATGAATTGATTTGCAGTGTGATGGCATGGTATTGTTCTCTTGTGTTTGAAGACAGCAGTCTTGAATCAAGCTTGAAGCATGCTTTTATCTCATTAGCAGTAGAAATTATGTAGCCTTGTTGGAAATATTAATAAAAATCGCACAGATTGCTTAAAGTTAATTGATGTAACACTTCCTTTGAAATGCTGTGCCAGCATGATAGAATGACTAGTTCAAATTGGAAAGTCAAAATGGGAACCTTCAATTCACTGTAACAGAAGATTCAAGCTCTATATGTATTCTGACTTCAGAATTCAGCAGAAACTGATTTTTCAAATGCCTTAATATTAATAGTACTGTTCAACTTAGGTTCCTTTTGTTTTCTCTTTACATATGTTTTCACCAAAAGCCTCAAGAATGCTTTCAAAAGCACACAGAAATGCCCTGATGAAAAATAACTTTATTTTCAGTTCAGTTACTCATTTTGATAGGGCACATTTCCACTTCCAACTTATCTGTAAGCAATATCTACCTGAGGATTCAACTACTTCACCTCAGACAAAAATCTAAAAGTACTTTTGATAAGTATCTAAAGTATATAGGAAACTTAATTTATTCAACAAATATGCCTTTGAGCACCTGTCTTGTAATAGGCACTGTCTGGGAGTCAAGCATGCAGGAATGAATAGAGGAAGCACATTACCTGCTCCTACAGAGTTAAATCTTGTTTTCTTAGTTCAATCATCTGAGTTGGAAGTGATCTGAATAGGGGCAGGTGTGAGAAATAGCTACGCAGCAAAAAAAAAAAAAAAAAATCCATGGGAAAGATCCAATTTGGAAGATTAACTTGCTCATTTTTCCACCCTTCCTTTAATTTAAATTCTTATTGCTTCAGTTAAACAATCAATTTTCATTAATTAAATGAGAAGCACATAACCACCAAATTAACATGAAATATTAATTGCATGTGATTTATATATAAATATGTTTCTATGTATATATAATAAAATATGTATTCTATTATATGGAATAATATATACTAGACAAGAATAGCACAGAGAGATAAAAAAGCTTTCCTCAGTGATCAATGCAAAGAAATAGAGGAAAACATTAGAATGGGAAAGACTAGAGATCTCTTCAAGAAAATTAGAGATACCAAGGGAACATTTTATGCAAATATGGGCACAATAAAGGACCGAAAAGGTATGGACCTAACAGAAGCAGAAGATATTAAGATGAGGTGGCAAGAATGCATAGAAGAACTGTACAAAAAAGATCTTTCTGACTGAGATAACCACGATGCTATGATCACTGACCTAGAGCCAAACATCCTAGAATGTGAAGTCAAGTGGGCCTCAAGAAGCATCACTACGAACAAAGCTGGTGAAGCTGATGGAATTCCGGTTGAGTTATTTCAAATCCTGAAAGATGATGCTGTGAAAGTGCTGCACTCGATATGCCAGCAAATCTGGAAAACTCAGCAGTGGCCACAGGATTGGAAAAGGTCAGTTTTTATTCCAATCCCAAAGAAAGGACAATGTCATAGAATGTTCAAACTACTGCACAATTGCACTCATCTCACACGCTAGCAAAGACATGATCAAAATTCTCCAAGCCAGGTTTCAACAGTACGTGAACTTCCAGATGTTCAAGCTGGCTTTAGAAAAGGCAGAGGAACCAGATATCAAATTGCCAACATCTGCTGGATCATAGAAAAATCAAGATATGCGGAGGGAGGTGGGAGGGGGCTTCAGGATGGGGAACACATATAAATCCATGGCTGATTCATGTCAGTGTATGGCAAAAACCACTACAATATTGTAAAGTAATTAGCCTCCAATTAAAATAAATTAAAAAAAAGAAAAAGCAAGATAATACCACAAAAACATCTACTTCTACTATATTGCTTACACCAAAGCCTTTGAGTGTGTAAATCAAAACAAACTGTGGAAAATTCATCGAGCAATGGGAATACCAGACCACCTGACCTGCCTCTTGAGATATCTGTATGCAGGTCAGGAAGCAACAGTTAGAACTGGACATGGAACAACAGACTGGTTCCAAATAGGGAAGGAGATATGTCAAGGCTGTATATTGTTACCCTACTTATTTAACTTATATGCAGAGTACATCATGAGAAATGCCGGACTCGATAAAGCATAAACTGGAATCTAGATTGCCAGGAGAAATATCAATAAATTCAGATACACAGATGACACCACCCTTATGGCAGAAAGCAAAGAAGAACTAGAGACTCTTGATGAAAGTGAAAGAGAGTGAAAAAGCCAGCTTAAAGCTCAACATTCAGAAAACTAAGATCATGGCATCTGGTCCCATCACTCTGTAGCAAATAAATGAGGAAACAGTGGAAACAGTGACAGACTTTATTTTGGGGGGCTCCAAAATCTCTACAGATGGTGACTGCAGCCATGAAATTAAAAGATGCTTGCTCCTTGAAAGAAAAGCTATGGCCAACCTACACAGCATATTAAAAAGCAGAGACATTACTTTACCAACAAAGGTCCATCTTGTCAAAGCTATGGTTTTTCCAGTAGTCATGTATGGATGTGACAGTTGGACCATAAAGAAAGGTAAGCACCGAAGAACTGATGCTTTTGAACTGTGGTGTTGGAGAAGACTCTTGAGAGTCCCTTGGACTGCAAGGAGATCCAACCAGTCAAACCTAAAGGAAATCATTCCTGAATATTTGTTGGAAGGACTGGTGCTGAAGTTGAAACTCCAATATTTTGTTCACTTGATGTGAAGAACTGACTCATTGGAAAAGACCCTGATGCTGGGAAAGATTGAAGGCAGGAGGGGAAGGGGACGACAAAGGAAGTGATGATGGGACAGCATCTCCCACTCACTGGACATGAGTTTGAGGTACAGGGAAGCCTGGTGTGCTGCAGCCCATGGAGTCCCAAAGAGTAAGACACGACTGTCTGAACTGAATTGATTTTGAATAGATGTATTTGTAATAATTATACAATATATTATACTTATAATATATTTATTAATCTACATATATGTGCAATATGTTAAATTTAATATATACTTGTATAATATACATATATATGCCTGTTTATTTATAGGTTTTGTAGTTTGGTAATAAAATCTGGTTTGCCTCAGTGGTCAAACTAAAATGACAATCAGTCAAATATTCTAAGATACAAATTCAGCAATTTTTGAAATTTAGCTATTCCACAAATTTATGAAACACATGAAGTGAATACTTGTTCAACACAAATATCTGCAACAAACTGCCTCTCATGTTTAAAAGAAGATGGCTTGTAGATGAGAACAAACAGAAAAAAGATTACCTTTTGGATTAAACCTGACAATAAGTCTTCTTCTGAAGTTTCTAAAATTTATTTCCCTGTCCTATTAAGTAGTCTTAAAAGAGTTTTGTAATGATTAAATATAAAAAGCATTCTGCTAATACCTAGACAGTGTTACACTGAGTGAAGTAAATTAAAGACAAATATCATATGATATGGCTTATATGTGAAATCTAAAAACAAAACAAAACAAAAAAAAGATACAAATGAACTAATTTACAAAACAGAAACAGACACATAGAATTAGAGAACAAGCATATGGTTAATTGTTGGAAGGGTATAGGGGAGGGATAGTTATGGAGTGTGGCGTTGACATGTTTGCACTACTATATTTAAAATGAAAAACAATAATGACCTCTCGTATAGCACACAGGTGTTCAATCATTAACACATATCTGATCTTTGCGATCCCATGGACTGTGGCACACCAAGCTTCCCTGTCTTTCATTATCTCCCAGAGTTTGTTAAAACTCATGTCCATTGAGTCCATGATGACATCCAACCATCTCCTCCTCTGTTGCCCACTTTTCCTCCTACCCTCAGTCTTTCCCAGCATTAGGGTCTTTTCCAATGAGTCAGGTTTCCGAATCAGTTGGCCACAGTATTGGAGCTTCAGCTTCAGTATCAGTCCTACCAATAATATTCAAGGTTTATTTCCTTTAGGATTGACCGGTTTGATCTTGCAGTCCAAGGGACTCTCAAGAGTCTTCTCCAACACCACAATTCAAAAGCATCAATTCTTCAGCGCTCAGCTTTCTTTATGGACCAACTCTCACATCCGTACTTGACTACTGGAAAAACCATAACCTTAACTATATGGACTTTTGTCAGCAAAGTGATGTCTTCGCTTTTTAATATGTTGTCTAGTTTTGTCATAGATTTTCTTCCAAGGAGCAAGCATCTCTTAATTTCATGACTGCAATCATAGTCCCCAGTGATTTTGGAATCCAAGAAAATAGTCTGTCATTATTTCCATTTTTTCCCCATCTATTAACCATGAAGTGATGGGACCAGTTGCCATGATCTTACTTTTTGAATATTGAGTTTTAAAGCATCTTTTTCACTCCCCTCTTTCACCTTCATTAAGAGGCTTTTTAGTTTTTCTTCACTTTCTGCCATTAGGGTTCTATCATCTGCATATCTGAGGTTTTTGGTATTTCTCCTGGAAATCTTGATTCTAGCTTATGATTCATCTAACAGCATTTTCCTTGATACTCTGCTTTAAATAAGTAGGGTGACAATAACAGTTTGATGTACTCCTTTCCCAATTTTGAGCCAGTTCTTTGTTACATAGCACAGAAAACTCTGTTCAATACTATATAGAAATCTAAATGGGAAAAGAATTTGAAGAATAAAAACATATATGCATAACTGAATCACTTTGTTGTACACCTGAAACTAACATGACAGTGTTAATCACCTATACTCCAGTATAAAACATAAAGTTAAAAAAAAAAGCAGTCTACCAACTTATGCGTATTTTTCCAAAAGAACTAAAGTCAGGATCTTGAAGAGACATCTGCATCCCCATGTTCATTGTGGCACTCTACACAATAACCAAGATGTGAAAAATGTTGAAATGACCATCCACAGATAACTGGATAGAGAAAAGTTGGTTTATATATACAATCCATTGTTATTCAGTCTTTTTAAAAAAAAGAAGGGGGAAAAAAGGAAGGGAATCCTGTCATATATGACAAATGGATGAACCTGGAGGACATTACTGTAACTAAAATATACCAGTCACAGAAGAAAAAATACTGCTATTTCCACTTAGATGAGGGATCTAAAATGGTCAGAATCCTGAAAATAGAATGCAGAAAGGTGTTTTCCAAGACCGGGAGGAAAGAGGGATATGAGGTGTTGTTGTTCAATGGCTATAAAATTTCTGTAATACAAGATGAATAAGATCTAGATTAAGATGAATAAGATCAACTGACCAAAGTAGTGCCTGTGGTTATAATAATAGTGTAATATGAACTTAAATAATTTGTTAAGAGGCTAGATCTCGTGTTGTGTTCTTACCACTATAATGAAAAAGTAAATAAATAAATAAAATCAAAGGGTCAAAAGGAAACTTTTAGAGGTGTTGGTTACACCTAGCACTTTGTAGTAATGGTTTCACGGATGTATGCATGTGTCTAAAGTCATCAAATGATGAAAATTAACCATGCGGTTTTTAATATATCACTTATACCTCTGTAAGAGTGTTAAAAGATTTTAAAGAAAAAACAGATAATCTACTTTACTAGGGCTTTAATAATGAATCACTTTATACATATCTGCAATGAACAACAAAACAGCACAACCTGCACTGATTTTAATAGAGTGTGAATATCAATGTATTCAAATATCAAAGTAATCTGTTAGAAATGTCATGCCTATTTTACCCTGACATTAGGAATTCAACCGAGTGTGAGCAAATCTAGCTATAGACCTGCAGATGTTTTCAGCCAGCATTGAAGTGTCTCTCCTTGACTCTGGGTAGAATAATCAATCACTCATTCAAACAGACAAGCTCTTAAGAACAACAGGTGCTCTACCCACAGGGTCAAGGTCTCATCAGGATTCAGCCTGCTGTTCTTCCTTTTTGTGATGCTTAGAAAGCCAGAAAATCACTGAGGGGAACTTTTTACTAAATGAAAAAGAAAAAAAAGGAAAGGAAAAAATCAAAGTGAACAGTGTCGAGTACCATTTATTCTCTTCAGTTTGCTCAATTCTGGAAACATCTGCAGGCTTCTAACTTTGATATTGTTGACTGTGAGCACTTCCCAATTTCACTACTCATTTATTTTCTCTTTGTCTCTTTGGAATTTGCAAGTTTTATACTTTCTTTAAAAAAGCCCAATGTATTATTGATGAGATATTCTCCCTTTAATGTGGTAAAAATATCCCAGACACAAAGACATATTTAACAGTATATTGGCTTCCATCGGGAAGATAATTATTTTGATTTTGTACTCATTGTATGCATTTTCAACTAATTTTAAAAAACTGTATAGCTTTTTTTACCCAAGCAGTATCTAAAGTTCTTCTAAAGCCACTTGTGTTTCAATTTAAAAATTTTCTTGCAAAATATTCACATTTCAAAGAGCAAATGTGTTTTATCCTAGTATGTTTCAATATTGGTAATTGTGGTGAAGCTTCACTACATGCTAGATACTTGGGGTGTTAGTGTTCTTGGAGTCAGAAGTCACGAAAACTCTACAATGCAACTTCAATGGTTTTAGTCAAGTCTTTAATTTGTCTAAGCTTCAATCAGATAAATTATAAAATGATTTTAAATTCTTAGTTCTGTAAGTTGATGCAAGCAAAGTTTAGCAAAGTGCCATAAAATTAACAAACATTAGCAAACATTCTGTATTCATTGTTATTATTATTTCACTTATTGTTGTGATAATTTATTCCTTATTTTTAAATAAAATTTAAATAAGACTGTTCCTTGGTGATAATATGAAGTTAACATTTTATTCTCCGTTAAAGAAATAGCTAAGTAACTTCTTGTCCTCACACTTCTAATTATAGTGGCAAAAGCAAATGTTGCAGGTTGGTGATATTCTTTTTGATTACTGGATTTAAGGCAAATATCTCTACTCTTTCTTTCTAGAAGCATTTCTTCCTCCATTCTGGTTCCCTCCATTCTTCCTCTCTCTGTAGAGGTTTTCTTGATACTGATAGGCTTTGAACCTCTCATAGACTCTGAGAGAAAAAAAAAAAAGAAAAAAAAAATGTGAGCTGACCCAAAACAGAAGGTGAAGGTGAATGGTGAAAAATTTGACTTAATAAGCAACATTTAAAGAACTAAGATCATGGCATCCAGCCCCATCACTTCATGGCAAATAGAAGGAGAAAAAGCACAAGAAGTGACAGATTTTATTTTCTTGGGCTCCAGAATCACAGTGGATGGTGACTGCAGGCATGAAATTAAAAGATCCTTGCAAGTTGGAAGGAGTATATTAAGCCTAGACAAACCTAGACAGCATACTAAAAAGCAGAGATATCATTTTGCTGATAAAGGTCCACATAGTCAAAGCTGAGGTTTTTCCAGTAGTCATGTACAGACTTGAAAGTTGGATCACAAAGAAGGCTGAGCACTGAAGAACCAATGCTTTGGAACTGTGGTATTGGAGAAGACTCTTGAGAGTTCATTGGACTGCAAGATCAAGCCAGTCATTCCTAAAGGAAATCAACCCTGAGTACTCATTGGAAGGACTAATGCTGAAGCTGAAGCTCTACTACTTTGGCCACTTGATGTGAAAAGCCTACTCATTGAAAAAGACCCTGATGCTGGGAAAGACTAAAGGGAACAGGAGAAGAGGGAAGCAGAGGATGAGATGGTTAGATAGAATAACTGACTCAATGGACATGAATTTGAGCAAATTCCAGGAGACAGTCGAGGACAGAGGAGCTTGAGAGTCGCATATGACAGTGATGGAAGAACAGCAGCAATAAAACACATGCACTGACCTCTTGACATAGTTTGATTTATCTCTTGCATATAAGAAAGTTGAAAAGAGCATTTGTAACTCATTATGAATTGTTTTTCTAATAGTTTCTGTAATATTGTACAGTTTTTATATAACAATTAGATCATAACATGACAGCAAAAATTTACTAGTATACAATATGAAGAAAATGTTTAATAAATGTTAAAAAGAGCAACATAGCACCTAATCAATATAAGGATAGCATAACGGGATTTTATGGAATAGTGAGGTTTCTGACACCCACAATTACCAAGCAAGATGTGATGGCATTTCTTGATTTAGTTAGAAATATCATTCAAATGCCTGTCACTGAATAAAAAGGATTAATGAAAATACAATTTTAATTGTGTGTTCTTTTTAATTCTAATTTTTATTTTACTGTAGTAAAGACATTTGATATGAGATCTATCATTTTAACAAATTTTAAGAGTACCAAACAATATCGTTATCTACAGGCATAATGTTTTATGGAAGGTCTTCAGAACTTATTTATGTTGAATTACAGAAATTTTACAGCTGTTGCACAACATGCCTGCGCGTGCGTGCTAAGTCGCGTCAGTCATGTCCAACTCTTTGCTACCCTATGAATTACAGCCCACTGGGCTCATCTGTCTGTGGGAGTCTCAGGCAAGAATACTGGAAAGGGTTGCCATTTCCTCTTCCAGGGTATCTTCTCGACCAAGGGATTGAACCTGCATCTCTTATGTCTTTTGCATCGGAAGGCAGGTTCTTTACCACTAGCACCACCTGGGAAGATTGGAGGGCAGCTCTCCCGTTCCCTTACTTCCTGCTCCTGACAACTATAGTTCTGTTCTCTGCTTCTAAGAATTTAGCTACTTTAGATATATTATATCAGTGAAGTCAAGCAGTATTTGTCCTTTTATGACTGGCTTATTTCACTTAGAATAATGTCTTCCAGGCTCATCCACGTTGTCATATTTCACAGGATATCCTTCTTTATATAAGGCTTAGTAATATTTCATTGTATGTATATACCACATTTTCTTTGTCCTTTCATAGGTTAATAGACATTTTGGCTATTCCAATGTCTTAGCTATTGGTAACAGTGCAGAAATAGGGAAGTTCAGATATTAAAATTTTGACTTCAATTCTTTGGGACAAATACCCAAAACTGGGATTGCCGAATCATATAGTAGTTGTATTTATAATTTACTGAGGAACTTCCATACTATATTCTGGAACAGGTGTACTATTTTCCAATGGTAAGCAAGGGTTCTAATTTCTCCACCTTACCAGTAACTTATTATTTTTTTTTCTGGATATATGGAGATTTTGTTAAAAACAAGAATGTCATATGAGTGAGGAAGATGAAAGAAAGAAAGAGGGAGAGAAAGAAAGAGGGAGGGAAAGAAAAAAAGAAATTAAATTCAGTCTGTGATAGGGTATCCTGGGGGTCCTAAGTTAGAGCTCTGTTGCCAAGTGATGAATTGAGGTGAGGTCATGAGGGTCTTCTCCATCACTGTGCTGTGCTAAGTCATTTCAGTCAAGTCTGACTCTCTGCAACTCCATGGACTGTAACCCACCAGGCTCCTCTGTCCATGGAATTCTCCAGGAAAGAAAATTGGAGTGGGTAGCCATTTCCTTCTCCAGGAGATCTTCCCAACTCAAGGACTGAAACCAGATCTCTCAAATTGCAGGTGGATTCTTTATTGTCTGAGCCACCAGGGGATTTGTTATTCTATTAAAATAATGAACTTTTGAGTTTCATTGTAAAATGGCAGCCTCCAAAAGCCTAATTGTTTAAGCAGAGAAATATTTTTAATGCTACACGTTAATTATATCATGTTCCTTCAGACTAAGTTAATATACATTTTGACATAAATATGCTTTTCTCCTTAAAATATACAATAAAGCCATGACATTTTTATTAAAATGATATACTTTATATACAGTATTATACATTTTATTGTGATGTAGCTTAGGACTACACCACTACACCACTGTGGCACAGCGAATGTTTCTACTGAGAATAATGCTATATAAGAGATAAAAGCACAGTAATCTTTGTATCAAGACAACTTAGAACTGCTAAAGCAAGGAAGATTTAAGGACATAAATTCAAAGAAGGACAAATCCAACAGAACAAAAACCTAATGCTTTAATCTTTGTTTTTCTTGAGGGCCTTGGCTGACTTCTAGACCCAGGATAAGAGTCTGAAGATCAGGACAGTGAGAGAATAATGAGAAACTAGTAAAAGATACCAAAGTTCTGTTGGTTCTCCTTAAGATATCTGTTGAATTCTGAACCTGCACAAGGCAGGAGGCTAGTTATTCCAGCAATGAGGAGGTTGGGGCAGCTGCATACTACTGAAAAGATAGAGATTAGGATTTTGGAGCTGCCAAGAGGAGAGGACACGATGAACACTTAGAAGCCTGGTTGAGTGTCCCTGCAGAACTGTGCCCTGGAGCATGATGATGAAACTGCAAGCCAGCTGCTCTTCTGCCACATTGCTAATTGGTTTTAGCTAATCGGGTTCCCTTCTGTCAGCCACCAGTTCTTCTTTAGTGCCTCAAAACAATAAAGAATCTGCTGCAGTGTAGGGGACCTGGGTTTAATTCCTGAGTGGAGAAGATTCCCTGGAGAAGTGAATGGCTATCCACTCCAATATTCTTGCCTGGGGAATTCCATGGACATAGGGACCTGGCATGTTACAGTTTATGGAGTCAGTGAGTTCGACATGAATGAGCAACTAAAACTGTTTTGTGATCAATTTACCATGGGAAAGTAAGTCTTATGTGATGGTTTTCAATTGCTTCAAAACAGATTACCACACATTTATTGGCTTGTGATGTGTGATGTGCATGCTCAGTTATGTCCAACTCTGTGCGATCTCGTGGACTGTAGCCCTGCCAGGCTCCTCTGTCCATGTGGATTCTCCAGGCAAGAATACTGGTGTGGGCTGCCGTTTTCTTCTCCATTTATTGGCTTGAAACATTATCTATTCACTAGCTCAGACTGTTCCGTAGATCAAAAGTCTGAAATGGTAAAGCTGGGCTCTCTACTCATGTCAAAAGGCGAAAGCTATGATGTCAACCTGGCTGAGTTCTTATCTGGAGGCTTATCTGGAGGCTTATACTTATTGGCAGAAGTCAAGCTATGTGTTTTCTAAATTGTTGTTGTTTAGTCGCTAGTTGTGTCTGACTCTTTAGGAACCCCATGGACAGTAGTGTGCCAGGCTTCTAACAATTTTCCAAGCAAAAATACTGGAGTAGGTTACCTTTCTCCAGGAGATCTTCCTGACCCAGGACTCGAACTTTTGACTCTTGCCACATCTCCTGCATTGCATGCAGGTTCTTTATCGCTGAGCTACCAGGGAAAACTGATTTTTCAAATACTTCCATATAACTATGACTAAAATTTATTCTTGTTATTTTTATAACAGTCCTATGATATAAGATCAATGAATTGTGTTTTTAAGAAGCACAATTGAGAAAATAAATAAAGTTTCACACTAAGTGCTACTAAGATCAACTAGTCTGACTTCTTCCTACAATATGAAAGTGTAACAAAAATAATAACAATTGATATTTTAGAGTGTTTTCAAGCTCCCAGCCTTTTTCACATATGTTATTCCATTTATACAAATAAAATGACTAATCTGCTGGGTATATTTTTTAGCAGAGAAATCATTCAACCACCAATTCTATATGATGTAGAGGAAAAATTAAGTTAAAATAAACTCAGTAGGAAGTAGATACTATTAGTCCAAGTAAATATCCCAAGAATATATGATTCTTATATAGTCTCACATATTGAGTAGTACATCATGTCTTTCAAAGGAGATGCAGGCATAGAAAACAGACTTGTGGACACAGTAGGGGAAGGAGAGGGTGGGATGAACTGAAAAAACAGCATGGAAACAGATACATTACCATATGTAAACTAGATCAGAAGTGAGAATTTGCTATGTGACACAGGGATCTGAAGCCAGTGCTCTGTGACAACCTGGAAGGGTGGGATGGGGTGTACGATGAGGGGGGCTTTCAGGAGGGACCAGACATATGTACACTTGTGGCTGATTTGTGTTGATGGGAGAGGCCAACACAATAATATCCAATTAGGGCAAACAAACCAAAAAGTATGCTACACTACAAGATCTGACCCTTAGAAAAAAGATACTGTCTTGCATCAATGCCAAGCAAAGCTTCAGTTCAGTTCTCTTCAGTCGCTCAATCGTGTCTGACTCTTTGTGACTCCATGAATCGCAGCACACCAGGACTCCCTGTCCATCACAAACTCCCAGAGTTTACTCAAACTCATGTCCATCGAGTCGGTGATGCCATCCAGCAATCTCATCCTCTGTCGTCCCCTTCTCCTCCTGCCCCCAATCCCTCTAAGCATCAGGGTCTTTTCCAATGAGTCAACTCTTCGCATGAGGTGGCCAAAGTATTGGAGTTTCAGCTTTAGCATCAGTCCTTCCAAGGAACACCCAGGACTTATCTCCTTCAGGATGGACTGGTTGGATCTCCTTGCAGTCCAAGGGACTCTCAAGAGTCTTCTCCAGCATCACAGTTCAAAAGCATCGGTGCTTTTGAACTGTGAGCACGAAAATATTTCGGTGCTCAGCTTTCTTCACAGTCCAACTCTCACATCCATACATGACCACTACAAAAACCATAGCCTTGACCAGACAGACCTTGGTTGGCAAAGTACTGTCTCTGCTTTTTAATATGCTATCTAGGTTGCTCATAACTTTCCTTCCAAGGAGCAAGCGTCTTTTAATTTCATGGCTGCAGTCATGAACCGCAGTGATTTTGGAGTCCAAAAAAATAAAGTCTGACACTGTTTCCACTGTTTCCCTATCTATTTCCCATCAGGTGATAGGACCAGAAGCCATGATCTTAGTTTTCTGAATGTTAAGCTTTAAGCCAACTTTTTCACTCTCCTCTCTCACTTTCATCAAGAGGCTTTTTTTCTCTTCACTTTCTGCCATAAGGGTGGTGTCATCTGCATATCCGAAGTTATTGATATTTCTCCTGGCAGTCTTGATTCCAGCTTGTGCTTCTTGTAGCCCAGCATTTCTTATGATGTACTCTGCATATAAGTTAAATAAGCAGGGTGACAATAAGCAGACTTGACGTACTCCTTTTCCTATTTGGAACCAGTCTGTTTTTCCATGTCCAGTTTTAACTCTTGCTTCCTGACCTGCACACAGGTTTCTCAAAAGGCAGGTCAGGTGGTCTGGTATTCCCATCTCCTTCAGAATTTTCCACAGTTTATTGTGATCCACACAGTCAAAGGCTTTGGTGTAGTTGATGAAGCAGAAATAGATGTTTTTCTGGAACTCTCTTACTTTTTTGATGATCCAGCAGATATTGGCAATTTGATCTCTGGTTCCTCTGCCTTTTCTAAAACCAGCTTGAACATCTGGAAGTTCTCCATTCACATATTGCTGAAGCCTGGCTTGGAGAATTTTGAGCATTACTTTACTAGCATGTGAGATGAGTGCAATTGTGTGGTAGTTTGAGCATTCTTTGGGAATGCCTTTCTTGGGAACTGGAATGAAAACAGACCTTTTCCAGTCCTGTGGCCACTGATGAGTTTTCCAGATTTTCTGGCATATTGAGTGCAGTACTTTCACAGCATCATCTTTCAGGATTTGAAATAGCTCAACTGGAATTCCATCACATCCACTAACTTTGTTCGTAGTAATGCTTCCTAAGGCCCACTTGACTTCACATTCCAGGATGTCTGGCTCTAGGTGAGTGATAACACCATTGTGATTATCTAGGTCATGAAGATCTTTTTGTACAGTTCTTCTGTGTATTCTTGCCACCTCTTCTTAATATCTTCTGCTTCTGTTAGGTCCATACAATTTCTGTCCTTTATCGAACCCATCTTTTCATGAAATGTTCCCTTGGTATCTCTAATTTTCTTGAAGAGATCTCTAGTCTTTCCCTTTCTGTTGTTTTCCTCTATTGCTTTGCATTGATTGCTGAGGAAGGCTTTCTTACCTCTCCTTGCTATTCTTTGGACCTCTGCATTCAAATGGGAATATCTTTCCTTTTCTCCTTTGTTTTTTGCTTCTCTTCTTTTCACAGCTATTTGTAAGGCCTCCTCAGACAGACATTTTGCCTTTTTGCATTTCTTTTCCATGGGGATGTTCTTAATCCCTGTCTTCTGTACAGTGTCAGAAATGTCTGTCTGCAGTTCATCAGGCTCTCTGTCTATCACATCTAGTCCCTTAAATCTACTTCTCACTTCCACTGTATGTTCATAAGGGATTTGATTTAGGTCATACCTGAATGGTCTAGTGGTTATCCCTACTCTCTTCAGTTTAAGTCTGAATTTGGCAATAAGGAATTCATGATCTAAGCCACAGCCAACTCCCAATCTTGTTTTTGCTGACTGTATAGAGCTTCTTCATCTTTGGCTGCAAAGAATATAATCAATATGATTTCGGTGTTGGCCATCTGGTGATGTCCATGTGTATAGTTTTCTCTTGTGTTGTTGGAAGAGGGTGTTTGCTATGACCAGTGCGTTCTCTTGGCAAAACTCTATTAACCTTTGCCCTGCTTCTTTCCATACTCCAAGGCCAAATTTGCCTATTACTCCAGGTGTTTCTTGACCTCCTACTTTTGAATTCCAGTCCCCTATAAGGAAAAGGATATATTTTTTGGGTGTTAGTTCTAAAATGTCTTGTAGGTCTTCGTAGAACCGTTCAACTTCAGCTTCTTCAGTGTTACTGGTTGGGTCATAGGCTTGGATTACCATGACATTGAATAGTTTGCCTTGGAAATGAACAGAAATCATTCTGTTGTTTTTGAGATTGCATCCAAGTACTGCATTTCAGACTCTTTTGTTGACTATGATGGCTACTCCATTTTTTTCTAAGGGATTCCTGCCCACAGTAGTAGATATAATGGTCATCTGAGTTAAATTCATCCATTCCAGTCCATTTTAGTTCGCTGATTCCTAGAATGTCAACATTCACTGTTGCCATCTCCTGTTTGACTCCTTCCAATTTGCCTTGATTCATGGACCTAACATTCGAGGTTCCTATGCAATATTGCTCTTTACAGCATCGGACCTTGCTTTTGTCACCAGTCACATCCACAACTGGGTATTGTTTTTGCTTTGGCTCCATCCCTTCATTCTTTCTGGAGTTATTTCTCTACTGACCTCCGGTAGCATATTGGGCACCTACCGACCTGGGGAGTTCCTCTTTCAGTATCCTATCATTTTGCCTTCTCATACTGTTCATGGGGTTCTCAAGGCAAGAATCCTGAAGTGGTTTGCCATTTCCTTCTCCAGTGGACCACACTCTGTCAGACCTCTCCACCATGACCCGACTGTCTTGGGTGGCCCCACACAGCATGGGTTAGTTTCATTGCATTAGACACGACTGTGGTCATGTGATCAGATTGGCCAGTTTTCTGTGATTATGGATTTAGTGTGTCTGCCCTCTGATGCCCTCTCGCAACACCTACCGTCTTACTTGGGTTGCTCTTACTCTGGACATGGGGTATCTCTTCACGACTGCTCCCGCAAAGCGCAGCCACTGCTCCTTACCTTCGAGGAAGGGTATCTTCTCACGGCCACCCCTCCTGACCTTGAACGTGGGGTAGCTCCTCTCTGCCCTTCTGCGCCCCCGCAGCAGCAGCTCCTTGGAGGTGGGGTAGCTCCTCTCGGGCTGGGACCCTGACCTCCGGGGTCAGGTAGTTCCTCTTGGCCACTGCCCCTGACCACGGGCGTGTGGTAGCTCTTCTCGGCCTCCGCCCCTTACCTCGGAAGTGGGGAAGTTCCTCTCGGCTGCTGCTCCTGCGCCTGGCACTCTTGGTCACTACCCCTGACCTTGGGAGACGGGTAGCTCCTCACGGCCAGGCTTCTGGGTGGTCCGTTGCAGCTGGCACACTCCTGCCTAGATAAGGAATTTTGATTTGAAAATAACCATATAATCCGGGAGTGGGGGAAAGGATATTGAGTGGGAAAAAGAAGTTGGGAAATAGTATCAGTCTCAGTTACAATAAACTGTCAGAATCAATTAACTTCTGTGACTTGTGATGTATTGAGTTTCTTGGTGCAAATGTGATTAATTTCAAGTCACTTTTTCAGAATGGGCAATAAAAAACATTTCTCTCTTGTTTCATAAAGGGCAGAGTAGGTCTTTCCTATTTGTCAAACATGAAAATTTTCACAAAAATAGCAAATCATGAAGAAACAGGCCAAAAGAAACAAGTTTCACACATTTAATGACAAAATGAACAGGACAGAATCATTTGCCAAGGCATTTCAGTTAATTATTATTTAAAATATCCATGCATGATTCATTTATGCACATATGGCATAGAGAAATAATCATCTCTTGACTATCTGTTCATCATACTTAAGTCTTTTAAGAACTAAACTGATTCATAAATATTATGGTAATTGTAAGAGTGCTAAGAGAGAACAGGGCTGTCAGCTCTTTGTCACCAGCGATGATGATAGATTTGATTTAGTTATGATAAGTTGTGGGTAATTTTAGCATGACCATTCTTTTTATCATACTACTTGAATATCCTTTTCCCGTGGTCTGAGCCAATTCTCTAGTTGAGCAGAGTGAAGATATCTGCTAGAATCAGCCATGATTATGGACTTTAATGGTACTACTAACTCATCAGTTACTAAAGCCTCAATTTTGAATTTTCCAATGGTATCACCCTAATCCTGCAATTTTTGTTAAATTTGATCCTTTTGAAAAAACTTTTTAAATGCTTCAGGCTATGTTTGATGAATTATATTTTGACACAAAGAAATAAAAAATGTGTACTTAGTAAAATATATATTTGGTATGTCAAGATCTGAAATGAACACCAATGCTTCCTTTATTATTATCAGTTACAGATATATGAACCAATGCTAATACACTGTGTGCCTAGATTGCAATCTGTATTCAACTTTATTGAAAAACCTGAATAATAGCATTATTACTATATAAAATATTTAAAATTATCTTTTAGTTAAAAGTTAACAGTAGGATATCTTAGAGGTCAATTTTCAGAGGCCAGTTTCAGGATTTAATAATATGATGTCTCTCTATGAAAAAACAAACAAACAAACAAACAAATAAAAAAGAAACCTCATTTTGTACACAAAAAGAAGTGAAAGAAGTGGCTGAATTATAAATATATAACTAAATCTCTTTTCCAGATACCTTAGGCTGGATTTCCCTTTGTATCCAGTTTTTCAGTAGTCTCTCTTTAAAACACTGAGAACTAATCTGAAGCAATTTGTAAGGATCTTAACAAATTCTCCAAGGAAGTTTCTTAAAATGATATTAGCAACTTTCTAAAGGTATGTAGCATATTATTTCTTTCAGGTTTAAACTTTTATTATTTTTGTCCTTTTACCTACAGTTAATTTCTATATGTCATTCTAAATGAGTAGGTTTCTTCCTGTTCCTTGTTAATAACAGAACTGAAAATTGACTCTTTAATGTGTTTTTGTTATTGTTTAGTCGGGAAGTCATGTCTGACTCTTTTGGGACCCCATGCACTATAGTCCGCCAGGATTCTCTGTCCACGGAGTTTTCCAGGCATGAATAATGAAGTGGGCTGTTTTTTCCTTCTCCAGGGATCTTCCAAACCCAAGAATCAAATCCTCATCTGCTTGACAGGTGGATTCTTTGCCACTGAGCCACTTTGGAAGCCCCCTATAAGATGTTCTAGCATTATCCAAGTAAATGGTAGGGTAAGTAGAAAGCTATAGAGGTGGAAGGGCAGATGAATGGAGTGAATTAGAAAGAGAGAAAGAGGATGAACACAGATATTTCCATTATACTTATGATTTTCTCTTTTGCAGATTATTTATTTTTCCTTATAAAACCTCTGTTGGTTCAAAACCCTGGGAGATTCCCGGGTGAAATCTGAAGCTGTGCACATAAGACTGCAAAAAGGCACAAAAGAAGGAAGCAGACCACCCCAGATTGGTAGATGACAGTTTTGATAAACAAGACATCTCTACATAAGACTTGTCTTGGGTGACTGCAAGAGAGTAGATCTCTGACCCTGCCTGCAGAATCTTACAGAGGCCTTCATTAGGATGAGTCACTACACAGCCAAGATGGTCTCAACAACCCCTGACTCTCAAGGCCACATCTTTAGAACTATGTCAGCTACAGGGAAATAGGCAAACAACCACCCCAAGAACAGGGAAGTGAATGAATGGCCTCTGACTCCCAGGTCAACATGCAGTCACGGTCACACACTCCCTGATGACCTCCTTCAACACCTTCTTTGCTGTATTTCTTTAAGATATTTATGAAGACCTGTTTGGAAATTGTGGCTGAAGTTTATGGATAGAAATTATTTTAGAAAGGATTTAAGCTAAGAAAAGTTACAAAAGAAAGCTACAAAGAAAGTCCCTTCTCTCTAGCAATGCCCACTTTCCTATGGCAAAATAGACCTGAGGATTATGAATCAATGACCAATATGAGGCAGCATCTCTGAAGGCCTTATTCTGCAGAATAATTCCCAAGGTCCCTCAACAATTATTGAGCTTTATTGCTAAGATCAGGCTACAATAAGCAGGATCATCTACTTAGAAGCAGTTCTAACCTCTGCATGGTGTGGTCAGTACTGCTGTTATTTCTCACTGTAACTTGACTCCGAGGACCTCATTGTGTTTGATCACCAGAACTTTCTTCTGGAGCAACTCTTTAGCTATTTCCATCAGATATGACCTCTGCCCCAGCTAGATTTGTAATGCCCATTCTTTTCTGCTTGAGGTCTTAATCTGTTACAGAAATCATATAGAAGAAACAAACAGATGTAAAGAAGATATACTTAAAAAATTCTTAAGGGTCGGAGAGTTACCTAACACAAGTTTGGCACAAAGGGAACAAATAATACTGAAACATCAGAATTTGGAGCAGAGAAAAACTTATTGTAGGGCCATGCAAGGAGACAGCAGTCGGTGACTTGTGCTAAAAAAACAAGCAAACAAACAACAACTCCAAAAACAGAATTTCAAATTCCCTGAAGCGTTTGAGCAAAGTATTTTGTAAGGCCAGGGAAGGGAGGGGTTTACAGGCTGTGGGATCAGCTTATGTTCAATAATCTGATTTGTTGACAGTGAGGTAACAGGGTGGTTAACATTATCAATCCCTAGGCTTCAGAAGGTCTAGGGGCTATATGTTCATGAACATCTAGTAGTTCATTTCTTCCATTTGGTGGTAAACTGAAAATTTCAGGAAATATGTCTCATATACTATTATCTAGGTACATCAGAGAGGAGCTACAACAAAAGATATGAAGGAAGAAAGGCCCCAGAGTGTCCTGTTTGGTTACAGGAGTAGTGTGCTCAAACATGAATCAGAGATGACATAGGATAAAGTTAGGATAAATAGTAGAATTGCAATTTGGATTAAAGGTTTCATCAGAATTAGCAGCAGATTTTTCATCACTCTTTCCACCCCCATCCACAGATTTGTGCTCCTGAGAACTGCAGGAAGACTGAAATTCTGATATTTTTGGTCCCTGAATGTTCACAGATACCTGCCTTACCAAATTCATCACTCTGCCCCTCCTGACTGTCCCTAAATCTGTGGTCATTTAATTAATTGTCTAGATTTATGTCGGTGTTCATGAAGCAGCAACCATTGCTATGCTGTTTCATTAGGGAGCAGTGAAGCACACATATATATTTAAAATATTTTCTTATTGTAAGAGCATTCTTAAATCATGTCAAAAATTTATTGAATGCCTCCTGTAAGTCAGACACTGTGAAAATCACTTTCACTTTTATTATCTTTTATTCCTTATAGCAAGCCTCTTACAAAGGTTTTTATTACCCTCTTCTTATGGGTTAGGAAACAGAGAGGCATAGAAATTATTTAACACAGCAAGTATTTTACCTATGAACTCTGACATTAAATCTAATTCTTGAAGGTAGTAAACCCAGAATACATTAATAGTGTGCAGTCATAATTTTGTAGTATATAAAAATTGTAACCTGTATTAAACAAAATGGGAATACAAACCTTTTGTGTCTCATTAAATTATTTTTACTGAGTCATATGAAAATAATTTAATTTGCTTTAATTTTTAGTTTTTTGGTGTTTAAGTTAATATGTGATAAGTAGATGAAGAATAATTCAAATTTCAATGATGATAATTTTCCATTAGACATTGATTACTCTTTATTATTTACAACTACAAAATTTTTAAGACTTTCCAATTTCTTGTGAGCAATAAGCCTTCTTTTGTTAACTTATTATTAATTAAGTGAGTTACTTAATTCACTTTCCTTGATGTAATGATAATAGTTTTGAATTATTCATATTTCTAGTTCTTCTTTTTCAAGAAACTCTGTGATAGTGTCATAGACTTAAAAAATAGTTGCAATCTAAAAGCTGAAACTTATGTCTTATCTGAAAAAAATTTTAGGACTTAAACCCGGAGGCAACATTTCAAGCAACCTTGAGAGAACTGCTCAGAGGAGACAAGGAGGGGAACAGGCTATATTTAAAACAAAGGGCAGGTAGTCTGAACATTAAAAGATTATTGCTAATTAAAGAAAATCAGATATCTCAAGTTAAGGAATTTAGTACTTTTTATGTATAGGAAGATGCAAGAATCTGAGCTCACTGAAATCATTCCTTACGTATGCATCTCAGCTATCTGGGGCCAGTCACCTTCATTTTTCACATCCTGAGTTCCTCAGTGCTCACTGTAGGGAATGACTGCAGACTGATGGCTACCAGATCTCACAGGTATTCTTCTTCTTCCGAGTGCCCTTGGGGCTCAGGAATTCACATTTGGAGGGCCAGAATTTCCGATGATTGTGATAGCCTTTTCCTAATGTTCATGGGGTTCTCATCTGAATGCAGAGTTCCAAAGAATAGGAAGGAGAGATAAGAAAGCCTTCCTCAGCAATCAATGCAAAGAAAAAAAGGAAAACATAGAATGGGAAAAACTAGAGATCTCTTCAAGAAAATTAGAGATACCAAGGGAATATTTCATGAAAAGATGGGCTCAATAAAGGACAGAAATGGTATGGACCTAACAGAAGCAGAAGATATTAAGAAGAGGTGGCAAGAATACCGAAAAGAACTATACCAAAAAAAACTTCACAACCCAGATAATCACGATAGTGTGATCACTCACCTAGAGCCAGACATCCTGGAATGTGAAGTCAACTGGGCCTCAGGAGGCATCACTACGAACAAAAGTTGTGGAGGTGATGGAACTTCAGTTGAGCTATTTCAAATCCTGAAAGATGATGCTGTGAAAGTGCTGCACTCAATATGCCAACAAGTCTGGAAAACTCAGCAGTGGCCACAGGACTGGAAAAGGTCAGTTTTCATTCCAACCCCGAAGAAAGGCAATCCCAAAGAACGCTCAAATTACTGCACAGTTGCACTCATCTCACACGCTAGTAAAGTAATGCTCAAAATTTTCCAAGCCAGGCTTCAGCAATACATGAACCTTAAACTTCCAAATACTCAAGCTGGTTTTAGAAAAGGCAGAGGAACCAGAGATCAAACTGTCAACATCTGCTGGATCATTGAAAAAGCAAGAGGGTTCCTGAAAAAAACATTGGTTTCTGCTTTATGGACTTTGCCAAAGCCTTAGACTGAGTGGATCACAAAAAACTATCTCTAGTCTTTCCCATTCCTATTCTAACTGTGGAAAATTCTGAAAGAGATGGGAATACCAGACCACCTGACCTGCCTCTTGAGAAACCTGTATACAGACCAGGAAGCAACAGTTAGAACTGGACATGGAACAACAGGTTGGATCCAAGTCGAAAAAGGAGTACATCAAGGTTGTATATTGTCACCCTGCTTATTTAATTTATATGCAGAGTACCTCATAAGAAATACTGGGCTGGATGAAGCACAAGCTAGAATCAAGATTGCTTGGAGAAATATCAATAATGTCAGATATGCAGATGATGCCACCCTTATGGCAGAAAGTGAAGAAGAACTAAAGAGTCTTTTGGTGAAAGTGAAAGAGGAGAGTGAAAAAGTTGCCTTAAAGTTCAACATTCAGAAAACTGAGATCATGGGATCTGGTCCAATCATTTCATGGCAAATAGATGGGGAAACAGTGGAAACAATGGCTGACTTTATTTTTCTGTGCTCCAAAATCACTGCAGATGGTGATTACAGCCATGAAATTAAAAGATGCTTACTCCTTGGAAGGAAAGTTATGACCAACCTAGATAGCATATTAAAAAGCAGAGACATTACTTTGCCAACAAAGATCCATCTGGTCAAGGCTATGGTTTTTCCAGTGGTCTTGTATGGAAGTGAGAGTTCAACTATAAAGAAAGCAATCACACCTTCAGTAATCAGGCTCTACAGGTAGATATACACCTAAGTATTTTATTCTTTTTGTTGCAATGGTGAATGGTATTGTTTCTGTAATTTCTCTTTCTGTTTTCTCATTGTTAGTATATAGGAATGCAAGGGATTTCTGTGTGTTAATTTTATATCCTGCAACTTTACTATATTCGTTGATTAGCTCTAGTAATTTTCTGGTAGAGTCTTTAGGGTTTTCTATGTAGAGGATCATGTCATCTGCAAACAGCGAGAGTTTCACTTCTTTTCCTATCTGGATTCCTTTTACTTCTTTTTCTGCTCTGATTGCTATGCCCAAAACTTCCAAAACTATGTTGAATAGCAGTGGTGAAAGTGGGCACCCTTGTCTTGTTCCTGATTTCAGGGGAAACGCTTTCAATTTTTCACCATTGAGGGTAATGCTTGCTGTGGATTTGTCATATATAGCTTTTATTATGTTGAGGTATGTTCCTTCTATTCCTGCTTTCTGGAGAGTTTTAATCATAAATGAGTGTTGAATTTTGTCAAAGGCTTTCTCTGCATCTATTGAGATAATCATATGGGTTTTATCTTTCTTTCAATTTGTTAATGTGGTGTATTATGTTGATTGATTTACAGATATTAAAGAATCCTTGCATTCCTGGGATAAAGCCCACTTGGTCATGGTGTATGATTTTTTTAATATGTTGTTGGATTCTGTTTGCTAGAATTTTGTTAAGGATTTTTGCATCTATGTTCATCAGTGATATTGGCCTGTAGTTTTCTTTTTTTGTGGCATCTTTGTCTGGTTTTGGAGTTAGGGTGATGGTGGCTGAATAGAATGAGTTTGGAAGTTTACCTTCTTCTGCAATTTTCTGGAAGAGTTTGAGTAAGGTAGGTGTTAGCTCTTCTCTAAATTTTTGGTAGAATTCAGCTGTGAAGCCATCTGGTCCTGGGCTTTTGTTTGCTGGAAGATTTCTGATTACAGTTTTGATTTCTTTGCTTGTGATGGCTCTGTTAAGATCTTTTATTTCTTCCTGGTTCAGTTTTGGAAAGTTATACTTTTCTAAGAATTTGTGTATTTCTTCCAAGTTGTCCATTTTATTGGCATAGAGCTGCTGTGTAGTAGTCTCTTAAGATCCTTTGTATTTCAGTGTTGTCTGTTGTGATCTCTCCATTTTCATTTCTAATTTTGCTAATTTGGTTCTTCTCCCTTTGTTTCTTAATGAGTTTTGCTAATGTTTGTCAATTTTGTTTATTTTTTCAAAAAACCAGCTTTTAGCTTTGCTGATTTTTGCTATGGTCATTTTAGCTTTTTTGCATTTATTTCTGCCCTAATTTTTAAGATTTCTTTCCTTCTACTAATCCTGGGGTTCTTCATTTCTTCCTTCTCTAATTGCTTTAGGTGTAGAGTTAGGTTATTTATTTTACTTTTTTCTTGTTTCTTGAGGTAAGCCTGTAATGCTATGAACCTTCCCCTTAGCACTGCTTTTACAGTGTCCCATAGGTTTTGGATTGTTGTTTTTTCATTTTCATTCATTTCTATGCACATTTTGATTTCTTTTTTGATTTCTTCTATGATTTGTTGGTTATTCAGACACATGTTATTTAGCCTCCATATGTTTGAATTTTTAACAATTTTTTTTTTTTCCTGTATTGGGATCTAATCTTACTGCACTGTGGTCAGAAAAGATGACTGGAATGATTTCAATTTTTTTGTATTTTCCAAAATTCAATCCTGGGCTAGATTTATGGCCCAGGATGTGATCTATTCTGGAGAAGGTTCCGTGTGGCTCTATTATAAGTACTATTTCAGGAAACTCATACCTTCAGCATACAGTGAAGCAAGTATTTAATAAGAATTGTCCCATGTTGAACTTTGTCCCCCAATCATTTACTCATCATTTTTCCTTGTTGTCAATAATTCAATAACCAAATATAGTTTGGGGAAAATATTTTATAAAAGGCCTTCACATAGACACAAATATAGATAAGTACACTACTATTATAATGGTAGAGACCTCAAGTATTACCTACATAAAGTACTCTGAAAATGCTAGATTCATACACACAAAATTTCACTCTGAGGAATGGAATATTTCCTGCTATATCCGGAAACAAGGATGTCACAGTTCAGTTCAGCTCAGTCACTCAGTCATGTCTGAATCTTTGCAACCCCATGAACCACGCAGCCAGGCCTCCCTGTCAATCACCAGCTCCCGGAGTTCACCCAAACCCATGTCCATTGAGTTGGTGATGCCATCCAACCATCTTATCCTCTGTTGTCCCCTTCTCCTCCTGCCCTCAATCTTTTCAAATGACTCAGCCCTTTGCATCAGGTGGCCAAAGTATTGGAGTTTCAGCTTCAACATCAGTCCTTCCAATGAACACTCAGGACTGATCTCCTTTAGGATGGACTGGTTGGATCTCCTTGCAGTCCAAGGTACTCTCAAGAGTCTTCTCCAGCATCACAGTTCAAAAGCACCAATTCTTTGGCACTCAGACAATCACACCTTCAGGAAACAGGCTAACAGACAATCTAATAATTATATCTTTAATCACTTGTCTCCCACCAGGGTCTTTACACCAATTTTACCAAAATTCCCTTTCCAAACTCTTGCCTATAGATCACACAGGTTACATGGTTTCATAGTTTTCTAATAGATTTAGCTGAAGTCCAATGTTATCTTCAGGTATGAGAAAGACTCAGTTCAGTTTCATCGCTCAGTCATGTCCGATGGTTTGCGACCCCATGGACTACAGCACTCCTGCCTCCCTGTCCATCACCAACTCCCAGAGTTTACTTAAACTCAACCATTGTGTCGGTGATGCCATCCAACTATCTCCTCTGTCGTCCCCTTCCCCTCTCACCATCCATCTTTCCCAGCATCAGGGTCTTTTCAAATGAATCAGTTCTTCACATCATGTGGTCAAAGTATTGCAGTTTCAGTTTCAACATCAGTCTTTCCAATGAATATTTATGACTGATTTGCTTTGGGATGGACAGGTTGGGTCTCCTTGCAGTCCAAGGGACTCTCAAGAATCTCTCCAACACCACAGTTCAAAAGCATCAGTTCTTCAGTGCTCAGCTTTCTTTATTGTCCAACTCTCACATCCATACAGGACTACTGGAAAAACCATAGCCTTGACTAGATGGACATTGGTTAGCAAAGTAATGTCTCTGCTTTTTAATATGCTATCTAGACAGTTCATAACTTTTCTTCCAAGGAGTAAGCATCTTTTAATTCCATGGTTGCAGTCAGCATCTGCACTGATTTTCCAGAAAGAATGAAGAGACAGAGCCAGGTAAAAACAGCACCCAGTTGTGGATGTGACTGGTGATAGAAGCAAAGTCCAATGCTATTAAAAGCAATATTACATAGGAACCTGGAATGTTAGGTCTGTGAATCAAGGCAAATTGGAAGTGGTCAAACAGGAGTTGGCAAGAGTGAATATCAACATTTCGGCTAACTAAAATGGACTGGAATGGGTGAATTTCACTCAGATGACCATTATATCTACTACTGTGGGAAAGAATCCCTTAGAAGAAATGAAGTAACTATTGTAGTTAACAAAAGAGTAAGAAATGCAGTGCTTAGATCCAATTTCAAAAACAACAGAGTGATCTCTGTTCATTTCAAATGCAAACTATTTAATATGATGGTAATCCAAGTCTATGCCCCAACCAGTAATCCTGAAGAAGCTGAAGTCGAATGATTCTATGAAGACCTACAAGACCTTCTAGAATTGGCACCCAAAAAAGATGTCCTTTTCATTATAGGGGACTGAAATACAAAAATAGGAAGTCAGAAATCATGAGGAGTAAAAGGCAAATTAAGCTTTGGAGTACAGAATGAAGCAGGGCAAAGGCTAACAGTTTTGCCAAGAGAACATACTTGTCATAGCAAACACCCTCTTCCAACAACACAAGAGAAGACTATACATATGGACATCAACAGATGGCAAACGCTGAAATCAGATTGATCATATTCTTTGCAGTCAAAGATGGAGAAGCTCTATACAAGTCAACAAAAACAAGACTGGGAGCTGACTGTGGCTCAGATCATGAACTCCTTATTGCCAAATTCAGACTGGAATTGAAGAAAGTAGGGAAAACCACTAAATCATTCAGGTATGTCCTAAATCAAGTCCCTTACGATTATACAGTTGAAGTGAGAAATAGATTTAAGGGATTAGATCTTATAGACAGAGTGCCTGCTGAACTATGGATGGAGGTTCACGACATTGTACAGGAGACAGGGATCAAGACTATCTCCAAGAAAAAGAATTGCAAAAAAAGCAAATTGGTTGTCTGAGGAGATTGTCATAGCTTACAAATAGGAGAGATAAGAAAGCCTTCCTCAGTGATCAGTGCAAAGAAATAGAGGAAAATAATAGAATGGGAAAGACTAGAGATCTCTTCAAGAAATTTAGAGATACCGAGGGATCATTTCATAAAAATATAGGCTCAGTAAAGGACAGAAATTATATGGCTCTAACAGAAACAGAATATTATGAGAAGAGGTGGCAAGAATACACAGAACTTTTCAAAAAAGATCTTCACGACCCAGATAATCACAATGGTATGATCACTCACCTAGAGCCAAACATCCTGAAATGGGAAGTCAAGTGGGCCTTTGGAAGCATCACTATGAACAAAGCTAGTGGAGGTGATGGAACTCCAGTGGCACTATTTCAAATCCTAAAAGATGATCCTGTAAGTGCTATACTCAATATGCCAGCAAATTTTGAAAACTCAGCAGTGGCCACAGGACTGGAAAAGGCCAGTTTTCATTCCAATCCCTAAGAAAGGCAATGCCAAAGAAAACTCAAACTACCGCACAATTGCACTCATCTCACATGCTAGCAAAGTAATACTAAAAATTCTCCAAACCAGGCTTCAACAGTATGTAAACCAAGAACTTCCAGTTGTTCAAACTGGTTTTAGAAAAGGCAGAGGAACCAGAGATCAAATTGCCAACATCCGTTGGATTATCAAAAAAGCAAAAGAGTCCCAGAAAAACATCTATGTCTGCGTTATTGATTATGCCAAAACATTTAACTGTATGGATCACCTCATCCTGTGGAAAATTCTGAAAGAGATGGGAATACCAGACCACCTGATCTGCCTCTTGAGAAATCTGTATACAGACCAGGAAGCAACAGTTAGAACTGGACATGAAACAACAGACTGGTTACAAATAGGAAAAGGAGTATGTCAAGGTTTATATTGTCACCCTGCTTATTTAACTTATATGCAGAGTACATCATGAGAAATGCTGGGCTGAATGAAGCACAAGCTGGAATCAAGATTACCAGGAGAAATATCAGTAACCTCAGATATGCAGATGACACCAACCTTATGGCAGAAAGTGAAGAAGAACTAAAGAGCCTCTTGTTGAAACTGAAAGAGGAGAGTGAAAAAATTGTCTTAAAACTCAACATTCAGGAAACTAAGATCGTAACACCTGGTTCCATCACATCATGGCAAATAGATGGGGAAACAATGGAAACAGTGACAGAATTTTTCTTGGGGGGCTCCAAAATCATTACAGATGGTGGTTGCAGCCATGAAATTAAAAGACACTTACTCCTTGGAAGAAAAGTTATGACCAAAATGTGAAATACATTTCATTCTAAACTGACATTTCAGTCCTGCATTGAATTATAAGTTTCTCCCAACGTTTTGGTTAATCCTGGTTCAAGACCTAGAGGAGAATACAATGTGAACACCTTGTGGAATCCTTATGTACTTAATTTTTAATTTTCATTTTTTATTAAGAAACTATAAACTATGTCCAGCAACATTACAAGCTAATCCTTCCAGCAACTATACAGCTTAGACTTTGTTCTACTCTTACGGATCACCATGTGCCTTTGTACATATTTAGCATACACAATATTTCACACATACTATCAATGCTTTGCAAGTTGTGAGTTTGCCTTGTTACTTTTAGTCCCCAGTATATAATTTTGAGGGCTTCCCAGATTGCACTAGTGGTAAAGAACCCATCTGCCAATGCAGGAGAAATAAGAGATGCAGTTTCAATCCCTAGGTTGGGAAGATCCCCTGAAGGAGAGTACAGCAAACCACGTCAGTATTCTAGACTGGAGAATCCCATGGACAGAGGAACCTGGCAGGTTATAGTCCATGGGGTGACAAAGAGCTGGACAAATCTGAAGCAACTCAGCACACATGCATGCATATAATTTTGAAGTTGTAGATTAATTTGTCCACAAATAAATTTTAGGAACATTAATCAATAGGTTTCAAAACAGCTACTTATTTTTAACATCACATATTTCTGAGAAACAATAGCATCACTTGTTATTTGATATATTTTATTTTTATTGGAATCTAAACTACCTCTTTTTCAGAAATAGGCTCTCAATTTTACATGTCTCTGTGCTGTAGTTGACAAAAGTAAATTTTTTAAAGCATCTTTCATCTTAATCTGTTCTGACTGCCATAAAAAAAAAATCCATAGGCTAGGCAGCTTAAACTACAGAAATTTATTTTCTCACAATGTCAAATGCTGATAATCGAAGTCATGGTTCCAGAATGATTGGGTTCTGGTAAGAACACTTTCTGGATTGTTGGTGGCTGCTGTCTTGATGCTTGCTTGAGGAAAGAAAAAGCTATCTCTTTTCCTCTTCTTATTAAACCACCAATCTTATCAGAATAGGATTGTGACATCACTTAACTCTAATTACCTCTTAGAAGCCTGATCTCCAAATATAGTCATGTTGGAAGTTACGGACTCAGTGTATGAATTTTGGGGGAGCTTAACTCAGTAAATAGTATCTTCATAGTAAAAAAAAGCAAGTATATTTTCCAAGATCATAGACATTGCAATTTTATTTAATTTTTACAAGTCTCAAAAATGCCTTGGTTACTTTTATACTGTCAACTGAAAAAAATGCGCAACCTGAATGTTCAGAATTATGTTTTAGTTGGCTGACAAACCTGAGGAATTAGGCCCAGGATGTAGCCTCAGAGAACTCCGAGAGACTGCTTTGAAGAAGTTGGGGGGAAGCCTGGATATATAGGAGTTTTCATCACAAAGACCCAGTAGTCAGAATTTTGAAAAATTGCTGTTAACCTAAGAAAAACAGGCATCTCAAGTTAATGCCTTCAGTGCTTTTCTGTGTACGGGAAGATTCAAAAGTCTGTGCTAATTGAAATCCTTCCTTTGATGTGCACCTTATCTACCCAGAGCCTGTAGTCTGTGTTATTCCGTCCTGAAACCCTTCAGGGTGCACTGTTGTGGGTGGTAGCAGTGTCTGAGGGCTTGGCCATCAGCAACTGGTTTCCTTCCACCCTGAGTTCGCTCAGGGCTCAGCTTCAGTAGACATAGTGGCTTGAATGGTCCAGCATCCTTTCTTTACAGACACAGAAGGCAACATCTTTCATTCACAATGCTTTATTTATTTACTTAATTTTTATGTATATGTTTATTCATTCAGTTTTATCTAGAGATTAGTTGGGACAATAAATTGTTAAAGAACAGTATCCAAGAAATTTTCCCTATAAAATCTGCATGGTGATTTTCTCAAGAAAAGACAGTAGCATTAAGTATATTAATTGCATCAAATAACTTATCATTCTTTTACTTTAACCATAAAGAAAATAAAATTGAAATATGTACTTATAGTAAAAAAGTTTAACGTCTTTTTTTTAAGATTTTTATTTATCACAATGTTCATTGTGAATTGAATTAAAAGGAAAAAAAGAACATTTGAAAAATAGCAAAAAAAATTTATATATATAACATATATGTATGTACATATATATATATATATATATATAACATATATTCTACTGCAGTAGCAGGTCTTACAGGCCCAGGTTCAATCCCTGAGTCAGAAAGATACCCTGGAAAAGGGAATGGCCACGCACTGCATTATTCCTGTCTGGAGAATTCCATAGACAGAGGAGTCTGGTGGAATACAGTCCGTGGGGTTGCAAAGAATCAGACACACTGAGTGATTAGCACTTCCACTATTTCATCTTTCTCTTTTCAGCAGGTCTTATCACCAAGATCACTAGGTTGAAGGGAGGCAGAAAAAAAAGTCTTCTTCCAGAACACTTACCTTGTGTTCTCAGTGATATTAGAGCACTGCTACCTCAGGCAACATCAGTTATATTAATGAAAATTACATTGCATGCTATCAAGTGCAATTATTCACTCTAGAATAAGGATCAACAGAAACAAAACAATGCTGGCTGCCAATCAACTGGCCAGTCAGAGTCCTGGAACTCTACTTATTAGTATTTTGTGGTTTGCAGTAAGAGACTTGAGCTCCTTGTTGTTTTTATATTATCCTACCCATATGTCTTAGTGGCAAAGAGCAATTTACCAGCCAAATGTACAGTGAATCCAGAGTTGTAGTGAAAATTGGATTATTTTGTTTCTAGGTTCATGCAGGATTTATCTCTGAACAAATCCTTATCATTGTCTTAACAATTTTTACCCAATTATTGTAGAAATAGCAAATTAATCAGCAATGAAGAAAATAAACAAAACCTCTATCATAAGAAAATAAATGTTTCATCATTCTCTTAATCTGGTCTTTGCCTAAACACATATTTATTTTTAACTATGGTCAGATTTTATGTTGATAATTGAACATTAAGTTCTCATGTTATATTTCAATATAATTTGTAAAATTATTTGTTTTCACTTATCTTCCCATTATTTTATTAATACTTGTTTAATATTAAACAAGTAATTAATTAAACCTCAGTACCAAATTAATCTTTGGCTTTATTATTTAACTTACTTAGGATTTTTATGTCTACTAATGTAAGATAACTTATTTTCCTTTTTTAAAAAATTAGATCTAACATATACCATCTCTTTAAATAAATTTGATGGTTTTCCAACCTTTCAACAGATCTATCTGCTTAAAAAAATATGCTCCATGTACCTATTTTAAAATAAATTATGTTTGAATATCACAATATTTGTTATATGCTTTTCTCAACTATACAGTTTTATACAAAATATCTGTCCACACACATAGCATGATACCATAGCCTAGTCAGCACTGACATGTTGGATCCTGTGAGTTTTTTCCAACAATCAAACTTTGCCCATCTGTCACTCTGACAATAATCCCTTGGTTCTTGGAAGATTTGTCTTTTTCACAACTGTGACTAGGTATCATAAAACAAATCTATTTTTTTTCACTGCTTGCAGTGTGAACTTAATACAGCCAAAATGATTTCCTCTCCACAAAAACTCTTGTTTTCTGTCACAGCTTTCTCTTCAAGATTACTTAATCTCGCCATACAGACGCACCAGAGGGGGTGCTGGGGATCGGAAGGCCAGAACTTCTGTGGTGAAGGGAGATGGACTGCGAATAAGATCTGTGGAAACCAAGCTAGCAAATTTCTCTGTGAGGTAGAATGCACCAGTGTCCTTAGAATCTGGCCTTATCTTTTGTAGTAAAATGGCCTCTTGCTGTGGAGCAAATGTGACTTACGACATGCCACTGCAAGTATTTAAATATCATCAGTTCAAGTGCTGGAGTGAATACGCTCACTGATTTCTCATTTGTCTCTCTGCATAGGCTTATGGCCTGTCTACCTGTCAGGCCATTTTATCTAAAACGTGTCACTGAGGGGTTATTGGAAGACTTTGTGGGAGAAGCATTGGGACTCCTGCCTGCACCAACACTGCCTCGTGTGTATCTGGTAATGGAGGGGGAAGACGAGTCACAGGAGACCTTGCATTTGTTTGCAAAGCCTGCCATAATGAAATACCACAGACTGGGAGACTGAGATCACAGAAATTTATTTCCTCATGTATCTGGTGGCCAGAAGCCCAAGATCAAGTACCGGTACAGTGGATTTTCTCTGAGGCCTCTGTCCTTGCCTTGCAGTTGGCCACCTTCTTGCTGCCTGGGATATATATATATATATATATATATATATATATATATATATATATATTTGAATTCTTTTTAAATGTAGATTATTATAAGACATTGAATACAGTTCCCTATACTATTCAGTAGGACCTTGCTGCTTATTTTATATAAAGTAGTGTGTATTTGTTAATCTCAACCTCTTAATTTATCCCTCTCCCCTTTTCCCTTCTTGTAATTTCCCTTTCTTTCAAGGATAGCAGTCAGCCAGGATTAAAACCCTCTGCCCAGTGAAAGGTTGTTTCTGAATCACGCAAAGACGCCAGGGTTCTTGGCCTTCAGAGAAGAAGAATTCAATCCGGGGCCAGAGACGAAGCTGGATCGCTCAGAGCTTTTGTGGAATATAGTTTTATTAAAGTATAAGGGAGATAGAGAAAGCTTCTGACATAGACATCAGAAGGGGGTAGAAAGATTACCCGCTTGCTAGTGTTAGCAATGGAGTTATATACTCTCCAATGAATCCAAAGAATGTCTGGAGGTTGTAAAGACCTCACCAGACCTCCTCCCATAATTTACATTTTAAGATAACAGAGCTGGCCAGAAGGTTTAATCCAAAGACTGTCCTCAGGCAGGATACATCCTTGTAAAGACCAGACCTACTCCCATAATTTATGTTTTAAGATAACAGAATTAGCCAGAGGGTTTAATCCAAAGACTGTCCTCAGGCAGGTTACATTATTGCTGTATAATCCTAAGGAATGTAGAGGAAAAAAGTAAAAAAGGTTTGTCCTTTCTTCCTCCTTGAATATTCCAGATCTCTCTCTCCTTGGGGACCCCTAGACTTCTTGTCAACCTGTCTAGGAAATGACCGTCTCACCAGTAGCATCATTTTCCTTAATATCCTCTTTAAAGTACCTATCTCCAAACACAGTTACATTCTGAGGTACTAGAAGTGAAGACTTCAACATAAAATTTTGTAGGAATTCAATTCAGCTCGTGATAGCTCCCTATGCCTCTCCAAGTTATTTCCACCTGAAAACGAAAACACCTCACATTATCCAACTTGGGATAATTATCTATTTTCATTTTTGCCTTAGTAATTTTCTCATTTTTACATACTCTGATGACTATCGGAATATAAAATGAAAGTGTTAGTCACTAGGTCATGTCTGACTCCTTGCAAACTCATGGACTGTATCCTACCAGGCTCCTCTGTCCCTGGAATTCTCCACACAAGAATACTGGAGTGCATTACCATTTCCTTCTCCAAGGGCTCTTCCCAACTTAGAGATGAATCCGGGTCTCCTGCATTGCAGGCAGATTTTTTACCATCTGAGCCACCAGGGAAGCCCTATCAGAATATAAGAAGAGTAGGACTATGTTTACTTGATGATCAACATTCATTAGCCTGATGTCAAGGGCACAGTGGGGTCTTCCCTGCTATTCATATTAAATCTGTCTTAAGCAGGCACTATTTTCCAGAGTCTTGGGTGTAGAGCATTACCAGTGATCCTACTCTCTGCCAGCTATAAGTCAAGGTCCAGAACTTACTCCTGCTTTCCTATGCATGTAGAAGGGCTTTGTTTTCTGGTCCTTTCATCCAGTTGCAATAGATTTTCATCTGTAACCTAAAAGAGACTGTGGTACTTGCCCTTCACTGAGCATTTTAAGAATGTCCTTCATAGGCGAGTTAGAAGGTAATCCAGGGTTGACTTGTCTTCCTTTGCTGCCACTTCTTCCCTAAGCCAGTACCACCTCTTGCCCTGACCCTAATTTTTCCTGAAAGTGCTAATAAAGCTGAAGTTTGTAAACCTGCACATAAGTGCAAACTCCTCTTGTGTAACCACCCTCCAGAAGTTCATATATTCTTGCCAGTCCATATTTAATTTTAGCAATTTATTTAAAATACAGCTAAATTCTTTTTGTCAATGCTAGTGGCATCTTTCCCAGGTAGGCAAGTGTTTTTTTCTTATTTATTTTAGAGTCTCTTGTCTTAATTTAGAGTCATTTTTCTTTCTTTACATTTATGGTTAATTGTCAGCCCTGCAGGTTCAACTTTCTGATAGATTTGAGAGCAGTTATGAATATGCAGATTCCCCTTACTATGTTGTTATTTTGTAAGGGAAGGAGGGAGATTATGTCCAGTTCTCTATATCTTCAAAGTTCAACTCATATGTTCTTTTCTTTAACTCATAGAGAATTTAAGGGAAAAGGACAGAGTTCCTATATACCACACATCCACTCATCACATACAGTTTTCATTATTATTAACATTTTATATTAGTGTGGTGTGTTTGGTAAAATTTATCAACATTGATACAGTATTATAAAATAAAGCCAATAGTTTACATAAGGATACACTCTCTGGTGTATGTTCTGTGGATTTTAACATACATATATTGAAATTATAATAATATCATATATGATAATGATGATACCATTATTATAAATTAAGTCATGAGGTTGAGGCCCTAAAGACTTGGATCAGTGCCATTATTAAAAAAAAAAAAAAAAAAGACACAAAACTCCTTGTCCCTTCCACCTTACGAAGTTACTGAGAAAATGACCATGCATGGACCAGGTAGCAAACACTCAACAGATAACAATTCTGACTGTATCTTGATTTTGAACTTCCCAGCCTTCAGAGTTATGAAATAAAAAAAGAATTCTTATTTTATCAAGCTAGCCAGTCCTGGTAGTTTGTAGTTTGTTACAACAGTCCTAACAGAGATCAAATTGTCAGCATCAGTTGGATCATAGAAAAAGCAAGAGAATTCCAGAAAAAAAATCATCTACTTCTGCTTCATACTAAAACCTTTGACTCTGTAGATTACAACAAACTGTGGAAAATTCTTAAAGAGATGGGAATACCAGACCACCTTATCTGCCTCCTGAGAAATCTGTATGCAGGTCAGGAAGCAACAATTAGAACTGGACATGAAACAATGGACTGGTTCCAAATATGGAAAGGACTATGTCAAGGCTGTATACTGTCACCTTGCTTATTTAATTTATATGTAGAGTACATCAAGAAAAATGCTGGGCTGGAGGACTCACAAGCTGGAATCAAGATTGCTGGGAGAAATATCAATAACCTCAGATGTACAGATGACACCACCCTTATGGCAGAAAGAAGAACTAAAGAACCTCTTGATGAAAGGAAATAAGAGAGTGAAAAAGTTGGCTTAAAATTCAGCATTCAAAATACTAAGATAGAGGAGAACATAGGCAAAACACTCTCCGACATTAATCACAGCAGGATCCTCTATGACCCACCTCCCAGAATATTGGAAATAAAAGCAAAAACAAACAAATGGGACCTCATTAAACTTAAAAGCTTTTGCACAACAAAGGAAACTATAAGTAAGGTGAAAAGACAGCCCTCAGATTGGGAGAAAATAATAACAAATGAAGCAACAGACAAAGGATTAATCTCAAAAATATACAAGCAACTCCTGAAGCTCAATTCCAGAAAATTAAATGACCCAATCAAAAAATGGGCCAAAGATCTAAACAGACATTTCTCCAAAGAAGGCATACAGATGGCTAACAAACACATGAAAAGATGCTCCACATCACTCATTATCAGAGAAATGCAAATCAAAACCACAATGAGGTACCATTACACGCCAGTCAGGATGGCTGCTATCCAAAAGTCTACAAGCAATAAATGCTGGAGAGGGTGTGGAGAAAAGGGAACCCTCTTACATTGTTGGTGGGAATGCAAACTAGTACAGCCACTATGGGGAACAGTGTGGAGAGTCCTTAAAAATCTGGAAATAGAACTGCCATATGACCCAGCAATCCCACTCCTGGGCATACACACTGAGGAATCCAGATCTGAAAGAGACACGTGCACCCCAATGTTCATCGCAGCACTGTTTATAATAGCCAGGACATGGAAGCAACCTAGATGCCCATCAGCAGACGAATGGATAAGGAAGCTGTGGTACATATACACCATGGAATATTACTCAGCCATTAAAAAGAATTCATTTGAATCAGTTCTAATGAGATGGATGAAACTGGAGCCCATTATACAGAGTGAAGTAAGCCAGAAAGAAAAAGACCAATACAGTATACTAACCCATATATATGGGATTTAAAAAGATGGTAACGATAACCCTTATATGCAAAACAGAAAAAGAGACACATATGTACAGAACAGAATTTTGGACTCTGTGGGAGAAGGCAAGGGTGGGATGTTTTGAGAGAACAGCATAGAAACATGTATATTATCTAGGGTGAAACAGATCACCAGCCCATGCTGGATGCATGAGACAAGTGTTCGGGGCTGGTGCACTGGGAAGACCCAGAGGGATCGGGTGGAGAGGGAGGTGGGAGGGGGGATCGGGAAGGGGAATACATGTAAATCCATGGCTGATTCATGTCAATGTATGACAAAAACCACTACAATATTGTAAAGTAATTAGCCTCCAACTAATAAAAATAAATGGAAAAAAAGAAAACAAAACAAAAACAAACAAACAAACAAAAACAACAAAATACTAAGAGAATGGCATCTGGTCCCATCACTTCATGGCAAATAGATGGGGAAATAATGGAAACACTGAGAAACTTTATTAACTTGGGCTCAAAAATTACTACAGATGGTGAGTGCAGCCATGAAACTAAAAGTTTGCTCCTTGGAAGAAAACTATGACCAACCTAGACAACATATTAAAAAGCAGAGACATTACCTTACCAACAAAGGTCTGTGTAGTCAAAGCAGTGGTATCTCCAATAGTCATGTATGGGTGTGAGTGTTGGATCATAAAGCTGAGACCCAAAGAATTGATGCTTTTGAACTGTGGTGTTGGAGAAGACTCTTGAGAGTCCCTTGGACCGCAAGGAGATCCAACCACTCCAGTCTAAAGGAGATCAGTTCTGGGTGTTCATTGGAAGGACTGATGTTGAAGTTTAAGCTCCAATACTTTGGCCACCTGATGTGAAGAGCTGACTCGTTGGAAAAGACCCTGATGCTGGGAAAGATTGAGGGCAGGAGGAGAAGGGGATGACAGAAGATGAGATGGTTGGATGACATCACCGACTCAATGGACATGGGTTTGGGTGGACTCTGGGAGTTGGTGATGGACAGGGAGGGCTGGCGTGCTGCGGTTCATGGGGTTGCAAAGAGTCGGACATGACTGAGTGACTGAACTGAACTGAACTTCACTATTATCGTTAGATTACTTTTTGGGCCTCTTAGATGCAAAATTTTAATTACTGCATGCATTAAATCTAGTTAAAATATTTTGAAGAACTCTTATTTCTGTTAGGCATGAGGAGCAAATATAATGCATTGATTAAGAACAGGGGGATGTATGTATACCTAAGACCCTGATGTTGGGAAGCATTTAGGGCAGGAGGAGAAGGGAGCAACACAGAATGAGATGGTTGGATGGCATCACTGACTCAATGGATATTAGTCTGAACAAACTCTGGGAGATAGTGAAGGACAAGGAAGCTTCACATGTCATGTCCACGGGGTCACAAGGAATCGGACATGACTTGGCGACAGTCAAATAAACAGCAAATAACAGTAAATTGTTGTTTGAACAGCAAATAATAAAAATTAAAAAATAGATAGTATTAAAACTCTCTTAGAAGTTGTCTAACTAAATCTATTATGTCAAATTACCTTTTTTCACCACATACTCATTGAAACAAATATGCTCATATATTACAAAGGGTCTCTTGCCCATCTAATCCTTAACAAAGTGACTTTCTGGTTGTCTTTATTGCCTAGTAAGCTCTTCCATTCTCTCTGCTTTGAAAATTATAGTACATGTGTGAATTGTCTCCATCATAGTAAAAGATCAACAATAAAAGTGATAGAATAAAAAAAGATAATGTAAGTCTTCGTACATAGTAAGATATTTTAGAATATTAAAAAATATTTCATATGACACTATGAAATCAGAAAAAAATGAGTTGCATGTAAATAAAATAAATTTATTAGAAATACATTTTCTTTTCAATACCGCCACATTTTTCTTCACCTTTAACTTCTCTTTAAGTTCTCTTGTGAAGTTTTAAATCCGCAAAATAACAACCCACTCTGGTATTCTTGCCTAGAAAATCCCATGGACAGAAAAGCCTTGTGGCTACAGTCCATAGAGTCAAAAAAAGTCAGACACAACTCAGTAACTAATCACGCACACACACATGCTTAGTTTGAATAAGAACATTATGCCAGGAGGGGCCATGTACACAAACCATGATTCCTAGAAGAAAAGAAATCTTCATCACTGAATTTACTGCTTCTCTGTAAGATGTTCACTGAAATGAAACTCTTCCCTGACTTCATCTTGTGCCTGCTTTCTCTACTCTCCTTCTCCAGGAATTACAGAGATGAGAATCTCTCCCTTTTATAATGAATACTTTAGAGCTCATTAGAGAAGAACCTCCTCTGCCCTGTCTCTGGCAAGTCATTTATCTTCTCTGAAGCTTTTTTTTCTTTTTTTTTTTTTTTTATGATTTTGTTATAAAGAGCAAGGTTTGGATGCATGTAACCCATTTAGTTATCGGGGTCAGAAGCAATCATTTCCTGACCAGTTAGCTTGTGTCTTTCCCCCAGGATGAGTGCCTTATAAACACTGCAATCTGCTTTTATGGCTTTACTACCTACCCATTTAGAGAAAACTGTCATTCATTCAAATGCACACTGCAAACATTATAGAAATTCACTGAAAATTATTTTTTATTAAAAAATGTCTCAATTACCAGAACTGGAAAGAAGGGAAATTGTGTGGTCCATGCAGTTTTTGAAACCTTATTTTTCCAGCATTGAAAAGAAGGTTGCACTGGTCAGCAACATTAAGGGATGGAAAAGGATCTCACTGGTGATACACCTAGGCCACTGGAACACACTGCATTTCAAGAGCAAGTCTTAAAATCTAGAACAGTCCTCTTATGCTAGGCAGAGCTGCTTCATTAATAAAGAGCTCCCATAAATATGATGGAATAGCCCAAGAAACCTCCTGCACTCTCGCCTGCTTACTCTTCAGAACTTGTTTGTTCAGACTCATCACTTTTTTCTGTCCTCATATTTTGTGAATGTGTCTCCCTTTCTTCTCTCTATCTCTCTCTATTTCACCTCATTTCCCCCTATGTATCATTCTACTTAGCACCATTATATTGGTGATTCTGTTGGACTTCTTGGATATTCTGGATCCACCACTGGACAGTACCCTTGAGATCATCCTCTTCCAAATGCTCTCTGATTTTGCAAATTTGTACTATTTATTTACTATGTATAACCTCTTACAGTAAAACTGAAAGTGGAATGAAAACTCAGATATGATTGGAACTATTAGACACCATGTTATTTTAAGTCTTTACACAAAAAGCCATTTTCTTTTTACTGATATGCTTAGAATTACCACTTACTTTGATTTAAAAAAAAAAAAATCAAGATTTTTAGGCAAACAAGTCTATCAAGTTTTGCACTTTAATGACCTTAGAGGGGTGTGATGCAGTGGCATGTGGGAGGAAGTTTCCAGAGGGAGAGAATGTGTGTATACTTATGGCTGATTCATGTTGATGTATGGCAGAAACCAACATAATATTGTAATTATCTTTCAATTAAAAATAAATATATTTTTAAAAGAACCAATTTAAAAAGATTTTCACTTTGCCAAAATGTGATGCAGGTAGAATTGTTTAGATCACTCTTCTATTTTCTTCACCACTGAGAAACTGAATTGGAGAGTGGATAGTGACACAGTCCAATATAAAACCAGCTTCTCACTTGCCTGAAAAAAAAAAAAATGAGGAGAATAATTAATCGAAGATAATTCTTAAATATGATTCATGTCACAGGAATACATGTGCTTACTTTCTAACTGTGTAGCATCCCATCTCTGTGTGTTCCATCACTATTTTGTAGGACTTGGTGCTAAGTCGCTTCAGTCGTGTCCGGCTCTGTGCGACCCCATAGACAGCAGCCCACCAGGCTCCCCCGTCCCTGGGATTCTCCAGGCAGGAACATTGGACTGGGGTGTCACTGCCTTCTCCTTGTAGGACTTAACCTTGTTCATTATGGGATGTCCACATATATCCATTCTTTTCCTCTTCTAAGCTAAACAAGTACCTTGGTGAGGAACTGTGTGAAGTAGAGTTGACACCACAGCACTTAGAGCCTTTGGATCTGTGAGGCGTCACAGAGCTATCTTTGTCTGACAGTAGAGGGGCACACACTCATGCACATTATCATATCTGGTCCCAACATCACGTAAGCTTGTCTCCACACTATTTGTATTTTTTTTCTTCAATGCCAAGTCAAATATAATATTAATTTAGATGACTGAATTCTTCTTCAAAATGCCTTCTATGTGATAACAAGAACATGGTGCTCTAATGCTGAGAGAATTGTTTGCTGGCTACTTTTATTCTCTATAAGTTTCTTCTAAGTTTCTTTATGTCACACTGATATCAGAGAAGGTAATGACACCCCACTCCAGGACTCTTGCCTGGAAAATCCCATGGACAGAGGATCCTGGTGGGCTGCAGTCCATGGGGTCACTAAGAGTCAGACACGACTGAGCGACTTCACTTTCACTTTGCACTTTCATGCATTGGAGAAGGAAATGACAGCCCACTCCAGTGATCTTGCCTGGAGAATCCCAGGGATGGGAGAGCCTGGTGGGCTGCCATCTATGGGGTCGCACAGAGTCGGACATGACTGAAGTGACTTAGCAGCAGCAGCAGCATTGATATTTCAAAATATGTAGAATGTTGGTGAGCTTTTTATAATTTAACTCTAGATGAGAATTTGATCTCTTTCTTTGGTAATTTTATTAATTTAGGTACAGTAAAAAGAAAGAGTTCTATATATACAAACTAACTCTTCATCTTCTGAGCTGATATCCCAGTACATTACATTTATATCTATACTCTATTACATGTTATATTTAAAATTCATACATATATATAATATTTTACTACAAATTAATGCCAATGAATTGCTAACATATTTTGTCTTAGAATATAAACCTTCTAGCAATGTCAAGATCTTAGGTACAGCCAGGCTATATTTAACTTGTTATTCCACTGATACAGAAAATTTTCTTAAGGGTTAGTTCTCTTGACAGCAGAACATACAGTCCTGCTACAATCTAGAAGGCTTTAGAGACACCACATTTGATTTTCCCATCTTGCTGAGTAGTCAAGTCACATATATTAGCTTTCCTTAATTGTCACTTGTAATGAAGAAGAATGATGCTCAAGATGACCTGAAGGAGTAAACTGACTCTGGTCTTGTGTAAAAGGAATGCATATAAAACAGCTGTTCATAGAGAAGCATCTGTTCTGGCAGACAAGACCTGGAGAAAACATTACCTTCTGTGCTGCATCAGAAAGATAAATTGTAAAGCTGAATTCTCAGAAGCATTCCCAGATGCTTCTTTTGAGACAAAAACTTCAGCCCAGGGGGGCTTCCCAACTTACATCTTTGCCAGCCATCCAGCCTCACTTCTCTTCCTCTTTTGTGTTGTCATTTTCCCAAGTAATCCTCTACTTACATCACTGGATTTTTCTTTCCCTTCACTGTGTGTTCACGTTAGAACAGATAACATGAACAGGACTGGAATCCAGCGCTTACAGATCCTTTCATTGAATACATAATTGCCTTTCTCAGCTATGAGTGACATAAAAAAATATATAAATACTAACTCTAAATAATTGTCAGAAAGTTCAGTTTGGCCTCTTCACAGGCAGTTAGGTCACCTACTGCACTGTTGTTCAGTAGCTAAGTTGTGATTGACTCTTTGGGACCCTTTGGACTGAAGTACCCCAGGTTTTCCTGACCTTCACTATTGCCTGGGGTGTGCTCAAACTCATGTCCATTGGGTTGGTGATGCCATCCTACTGTCTCATTATCTGTCACCCCTTTCTCCTATCTTCAGTCTTTGACAGCATCAGAGTCTTTCAACAAGTCGGCTCTTCGCAGCAGGTGGCCATAGTATTGGGGCCTCAGTTTCAGCATTAGTCCTTCCAATGAATATTCAGGGTTGATTTCCTTTAGGAATGACTGGTTTGATTTCCTTGCTGTCCAAGGAACTCTCAAGAGTCTTCTCCTGCACCACACTTTGAAAGCATCAATTCTTCAGCACTCAGCCTTCTTTATGGACCAACTCTCACATCCGTACATAGCTACTGGGAAAACCAAAACTTTGACTTGGACTTTGTCAGCAAAGTGATGTCTCTGCTTTTTAGTTCTCTATGTTTTTCATGGCTTTTCTTTCAAGGAGCAAACTTCTTTAAATTTCATGGCTGCAGTAACCATCTACAGTGATTCTGGAGCCCAAGAAGATTAAGTTGGCCACTGTTACCACTGTCTCCCCATATATTTGTCATGATGTGATGGGACTGGATGCCATGATCTTAGCTTTTTGAATGTTGAGCTTTAAGCCGGTTTTTTCACTCTCCTCTTTCACCTCATCAAGAGAGTTTTTACTTCCTCTTCTGAATTAAGTAACCATTGATTGTGAACAATATTGTTCAGATCTGAGCTTGTTGCCAGCTATAGCCTCACCCCATAGAAATATGAACCTGCCCATGAAAAATACATAGCTGTCCAGTCAAGAAATATCATGTGCCTTTTTAAGAAGACTTTAGCTTTTTCCCTATCATTCTGTGCTTATGAGTGTGTGTAATGTAAGAATAGTTTGTTATTATTCATCACAGAGGTAAAAGTTGTAAACATTTAAACATTTTTGCATGAATGTAATTCATACTATGTGAGATTTTTGAAACTGAAGAAACGAAGAAAAAAAAATCACAAACATTTCTAAGTAGAGATAAACTTTTGGATATTTTCCCACCTATTTATTTATCTATTCTGTGTTCTCTCTAATCTCACTTCTGCTCATGCTGAATTTATATTAAATATAGAATTCCTATGTATTGATTATTCTTCTTGAGTTTAATTTTATGACTGCATATTCTATATGGAATAACCAAGCACTAAATTTTTTCAAGCACTCCGTTTTAGACTTTTAAAAGTTATTCTCACTGTAAAAATGATTTTTGAAAGCAAATGACTAACAGCCACCCTGGATATGAACATAATCATTTAGTGAATGCATAAATTCAGTATGTGGCAATTCAACCCCTTTCTGGTTGATCCAAAATGCTAACCAAAATAATTCCAATTAAATATTTAAATAAAAGTTGATTAAATATATCTGATTAAGTAGGTAAATTTAAATATGTAACATAGCAATGTTAAATCTTATGCTAATACTCTTTAGACTGAAGATATGCTAGGAAAATTAAAATGCCACAAGAAGGAATTATTTGCAGTAGTTCATCAAACATAATTCAATTTGAGAGCCCTATGCTTTATAATGAAAGTTAAGTAATCTACTGTAGATCTTGCATTTCAATGAATTCTGAGGTAACCTGCTTTAGTGAGATGAATGCAGATTTTTTTTTATTGTGACAGCAGTGATCATGAGTTTCAGTGCTAAACTTTCCTTTGAGTGATTTGATAAAATTTCTTTGATTCTCTAAGGATAAGTTTTCTCAGATAGATACCTAACTGTATATTTTTCCTTAGAATAAAATACCAAAAAAAAAAAAAAAACGCTTCTGAATTCTCAAACAAGGATTTCTTCATTGACTGTGTATTTGATTTACTCACACAAAGAGGAAGATCTATGACATAGAAGAAAACGAAGCTACTCTAGTTTCTGCAACTTTATTCATAGATGTTTCAGATAAGATAACTTTGGGATTGAATTAACAAGGTCAATCTCGTAAAATTTCCTTTTGGATTTATGTGTGTATGCTGATCTCTATAGATGTCTATCTTTGAAAACATTTCGTCATATTTGTTGATTCAAGAACTAATCGCTGTCATGAGTAACATATGTGCTTGTTGTATTTTCCACTTAGATAAGTATATTTACCTTTACTCCATGTGGCTCCAGACAGTGTTCTGTTTGTCTACCCCAGGGAAAAGAGTACTGCCAGCTGCTTCTGTCTAAGAAAGGACAAAGTGTTGATAAATGGAAAGAAATAGAATTTATAGTGAGTAGTTTTCATGTACCATATTTTAAGAAGTGATTACTTTTGTTGTTTGTTCTTTTTAGTTGTAATATCAGCCATAGTTTATGTACTTTAAATGTAATGCTAAATGTATTTCTTAGAATAAATTAGGAATTGTCTTATTATAACTGTTAACTGGGTAGGGGGGATGTATTTCCATGCTTAGGCATAGAAAAAAAAATTCAGTGTCGCAGAGCCCTGAAGGTGCTAAAACTGATCTTACTGATCAACGTGTTTCTGCTCAATGTTGTGCCATAAATTGAGCACAAGTATGTGAAATATAGGGCATCTGGACAATTAAAGAAGTCATATGTATATATATATTTATGTTCTCTTCTCATTATTTGTGGTAGTGAAGTTCTGTAACGTCTTTATGAACACCAAATTAGTGAATTGCTAATGGTAAACTTACACATGTCAATCTACAGCCCAGAAATGTTTCTTCTTAGTATATTCACTCAAGAACTCTTGCACATGTATTATGTATTATGTTCATACATCCTAGGGAGATTACGTAAATTGTGTTATATTCACACAATGGGATATTAATATAGTTATGAAAATGAAAGAGTAATAATTGAATGTGGATTTATCTTTAAAATATAATATTGAGCAAATACTTCAAGTCACACAAATAGATTCTATTTTCATTTATATGAAATTCAGAAACATATATACATATATATATACTTACATATAAGTATATATATATATATACACATATATATTTATGTATACATATGTTGTATATGTGCTTTCCCAGTGGCTCAGATGGTAAAGAATCCACCTGCAATGCAGGTGACCAGGAATCAGTCCCTAGGTTGGGAAGAGCCCCTAGAGAAGGAAATGGCAAACATATGTGTGTGTGTGTATGTGTGTGTGTGTTCATGTGTGTATGTCAAATATATTTTCTGAAGAAAGCTTAGAACTTAACAAAACATTGTATTTACTTTGAGAAAGAAAGCAACATTATGCAATACTAGCACTTCTTGAATTTATCCTTTTTTGGTTACATTTCGGACATACTTTTTTTGGTGGCTTCTATCAAAATTTATATGTAAATTCATGCTGAGGTCTAAATCCTTATTCACAGCTGTATTATATGCTGTATATTTTTTTATTCTTAAAATTTTAGAATTGTACAATCAATTCAAGAAATATAAAACTAAAAAAAAAGTGAAATCCTGTTACTTAAACCTTTGTCCTTGGGAAGTTCATATTGTATTGGATAAAACTGAATTATCTTCTAATATATAAACTTCCCATTTTTTGGAGTAGAAGTTTGTGATCTATGTTATGTTATTCCTCCATCTCTTGAAGTGAATTCTCCAATCATTGTTTGGTTGTTTTTTTAATGTACAGATCTTTTTTTCTGTCAAAGTACCAAATAAAGCATGGACTTAAAAATCAAACATCCATGGACCTGGATCTTAGTTTCTTTAACTATTCCCTTATCTCACAACTCACCTGAGCATTGGAATATCTCAAGAAACATCTGCTGAAATAACAAATGTAGTTTACTCTAAGCTCCTTTCTATCACCTTTAGATTAAGGCTTTTTGATTAACAACACTATATGATATTTCTGGGGATAAATAATTTATAGAATATAAAGTTGTTAGTTATTACAGAGCTTGCAATATCTAATCTGTGTTCATTAGTCATGCAATATTACAACATTGCAATAAACTCTAATATGAAAAATATTTGTGAATGTCTATAATTGTTTTGCTAGAATTATTTCCAAAATAGTATAGATAAGTGTATGAACATTATAAAAGCATTTGAATTTGCTAAATATTTAAATCAATATAATTTATACATTTATCAATATGTCCTCCACAAACCTTCCATAGCTGCATATCAAATGTCATAAAGGGTCTGACATTATTTTTTAATGTTCAACTGCTGGCAGCCTTCAAACTCCTTCCCTTTTCCCTCCACACCTGGATAAGCTAGCTTATTGCAAACCCTTGTTGCTATTTGTTGTTGATCAGTCACTAAGTTGCGTATGACTTTTTGTGACCCCATGAACTGCAGCACGGCAGGCTTCCCTGTCCTTCAATGTCTCCCGGAGTTTGCTCAGACTCATGTCCATTGAGTTGATAATGCCATTCAACTATCTCATCCTCTGTCACCCCCATCTCCTGCCCTGATTCTTTCCCAATATCAGGGTCATTTCCAATGAGTCAGCTCTTTGCATCAGGTGACCAAAGTATTGGAGTTTCAGCATCAGTCCTTCCCATGAATATTTAGGGTTGATTTCCTTTTGGATTGGCTGTTTTGATTTCCTTGCTGTCCAAGGACTCTCAAGAGTCTTCTCCTTGAGACCTCTCCATTGATATTTGTAGGGAATTAAAACTGTTCAAACCTTCACCATGACTCCAACACCTAACTGCAATAAAGACCAGAGCTACTTGCCCCTGACCCCTAACTCTTGTTTTACTCAGGATTTAACCCGATGGCTTCTTTTCTGAGGAATTGTTGTGTTGTTTACTCTGTGAGTAATGCATTTATTTTGCATCCTTTGGTGCCTTGTGCCATTTTTCCTAATATATCTTTGTGGAGGTTGTGTGGAAGCCTGCAAGATGTCCATTTGGAATGCCAGGCCCCCAGATAAAGCATTTACATTAAGTACCTATTTTACTACAATTTGGTGAACTTGATAAGTACAGATAGCTTTTTATTATTTTAAATGGTTAGGGAAGTGTAATTTATGACTCTAAGTTACCATTTAACATTTCAAATAAACTCATCTATTAGAGGAGGTGTAGACTGTTTTGAAATAAATGCACTTAAGAAACAATCTATTTCCATACATAGTATGTGAGGAACAGCCTTCAAGCTACACTTTCTCCCCATGCCATCTGTTCTTATTTAATGAAAGTCTGTTTGATCTGAATGGGGTGGATAATTGCTTCAATCTCTCATTTCATTGTCATTTTGCAAGCCCGTTTCTAAAAAGACAAAATGAAAATGGATTAGCCTTATTGGGGAAAAAAATAGGGACCTATCTTTTCTTCAACCGAAATCAATTTCAGCAATATTTTGCTTTCAGTAATCAATGTTTGTTTTAATGAAGAAATGCATTCCATTTCTGATATTCCAAATGCAATAGTTACTATTATTGACATTACATTTTTTAATTTAGAAAACATTTTTTGTCTCTTTGGAAAGTTTAAAGGGAAAATGGAAGGTTATTGGCTTTAATAATGAAGATACATCTACTGTTGTGAGAAGAAAAGAATAAAAATCATCAAGGAAAACTGAAAAAGAAAAAAAAGTTTAGGATGAGACTTTTTTTAGTATAAGAGTGAATCTTCAGGGGAAAAGGAGGAACTTTGACAATGACAAGCAAGGTCTTGGGTCAATTTCCAGGTAACACATTTGTTAAAGAATCTTCCTGCTTAGTACAGGAGATGTAAAAGAAGCCAGTTTGAGCCCTGAATCAGGAAGATCTCCTGGAGGAGGAAATGACAACCCATTCCAGCATTCTTGCTAGAAAATCCTATGGACAGAGGAGCCTGGAGGGCTACTATCCATGGGGTTGCAAAGAGTTGGACATGACTAAGCATGCACACACACACAACATGATTGAGAATTTCTCTGAAGAAGGAAAATTCCTGAAACTTATGGGCATCCTTAAGTCCCTATTTTAAGATGCATTTGAATCAGAAAAAGAACCTGAAGATTTAGAGGTCTGCTCTGGACTGAATATTTGCCCCTGCTCCAAATTCATATGTTGAAGCCCTAACTCACAATATGATGATATCTGGAGATGGAGGCCTTGGGTTATAGTTAGGGTAAGATAAAGTAACGAGGATGTAACCACTGTCATACGATCCGTGCCCTTGTAAGAAGAAATACCAAAGTTTGCTATCATGTGAGAACACAGGGGGAAGGCGGCAGCCTACACGCCAGGAAGAGAGCTTTCGCCAGAACCAAACGTGCTGGAAACTTGATCTCCGACTTCCAGATTCCAGAACTATGAGGAAATAGCTTTCTGCTGGCTAAGCCACCAGTTTATGGTATTTATAGCAATTCAAGCACATTCAAATTCTGATTCTAAGACTTGGGTTATCTCCATTTTAGTTTTAATAATTGGGGAAGAAACTGGTCTCTCATTGACTATTTCAGGGTCTTCAAGATTGAAGAGTGATAAAAGAAATAAAAAGCTATTCTAAGTTAAATTTTGATAGTTGGAGGTATGTATCACCATATATAAGTATATAGAAAATAATTTTGTTGTTATTTTTTAAATTATAGAGTGACAAAGCTTATTATGCAGTATTTAATTGCTAGCAGGAATTATGAAGTTTATGGTATAAATTATGTTTCATAGCAAGTGTTTGAAAATATAAACTATAATCTAAGTGTATGACATTCTATAAGTTCCATATTTCTATTAATTTCTATAAACAGAAAACTAATGATTAATTCAAAACTACTTTTATAGTAGTAATTTAGTATTTCTGAGCAATAGAAACTAAAGCTATTCAAATAAGATATAAACTAGCTTACATTATAGCTACAATGTAGCTCATGGTAGCTTGTTCATTCTGTGAGTGTTTAAAAACTCACAAATAGGCTACAGAAGTTTGAGTCATTCTTAATTTTAGATTCAGTCTAATGCATTAGTTAAGTGTACATAGTTGGATTAGCAAAGTTAAAAATTTTCCTCTGCTACCTGATAACTTTAAGACAATGATATCTTTCAGGGATTAGTTGAGTAATTTAATCTTTCAAATATCTCAACTCTCTCATCTTTAAAATGGGAATAACAGGCACTTTCTCAAAGTGTTGCTTGTGGATAAAATAATGCAAAACACTTAGAATTCTGGTTCATTTCTGGTAATAATCGGATAATTATCATCCCATTTTTTACTTTTAACTCATGTTTCCACATGAATGTACTTTCAGATGTTTAGCAAACTCAATTCCGTTAGATTCTTTCAGAGTAGATTGTATCTCTGCCTCACTGTTCCTATATATAGGTTTATAGTTTACCTACGGAGAAAACTTTGAGAAAAGATTAAAATATATGTTGAAATAAGTGAAGATCTAGCAAAGGCTATTTATTCAGAGTTTGCTGTAGAAAATGAGTCAGCCACCATCATGTAGGTTTTGGCGGAGACGTAAAAGCAGTCAGAGGAGTTAATGGTGAAAAAAAGGAAGGCTGCAAGTGTCACTGATTGGAGGTTGTTGGCATGGAGAAGCTGGAGGTGGGCTGACTAAAAAGAGACCTCCTATGTAATTGGTTGGGGGTGCACATTGGACTTTCATTGGTTAGTGTTACATTGGAAAGAGGTACAAAAAATAGCGAAGCTGTCAGTTATTATGTCCTGGCAATTTGAGACCTCTTGTTACTGAGGTTTTTATTTGGATTCTCAGATTATTACTAGAGATAGTGCTCTTACTTACTATACATCTGACTTATAGATAGAAGGCTGGTTTCCTGCAGATAATGAGTAATTTTCCTAGCCTGATTGCTATGTGTTGAGAATCAAGAGCTCTTCTCTTGTATATGGCCTGGCCCTTGTCCTTCTGTATGCTCTGTCTCTCATATGCTTTGGCTGTACAACGAGAATATATTTCTAAAATTCTCAAAATCACAGAGCATGCAATTATGATCACTTTTTAAAGTATATACTTTGCTATAATTCTAGGTGTAAGATAAGTCATGTGGTATCCAACTCTTTGCAACTCCATGGACTGTAGCCCACCACGCTCCTCTGTCCATGGAATTTTCCAGGCAAGAACACCAGAGTCAGAAGCCATTCCCTTGTCCAGGGGATCTTCCAAAGTAGGGACTGAACCTGAGTCTCCTTGTTGCAGTCAGATTCTTTACCATCTGATCCACCAGAGAAGCACAATTACAGGCATAAGTTAATAATATAACTAATTGATATTATTTTAATTTGATTGTATTAATTTACTTGATGAATTCTATTCAGTCAGTTCAGTCGCTTAGTCATGTCCAACTCTGCGACCACATGAACGGCAGCACACCAGGCCTCCCTGTCCATCACCAACACCCAGAGCCCACTCAAACCCATGTCCGTTGAATTGGTGATGCCATCCAACCATCTCATCCTCTGCTGTCTCCTCCTCCTGCCCTCAATCTTTCCCAGCATCAGGGTCTTTTCAAATGAGTCAGTTCTCCACATCAGGTGGCCAAAGTATTGGAGTTTCAGCTTCAGCATCAGTCCTTCCAATGAACACCCAGGACTGATCTCCTTTAGGGTGGACTGGTTGGATCTCCTTGCAGTCCAAGGGACTCTCAAGAGTCTTCTGCAACACCACAGTTCAAAAGCATCAATTCTTCGGGGCTCAGCTTTCTTCACCATCCAACTCTCACATCCATATATGACCACTGGAAAAACCATAGCCTTGACTAGATAGACCTTTGTTGGCAAAGTAATGTCTCTACTTTTTAATATGCTGTCTAGATTGATCATAACTTTCCTTCCAAGGAGTAAGCGTCTTTTAATTTCATGGCTGCAATCACCATCTGCTGTGATTTTGTAGCTCCCCCCCAAAATAAAGTCTGTCACTGTTTCCACTGTTTCCCCATCTATTTGCCATGAAGTGATGGGACTGGATACCATGATCTTAGTTTTCTGAATGTTGAGCTTTAAGCCAACTTTTTCACTCTCCTCTTTCACCTTCATCAAGAGGCTCTTTAGTTTTTCTTCACTTTCTGCCATAAGGGTGGTGTCATCTGAATATCTGAGGTTATTCATATTTCTCCTGGCAAACTTGACTCCAGCTTATGCTTCATCCAGCCCAGCATTTTTCATGATGTACTCTGCATATAAGTTAAATAAGCAGGGTGACAATATATAGCCTTGATGTACTCCTTTTCCTATTTGGAACCAGTCTGTTGGTCCATGTCCAGTTCTAACTGTTGCTTCCTGACCTGCATATAGGTTTCTCAAGAGGCAGGTCAGGTGGTCTTGTATTCTCATCTCTTTCAGAATTTTCCAGAGTTTATTGTGATCCACACAGTCAAAGGCTTTGACATAGTCAATAAAGTAGAAATAGATGTTTTTCTGGAACTCTGTTGCTTTTTTGATGATCCAGAGGATGTTGGCAATTTGATTTCTGGTTCCTCTGCCTTTTCCAAAACCAGCTTGAACATCTCGAAGTTCATGGTTCACATATTGCTGAAGCTTGGCTTGGAGAATTTTGAGCATTACTTTACTAGCATGTAAGATGAGTGCATGGTATATTTTTCCACTAACAACCTCAATTTAATTGCTTTGTTGCATATCTTGGTAATTTTGCACAAAATGATGAATACATTTAGGAAAGAATGACTGAGCTGTTTTTGTTTATTTGTGAAAGTGAAAGTCTCTCAGTCATGTCCAACTCTTTGTGACCCCCATGGACTATACAGTCCATGGAATTCTCTAGGTCAGAATACTGGAGTGGGTAATTTTCCCTTCTCCAGGGGATCTTCCCAACCCATATATCAAACCCAGGTCTCCCACATTGCAGGCAGATTCTTTACCAGTTGAGTCACCTATATAAAATTACAGAATAAACCACATACCCTTAGGATAGCAAAAGTATACAAACTAAAAAACTATTTTATAAGATTTTTACTAATTTGGGATACATTTCAAATATCCACTCATACTTATTCTTGAGACAGCAGGTAGGAAGAGTCAAAGGGGATCTTTCCTCATAGGCTTTGGTTCTTGGTAAGCACACAAAGAAGAATCTGAGGTCTTACCCATGGCAAAAACAAGTTTTTTGGAGAAAAAACAGAAAGAACACCTCAAGGAAGAGGTGGACCAAGCCACGAGAGGCATTCACACTGGAATGATGAGTTGTGGGATTTTTAAGACCGGACTTTTACATATTCATTTAGGTGGGCTAGATGACTGTGAACTGACAGTTTTGACTGACAGTTGCAAGTTACATAACAACAATCTCTATTGTGCATGTCTTTTTCATAATTCAGTCTGTTTTGGTCATATGTAGGTATGTATAGAATATTTATGAACATTTAATTGGCTCAAGGGGCTTCCCTGGTGGCTCAGACAGTAAAGAATCTTCCTGCAATGTGGAAGACCTGGGTTCAGTCCCTGGGACAGGAAGATCCTCGGGAAAGGGAATGGCTACTCACTCTAGTATTCTTACCTGGATAATTCCATGGAGAGAGGAAGCTAGTCCTTGGGATTGCAAAGAGTCAGACACTACTGAGCAACTAACACTACTAATAGGCCCTTAGCTGTCTAAGGTCACTTGAGGACATAGCTATGCATCAAAGGTGCACGTGCCAGAATTGGTGAAGTTCCTATAGTTAGTTTGTATTCACTGTGAACATAGGGCACATGCACCTGAGTTGGAAAAGACTCTGTGGTTATTTTGTAGCATATTGGTTAGCTTTCCTGTGCTACACTGGGACATGTCTAGGGTGGGGTTTAGATATCAACCTGAATTATTTTCAGGTATGCCATCCCTTGTTGCTCATGTCTAACTTCCTATCTAACAAGACCAGTCAGAGTTAAAATGTTTTTTCTCTGATTATTTCTAGAATTACTAATAAAACCTCTACAAAACTAAAGAGACTACCCTCATGATGCATATAACATTCTTTTATTTAAAATAAATTTTTAACAAATATTCATTTTAGGGAAGTCCATTTTTTTTCACAGTATGTAATTCCATACTTCTTTAGAACTGCAAACCAGGGTTCAAAAATGTCTCACTTTTGTATATGAATTCAATTGAATACATCCATTTTATCAAAGAAAAATTGCAAGGAACACTAATTAGCTCTTATTAACATGAAAAAAGGCATAAAGCCAGTAAATGGGTAGCAAGGAAACCTTCAATTTAGTAATAAAGAATAACTAATTATCATTACCAACAACGGCTGCAAATTTTATTGCACTGTTTTAGAAGATTTTCTGAAATAACTTTTTAAACAGAGTGACTGCTTTGGCTGAAGTTAGACATCATGATGAAGTGTTATACACTGAAAATCTTTTGGCCTTTTAGTTGTGGAAATGGCTTCTACATTTCTGGAAGTGGGGCAGCAAAATGATAAAAGTAAATTGAGCTAAAGCAATCTCTTTCTGGTATTCATGCCAAACCATTTAGAAGCATATTAAATCATCATTTGAATAATTTATGGATAGTCATTGTCATAGTGTGATGTGTGGTTTGTGATTATGGAAAGCTTTTTAAAATTAAGTTTCTAGACTTAAATTTAGGAAATAAATTAATGGTTAAAGCTCAAGGAATCTCATCTATGACTAAATTCTACCCCAATGCTGTCAGTGTACTGAACCCAACTGTGATAGATCCCAACTTGTCCTACCCAGCAAAGAAAATCTACTGATAACAGAGTGTGGTAAATGAAAGTACAGTGTTTATTTTAGGACACCAAGTAAAAGAGATGTTGTGCTTCCCTGCTGGCTCAGATGGTAGAGAAGCTGTCTGCCATGCAGGAGACCCACGTTTGATCCCTGGGTCAGGAAGATCCCCTGAAGTCTTAGATCCATTTCAGCTTGCTCTCTGAGTTTGGGATTTTTTATAAAGGTGAAAAGCAAAGAGGTTGGGCTTAATCTTTGTCTTGTGTCAGTTCTGTGGCATTTCTTAACCATAATGTCAGGAATCAGGATATCTATGATTTATGATTCTTAGGCAGGCCAGGTGGTCCATGGTGCCAGGGTCTGTTATATCACCTTGCCCTGGAGAAGCAAGCTGAGTTGGTACTTTAATTATGATATCTATAGTAGCAATTTTGGTTATCAACAACACTTTTAGTTATCTGTCTCTGATTAATTAGTGCTCAATTAGCACAAGGATGAAGTCATAGGGGATAAGCTGCTGCTGCTGCTGCTAATTCGCTTCAGTCATGTCAGACCCTGTGCGACCCCCACGGACGGCAGCCCACCAGGCTGCCCCATCCTTGGGATCCTCCAGGCAAGAACACTGGAGTGGGTTGCCATTTCCTTCTCCAATGCATGAAAGTGAAAAGTGAAAGTGAAGTCACTCAGTTGTGTCCGACTCTTAGTGGCCCCATGGACTGCAGCCTACCAGGCTCCTCCGTCCACAGGATTTTTTCAGGCAAGAGTACTGGAGTGGGTTGCCATTGCCTTTTCTGAATAGGGGAAAAGAAAGAGATTAAAATTTTGGACAGAGAGATTAATAGCAAACAGTATTGGAATTTGGTTTTGGGGAGACTCTTTCATTAGTAGACTCGAGTACTACTGGCCTTAGCATTTAAAAACCATAGATCCTAATTCTAAATGGCCTGGCTTATTAGAGACACTGTGAATACTCAGTATATATAAACTTACTTTTTATTACATGATTCTAACTCAGTCTCAGTAAATCTTCATAGAAGTTCAAGGATTGTGTTAAAAGAGGGTTTCCAGGTGAAAAAAAAGGATAAAACTATGACTTTCATACAACTATAACAATGAACAAATCATAAAATATTTTATTTACTTCATCCACTGAGGGAAACAGAAAATATTATTATAAATTGGCCAAGAAAGAATAAGAAAAGCAGTCATAGGTGCAAAATTGTAAGATAGCTCAAAGACAATAAAATTTTTAAATCACATAACCCAGCAGGGTGTGCTAGATATAGACAATGCGCAGGTGTAAAGTAGGTCAAAGACTATGGAAGACTGGAATCATGTGGCCTGGAGTAGGCTATCCTCTAGGCAATGCATACTTTTCACTGAATGGTGTGTGTGTGTGTTTTTTTTCTATAAGAGACTTTTTTTTGTTGTTAACACTGAGATAATAATTTCCTGACTTTTATCCAGCAAGTTAAAGTACTCAGCATGTTCACTTTTAAGTATTATATATGTATATGTGCATACAGTGTTCTGATTGTTGAGGTGATTGGTTAAAATAGATGTAAATCAGTTCAGGTCAGGTATCCTTTCAGAGACAAAATATACAGAAAAATGGCTAGAATACATATTGCAATAAAACTTCAACCCACAACCTCTATAATAACCAGTCCAAGAAGCCAAAACACAGTTGTTGATGCAATCATCCCAGGGGGCTCAGAATTGAACAATGACTGCCATTTCCCCTATTTTTGATCCCGCTTCCAACTCAGGATCAAATGGAGAAAGCCAAATATGTTCCCCAAACCAGTCACATAGGATTTATTGTTGTTTTAGCCATTAAGTCTTGACCAACTCTTTTTGCAACTCCATGGACTATAATCCCCTAAACTCCTCTGTTCACTGAATTTTCCAGTAAAAAAAACACTGTAGTGGGTTGCCATTTCCTTCTCCAGCAGATCTTCACAACCCAAGGACTAAACCTGTGTCTCTTGAATTGCATCTGGATTCTTTACCACAGAGCCACCTGCATGCTGTGTGCTAAGTCACTACAGTCGTGTCCAACTCTTTGCGACCCCAGGGACTGTAACCCGCCAGTCTCCTCTGCCCATAGGATTCTCCAGGAAAGAATACTGGAATGGTGTTGGTCCTTTAATGGACCAGAACCCGGTGGTTCCGAGAGAGAAAGAGGCTGATATCCCCTGGTTTACGTGGAAAGCCAATAAAGTCCTGTTCTCAGGGCTCGCGCTGCTGCACGTAGGCACCGGGCGCCCTCTCGAGTGGGTGAAGGCGCAGTGTGCCTTCTCGAGAGGGTCTTAGAAGCCCGGGCAAGAAAGTAAGCTCAGCGGGCCTCCGCGCTCCAAGGAATTTGCCAGAAAGAGAGAGAGAGAGAGACAGACAGACAGAAAGAAGAGAAAGAAAGAAACACACGGGGACCAAAGCTCTGATGGAGCAAAGGTGTTTTAATCAACATGGCGTGGGCATATATACTGTCTTACAAGGTGGTTATTCTCAGCAAAGACAAAGATTAAAATTCCAGACTTACAAAACATAAGATGATCCCTATCAAAGAGAGAGAGTTGCAAACAATCACCTTTTACCATTTGGCTCATAAAAAGGAAGAGGGTGCTTATCACTGTAATGAGAAATGCCTGGATTCCTCAGCCCCGGGAAAGGCGTGCTTCTCCCCTTAATTCCTGAATATTCAGGAATCAATAAGGGCCAGAGGGTTCCTGACAGATCCAAAACAGCACACAGGAAGCCTCTTGTTAAATGCTTCCTGACAGAGTGGGTTGTCATGCCTTCTCCAGGTGATCTGCCCAGACCAGGGACTGAACCTGTGTCTCTTAAGTCTGCTGCATTGACAGGCAGTTTCTTTACTATTAGCTCCACCTGGGAATCTTGCTGAGCAACCTGGGAAGTCCTTAATTACTTAAGACAGTTCAGTTCAGTTCAGTCACTCAGTAGTGTCCCATTCTTTGCAACCCCATGGACTGCAGCACACCAGGCTTCCCTGTTCATCACCAACTCCCAGAGTTTATTCAAACTCATGTCCATTGAGTCTGTGATGTCATCCAACCATCTCATCCTCTGTCATCCCCTTCTCCTACCTTCAATCTTTCCCAGCATCAGGATCCTTTTCCAATGAGTCAGTTCTTCACATCAGGTGGCCAAAGTATTGGAGCTTCAGCGTCAGCATCAGTCCTTCCAATGAAAGCCAGGACTGATTTCCTCTGGGATGGACTGGTTGGATCTCCTTGCAGTCCAAGGGACTCTCAAGAGTCTTCTCCAACACCACAGTTCAAAGGCATCTATTCCTTGGCACTCAACTTTTTACAGTCCAACTCTCACATCCATACATGACCACTGGAAAAACCACAGCTTTGACTAGACGGACCTTTGTTGGCAGAGTAATGTCTCTGCTTTTTAATATGCTGTCTAGGTTGGTCATAGCTTTTCTTCCAAGAAGCAAGTGTCTTTTAATTTCATGGCTGCAGTCAGTCACCATCTGCAGTGATTATGGAGCCCAAGACAATAAAGTCTGACTCTGTTTCCACTGTTTCCCCACCTATTTGCCATGAAGCGATGGGACCAGATGCCATGATCTTAGTTTTCTGAATGTTGAGCTTTAAGCCAACTTTTTCACTCTCCTCTTTCACTTTCATCAAGAGGCTCTTTAATTCATCTTCACTTTCTGTGATAAGGGTGGTGTCATCTGAGTATCTGAGGTTATTGATATTTTTCCTGGCAATCTTTACTCCAGCTTGTGCTTCTTCCAGCCCAGTATTTCTCATGATGCACTCTGCATACAAGTTAAATAAGCAGGGTGACAATATACAGCTTTGATCTACCCCTTTCCCTGTTTAGAACCAGTTTGCTGTTTCATGTCCAGTTCTAACTGTTGCTTCCTGACCTGCACACAGATATCTCTAGGGGCAGGTCAGGTGGCCTAGTATCCCCATTTCTTTAAGAATTTTCCACAGTTTATTGTGATCCACACAGTCAAAGACTATGGCATAGTCACTAAAGAAGAAATAGATGCTTTTTCGAACCCTCTTACTTTTTCAATGATCCAGCGGATGTTGGCAATTTCATCTCTGGCTCCTCTGCCTTTTCTAAAACTAGCTTGAACATCTGGAAGTTCACAGTTCATGTAGTATTGAAGCCTGTCTTGGAGTATTTTGAATATTACTTTACTAGCCTGTGAGATGAATGCAATTGTGCAGTAGTTTGAGCATTCTTTGGCCTTGACTTTCCTTGGGATTGGAATGAAAACTGACCTTTTCCAGTCCTGTGGCCACTGATGAGTTTTCCAAATTTGCTGGCATACTGAGTGCAGCACTTTCACAGCATCATCTTTCAGGACTTGAAATAGCTCAACAGGAATTCCATCACCTCCAAGAGCTTTGTTCATAGTGATGCTTCCTAAGGTCCACTTGACTTCCCATTCTTGGATATCTGGCTGTAGGTGAGTAATCACACTATCGTGATTATCTGGATCTTGAAGATCTTTTTTGTATAGTTCTGTGTTCTTGCCACCTCTTCTTAATATCTTCTGCTTCTGTTAGGCACAGATAAAGCTTCTGATGGGCACAATAAAGGGCAGAAATAGTATGGGCCTAACAGAAGCAGAATACACAGAAGAACTATGCAAAAAAATATCTTTATGACCCAGATAATTACATAAGCTAGCCTGCTTCTAATTAGCCAGCTTGCAGCTTCCTTCTTCCAACAGGTCTAATCAGACCACATCTGAAGTCTCGCCATTCCTCTCTTTAAAGCTTTCCCAGTCCCCTGCCTGCCTCTGAATCTCAGTCAGATGCAAGAGACACTGGCTAACTTCCTTGCTGCTGTCAGCTTTGAATAAATACCTGTTGTTTGTTCTCATGTGGTTGGGCTTTGCTTACTTTCACAACTCACAACTATGGAACCTAGTCACTGTGAGCTAATTCATAGAGGGAAGAAAACTGAAATAGTTAAAGTAAACTTAGTACTCCAAAAAATCACTTTTGAGGCACCTGTCTTTCTTGATTGACAATCTACATGTAAAACTCATGATAATTTAGAAATTTTCAGTGAATACAAGTTTACCTAAATACAGATTTTGTACAAATATTGCATTTGTTAAAAAAATTTGATTACTATGTACCGTGTATAAAAAGGAGTCCCCTGGTGTCTCAGATGGAAAATAATCTGTCTTCAGTGCAGAAGTCTCTGATTCTATCCCTGGGTCAGGAAGACCCCTTGGAGAAGGTAATGGCTACCCACTCCAGTATTCTTTCCAGAGAATTTCATGGACAGAGGAACCTGGTAGTCTATAGTCTATGGAGTTGTAAGAGTCAGACCCGATTTATCGACTAAAACAAAAACAACAGCAAACCTTGGTTTGGGGAGCATACTTGGCTTTCTACATTTAACCCTGAGTTGGGGTGAAGTGAGTAAAAGTCAGTAGTGTCTGACTCTTTGCAACCCTATGGACTATACAATCCATGGAATTCGCCAGGTCAGAATATTGGAGTGGGTATCCTTTCCCTTCTCCAGGGGGTTTTCCCAACCCAGGGATCGAACCCAGGTCTCCTGCATTGCAGGCAGATTCTTTACCAGCTGAGCCACTAGGGAAGCTGCCCTAAGTTGGATGTGGAATCAAAATAAAGTGGCAGTCATTGATCAATTCTAAGCCTCCTGCGATGATTGCTTCAGAGACTGTTTTGGCTTCTTGGGCTGGTTAATATAGAGGTTGTGGGTTGAAGTTTTATTTCAATAAGTAGTCTGGCCATTTTTCTGAATATTTTGTCTCTGAAAGGATATCTGATCTGAACCAATGTATTTGTTTTATCCAATCACCTCAACAATCAGAACACTGTATATAAATGAACTTAAGTGTGAACATGCTGACTGCTTTAAGTAGTTGGATAAAAGTCACAAAATTATAAAATGTTAGATTTAAATGGTTACATGTATATCTTTTGGTTTTATTAATATATGATTATTAATTTCATTCAATATTATTTTTGAGGTATTAAAGTTATCTTTATCATTCTACATTTTACTTGTTACATCTTATTGTTATTTTCTTATTAATTTATGCCAAATTTCTGTTCATATATTTTTCAAAGACCCAAATTTTGGTTTTATTCTTTTCTAATTTTGTCTTTGTCTTTCTATTATTTTGCACTTAACTTTGCTATTTTCTTTATTTTAGTCTCAAATTTTTGTAATAAAAGCTAATCTTATTTAGCTTCTATTTATGTAATTTTTAAATCAATGTTGAATGGCATAGCTTTTCCTCATATGCATTGTTTTGCATATGTTCTAGATTTTTGACATGCTGTATCCATAATACAATTTACTTAATGCAAAGATATTTAATAACAAGAAATTTCATTTCCAAATATACAAGATTTTGGCATTAATTTCTATTATATTTTCTTTAGAGCTAAAAGAACATCTCATTTTTTCATCACAATTCATTGAAACTTTTTTATTGCCTAATGTAGGAATTATTTTCAAAAAATATGATCATCTATAGGAAAAATCGACAGATCAGAAGGCAGGTTGTCAAAAAATGAGATACTTTTTAAAATTAAGTATCTTTTAAACATATATATATATATTAAGCTTTGTTCTAAATGTTGGAGCTATAGCACTAAAGAAAAGATCAGAATAAATGGCTCACATAAAGTCTTCATAGTACTATTGTAGTAAATTATGTTGAATATAAGAATATCATGAAATCAATAAAAGGAAAAAATCAGAGATGAGGTGTAACTTAAGATAAGATACTTGGAGAATGTCTTACTGTGAAAGTATATTTGAGATGAAAACTGAAGTGTTTGAGGAAGCCATCCTCGAAAATATCCAAGCGAAATGCTTTTCAGACAGAGATAAATGCAAATTAATAATGTATTCTAGGAGAAGACAATGGCAGTCCATTCCAGTACTCTTCCCTGGAAAATCCCATGGACGGAGGAGACTGGCAGATTGCAGTCCATGGGGTCGCTAAGAGTTGGACACGACTGAGCAACTTCACTTTCACTTTTCACTTTCATTCAGTAGAGAAGGAAATGGCAACCCACTCCAGTGTTCTTGCCTGGAGAATCCCAGTAGCAGCAGCAACAGGCAATGATGTAAATTTGAAACCAGCTTCAGAGGAGATTCTTGATTTATAGATTTGCTGATTTCCCATGGTATAAATATTAGGGCTATGGTCATTTTCAACTTACCAACATGCAGTCATTGAATTCGGACACCATGGTATAATATCTCTATCATGTATGTTTAATAGATCTGGATAGAATTATGACAGATATAAACAACCTGCAATAAATAGATTACAGTAAATATATATGTATATTATATAATATGTATAACATGATATATATCGTATATAGATTATAGTAAAACATAGCAAAACAATTAGTAAGTGATGAGTTTTAGGTATATTTTACCCAATTTTAATGTAATAAAATTTTAGTATATAATTTAATTCTTGGCAATGGCTGAATTATCTGACTTTCTAAATAGTTTTTTTTTTCCTCTTTTTTGCAATGTGACTTTCAGGGTCCCAGTTCTCTGACCAGGACTGAACCTGGGTCCCTGTAGTGAAAGCCCTGAATCTGAACCACTAGGCCACCAGGGAACCCCCTGTCTTAAAATTTAATAGTCAATACTCAGATGAAGTTCTATGATACCACTGGATCCAGGAAGTCAAGACCAGTCCTTGGGTAGGAATGGGTAGATGGGAAGAGTGGGAAAAGTTAAAGAGGTACATGTTCATGAGCATAGGTAAGGGCCTAGACCTATATGGAGAGCTTTGCTGTTACTCTGCCTGTCTAGGGAGCATCTGCAGAGATTTTAGCAGAGAAGGAACTTGATCTGTTATTTTAAAAGTGTCATTATGACTGTTATTTTGAGAATAACTTGTATTATAGTAAATGAAAAATTAGTAAAATCGATTAGGAGGATATTCCAGTAGTCCAGGAAAGATTCAGAATACTTTTTGAAGATTAAATATATATATCTCCTGGTTTAGTCCCTCAGGCATGTCCAACTCTGCGACGCTATGAACTGCTGCCTTCCAGGCTCCTCTGTCCACTGGATTCTCCAGGCAAGGATACTGGAGCTGGTTGCCATTTTCTTCTCCAACCCAGGGATTGAACCCTGGTCTCCTGCATGTCAGGTGGATTCTCTACCAACTGAACTACCAGGGAAGCCATATATGTCGTGCTGTGCTTAGCCACTCAGTCACGTCCGACTCTTTGTGACCCCATGGGCTGTAGTCCACCAGGCCCCTCTGTCCATGGGGATTCTCCAGGCAAGAATTCTAGAGTGAATTGCCACTTCAGGGGATCTTCCCAGGGGATCCCCCAGGGACCTTCCCAATCCAGGGATCAAACCCAGGTCTCCTGCATTGTAGGTGGATTCTTTACAATCTGAGCCACCAGGGATGTCTATATACATACACATCTATATATATACACATATATACATATATATATACATATATATATATGATTATAAAGTATATTATATGCGTGTGTATATATATACACTCACACACACACACAAACACACATACACTTTACTAGAAAAATAAATGTGGAGTGTGAGAGTAAGAAAAGAGTCAATGATATTGACCTTGAGTTTCTAGAAAGGTGAAGTTGTCAACTGAAATGGGGTGGCAATGGGTAGAACATGGTGATGTCGAGTTAACTTTGAAACACTCTAAGTTAAAGTGACTATTGTGCCGGTAGAAATGATGAGTAGGTGTGGAATATATGAGTCTGGAGTTTAAGTGTCTGAATAACTAACTATAATGGAAGACTTTACTCCCAAAAGACTTTAATAATAAAAGCTTAATAGTAATTCAATTACTAGGTAGATAAGATAAGCTGTGCCTTGCATTAAGTAGAAAGTATTTAAATGGTCACCCATGTGCATACATAACTATTTTGGCTTTGGGGGGGTGTAGACAGTTCTAAGTTAGTGATGTTGGTGAGATGTATAGAAACGTCTTCTTTTTGGTTTCAAATATAGTCTTTCAACCTTTATTCCTTAATGACTGGTAAAGGTTACAGTAACTCAAGCCAATTCTGTGCTTTCTAAGGACACATTCAATTTATTCCCTCACTGTCTTCAAAGGAGAATTAAAAAAAAAAAAGAAGAATATCTAGGTTTCTCCACCCAGTTATAGGCTGAAATAGAAGCAAAACTATTTTGTAATGATTACTCTCTCTCTATATATATATATAAGGATTTTTTTTAAATTCTGTGTTTACATTTATCAGCAAATGTTATTTTCAGGTACTAAAAGCAAAACTGTGCCTGTTTTTGCAACTAGAAAATAGTTTTAAAAGCACATTAAAATTGTAATGGCAATTTCAGAGCTGTTATCTAACTTAATACTTGTTGTTTAGTTGCTAATTTGTGTCTGACTCTTTGTGACCCCAGGGACTGTAGCCCACCAGGCTCCTCTGTTCATAGGGTTTCTCAGGCAAGAAGACTGGAGTGGGTTGTCATTTGCTGCCTCAGGAGAGCTTCCCCACCCAGGGATACAATCTACATCTCATGCATTGGTCCGTGGATTCTTTACCGTTGAGCCACCAGAGAGCCTCCAGTTTAATTCTTGGAATAAGTTTAACATCATTTTGGTACTACTTTCAGCTTTTGAGGCCTGGGACCAGTTCTGAATGCCATCTTTTCTGTTGATCTTATTTGAATAAGTCCCTCTTCACTTTGGCTGCTACTGAGTGATAACCAGAAGTTAGACTCTGGTAAGGAACCTGGGGGATATTAATATTTACAACATATTAACTTGGTTCTGATACACAATACAAAACAATACCAAAGTATCTACAATTCTAGACATATAGGCAGACCTCATTTTTATACTGTGTTGAACAGAAGAGAACTATTTAATTATTCTTATACTTGGCTAAATGCAACCTAGTTTAGGGAATATAAGAATATCTAATCACTTCTATTAAAAGTAATTACATTGAATCTTTCAAAATAATAAAAGTAAGATGCATAGAGAGCAAAAGAAGAGAAACTGGAGTTGCTTGGATAAATCATGAAGATCTTTATTAGAGAAAGCAGTGTTGAGTTTGAACTTGACAAATGACTAAAATGCAAGCAGATGGAAGCAGTAGTTAGACTTCATTAAGCAGAGAAGTATAGTGTGAGCAAAAGTTCAGATTTTGGAAAAAATAAACAATGTATGAAAAATAATCAAGTTTTGCTGAAATAAAGTTCAGCCTAGAGGAATGCTGCACATCTAGGTTGGAAAAGACTGATGCTGTTGGAAGGCTTAAAGGTTAGTGGGAGATCTTTTCATTTCTGTAGGAATTGCAATTATTTCCAGGTTTTTGTTAAGAAAGTGAAATGTTTGTAAACAAATTTAGAAAATAATTAGTTGAGTAATGATTGTTGAGGAACTTCAATCAGGAGAATAGTGACATAAGAATGGAAATATGAAGTACAATAGGAATTTTAGAGGTAGAAACCACAGGAGTTGGAAAATAATGGGATATGAGAGACTAAAAAGAATATTAAACAAGCATTAACTGTGGAGTTCTAAGTGACAGAGAATGTTTCTGCAATTTGGAGAAATAGGGAAGTTGGGAACAGATGCAGATGTTGAGTTGTAATATATTACACGGATGGTATTTGGGCACCAGACATCTATGTCCTCTGAACAATGCATGAAAAAGAGAGGGCTACAATTATGCACCTTGAGGATTTTCAGAATAAAAATATTGAAATATATGAAAATTGATATGATTTGGCAAAACCTAAAAGGAAGATTCCACATACTTAATCTTTTCAGCCCTATTCAGGCCATCTTTTACTTTAAAAATACCTTCAGTTTTGAACATCATCTTGTCCAGTTTATTATTCTTTCCTTATGAGAACTAAACTGGTTATCAAAATAAGATTCTCTCACACTGCTAAACATGGTGAGACTGCTAAGTGCCTACCTAATATCCTCTCTTTTTTCTCACCACTAAAGTGAAAATGCTAGTCTCTCAGTCATGTCTGACTCTTTGCCATCCCATGGACTGTAGCCAGCCAGGCTCCCCTGTCCATGAAATTCACCAGGCAAGTGTACTGGAGTGGAGAGCCACTCCCTTCTCAAGGGGATTTCCCTGATCCTTGGATCAAACCCCAGTTTTCTGCATTGGGGCCAGATTCTTTACCATCTGAGCCATCTAAAATCTGGCATTGTTAGTAGTGTCACTGAGTCCAGCTTTAAAAAATTGAAAACACAATTCTTTCCCCCCTTCTTGTGTAACACATTTTGGCCAGTGAGATAAAAATGGAAGTCCCAAGGGAACTTCCCAAGCCTCAGGGGCACACTTCCCTTTTGTTCTTTCCTTTCTTTATGCCTGATACATTGTTGCAAAGGCTGCTAGATGGCAAACTGATCCTGAGCTTTAATCCTGAACTCCCCACTCTGATTTTCCTCTATGTGAGAAAACACTGCAGTTATAATTTAAGGCACGGTTTTGGAGCCTCTTCTTGTTCCTAGCTGGATACAAAGGGATTAAATGAAATCAGTGATTCACTGTGCCAAACTGTCATGATATGACTATGTGGATTTACTTGTCATTACCATGAAAGGTGTATCAGTTTTAAGAAAAAAATCTAAGCATCTCATGTTAAGACCCATAATTGAAATGGCTTAACAACATGCATTAAACTGGACAAGATTAAGTGTACTTTTTGAATGACAGGACTGTTTATCATCTTAAATAACTCCTGTTTCCTATTTCAATCACCTTGGTTAATGAGTAGTAAGTAAAGTAAATACCATCACAGTAAATATTCCAACAATCACAGATATCAACTGAAATATTATCTATGGTGAAACAGATCACCAGCCCAGGTGGGATGCATGAGACAAGTGCTCGAGCCTGGTGCACTGGGAGGACCCAGAGGAGTCTGGTGGAGAGGGAGGTGGGAGGGGGATTGGGATGGGGAATACGTGTAACTCTATGGCTGATTCATGTCAATGTATGACAAAACCCACTGAAATGTTGTGAAGTAATTAGCCTCCAACTAATAAAAAAAAATTAAAAAAAAAAAAAAGGCACCATACCTTGATTTTTTTTAAATTGCATATTCCCAATATGCTTATTTGGTACAGTGTGAAATGCATGCAGATACACTGCTGCTGCTGCTAAGTCACTTCAGTCGTGTCCAACTCTGTGTGATCCCAAAGACAGCATCCCACCAGGCTCCCCTGTCCCTGGGAAGGTAAAAGTTTCCTTTGAGGTAGACTCCAAATACAATATAGTGACACTCTGGAGAACTGGAGGCATGGAAAAACATTAAAACCATAAAGTTGATCACTTTATCTTGAGTGTTTTGTCATTTTTCCTTATTTTGTCTCCTTTGTTCAGTAAGCAAATGATGTTAAAAAACCCTGAATTTACTCTATTAACATTTAAAAAAAATAAAATTTAAATATTGAGGGCACTCTAAAACTCCCAAACTAATGACAATTATTTTTTTTGATCAATGAAAAGAAAAGAATATTTCTCATATATCAATTCAGTTCAGTTCATTTGTTCAGTTGTGTCTGCCTCTTTGTGACCCCATGGACTGCAGCACGCCAGGCTTCCCTGTCCATCATCAGCTCCCAAGGCTTGTTGAAACTCATGTCCATTGAGTCAGTGATGCCATCCAACCATCTCATCCTCTGTCATCCCCTTCTTCTCCTGGCTTTAATCTTGCCCAGTATCAGGGTCTTTTCTAGTGCATCAGTTCTCCTTATCAGGTGACCAAAGCATTGGAGTTTCAGCTTCAGCATCAGTCCATCTAATGAATATTTAGGACTGATCTCATTTAGGATGGACTGGTTGGATCTTCTTGCAGTCCAAAGGACTCTCAAGAGTCTTCTCCAACACCACAGTTCAAAAGCATCAATTCTTCAGCTCATATTTAGTAAGTGTTTATTTTCTATATTATAAAATGAACAGAAGGAATAAACAGAAGAATTAAACATGTTTAAAGTCCAACTCATATTCTAAGTATATTTGTATTAAACATTCAACAACTGTTGGGGTCCTCTGATAGACCGGAACCTAGTGGTCCAGAGTCGATGATGAGAAAATGAAAGAAGGAAAGAGGCTAATATTTCCTGGGTTACGCAGCTGGTCTTTGCGCTCCAGGAAATCAGCCAGAAAGAGAGAGATAGAGAGAAAGAGAGAGAGAGAAAAAAAAAGAAAGACACAGGGACCCAAGCTCTGATGGAAGAAGGGTGCTTTATTGAATTCTGTGAGTACATATACTGTAATACAAGGTAGCTTCTTCAGACAAAGATCAAGAGACCAGACTTCACAAGTTACTAAGGAAGCAAGGAGTAATAGAGGCCATAAGGCCAAAAGGTGATCCATATCAAAAGAGGGTCATAAGTAGTTACTTTTCACACTGTGGAAAAACTAATGAAGGAAATGCATGCATTCCTCAGTCCCAGGAGAGGCTTGCCTCTCCTGATTCCTGAATATTCAGGAATTAATAAGGCCAGAGGATTCAGGACAGATCCAAAACAGCACCAGGAAGCCTCCTGTTAAATGCTTCCTGACAAACAACAACAGAAAACAAAGCAAACTACTCTTTTTTGAAGGGAGGAGGCTTTAAATAAGAAATATTTATTGATATAAGAAGGGGACTCCAAGGTGGTACAGTGGTAAAGAAGCCACCTCCCATTGCAGGAAATGGAAGAGACTTGGGTTCGATCCCTGGGTCGGGGATATCCTCTCCAGCAGAAATGGCAACTGACCCCAGTATTCCTGCCTGGAAAATTTCCACAGACAGAGGAGCCTGGAGGGCTACAGTCCATGTGGTTTCAAAGAACTGGACATGACTGAGCATGCATGCTAACTATCTATTAATATTAGAGGAAGGAATCATATGATATTATGGTTATAGTTAACTTTATACAGCTATCCTATTCTAATGCTTCACACAAGAAAAGAGTATATAACCCATAAAATGCTTGGTAAAATGCATGATAAATACTAGCTCATGATACATCCATGAGCTATTTATTTCCCTTTTCTTCTGACAGAACTTATGACAGAACTCAAATTTGGTCCTGGCGTTTACCCCTTCACCACTGGACTTAGACAAGCTCACCCCTACCTCAATGGCACTTAGCAAATCTGATAATTTTAGAGCATTGTTAGTGTTCATTAGCAGTTCCAGCAACTGAGTTAGTCATGAACTTGCAAATAGGTTTTAATCAAAAAGAGCATTAGAGATATCTGTTAGAAAGCTCTATGAAAGTTAACCTCACTCTAGAGGAAGACAGAGAGAGGGAAGGAGAGGGAAAGAGGGGAGGAAGAGAGAGGGAGAAGAAAAGAAGACAGAGATAAATAAGAATAAGAAGAAACAGGAGGAGGAGGGAAGGAGAAGGATGAAAATAAGGAAGTCAATAGTAGTGTGTGCATGCCAAGTCGTTTCAGTCATGTCTGACTCTTTATGACCCTGTGAACTGTAGACCACCAGGCTCCTCTGTTCATGGAATTCTCCAGGCAAGAATACTGGAGTGGGTTGTCATTCTCTTCTCCAGGGGATCTTCCCAACCCAGGAATTGAACCCCAGTCTCCTGAATTGTAGGAAGATTCTTTACCAGCTGAGCCAGCAGAGAAGCCCAATGAGGCATTACATCACACCAATTAGAAAGGTTATTATCAATTGATAAGAAATAGCTAGCATTAGAGGGAATGTGGAGAAAAGGGTACATTTGTGCTCTGTTGATGGGAATGTGAACTGGTGTAGCTACCATGGAAAACAGTATGGAAATTCCTCAAAAACTTAAAAATAGAACTATCATATGATCCGCATCCACAATTCCATATCTGTGCATTTATCTAAAGGAAACAAAAACACTAACTGGAAAAATATATATGTACCCCCATGTTAATTGCAGTATTATTAATAATAACAAAGATATGGGCATAACCAAAGTGTCTATGAAGGGATGAGGGATAAAGAAAATATACATAAATACAATGAAATATTGGTCAGCCATTAAAAAAAATTAATCTTGCCATTTGCAACAGCATAGATGGAACTTTAGCTCATTTTTCTAGGTGAACTAAGTCAGAAAGAGAAAAGACAAACACCGTGCAATTTCACACACACGTGGATGGAAGCTGTGATTTCCAAGGTGACATATGGTTCAGTTTTAATAAAGATCAATGGTTCAGTTTTACCTTGAAGAACAGAAGTATCAAAGATCATATGTCTTGTACCCCTAATTGCTCACATGCCTCAAGCTAGATGAAATCAGGTTGTATAAGTACCACACATGTCTAACACACCAGAGGCCAAAAAGTCTTTCAAAGATGAATTTGGAAAACCAAATATGATAGTGTTAACCCGTTCTTTAGCATGTTTCATGTCCTTTATTATATTCTGCAAATTATATGAACCACAAAGAAGCTCCTTTTAAAACAACAGCAAAATCATTGCTGTGGTTCTTCTGTAATAAGCTCAGCTGGGGAGTAAATGATAAAATACTGCTTTAGGAGCAACAGAACTGATAATCAATGCTACTCTTCTTTTGTATGATTGATCACCTGGCTCACTGTTACCATTATGGAGAATTAAGTATTGACTTAATGTCCTCATTTGGAAACAAACAAACCAAAAAAAAAAAAAAAATAGCAACTTAATTACGAACTACTCCTGGGGATCTCTGAGAGCCTCTGGGAAAATATGAAACATATTAAATGAATTAAGTTATAACATAGTCATGCCTAAACTGTCTTGGTGTGATTTTTTTTTTTTTTTTTTTTTTTTTACTTTAGCTTGCAAAGTATGAACATGAAAGTGTTAGCTGCTCAGTTGATGTCTGACTCTTCTCGACCCCATGGACTGTAGCTTGCCAGGCTCCTCTGTCCTTGGAATTCTCCAGACAAGAATACTAGAGTGGGTTGTTATTTCTTTCTCCAAGATACCTTCTTGACCCAGGGATCAAACTTGTGTCTCCTGCATTGCAGGCAGATTGTTTACCATTTGAGCCAGCAGGGAAGTCTAAGATAAGAGAAAATCCATGAGGAGAAAAGATGTCCCAATTGCTTTAATAAGTTAGTAATCCCCCACCAGGCCCCCTACCAGGCCCGAGCACTTGACTCATGCAGGATGCATGAGTCAAGTGCTCGGGCCTGGTGGGCTGGGAAGACCCAGAGGAATCGGGTGGAGGGGGAGGTGGGTGGGGGACCGGGATGGGGAATACGTGTAACTCTATGGCTGATTCATATCAATGTATGACAAAACCCACTGAAAAATAACAACAACAACAACAACAACAACAAAATAAGTTAGTAGTATCTTAATCTTACATAATGAACTTAGTGCATTTAGAACCTTCAAATGCTATTTGCATATGTGCTAAGTGCTTCAGTCTTGTCTGACTCTGTGCGGCCCTGTGGACTGTAGCCCGCCAGGCTCCTCTGTCCATGGGATTCTCCAGGCAAAAATGCTGGGGTAGGTTGTATTTCCTTCTTTAGGGGATCTTTCCAACCCAGGGATCAAACCTGTGACTCTTATGTCTCCTGCCTTGGCAAATGAGTTCTTTACCACTAGCGCCACCTTGGCATGCTGTTTAAATAGATGTTAGAGTCACTTTTTATAAACAATTTTATTTTTAGAAAATCATACAGGGAAATTGAAACTGACCATTTCCATAGTCTCTGAAATATATCTGGATTATGATTATGACACAGTGCACTCCATTCTAACATTTACAATTGAGTCCTGCCTTCCAGAACTGGCACATCTACATATGTTTTTCACCTCCATGTTATAATCTAGGACTGAAGACTCCACAACTAGACATACCGCTTTTAAATCTGAGCTCTGACACTATGACAATACAGTTTGCACCAGGTTATTCAACCCTCTGGGCTTCAGCTTCCTTTCTTGTACAATGGATAAAAAGTATCATCTTCATCAGGTTTTTGTGAGATTCAGTGAAACAGTCCATGAAAAGTAGTTGAATAATGCTTGGGTTTATTCCTCATCTGCTGCAATTTACTTTGTGCTCCTCTGTATTTTGGGTGGTGACAATATTAACTCCTTCCATGCAGTTTTTGAAAAGTCTACACATAATTCACTTTAAGCACACCTCTGAACCCCTATTCTTATTTTTGTTGTCATTCTTCCTTCACGTGCATTCAAAGCTTTCTCTCTCTCTCTCTTTTGTATGATTTTTCGCAACTGGTTTCTTTCTTAGGTCTGCAAATTTCTTTAGGCAATTTGATAACTGACATAGTGCAAAGAGATCTTAAAGTCCTCACTCAAAGACAATTTGCTTAACTAATAGCCCTGTTAGTTTCCTGAACAGCCTTTCTTTCCATATGTCTCATAAAAAGAAAGACAAAAATAGAGTGCTTTATCTAATTTTAAAATGATATCTATTGTCCTGAAAAGACACCTTAAACTTGACAGGGTAGCAAACTCTTATCTGTAGATATATTTCCATTTAGTCAAGTATTCATCAAAACTGTCATTTTTTAATACACTTTCTGGCACTGATTAAGAAACTTGAATTTTCTTAGTGAATCACAAGAATCTCTCCATCTTCCTTAAAACCTCAATAAAAAAGATTTTCTATATTTGAAAATAGAAAATATTAGTATTAGCACAAACATTGCACTTAACACTTGACTGAGATATCAGACTTTCCTTTGTTTACAGAGCTGTTATTTGTAGTTCACATTTACAAGGCATAGAAAAATAAGCTATTTCTCCTTGACTCATAGCCAGCATTAAAAGCATCTACTGTTGATCACTAGTTACCTTAGATAATTTCCTACTTTCTCAATTCTTGTCCTGCAAGCTCAAAATCAGTTAAGATTTTCAAATAGAATAAATCTACATAGAAATCCAAGAAAAACTATTTACCAAGAAGATGAGACTGACAAATTTTTATTCATTTCAAATGAAAAAGTAAAAAAATTACACATAATGATATAACTTCCATATTAGCACAAAATGCATAATTTTTCTCCAATCCCATGAGTAATACAGTCATCTCAGTAGGTTCTTTGAAAACTATGCAGTTAAAACAAAGACAATCATTTAATGTTTAATCATATTAATGTATTTATTATTGCAATTCTCTCAGTTCTCTCTCCTGCTGTAATAGCCATAATTTGGGTTATTGTTTTAATTATCCTTACCTTCAATAACCCTCATAAAAATAAGCTACAATATCAGTGATTTATAAGACTTAATATTTTTCCCAGTGTTGAATATGCAGATGGCTACAGAAAACCTGGTTCAGGCCTTTGGGTAGTTTAGCTCTGTCCTACCAGTCTTCTCACTCAGGATTCAATCTGACAGAACAGAGGTTGCCAAGGGCATGTTCCTTTCACGGCAAATGGCAGGGACCAGAGAAGCTAAGCTTACTATCAGTGGTGTAGGGAAGAATATTTCTTCCATGCAGGAAGGAAGAGGACAGTGGATATTTGCTCAACAATAGTATAATCTACAACAGATGGCTTCTGAAAGCATTAGCACATTTAAATCTTCTTTTTTTTTTTTCTGTGCTTAATAACAAAATTGCCAAATTTTTCATTGACTGTTCTTTCTTTCTTTGTTTCTGTACTAGTCTATTCAACTCTGCAGACCAGAGAAACATTTAATTCCCTAGATAAAATTTTATTCACTCCTCTGATGAAATTTGTGTGACTCAAACTCATTTTCCTTAAGTAGTTCTTGGTTTGTTGTTGCCTCATTGTAGATCCCAAGCAATAATAAATAAAACATGGAATGAAAAGTAATCTTAAAAGTGTTAGTTGCGTCATGTCTGACTCTTAGCGACCCCATGCATTGTGGCCCCACCAGGTTCCTCTGTCCTTGGAATTGTCCAGGCTGGAATACTGGAGTGGGTGGCCATTTCCTCCCCCAGGGGACCTTCCTGACCCAGTGGTCAAACCTGAGTCTCCTGCACTACAGGAATATCATTTACAGTCTGAGCCACCAGGCCTTCCCTAAATAAAACATAATCCAGCCATTATTTGAAAAATAAATAGCTATGTCTGTACTAAATGGAGACCAATGTTAAAGTCAGCATAAATTTTAAATATAATGTACAGTTATGAAATAGTAAAATTTGGGGGGTAAAAACAAAACACAAGTTAGATATAATTTTTGTGATGTCACCTAGCAGATATTGGTGTCCGTGGCCAGAGTTGATGAATAGCATTGTGTTCTAATAGTGTCCCCTGTAAAGTTAATCATAGAGACCTCATCATTTACAACTGCCAAGTTTTTTAAACAAGGCTTGTAAATTATTCTCAAATAGCCTGCAATTCTTGACTGTGATACACTTTTTCCTATATTATCTTAAATTACCATTGCTATTTAATTACTATTACTGTGAACTATTAAACTAGCTTTTATTACATGAAGAACAAGCACAAACCAGGAGTCAATAAAGGCATAGAGTATGTGAAGCCAAATTACCCTTTGATATTTCTTCATTTGTTTTCTATCGTCCCATATCGTCCAAATGCTTACTGAAAATCTTCACTGGATGTCCAAGCAACATGTGTTCAAACTCATAAAGTAAATTTGTAGCATTTTCTTTCAGTTTGCTTCTGTCGTGCTTATGGATTTCTTTTGCATTTTCATTTCCCTAGCAATAATGGATGGTATAATAAGCAAATTACATAAAACTAAAGAATATATTTGTTAACAAAGAGATAAAAGCTAAAATTATCATCCAGAACTCGGTAGAAAGAAACAAAGAGAGGAAAAAGATGAATGAGACGCTAAAAGAAAAGATGATAAAGAAAAGTCTAATCTATCGGAGCCCTAAAAAATGAATACGAGAGAGGATAGCAATGTTCTAAGTTTAACATTAGAAACATGGATAATAATAGCAACAGCAAAAATACAAATTTATAAAGAATAAAGTAATTTAAAAAATTGTAAAACACCTCAGAATGATATTGTGAAAATGTCACTTTGATTGGAAAAACAAGAAAAAAATATTCAGTGATATGTCTAACACAAAGTTCTAGAACAAATACATATGAAAATTAATGAATATGGAAGAAGAAGACATAATTAAGAATAAGGGCATCATAAACCCTTAAGGATAGCATTAAAAGAGTGGAAAACCAGAATAAGCTACTACTTGCAAAAACACAAAAGATGGGAAGGGATTTTGGCAATATTTGGAAAGGGAGACTAAGAACAATGCAATCTGAGGCCCACTACTTGGAAGGATGGTAACATGCTGATAGAAAATACAGCAGCGGAGTCTTCAAATTCATTTTATTCCCCTCCCTTTAGTTTCTGTCAATTATATTAATACAAAAAATGTAGAGAATAATTATTAAAGATATTCAAAGGCAATTGAGAAAACCCTGCTAAGAACAGCTAGCTTCTAAATCAGTCTAAGTCAAATGGTTCAGACCATTTATCCTTTAGTGAACTGAAGAGCTAAGGATAATAGTAGATAATATTAAACTAATGTCAATTGTATGGTAGGAATTATGTGAAACTATGAAAATGGTGGAATGGAAAAATAAAAACTGCATCCCCCCCCAAAAGAGTAAATCTAGAAATACCAGTCAGAGATTAATATTAGTTGTATTTAAGATTGCTTAATGTAATAGTAGCTTGTTGATTTGTGGGCATCTACAAAATGAAATGATTAACATTCTAAATGTTTAACAGTAAAAACACAAAATTGTTGGAGTAATTGAGGATTGAGTTTAACAAGAGAAATAATAGTTGCTTTATTCTCTATGATGATTATTTACATCTGAAAAGTTGAGTTGGTTTAAGAGCGATGCAAGCAATTGAAGCTATAAATTTTAGGAAATGGTGGAGGGCATGGAAGAAAGTTATCTAGAAGGAAATATGTAAAAGACTATGATAATTGGAAAAAGTAATTAGAGATATTTGGTGTTGATTCTGGCAAGAAAGAAAATAAATACAGTAATACCAGACAGATGCAATCCAGTGAGCTGCCTGTCAGGGTGGAAAAATTATTTTTGAAGGGAGTAAAAACTGAGGCTGCATCAGGGGTGTGTAGAGAGAATGCAAGATATATTGAAATATTGGAACTTATGACCTTAAAGATCTTCGCCAAACATAATGTTAACAGAATGATCAATTGTGTGCTAATGGCTACAATTATTGTGCTAACCTATGCACATTGTGAGGGGAAAGTAAAATCAGCTCATTTTTAGCTATTATTTGCACCATCATTATCACTATAAAATGCTTTACTCAGCTATGAAGTCACTCACCAAGACCTACAGTTTGCATCATTTAAAACTGGACAGAATCCTGGAAAATATGCTTAGAGAATAGTTTTGCATGGCAAAGTGATTCCCTTGATGACCCAAAAGATCTTACCTGCTAGTAATTTCTTCAGAACAGTAAAGTAATACTTAGGGTAATTACACTATATAGCAAATTATACTACATATCTCTTATATGCATTATGTTGCCATATGCAATACATTTTGTCCTATTTTTTTCTGTAAATCAACATAATTAATCTCATTTGATAGCTCCTCTTAGCTCATATATCTTCCAATTCATCATATTTGATAGCCAGATAATCACACCACTTTTCTATAAAAGGACAACAGGGCACAAGACACCTTTTCCTATAAAAGATTTTCCTTCAATAGGAAATATATTTAATAGCAAGTATATTTTTAACATAAGAATAAAATTCTGGTCGGGTACCTGCCAGGTACCTTCCAAATGTAATGGCAAGATTTGATTATCCTGAAATCCCTTCCCACTTGAAATAGAAAGTCATAAAAAATAAAATGTTAAAAGAAAAAAAGTAAAAGGAACAAGCTAAGTTCAAAATAAACACAAAGCAGTCAGTGGGGAAAATATATTGGTATAATGGGTTTGAATCAAAAAGAAGGAAGAAAAGGCTTTACTTCTCTGGAGTAATAGGAATTTAAAGCATCCTCTAAAAGGTGAGATCATGCTGCTGAGTCCTTGAAATCAGAAACTGAGAGCTCACCCTCTCTCTCTCAGATAAAAACAAAGTTAGAGGAAAAAAAGAGTCTGATAGTCTATGTCCCACTTTTTTACAATGCATATGTAGTATTTCTTCAAATGGCTTAGATCAATAATTTTAAAAATTATTTACCAGTAAGAATCTCTGTTTGAAAGGGATCTTGGATAGCCATTTACAAAACAAAATCAAACCAGCCTTCATTTAAGCATAAGAAGTGTTTGGCATTTCACTTTCCATTCTAGATATTTCTTCCCCTCTGCTGTAAACCTTGATGAGGTTTGCAAAATGCTTTTGGTTCTAGAGAATTAAATTTTAAAAAATTACAGTCATAGAAAGATCATATGTAATTACCTTTATGTGATATAAATAATATATTCCACAATATTTTTAAGATTCATTTTTCAAAATGAAATGTGAACACACATACACACACACAGAAATAACCTAAAAATAAAAATATCACCTCCCCTGAATTGAAATCACTCTTAATTATTTAACTTCAAATTATAATTCTTTGCTATGATAATTTTATCTATTTTAAAAAATGTTTTAAACTCAAGGACAATGTTTATCTAAACTTGCAAAACTGAGAAACTTTGTAAATGAAGACTTGTTGTCTTTTTTCCCTCTAGGACTGAGGAATATGGATTGAAGTGAACTTGAACATTATTGCACGATGTTTTATTAAATTAAACTCCAAAATCTCAATTACCTATGGTGTTTTATTTTTATGCTACTTTAATTTTTAAAATTAGGTTAGAGTTTATGTACTGATAAACCATGAAGAATTTCAAGAAATTACTGATATTGCCCTGCATGATTTTTTTTTTTTAAGTCAGAAATGTGTATCTGCAGCTTTTGAAAAAATTGAGATTACTTTCCATCATAGATAAGGAACAATAATCACACAGGTAATGTTTGAGCCACAATATGAATACAGTTGGGTAGCATAATATATCACAAGCACAGAACTGAGTACAAAGGACCACAGTATTACCAACTTGAGTTCAGTTATTGATGTCCCAGCAATGCCAACATGAGTATTAATTATAATTTCACGGGAACAGTGATTCTCGAGGCATTTTAGCTATGAGATTTCATTTTTTATTGTTAGTCTGACACAAGCTTATGCAATGCATAACATTTACCAACTGTGATAAAAGTTTTAGTGATGATTCTGAAATCCTTTTGCAAGGACATATTATTTTATTTATTTTGCTGAAATAGAGACAGCTCTTTTATTAAATATCTGGTCCAGTGCACATCATATTTGTATATGATGTTTCCACTGTGCTCTATTTACTTACAGCACATTCAAATTTTGTGCTTAAAACATATATTTCTAAAATTTATCTGAATTATTCAAAGAAAACATGGTAAGTTTCCTGGTGATTAATCTGGGATAGTTATGTGATATATAGTGTCCACTCTGTGTCTGATGTTCATTAAGTATGTCTTTTCAATATCTTATATTCTTTAATTCTCAACTTTATGAATCACATTCTGTAGTATTCTAGGGGGGAAAAGTTAGTGTGACACCCTTGTCCCTTTTGCCTCATATTTAAGACTATTCCCTAGTCCTTAGTGATCTCGTTTGTATCTAGAGTTTCAGCTGCCATCCTGAGGCTGTTAACTTTTAAACTTCAGATTTTACCCCCTTTATTCATTTATATACTGTAGCAGATTTTGAGCTTTGCACAATGTTAGGCAGATAATACAGTGGTCAACAAGGCAAATGCATTTTCTACTTTCATGGATATTACATTCATTTGGAGATATCAGAAAATAAACAGAATCTGGATTTCAACTTTGAGTAAGTTGTGGTAAAGATGTTTGTCAGACATCTAAGTGGAAATGTCAAGAAGGCTGATACAACGGAGCTGATTTCCACTTGGCTGGCCCCATTGCCACCACAAGTAGAACATAGTAAAAACTGAACTTGTTATTGTTGACCTAATCTGATTTTTTCTTTTTTTTAACTCACAATCATTGAAAATAGTAGTCTTCTTCATTGACACAATTATGAAAATCTGGTATCATTCTAGACTCTATTTCCTCCACTCCCCTCATTGAATCGATTACTCAGTCCTCCAACTCAACCTTCATATCTAGATCTCTGCATCTGTTCCTGCCATATTTATGTGTAACCTGGAGCACCATGACACATTGCAAACTGCCCTCTCAGTATTTTATTAGGCTCTTCAAAGGGTCTTCCTCCAATATATATTTAAGTAGATCTCTTGCCTGCATGAACATGAATGCATAAATGCGAAAAACTACATTATGTACCAAATACAAACTCCAAAGAATGAAATAAAATCCCTTCCATTATCTGGCTCTGTTTCTACTTCCAATTTGTTATTTCTCACTTGACCCTATCTAGTACTGCATGCTTCAGGCACGCTGATGTTATTTTGTCTCCCCAAATTTCTGCATGTCATATAAATTGACTTAGTCTTTATCTCTGCCTTGAATATGCCTTTTACAATTTTCACTTTCTCAACTTATCCCATGTATCACTTCCACACTGACTTTTCCCCCCTACTTTTTGTTGATTGTGTTATCAGCTATGAACCTGCTATCTTAGAAGACACATTCCAGTTTGCATTTTTTTTAATGCAAGGTATAGAGATCAATGAGTTGTGTTATTAGAACTGTGCAACGGTCAACAAGGAAGAGGTGGTTCCTACAGCCAGAGTCTATAACTCTTCATTCTTTCACCATCTGCATGACCTAGCTATATTCTGAATGCTTTCTCCTTTTCGTAATGCAGTTGACTCTTTAGCTTCTGTCCCTCACTCCAAACCACATCCCCACATTATATTGATCACTGGTTCATCACTGCCCTCTAGTTCCAAGGTTTGCTCATGATTTTTCTGCTATAGCTCCCATGATTCACTGCCATAATATGTCCATTTCTTAGTTGAACATTTGAAAGACATTATGAATGACTCAGCCCATATTTTTATAGATCGGGTCACAGAATCCACATAGATCACTGGGTAGACTCCACATAGGTTATTCTTTATTGCCTACCATGCTGTGAAAATGAAAGTGTTAGTCGGTCAGTTGTGTCTGACTCTTTGTAATCCCATGGACTGTAGCCTACCGGGCTCCTCTGTCCATGGAATTCTCCAGGCAAGAACACTGGACTAGGTATCCATTCCCTTTACCAGGAGATCTTCCTGACCCAGGAAGAGAACCTGGGTCTTCTGCATTGCAGGCAGATTCTTTATAATCTGATGGGACAGTGGCAAAAGGGACAGTGACTCTAAAAGTTTCCATCACGAAGGTGTATGGATGAGATTGAGATCAGTGCAATACATTTCAAATTTTAGTTATTATTGTGCACATCTTGTCTTTCCCAGTAACTAATACACTTCCTAGAGTGTTAGTCGCTCAGTCATGTCTGACTGTTTGTGACCCCCTGGACTGTAGTCTGCCAGGCTCCTCTGTCCATGGGATTCTCCAGGCAAGAATATTGGAGTGGGTTGTCATTTCTTTCTCCAGGAGATCTTCCTGACCCAGAGATTGAACCCAGGTCTCCAGCATTGCAGGCAGATTCTTTACCATCTGAGCCACAAGGGAAGCCCAATACACTTCCTAAACCTGATCTAATCATCTTGTGTGTGTTACTACCAAAGATACTCATATTCTCCCACACACACACACACAAAAGGCAAGACTATATCCAGATATCCTTGAAGTGTGTTTATTCATAATAGAGCCCCAAATTCTCAAGACATATTCACCATTTTTATAATAGTTCACCCATATGCAAACATCTTTTCTAGTTATATTGGGAGCCTGTAAGACAAATAACAAATTTGAACACCAACAACTCGCATATACCAAATAACTGGGAAAAAAACAGAATAAGGAAGTAGAGTTTCCCATTCAGGAAAGGATAGAAAGACATCCAGGACATCCTTACACTCTTAGTTCAGTTCAGTTCATCACTCAGTCATGTCCGACTCTTTGTGACCCATGGAATGCCAGGCCTCCCTGTCCATCACCAGCTCCCAGAGTCCACCCAAACCCATGTCCATTGAGTCGGTGATGCCATCCAACCATCTCATCCTCTGTCATCCCCTTCTCCTCCTACCTTCAATCTTTCTCAGCATCAGGGTCTTTTCAAATGAGTCAGCTCTTCACATCAGGTGGCCAAAGTATTGGAGTTTGTGCATCATTCTGGTTGGCACAAAAACAACCACTTGTCAGGATAAATATCTACTTGGCTAGTGAATGATATAAGTTTTCCCTCTTTTTCCTTCCTTCCTTCTATTATTTTTTTCTTTTGGTTTTATAGTAGAATGAATTCCTCAGATAACACATCTGACTCTTCAAGTTTGCACCCTAGGGGTATTCCTCCATAAGAAAATGATTCTCTATAGCATCTTCTTTATAGCTGGAGCTGACATTCTTTACTTTGAGACCTTCAGTTGGCATTATGAGCACCTGGTCAGTTTGGTTTGACTTTGACACAGACTAACAATCACCAAGTTGGATTAGATCTAACTACATAAACTCTTCATAGAATTAGAGCATTCTCACCAGGATTACATTCCACCTAGGCACCAGTCATTACACTAATCATATCTGAAAAGCTTCTATGGCTCTGTAGCTGCCCTGCCCGACCCACCCTCAGTTATCCAAGTCTGACTTAAAAATGCCAACACACCCAGGATCCCAACGGGGGATAAAGTAGTCTTCTGAGTTTTGGAGCATGTGTGCTTTGATTGTCTCTCTCATCCTCACATATGGACTTCCAGAAGCTTCTCCACAAGTGGGAGGCAAATTCTTTGTAAGTTCTTTTTTTATATATTTATTTTTAATTGAAGTAATGTTGGTTTATAACATTATATAAACTTCACATGTTCTTAGTGCAAATTCCTGAGTAAGAAAACTTGCATAGGTGATATCTTTTATTTGAGCACAATAACATAGCTGACATTTCTATGAGTCACACATCCTTAGTAATGTATGTACCTTCTGGTCTGATCACTGTGATTATGAAGGTGAAGTTCTGGGTGAATTGGGAAAATCAGACCACTGAGGAAACAGAGCATGTAGAAGAAAAAGAAAAGGGAAACAGATAATGAATCGGTGGTTTTCCTTAGAAGATAAGATGGGTAGAGAAGATATAGAGAGAGCAGTTCCAGTTTGATTTTATAAAGTTTATATTTGAAATATATTGCTCTCCTACTATGTTTTCAATCTTTTTGAGATCCCAGTCCATGTCTGATTCACAACTCTATAGTGTCAAATATAGGAATAATAAAAAGAAAGTAAATCTATGCTGTGTTCTTCATAATGACCATCAAAATATTAGAGAATAAGCAGCATTAATGCAAAAATGGGAAACCACCTTTCTAAATTTATCACAAGTATTTACAAGCATATTTTCAAATATACCTTGTAAAATCAGACAGCTTCTTTTAAGTTTTTAAACAATGATTTCTGGCACTACCTATGCAATGGAAAACAATTGTAAAGCAATGTTTTATTAAGTAGTTAAGTATGTCCTGTTGTATATTTGACCAAATTACTTGTGTTCTGATCTGCCTATTAAACATAAAAGCAATACTTATAAAAACAAAGTAATTAATTGGAATTTAGTCTTTATGTTCTTCATTTTTTATGCTCTTATAAAAACATGTGATTACTATTTTTAAAATAGTGACATTGATAAGTTAACCATAAATCTGGAATACCCCACTTTCAACATTTTGTTTATATTACATGTGTGTTAATTCTCTTAGAATGAAGATATGAAAAAATGAGGTGGGCAGGTTGGGATGTGATAGCTTCAAATGTTACAGGTATAATTAAGTACATTTACTTATTAGAAATACATTGCAAATGAAAAACAATATGATCAGAAATAAGAAACACATGTATATTTTTCTAACTAAATACACAAAATGTCACATATTACTTACCTTTGTTGCTTTCAACACATGGATTTTCCTTGGATTAAAGCAAAGCAATGAAATACAAACCATAGTAGCAAAGAAACAATTTACATTAATTTTTTCATTAAGATTTGAAATCTGTCTAAAATTAACATTTATATATTTCAAATGGTGGACATGAGATTGAATTTCTGACACACAATATAGAAATTATATATATATATACATATATTTAAAAGATGCACTTCTAAAAAAGGCATAAACAGATTTAACTCACTGATAACAGTTACTGTATACATGGGCCTTCCAATGAGAGCTAGTACTAAACAATTTTTCTGATACAGAAAACTTTACATCTGAAGTTTATCCAATTTTGTTAACAACCACTAACTACACTGAAGCCTAGCAGGGTCATTGGTCACCTCCTGACCTGCCTTATTGCTCAGTCTGTAACCGCTTGTTCCTGTGAATGTAGTCATACCACTAAGATTCAATCACTCTCAGAAAGATTCAGAGGGGTGGAAACACTCACCCTCCTAAGAGAGTTTGAAGTTGACCTGATAAATGCATTATTTGTAGCAAAAAGGTAGTATTTTAGACCACAATATGTCTTATTTTGAATTTCCCCAGGCTTCATTCAAGTCTGCAATAGTTTTTTGTTCAGCTGCTCAATCATGTCTGACTCTTTACGGCCAGGTTTCTCTGTTCTTCACAAACTCCCAAAGATTGCTCAAACTCATGTCCGTTGAGTTGATGATGCCATCCAACCATCTCATTCTCTCTCATACCCTTCCCCTCCTGCTTTCAATCTTTCCCATCATCAGGGTCTTTTCTAATGAGTAGACTTCACATCAAGTGACCAAGTTATTGCAGTTTCAGCTTCAGCATCAGTCCTTTCAGTGAATGTTCAGAACTGATTTCCTTTTGGATTGACTTGTTTGAATTCCTTGTGGTCCGAGCAACTCTCAAGTGTCTTATCCAACACCATAGTTCAAAAGCATCAGTTCTTTGGCACTCAGCTTTCTTTATGGTCCAATTCTCACATACATATATGACTACTGGAAGAACCATAGCTTTGACTAGAGGGACCTTTGTTGGCAAAATAACGTCTCTGCTTTTAATATGCTATCTAGGTTTGACATAGCTTTTCTTCCAAGGAGCAAGTGTCTTGTAATTTCATGGCTGAAGTCATCATCTGGAGTGATTTTGGAGCCCAAGAAAATAAAGTCTGTCACTGTTTCCATTGTTTCCCCATCTATTTGCCATCAAGTGTTGGGACTGGATACCATGATCTTCATTTTTTGAATGTTGAAGTTTAAGTCAGCTTTTTCATCTCCTCTTTCACCTTCATCAAGAGGCTCTTTAGTTCCTCTTTGCTTTCTGCTATAAAGATGTATCATTCTCATATTTGAGGTTATTGATATTTCTCCTGTCAATATTGACTCTAGCTTGTGCTTATCCAGCCTGGCATTTCGTATGATGTACTCTGGATGTAAGTTAAATAAGCAGGGTGACAGCATACAGCCTTGACATAGTCCTTTCCCAATTTGGAACCAATCCATCGTTCCATGTTCAGATCTGACTGTTGCTTCTTGACCTGCATACAGGTGTTGCAAGAGACAGGTAAGGTGGTCTGGTATTCCCATCTCTTTAAGAATTTTTCACAGTTTGTTGTGATCCACACAGTCAAAGACTTTAGCATAGTCTATGCTGCAGAAATAGATATATTGCTGGAATCCTCTTGCTTTTCTGTGGTAGTTTACAATTAAACATCAAAAGATAAATCTACAGATGACATGAAGTTTCTACCCCATTGCTTTTAGGAACTGGAAAAAAGGTGAACATGAAACATGTTTTTAAAAGCAAGCTATGAAAGAGATCACATATATAAGAAATCTCTTGAAAAAATATGATTTATAAAGATTTTTTTTTTTTTTTTTGCATGGCAACTTTGTTTTATTTTTGTCTGACTGCACAGGTTTACATTAATTAGTGAAGGGGGAAGGGGGTGGGACCAAACACAGCTTGCTCTGTGTGTGAAAAGCTTGAACTTTTTTTTTTAATTTTAAATATTATTTTATTAGTTGGAGGGCAATCACTTCACAACATTTCAGTGGGTTTTGTCATACATTGACATGAATCAGCCATATAGTTACACGTATTCCCCATCCCAATCCCCCATTCCCACCTCCCTCTCCACCTGACTCCTCAGGGTCCTCCCAGTGCACCAGGCCCGAGCACTTGACTCATGCATCCCACCTGGGCTGGTGGTCTGTTTCACCATAGATAATATACATGCTGTTCTTTCAAAACATCCCACCCTCACGTTCTCCCCCAGAGTTCAAAAGTCTGTTCTGTACTTCTGTGTCTCTTTTTCTGTTTTGCATATAGGATTATCGCTACCATCTATCTAAATTCCGTATATATGTGTTAGTATACTGTAATGTTCTTTATCTTTCTGACGTACTTCACTCTGTATAATGGGCTCCAGTTTCATCCATCTCATTAGAACTGATTCAAATGAATTCTTTTAATGGCTGAGTAATATTCCATGGTGTATATGTACCACAGCTAACTTATCCATTCATCTGCTGATGGGCATCTAGGTTGCTTCCATGTCCTGGCTATTATAAACAGTGCTGCGATGAACATTGGGGTGCACGTGTCTCTTTCAGATCTGGATTCCTCAGTGTGTATGCCCAGAAGTGGTATTGCTGGGTCATATGGCAGTTCTATTTCCAGTTTTTTTAAGAAATCTCCACACTGTTTTCCATAGTGGCTGTACTAGTTTGCATTCCCACCAACAGTGTAAGAGGGTTCCCTTTTCTCCACACCCTCTCCAGCATTTAATGCTTGTAGACTTTTGGATAGCAGCCATCCTGACTGGCGTGTAATGGTACCTCATTGTGGTTTTGATTTGCATTTCTCTGATGATGAGTGATATTGAGCATCTTTTCATGTGTTTGTTAGCCATCTGTATGTCTTCTTTGGAGAAATGTCTGTTTAGTTCTTTGGCCCATTTTTTGATTGGGTCGTTTGTTTTTCTGGAATTGAGCTGCAGGAGTTGCTTGTATATTTTTGAGATTAATCCTTTGTCTGTTTCCTCATTTGTTATTATTTTCTCCCAATCTGAGGGCTGTCTTTTCACCTTACTTATAGTTTCCTTTGTTGTGCAAAAGCTTTTAATTTTCATTAGGTCCCATTTGTTTAGTTTTGCTTTTATTTCCAATATTCTGGGAGGTGGGTCATAGAAGATCTTGCTGTGATTTATGTCGGAGAGTGTTTTGCCTATGTTCTCCTCTAGGAGTTTTATAGTTTCTGGTCTTACATTTAGATCTTTAATCCATTTTGAGTTTATTTTTGTGTATGGTGTTAGGAAGTGTTCTAGTTTCATTCTTTTACAAGTGGTTGACCAGTTTTCCCAGCACCACTTGTTAAAGAGATTGTCTTTTTTCCATTGTATATCCTTGCCTCCTTTGTCAAAGATGAGGTGTCCATAAGTTCGTGGATTTATCTCTGGGCTTTCTATTCTGTTCCATTGATCTATATTTCTGTCTTTGTGCCAGTACCATACTGTCTAGCAAACAGAATCCAACAACATATTAAAAAAATCATACACCATGACCAAGTGGGCTTTATCCCAGGAATGCAAGGATTCTTTAATATCCGCAAATCAATCAACGTAATACACCACATTAACAAATTGGAAGATAAAAATCATATGATTATCTCAATAGATGCAGAGAAAGCCTTTGACAAAATTCAACACTCATTTATGATTAAAACTCTCCAGAAAGCAGGAATAGAAGGAACATACCTCAACATAATGAAAGCTATATATGACAAACCCACAGCAAGCATCACCCTCAATGGCGAAAAATTGAAAGCATTTCCTCTGAAATCAGAAACAAGACAAGGATGCCCACTCTCACCACTACTATTCAACATAGTATTGGAAGTTTTGGCCACAGCAATCAGAGCAGAAAAAGACATGAAAGGAATCCAGATAGGAAAAGAAGAAGTGAAACTCTCGCTGTTTGCAGATGACATGATCCTCTACATAGAAAACCCTAAAGATTCTTTCAGAAAATTACTAGAGCTAATTAATGAATATAGTAAAGTTGCAGGATATAAAATTAACACACAGAAATCCCTTGCATTCCTATACACTAACAATGAAAAAACAGAAAGAGAAATTAAGGAAACAATACCATTCACCAATGCAACAAAAAGAATAAAATACTTAGGAGTACCTAAAGAAACAAAAGACCTATACATAGAAAACTATAAAACACTGATGAAAGAAATCAAAGAGGACACAAACAGATGGAGAAACATACCGTGTTCATGGATTGGAAGAATCAATATTGTCAAAATGGCTATTCTACCCAAAGCAATCTATAGATTCAATGCAATCCCTATCAAGCTACCAACGGTATTTTTCACAGAACTAGAACAAATAATTTCACAATTTGTATGGAAATACAAAAAACCTCGAATAGCCAAAGTAATCTTGAGAAAGAAGAATGGAACTGGAGGAATCAACCTGCCTGACTTCAGACTCTACTATGAAGATTATTTTTAACTGATTGTTAGCAAAATTTCCCTCTTGCTTACCTCTTCTTGTAAACCTAATTTCTAATAGAGTGGTTTTTTTTTTTCATGTTTTCCCTTAACATTTTCATGCATACAGTCTTTGGATTTTAAAAAAAATCAGCATTAATTTGTACTATTAATTTAACTTGGGAATTCTTCTTGTGCTTTAATTAAAAAGGCTGTAAGAATGCAGACTTCTAAAGAATTTTGATGTATTTTATTTTTAAATTCCACATGTTGGTTAATATGTACATCAGCTTAAGTTTCTAAACCTTATGGAACGTCTCATCAGTTTAAAAGTGACTTTTAAGTGCAATAAAATATAACTTTACAGATAAAATTCATTAGTAAAATTTTTTCACTTCTACATATTGTACTTTATTATATTTAATAACAAGGTAAAAAAGGAGAAATGTTTTTTATTTATAGAAGAGTGGTGACTTAAGAAAAGTATAAAGAAGGGTCACAAATGACAAGAAAGCTGTTTGGAAGTATTCTTAATTCTCTTTCTTAGCATTTCTATGATATTTTAAATCACACTTATCCCCTTGAGTTGAAACAAGGAAGAATTGACCAGGAAATCAATTCCCCAACCTTTAGATTAGCATCAGGATAATCCTAAGTTATAGAAGTGATACATATAAGTGTATGAATGATGGAAAAGCCATCTGTAGAGTCTGAGAAAATATATTAGATATTGAGTGAAGTTTGATTTAGTGGGCAAGCCTGTACCTAGATATTGCCTATGGTGAAATACTCAGGTTCCACTGGTTATGGGTAATGAAATTTCAAAGCACTCCTTTTCTCAAGTGGAAAAAACTGACTCACCAAATTACTTAGTTCTTGTATATAGACTACAAGATGTCATTAATTACAGTCTGAATCTTTGTCTTTTCTGTTTGAGTACACCAGACAAGCATTGCTACCCACAGTTCTCTATTATCCCTTGTACTGTCTAGCCTGGTATCAATCAAATGAATGCTTAATAACAGTGATTCTTGTTGACTTAAGGGTCTAGATTCCACTAAACAAACAATGTAATTGAACATTTGATAATTATTAGTTGTTTGGGAAACCCAGATTTTCGTCTTTGAATAAAGCCCCTAATTAGTCATTTCTTTTCATATTTTCATAGCAAACACACACATGATCAAACACACACATCTAATTATGTAACAGAGATGAAGTATTTTTAAAATGCTGATTTACAATCATTTCCAAATTAGGTTAATCTTTACACAATTTTCCTGTTGCCCATGTCAGAAATCTATAGAGTTACTTTAGATGAGCACTTCACGCATTTAAAGAAACATATGTTCTATAGATAACATCTTTTATAAGCCTCTTTAATTTGCAATTCCAATTCCAAGGCTTTGATTAATACATATCACTTCTTGCCTTGTCAGTTAAAAAATCTTTCATTTGGCCTTTTGGCCTTCAGTCTTGATTTCTCTAAAAATACAGTATTGATACAAATACCAAAATAAGCCTCCTAAAATGAACATCTAATAATGTTATTCCCTTGACATAAACTTTTAACTTATATGATTCATAACCAGTAGTTCAAATCAGGACCATTTCTGAAAATTATTAAAATAATAATTATGATTAAAAATACTGATTTTCAAATATCTACATATTCTAGATTAACTGAATTAGAATCTCCTGTTGGGGGCTGCCAGGCTCTATTTTTATTTTAAATATAAATTAAGTCAATGCATACTCTGAATCAGGACTCACTGGTTTAATGGCCAGCTATTACAAGGTAAAATGTGGTTTGACTTACATGGCTGTTTAATATATGAATTCACTTAGCTTTCTAGCCATATATACTGTACCAGAGAAATATCGAAGCGTTCATAGTTCTCCAAACATACAATGATCTTTAATTCTTCAGTATCTTTGATCCACTTGGATTGCCTTTCACTGCCTGGCCCATTGGTTGATGTCTATTATCCCATTGACAGCAGTTCTCGAGGCACACGTCGGCATTTCTTTCATGGAACAGCTCTGCCACTGCAATCGAGGGCGCTGTGCTGTGTATATCTCCCGTCTGAGCCTGTCTCCTTCACTAAGCAATTGTTTCTTGAGGTTGGGGGCAGTGGCTCATTCCTCTTTACACGGGCAGTGTTGTGGCAGTTAGTGATGCCTGGCATATGGTAAGAATTCAGCAAATACCTTTGAGCTCCTGGATGAAAGAATGTGTTACATTGTTACCATTGTTACCATTTAAAAAAAAAAAGCAAAATCAAATTTCTTCAAAAAAAAATGTATTTTCTTTAATAATAATTACTATGAAGAAATCAATCGATGAGCACCTACTGCCTGTATTCTTTTGAAAGCATAATTGCACAAGGAGAAAAAAGAAAAAAAAAAAAGACATTCTATTTCCAGTTTTTTTTTAATTTTAAAGATACATTTACTATTTATATTTTCAAAAATTTCTGCTTGACATTGAAAGCTAGGTCAAAATGGTAGATTAATTAAATGTTTAAAAGTTAAGAGAAAATTATAGAGTTAAAACTTGATAATTATTATAGCCTCTCAGATATCCTTTTAATTAGTAAAATAAACCATGTTTATAGCACTAGATTAGATAATTTAAGAATGTCATAATAAAATAAATTAACTTTGAAAAGAAAGATTTTAATTCTTATCTGGATTGGAAGGTTCTGTATGCCTTTTATAAAATTTTGACATAATACCCATGTGAAATAGCTAGAAACAATATGCATTTAAAAGATATGCATTCTATATAATATAAAAGACTAAACAGGCTTGTAAATTATTATTTTAATGGTGACTGCTATAGATTGAATATTTGTGTCTTCCTGAAATTCATATGTTGAAATTCCAAAGTTCATATGTTGAAACCTAATTTCTAATGTGATGACATTCAGAGATGGAGATTTTAGCAATCGATTAGTTCATGAACATAGAACCTTCATGAATGAGGTTATGTGCCCTTATTATGTGCCTTATTATAAGAGACTCCAAAGAACTCCTTTATCCTTTTTGTCATGTCAACCCATAGTAAGAAGATGGTCATTTATGAACCAGAAAGGGAGAATATCACATCTGTTATATGTGGAATCTAAAAAATGATACAAATGAACTTACTTACAAAACAGAAACAGACTCCCAGACTTAGGAGACAAACATGATTTACAGGGGGAAGAAATAGTTAGGGAGTTTGGGATGGTCATGTAGACACCGCTATATTTAAAATGGGTAACCAACAAGGATCTACTTTATAGCACGGGGAACCTCTACTCAATGTTATGTGGCAGAGTGGATGGGAGGAGGGTTTAGAGGAAAATGGGTATATGTATATGGCTGGGACGGAGGAAGCAATGGTGCCCCTCTCCAGTACCCTTGCCTGGAAAATCCCATGGACCAAGGAGCCTGGTAGGCTGCAGTACATGGGGTCGCTAAGAGTTGGACACGACTGAGCGACTTCACTTTCACTTTTCACTTTCATGCATTGGAGAAGGAAATGGCAACCCACTCTAGTGTTCTTGCCTGGAGAATCCCAGGGATGGGAGAGCCTGGTGGGCTGCCTGTGGGGTCACACAGAGTCGGACACGACTGAAGCGACTTAGCAGCAGCATATGACTCAAAATCTTCACTGTTCACCTTTGTTAATCAGATATGTTGTTCTTGTTCAGTTGCTATGTCACGTCTGACTCTTTTGTGACCCCATGGACTATAACACTCCAGGCTCCCCAGACTTTCACTATCTCCTGAAGTTTGCTTAAATTCATGTCCATTGAGCCGTGATCCTATGAAATTCTCCAGGTAAGAATAATGCAGTGGGTAGGCTTCCCTTCTCCAAGGAATCTTTTCAACCCAGGAATCAAACCTGGGTCTCCCAAATTCATTAACATCTGAGTCACCCACCAGGGAAAGCCTTAATCAGCTAAACTCAATATGCAATAAAAAATTCAAAAGAAAAAACAATTTTTTTTTTTCTATCCTATTCATACACTTACCTGGCTTATGCAACTGTAATCAGTTAAGGGACAGGGGAGAATGATTCCTCCCATGGCCCATAGAACTCCGCTAGCATGGCCCTACTTCAGGGGGCTCAGTTTTTGACTTGTTACAGCAACAACTCCACCTCCTTTTCCATGAAGTGGTCTTGAGATTAGAGCTCTAATCAAGCATGCACTGGGTGTGGGCCATCTCTGTGGACTTGTCTGTGAAGAAAGGTTAAAAGTTTAATGATTTTTAACAATATGCCACAGCTTGAAACTCTTGTTATTGATCCAATTATTAGATAGATTTAGATATTTTGATTTATTAGGTACATAAAAAGCTGCAAAGACAATGCATTATGTTCAACGGTTGCTTCTGAAGTCTCATTAATTTATTTGTTTCCATTGATTTAAAATGTTAGGTAATTGCTACATTGAGCTCTAACATAATTAGATCAAGGATGGCCAATTTTCATCCTTGGAAAAAAAAAGCTTATAGGAGAAAGACAGACTGTGCTGAGTGTGAATGTTGAGTAAGTGAGGAAAATATGAGCTTCTCAATTAATTTAGAAAATGGAGAAGTTTCTAATATCCCTGGTCAGCAGCAAATAAGAAAAGGAAAGCTAAAAATGAGAGTAAGAATGTGGTCTTATCACTCTTGATGTGGTGAAGATTAAATTGGGTAAGCAAAGAAAACACATTTGAATAGATAAAAATAAAATCCATGCAAAAGCTTTTATAAGTAATGAAAGAACTTAACTGATTAATAGAGAATAAAGAGAAACATCATTTATATTTTCCTCTTACTTGGTAATTTTAAAGTATTTTTCTAAGGGTCCGTGATAGAAATATTTTTAAAAGTATATTTTTCCAACTAACCTTTGCTTTCCATCTCAAAGCCTTTGAAAGTTCAAGTAGCAGCTAGTTTGTGAAATAGCCACACGTGTTCTTTAAAGTAAATTAGATGTCAATTTAATTTTTGCTGAAGTTGTTGAATGCCCAAATGCTTCTAAACACTTTTTCCACCTCTTGAATGGAGAACCTGTTTAGTCTAAAGTTTTAATCATTTGTCTTCTCTAAAAACAACATGCAATTCTTTTGTCCACTATCCTTTTTCACTTGACATAACTTTATTTGCAACAAGTTCGATGTCCTTTATTCAAAGTAAAACAGTCCATGGATTAAGGGAGTATAGTGCCTCATAAGCGCTTCCCTGGTTGCTCAGCAGTAAAGAACCCACCTGCCAATGAAGGAGATGAGATATGGGTTCGGAGGCTCAATCCCTGGATTGGAAAAATCTCTGGTGTAGGAAATGTTAACGCACTCCTGCCTCCTTGCCTGGGAAGTCCCATGGACTGAGGAGTTTGGTGGGCTACAGTTTATGGGGTCACAAAAGAGTCAGACACTACTTAACAACTAAACAACAATAGAAAAACAGAAACCATAGGTATAGCAATAGCAAAACCAGAAACCTCACAAACCTTGCTGCACTGTTCCCAGGAGATTTGGGCTAAAACCAACTTTTACAGAGCGTTAAAGTAGGCCATGAAGAAATAAGGCAAAATTGACTAGGAGATCAGGAATAGCTCTATAAGGCCAACAGATTCTGTGTTTTAGAGCAATGTAAGCCAAATAAGAAAAGGAGTACGTAGAGGCTGTATATTGTCACCCTGCTTATTTAACTTATATGCAGAGTACATCATGAGAAACGCTGGGCTGGAAGAAGCACAAACTGGAGTAAAGATTGCTGGGAGAACTATCAGTAACCTCAGATATGCAGATGACACCACCATTATGGCAGAAAGTGAAGAGGAACTAAAGAGCCTCTTGAAGAAACTGAAAGAGGATAGTAAAAATGTTGGCTTAAAGCTCGACGTTCAGAAAAGTAAGCTCATGGCATCCAGTCCCATCACTTCATGGCAAATTGATGGGGAAACAGTGGAAGCAGTGGCTGAATTTATTTTTTTGGGCTCCAAAATCACTGCAGATGGTGATTGCAGCCATGAAATTAAAAGATGCTTATTCCTTAGAAGGAAAGTTATGACCAACCTATACAGCATATTAAAAAGCAGAGACATTACTTTGCCAACAAAGGTCCATCTAGTGAAGGCTATGATTTTTCCAGTGGTTATGTATGGATGTGAGAGTTGGACTATAAAGAAAGCTGAGTGCAGAAGCATTCAAAAGAATACTTCTGAACTGTTGTGTTGGAGAAGACTCTTGAGAGTCCCTTGGACTGCAAGGAAATCCAACTGTTCCATCCTAAAGGAGCTAAGTCCTGGGTGTTCACTGGAAGGACTGATTTTGAAGCTGAAACTCCAATACTTTGGTCACCTGATGCAAAGAGCTGACTCGTTTGAAAAGACCCTGGTGCTGGAAAAGATTGAGGGCAGGAGGAGAAGGGGATGACAAAGGATGAGATGGTTGGATGGCATCACCGACACAAGGGACATGGGTTTGGGTAAACTCTGGGAGTTGGTGATGGACAGGGAGGCCTGGCATGCTGTGGTTCATGGGGTCACAGAGAGTCGGACACAACTGAGTGACTGAACTGAACTGAACTGAAGATAGAAGAGGGTGAGAGAAGATGAGGTGGTTGGATGCCATCGCCAGTTCAGTGGACATGGTGAGGGACAGAGAGATCTGGCCATGCTATAGTCCCTGGGGTCACAAAGTGTCGGGCGTGACTTGGTGACTGAACAACACCAGTAACAAAACTATCTGAAGCTGATCTGAAGGATTGTGATTGGTGTATATGAGCTTTCCTTGACAGGGTCTCCCGTTAAGTGTAGGCTGACTTAGCTTAGGTTGTGATGTGAGAATGGCCACAGGGGTGGTCTCAATTTTGTTATCCTGATGTGCATATTAACTTCATCACCCCCAATATCTATTCCTTGGAGGGTCCCACCATGGACAAGAAACTTATGAAGAAGTTGAGGCATTAACCTCCCCTTTAGCACTTTGACAGAGCCACTGCAGGTTATTCTAGTCATTTGACATCTGTACAGTGTTTGTGAAAGTTTTCAATTTGTGTATAAGTTTGAAAATTAATACTCAAAGACAGAGAACACAAAATGGCATGAAAAAGATGAAAACTACAGACAAGGTATTTTTGTGTCTTGCACACTGTCTTTAATATTGCCAACTTAGACATAAAGAGACTGCATTCTCGGTTTATTTATTTATTTTTTAAAGGGAAATAGCCACTATACATGACTTACATTTCTATAATGTGATAATCAGCTGAAACAAAGTAACCACAATCCACGTTAGAAAGAATCTGTATTCTTAGTCCCTTCTCCTCCCGTAATTGGCAACATTCAGAACTCTTCATGACCCTCCAGCCTCACTTATTTGTGTAATTTATTAAGTTCCTATACACAGTTGGATTTGGTAATCACTAGGTTGCTGTCTTCTTACTGAATAGTGGATCAACAAGCAAAGTATATCACATCTAAAATATAAAAATAAGAACAAGATAGATAATTTTGTCTTTTTTTTTTTTTTTTTTTGCTTTCTTTTCACTGGATAAAAATCTAGGCAAACACTAGTAGTTTAAGTTGGATAAATTTCAATAACTCCAATTATAATTTGAATTTTCATTTTCCTAGGGTGATGGATGACTAATCTCACTCTAGTTGGGTTCCCTTTCTTACCCCTAAATTTTTCAATAGTTTGGAGGATAATTGCACTGTCCTGGACTCATTTGCCTTTCAATAGTCTGTTTACATGGGGATCTTTTGAGACATCTATTACATAAGTTACAACTGATCTGATCCTTTTTCATGCCTACAGTTCCTTTGAGGATTAAATCAGTTATACCTATGCCAAGTTTTAGGGCATCAGTACCATTCTGTAGGTTCCTTGTCACTCTGGGGTGCTTGGTAAGCAGTAAGGCTATTGATGACCCTTATCTGCTTTCTTCTGAGTCACATCCATTCCCTGAATCAGTAAACACAGAATCGCCTAAGTGCTTGCATGGAACAGAGAGAGAACTACTGAGAGAAGGAAAAATAAATAAATAAAAAATAAATAAATCCAGCCTCTTGTACAAACAGAACCTACAATCCATAAAATTGCAATGATTAAATCAGGTGTCATTCTGAATTTACTTCCTTCAGGTAACATCCCTCTGTACCAAGAGCCCAAATATAGTTGCCAAAGCACCACAATACAAAAGAGTAAGTAAACCAACCAGCTGAAAACCTAATTAAATTCACTGGACCATGAAGAATGTCTAATATCTCTAATGGGCTAGGCAAAGAAATAGAATATTTGAGTGTACTGGAACAGCAAAAGGGCAAGACATAGTTGTTCACAATGGTAATGGATGGCTCTCCAGCATGCATGGGAAAGTAAAATTCAGTTCAGTTCAGTCCAGTCACTCAGTCGTGTCTGTGACGCCATGAATCACAGCACGCCAGGCCTCCCTGTTCATCACCAGCTCCCGGAGTTTACTCAAACTCATGCCCATCGAGTCGGTGATGCCATCCAGCCATCTCATCCTCTGTTGTCCCCTTCTCCTCCTGCCTCCAATCCCTCCCAGCATCAGGGTCTTTTCCAATGAGTCAACTCTTCACATGAGGTGGCCAAAGTACTGGAGTTTCAGCTTCAGCATCAGTCCTTCCAGTGAAAACCCAGGACTGATCTCCTTTACAATGGACTGGTTGTATCTCCTTGCAGTCCAAGGGACTCTCAAGAATCTTCTCCAACACAACAGTTGAAAAGCATCAATTTTTTGGCACTCAGCTTTCTTCACAGTCTAACTTTCACATCCATACGTGACCACTGGAAAAACCATAACCTTGACCAGGCAGACCTTTGTTGACAAAGTAATGTCTCTGCTTTTTAATATGCTATCTAGGTTGGTCATAACGTTCCTTCCAAGGAGTAGGCGTCTTTTAATTTCATGGCTGAAATCACCAACCACAGTTATTTTGGAGCCCCAAAAGATAAAGTCTGACACTGTTTCCACTATCTCCCCATCTATCTCCCATGAGGTGATGGGACCAGATGCCATGATCTTAGTTTTCTGAATGTTAAGCTTTAAGCCAATTTTTCACTCTGCTCTTTTGCTTTCATCAAGAGGCTTTTTAGTTCCTCTTCACTTTCTTCCATATGGGTGGTGTCATCTGCATGTCTGAGGTTTTTGATATTTCTCCCGGCAATCCTGATTCCAGCGTATGCTTCTTCCAGCCCAGCGTTTCTCATGATGTAGTCTGCACGTAAGTTAAATAAGCAGGGTGACAATATACAGCCTCGACGGACCCCTTTTCCTATTTGGAACCAGTTTGTTGTTCCATGTCCAGTTCTAACTGTTGCTTCCTGACCTGCCTACAGGTTTCTCAAGAGGCAGGTCAGGTCATCTGGTATTCCCATCTCTTAAAGAATTTTCCACAGTTTATTGTGATCCACACAGTCGAAGGATTTGATGTAGTCAATAAAGCAGAAATAGATGTTTTTCTAGAACTCTTTTGCTTTTTCAATGATCTGGCAGATGTTGGCAATTTGATCTCTGGTTCCTCTGCCTTTTCTAAAACCAGTTTGAACATCTGGAAGTTCATGGTTCACGTATTGCTGAAGCCTGGCTTGGAGAATTTTGAGCATTACTTTACTAGTGTGTGAGATGAGTGCAATTGTGTGGTAGTTTGAGCACTCTTTAGGATTGCCTTTCTTAGGCATTGGAATGAAAACTGACCTTTTCCAGTCCTGTGGCCACTGCTGAATTTTCCAAATTTGGTGGCATATTGAGTGCAGCACTTTCATAGCATCATCTTTCAGGACCCAGCAATCCCACTTCTGGGTATACACACTGAGGAAACCAGATCTGAAAGAGACACGTGCACCCCAATGTTCATCGCAGCCCTGTTTATAATAGCCAGGGCATGGAAGCAACCTAGATGCCCATCAGCAGATGAATGGATAAGGAAGCTGTGGTACATATACACCATGGAATATTACTCAGCCATTGAAAAGAATTCATTTGAATCAGTTCTAAGGAGATGGATGAAACTGGAGCCCATTGTACAGAGTGAAGTAAGCCAGAAAGATAAAGAACATTACAGCATACTAACACATATATATGGAATTTAGAAAGATGGTAATGATAATTTTATATGCAAAACAGAAAAAGAGATACAGAAGTACAGAACAGACTTTTGAACTCTGTGGGAGAAGGTGAGGGTGGGTTGTTTCAAAAGAACAGCATGCATATTATCTTTGGTGAAACAGATCACCAACCCAGGTGAGATGCATGAGACAAGTGCTCGGGCCTGGTGCACTGGGAGGACCCAGAGGAGTCGGGGGGAGAGGGAGGTGGGAGGGGGGATCCGGATGGGGAATATGTTTAACTCCATGGCTGATTCATGTCAATGTATGACAAAACCCACTGAAATGTTGTGAAGTGATTATCCTAGAGCTAATAAAAAAAATAAAAATAAATAAATTAATTAAAATAAAAATAAAATTTATATTAAAAAAAAAAAGAAATAGTTCAAGTGGAATTCCATCATATCCACTAGCTTTGTTCGTAGTGATGCTTTCTAAGGCCCACTTGACTTCACATTCCAGGATGTCTGGCTCTAGGTGAGTGATCACACCATCGTGGTTATCTGGGTCATGAAGATCTTTTTTGTACAGTTCACTTAGGGGTACACAAAAATGAAAGAGAATCAATAATATTAAACTTGCTACTAAGGAACTAGAAAAAAAATTAAAGTAATTCAGACTGATAAATACAGCATTGACACCTGACAAAATTTAAGACACCATCTATCCAAAATCCTAACTTGTAGAACTTACTTATTGATTTTGACAGTTGTATGTGACACATTTTATTTTATTGATATGAATGTAATGGATTTTATATCATCATGTGTCTTCGTCATTCAATGGTGTCTGACTCTTTTGTGACCCAGGGACTGTAGCCTGCCAGGCTCCTCTGTCCATGTGATTCTCCAGGCATGAATACTGGAGTGGGTTGCCATTCTGTTCTCTAGGAGATCTTCCTGACCCAGGGATCGAACCCATGACTCCTGCATTGCAGTCAGATTCTTTACCACGGAGCTACAAGGGAAGCCCATTTATACCATAGAGGTTCTGATTAATTCGGTGTATTAATCAGATAAGCAGATGCTAAGTTTAATTTCTGTAGAGAAGTTACTTTAAAGCAGTTAAAGTTACTTTAAATATGTGGTGTAGACATATTTCTTCAGAGTAGAGGGGGAGAGGTCTGTTGCTGTCTGTGGCATTGCCTTTCTCCCGCAGGCTTTGTTTTAATCTGAAAGCTACCTTTAACACTTAATTCTCTTTGACAACCATTTCCAGTAGATCTTCATGATCTGTCAATTAATATTTTAGTCAAAAATGATCCCTTCAGTTCCAACACTTGTCTCACCATCATAGCTTGATTAATATACTCTCTTTTTTTTAAGGTTTTACCAAGCTTTCATCTTCTCCAAATAGAGCATATAATCAAGAATTCCCCAGGAACAAATTCAGGGACCACACATTACCTTGGACATGGGAGTCCACCCAGCATAAAATACGAGCCTAGAGAATGAGGTAGTCAGACAATCTACCTAACAGTAAGAGAAGAAAGTTGTCGCTATTCTTAAACCTGTTGGATTTGATAATTTGCCCCTATTGATGACAGCAGTTATGTTTCCTGCTCTTGTTTTTCCTACTGGCAGATTTAGTTTGGGATTTCCAGAACTTTTTCTCATCTTGTATATCTGATATCCCTGAGTAGGAGAACTTGACTTTTGATTTATTGATGGCCAGGTTGCATGGTGGTAATGCAGACCTTATGAGAGAACTGATTTTGAATTTGAAGTTAGAAACATAATGGAATGGGTCATTTGGGTTGTCTCCCTTCAGGAGGGATAAATGGATTCTATATGAGAGAGGCAGGATAAGTAGGGTAAGCTTAATACCTTTTTACTAATACAAATATCCCAACAACTGTATCTTACAAATTCACCCTAGAGTGCCTTGTCTTAGAAGCCTTATCACTGACTTTTGCTTATCACAGACATTCTGTTTTTCTTCTCTTTTTCATTTACCTAATGGATAAAATAATAATGCCTTTTTATAGCATCATAGGAAGTTATAAGAACACTAATCCCATTTATAAAGTATTCATCTTTATGAGCTAATTGCTGCCCAAGTGGCCCACCTCCAAATACCATCCTAATCACCTTCTCCACACTTGTCTGCAATAGAAGCCATTCCTATGGGCTCTACTTGAAGGTGTTATCTTCCTTATTAATGAATATATCACATTTTAAATTAGTTGCATTCCTAACTATTTATCTCCAAAATATAATTTTATAGCATGACCATGTATTCTGTATTGCTTTATTATCAAATCTTCAGCCCATTGCACAATACATTAATGAAACTGAAACAATAAAAGAGTAAATAATATAGCATTCCTACTCATATCAGTTTTTCTCCCTTTCCACACCAACATATCACAGATGAGTCTTCATTCTTAAAACTAACATTTATAGGCTACAAAAATAGAAGGAGATAAATCTCAAAAGGCATTAGAATAAAATAATAGTGCTGGCTATTAGGGCACACAGATTACACTCAATTTGTTACTAAATAGTCAGTCAATTCGAAGTTGTAAGTAGTCATCACTAAAAGATGTCAAAACCATGACATCATTAAAGAAAACCTAAATAACCACTGCATGAATGACATTCTTAGCAGAAATGTACTACTTATTAGAAATGTGGCTAGTACTAATCCTTGAATTATTTAGCAGAGGACACTATGAAATCAGGATGATGGAATATTCTCTGCAGTCATTAACTTGGCAGACATTAAACAAGAGGGAGAAGGAAGGTAGCTAAAAATGTAGAAGATAAAATCACCATTTAAAGTGACCTTGTTGAGTGGGAAAACACATGGAAAAACTGCAGTCAAGATAAGATGAGGGTCATATATCTGAAGAGAAAACTAATTTTTTATTGCAAAAAATACAAGCAATGTGAGTGTGGCAAAAAAAATAGCTAAGTGTCATAACAGATAATATACTAACTACGATCAGCAATTCAGCCCTGGGGAAGGCAAACACAGTGCTGAATTCTTAAATAGGAGACCTGCATTGAGAAATCATGATGTAATTATTACTTTCAGCAGTGACTTGTTGTGTGTGTGTGTGTGTGTGTAATCAAAATGAATTCTGTTATGTGAAATGCAGAGAGTTCAGAAGAAGGCAATGGAGTCAGCTTAAGGTTTAAATTTAGTTATAAAGAAAAGCAAAGAAAGGATTATTCTGGAGGCAACAGCACTGAGAGAAGATAAATGGTAATGCATAGTATGTAGGAGCTCTCTGTCAAAGAATGCTACCCAAGTGATCTCCAACAGACCCAATCACACAGAAAAAATGTGTGAAGGGAAGGGCAGTGCTTTAATATAGGCAAGATGTGGGGAGAATTTATGTGAGTTGATAAAATACACTAGCAGGAGATACTACAAAGATAAAGATTAAAATTGATTTTTCTTTGAATGGTTTAAATAAAATGCTATCTAACCAAGGATAGACTAAATTGCCTTCAATTTACTCCTAATCTTCATAGAAACATGGATGCTATTATTTTAATATAGATTCTGACTAGTTGTTAAAACAAGCAGCAATCTCCAGGATGGAGCTTTGTAAAAAATCCAAATGATAACAGGGTGGACAAAGCCAGGCAGTGGATAATAGTGACTGTGATATGGCATAGGGTGATGAGCATCAGCTTTACAGACCTTAGACACAGGAATATTAGCCAGCAGTGATGGCAGCTTACTGCGCCAGGGGCCAGACTAAGACATGGACTTTACGCCACTGCTAATTTTCTTAGTGACTCTCTGTGTGGATAACATTATCCACTCCAGTTTACAGTGTGGAAATTGAAGTCTATTAGGTGAATCACTGGGCCTGCAGCTGATAACTAAGGTATGTCATTTCAACTCATGTTTGTCTGAAACCCATGTTCTTAACCAAAAGCAATATTGAAATTTAAGTAGAAATGCATTCATTCTATCTTTATCTATTTTCACCCTTGTTTCTCCAGAACCACATTCAAGCCAGCTGTGTGATAAATATTCGTTAAAGGCTACTACACATAATATAGCTTTTGGAAATATAAAAGGAAAGTTGGAAATGCAAAGAAATCTGTATAAAGAGAGGAATACAATTTTAAAGGATTTTAAATTTGGTGATTAGACAAAGTTTTCATTTGGGGATTTTGCCATATCAAACATTGTGGTATTAGAATGTTTGTGTCCTAATCTTCACTTTTGACTTCTAGGGTGGGTCAGTGGTGAAAAATCTGCCTGCAGTGCTGGAGACATGGGTTGGATCCCTGTGTTGGGAAGATCTCCTAGAAAAGGAAATGGTAACTTACTCCAGTATACTTGCCTGGAAAATCCCAAGGACAGAGGAGCCTGGAGGGCTACATTTCATGAGATCTCAAGGGTCTGTCAGGACTTAGCAACTGAACAGCAATAAATCCCCACCTTTACAGTTTACTAAACATATATATATATATATATATATATATATATATATATTTAATGATTATGGTAATGTTTAGATAGTGAGGGAAGGGGGGCAAGCATTCATTAATTCTGTGAATGCAATAAATTCTTCCAAGAAAAAAAATAAAAAATCACTTAAAACCATTCTATAATTTAGAATAGATTGTGTCCACACTTTTAAAATAATTGAAACATAAATCTGCTAAATGCAAAAATATATAACATTCAAAAAATGCAAAGATGGTTATGAAAATACTACTTTAGACACAGCTTTTTTCATAGAATCTCCTGGATTTGTTTGCTTCTTTCCCTCTTTTCCTTTTAACTTAAAAGTGAAAGTTGCTCAGTTGTGTCTGACTCTTTGCGATCCCATGGACTATACAGTCCATGGAATTCTCCAGGCCAGAATGCTGGAGTGGGTAGCCTTTCCCTTCTCCAGGGTTTTAACTTAAAAGGAATAAACTAAAAATCATAGTTTTACCCTTCAGAATCTTGGATTCAGGGCATGAGAGATCAAGGACAAACCTTAGCCCTGAAAGTAGTAAGTGAAAAAGTTATGAGAACTATACCAGCTGAGGTTCTCTAGAGAAACAGAACAAATAAGAGGTATATGGGTACAGAGAAAGAAAGAAAACAAGAGAGCTTAACAATTGGCTCCCATGGTGATTGTGGAGGCGTGGTGAGTCTAAAAACTGATAGGAGAGTTTGCCAGCCTCGGGACTTAGGAAACTGCTGCAGTTCGGGTCCAAAGGCAATCTGTTGATGAGCCAGGAAGAACCAGCTTTGCAGAAAGAGCCCAAAGGAAGTTGCTTCGGTGAATTTTCTCATACTAGGGAAAGGCCAGCACTTTGAACTATTTATATTTTCAATGAACTGGAATCCTACACTCCACATTATGGAGGGTAATCTGCTTTCCTCAAAGTCCATCAATTTAAAGGTAAATCTCATTTGGAGCACCTCCAGAGAAACATCCAGAATAAGGTTTGATTTAAATATCTGGGCACTGTAGCTCAGTCAAATTAACACATAAAAGTAACCATCGAGCACCATTTGTTTTTGAAAGAAATGCAACTTTCCAGTCACATTACCTCTTTAATTATTCACTTTTAGAAAATATGTTCCCTGGTGGCTCAGACAATAAAGAATCCACCTGCAGTACAATTGACCCTAGGTTCCATCCTCAGGTGGGGAAGATCCCCTGGAGAAGGGAAAGGCTACCCACTCCAGTAGTCTATGCAGATTTATCTGTCTGTTAATTATCTGAGACAAACATAAATTTTTTATGTCATTTCAGTTTTGATATTGTGTCCTTAATATCAGCGGATATTAAGCTGGTTTCTCTAATATTTCGGTACTGTTTGCCATATCTGCACATTGATTAAAGAAGTAGAAGCCTAAATTGCACCAGAGCTGATAGAGCTAAACACAAATTTCCATAGCAGGTTCTCTGTGTCTGCTCATGGTTTTCTTGTTCTTTTTCTTTTCTTTGTGTTCTTAATATCAATTCAAAGTTTGTGGAAACATTTGAGTGACACTGCCTTTAGAGAAGCATCTTTTTAAAGAAAATTCCCTGCTATCTTTTCACAAAAAATAAAGATTAGAAAACCACAGAAATTTGAATTAATAAAGGTAATTTTCATTATAAAATTAATAATACAGAAATTTTTAAAATCTGCCATAATGTTACTATTCTACAATGTGCTTTACTATTTTGATTTTATTTCAGTACTAAATAAAACATAATAAAAAATTCTTACATGGAAAAGTATACAGAAGAATAGTGAGGCAATAGAAAAAGATTAAAATGAAAGCTTTAATATAGAGGAGCTTTATATTTCTCCACAATATAAATTTATAGGGTTTATTTTTACATTCTAAATCATAATTTGATTTTCTGTTGCCTCCTTCACAATTTATATTTTGCAAAGAAAGCTTTTCCGTTGTAATATTGTGACATTTCATCAGTAGTTGCCAAATGCTTTTCTTGACATTCCTTTGAGAAAAAGTTATAATTTTTATAATTACTTTTACTAATAAATAGTAATGGGATGTGATATTTTAGGTATGCAAAACCCCTTCAGTTTGTTTTTCTAGAGTAATTCTCTCATTTAAGAAGTATTCAGTGATAGTAGAACATTTGATTATTTTCTACAATTAAGTATAATTTAGCTAAATCTTATTCCCTTTCTCATGGTTTGAAAGAGGAAATATATAATATGTGTTTATATACTTTATATTAACATATATATTAAAACAACATTGGAAGAAAAAATATGCATAGCAAATTCTACGGAAAAGGAATAAAACAAATGATGTTGGAAAAGTTAAAGAGAATTAATTTTATCTGTTGTTTGTAAGGCTATTTTTAAAAACTGCAACAAGAAATAATAGAAACTATATGAAAAGGGCTGGATTAAAGAATCTCTAAGTTTCTGATTCTTACAGTGATCTGATTCTTTTATATTTCATAAGATCAGGTGTCTAAACTCTGATTTTATTGCTAACTGATAAATACTTAATCATTGCGTACAGCCACCATCCTATATGTTCTATATGTATTAATGAATTTGATCTTCACAATTGCTAGAAGAGAAAGTTATTATTATTAAAGTCATTAATGGCTCAGACATTTAAATAGCTTAGCCAAGTAACAGAAAATAAGTGACAAAGCTCTAATTTCAGTTTTATCAATCTAGTATCAGAGTCGATTTTCTCATCTGTAGCTCTGTTGTATATCTCAAATGTTTTAAGACTATATTCCAATATATACAAGTATTAATTTACTTGTTGCATATGGATACTTACACTATTTTCTGTAATTTTCACCAGCTTTGAGAACATAACTATATCCCTTTTATCACCTGAGAAGAAAACCAGAATTTAATACATCAATTAAAGAGAATAAGAAATGAAAAATGTGAGATTAAACTTCATTAAAACTAAGACTGATTTCAGGCAAAAAGAGTTTCCAGTTCCCATAGAAAAATGGGTATTGAGAAAATGAGTTGACTGTTCAAAAAAGGAATGGTGGTGATGGTTTAGTCACTAAATCGTGTCCAACTCTTGTGAACCCATGGACTGAAGCCCACCAAGCTTCTTTTTCTATGGGATTCTGCAGGCAAGAAACCTCCTCCAGGTTACCTTCCCAACCCAGGGATTGAACTCGTGTTCTCTAACATCTCCTGCATTGACAGGTGGGTTCTTTACCAATAACACCACCTGGGAAGCCCAAACTAGTAGTACAGGAACTAATAATTAGTTCTCTAATTTTTATGCCCTAATAACCAGAAGCTAGGAGATCTTTAGCATTTCTTGAAAACATGGAAAGATTAAGAGAATAATGAAGTGTGTCATCAATATATCAAATTAACTGCTTGTTATTTAATATTATTTTATGTAAAGTCAGTTTTATTCTCATATACAATTCTTCTAAGTCAGCTTTTACATTATTATTTTCTTTATTAAAAGCCTTAATTATATTTTTCTACCTGTTTGAATTTTAAAAACAAAGTTTACATGTGTTCAATTATTGAAGCTATTACTAAGCCTGTAGATCCAGAGTTCAGACAATAGTAAAATAACAATGAACCCTATTTTTACACGGCAGGGAAGACCATCTTAATTTTGTACCTGCTACACAGGCCATGCAAATTGAGGATTGCTTCATAAAAGGCATTTTTCTAAGTGAACTCTCTTTTTTCCTAAGTGAAATCTCTTTTATAATGAAAATGTCAGCAGAAGCAACAAAATTGTTACTTCAAAACTTTATGTCTGTAACAAATTTTGCTTTAGATATCTATGATGGATATCTAATAGAACCACTCACAACTGAAAGTCATGGTAGTTTTTGAACCACTACATTGCATCATTGGAGTCTTTATCCTTTTTCAAAACGTTTTCTTTTTTTGCTTCTTGGGTAACACCTTTCATTTTAATAAGTACTTTTTACAACAAAATGTAAATTTGTTCCTATCTATTAAAATAGATGGACTTTTAAGCGTTATTTTGAGGAAGACACCCATCAGCATTTCCAAGCAGCTGTAAAGTTGTACTAGTACAGCCGCTATGGAGAACAATGTGGAGATTTCTTAAAAAACTGGAAATAGAACTGCCATATGACCCAGCAATCCCACGCCTGGGCATACACACCGAGAAAACCAGAACTGAAAGAGACACGTGCACCCCAATGTTCATCGCAGCACTGTTTATAATAGCCAGGACATGGAAGCAACCTAGATGCCCATCAGCAGACGAATGGATAAGGAAGCTGTGGTACATATACACAATGGAATATTACTCAGCCATTAAAAAGGATTCATTTGAATCAGTTCTAATAAGATGGATGAAACTGGAGCCCATTATACAGAGTGAAGTAAGCCAGAAAGAAAAACACCAATACAGTATACTAATGCATATATATGAAATTTAAAAAGATGGTAAGGATAACCCTATATGCAAAACAGAAAAAGAGACACAAATGTATAGAACAGACTTTTGGACTCTGTGGGAGAAAGCGAGGGTGGGATGTTCTAAAAGAATAGCATTGAAACAAGTATACTATCAAGGGTGAAACAAATCACCAGCCCAGGTTGGATGCATGAGATAAGTGCTCAGGGCTGGTGCACTGGGAAGACCCAGAGGGATGGGATGGGGAGGGAGGTGGGAGGGGGGATCGGGATGGGGAACACATGTAAATCCATGGCTGATTCATGTCAATGTATGACAAAAACCACTACAATATTTTAAAGTAATTATCCTCTAACTAATGAAAATAAATGGAAAAAAAAAAAAAAAGAAAAAAAATATATAAATAAATAAAAATCTTCCTTGTCAATGAGATGCAATTTCTACCTTTAGATTAATAGAAGTAAGAACTTATGACACAAAGTATCATAATACAATGTGATGGCTTCAAAGATCAAATACAAGAGAACTTTCATGAAGAAATAAGTGATTATTCCTTTTGATGGAGTTGGGAAAGGGTAATATTACATTAAAAGAGAGGACATTTGAGCTGGCCATTGATAAGGAATTTAACTTTCTGAGTTATCAAGAAAGTAAAAGAATGTTCACACAGAGGAAAAGAATATGCAAAGTCAAAGAAGATGAATTCATAATGATTTTGATGAATTTCAAGTGTTTTGAAGTCACTACACACGCATTGTTAAGGGGGACTCAAAGAAGATGTGGCTAGCATGGTGAACAGGAGGTTGATCGGGGGTCGGTAGACCGCAGAGACCTCAGAGATTCAAGAAGTACTTGAATTGCATCCCACTGGACTACAAAATGGAGAAGGTTTATAAAGATGAAAAACCTCAAAATTACATTTTTTTTTTAATAAAAAATTCTAACTGGAGCTGTCAAGACGTAAAGATGTTTGTTAAGCAAGGATGTATGGGCCTTTAAAATGATTGCATATATACACGGGGAGGCCTTGAGACCATAAGGTTGTAGCTGAAACTTTCTAGCAAATATTGTTTAGAGAATAGCTGGTAGTATCCTTGAGTTTGATAGAAGTCAGAAAATTCAAGTTTCCAGTGATATAGGAATATGTCTGAAACCACAACCCCAATGGTTACTTGACTCCACTTTGGAGACCTGAAACATTGCTACTTTACTTTTATTTTAATTGCATTCTCTCTTTAATGGTCAAAACAAATGTACAATGCATGTTTGACAGGTCATAAGACAGTCTTTTCTAGTTAGACTAGAAAAGTTCAATCCAAATCGTATATAACCCAGAATGACTTCTCCATACCTCTGTATGTGAAAATTTCTTACATCACATTCAACGTCTTACAATGGTGTCGCATGTTTTACTTAGTAAAACATGAAGCCCTTATATCAGATGAAATGCCCTTTATGGACTGATTCAAAAGTTCCTCCTCTATGTTTCACCTCCTACTATTTGCAATGATCACCATATTGGTATTCCTCTTATATAGCTCAGGGATTTTGCACATAATATGTCATTTGTCTGGATTGTTCTCCATATCCATCTGGATAACTCTATCATAATTTCAACCTTTGCTCAAATTCCACTTTTATGGTAGAGGCTGTCCAGGGAACCTATTTCAATTTGCAACAGTCTCTCTAACTCTACCTGCTGCTCCTCATCATTTACATGCTAATTCCTCCTTATCCTGATATCTTTCTTTTTCCCATATCACTTGAAAATGAAGTCACTCAGTCTCAGATGTGTCCAACTCTTTGTGACCCCATGGACTGTAGCCTACCAGGCTCCCCTGTCCATGGGATTTTCCAAGCAATAGTACCAGAGTCGATTGCCATTTCCTTCTCCAGGGGATCTTCCCAACCCAGGGATCAAACCCGGGTCTCCAACATTGTAGACAGACATTTTACCATCTGAGCCACCAGGGAGGTCTCCATATCACTTAGATAAATTTAAATATAATGTATCCATGTATCATGCTTAGTGAAAATAAAGGCAAGAATTTTAGTCTACTTTGTTCACTGTCATATGCCAAGTTCTTAAAAAAAGATTTGTTACACACTATATATGGAAATCTATTTCTTGTATTAGTAAATAATTAATTATCATGATGTTAAAGGTATTGACTGAAATTATATACTATGATCATTGAAGTATTATTATTGGAAAGCAATGGATAATAGGAGGATTTGATTTTTTCCTTTTTCTGTCATCACCTGTGCTAATTACTGTCAGACAAGTCACTGAGCATAGGTCTCAATAACACATATCATCAGTTAAAAAACAGTAATAATAAAAGAAAGCCTTGGGCCAGATTATTTCCAATTTCCTTTTGGTTTCATATTGTGTCATTCATAAGAATGCTATAGTTTCATCTACAAAGAACCAGAGTGTCCTAAATGTTAAACAATAAATATATAAAGAAACCTTTAAACACATAACATTTTAAATACATAACAAATACATAACAGATGTATTCTCTCATAGCAATGAAATAATTCCCGTGGAAGGAATTAATTTGTAGACTATTTTTATGATTTTTAAATATTCACATGGCGAGTTTATGACTGAGTTGCAAAATATAATTTTAGGAGTAAAAATAAAAATGAGTTCCACTGCCATCTTTTCTATAGTAGAAATACAATAAGGGTAACTATAAAAATTAAAATCCATTAATGGGTCACATTGTGGTTAAGTGCAATGAGAAATGATCTTGTGGGGTTGTGAAAAGACACATCTGGAAGGAGGCCATGCAAGTGAAATTTATTTTTATTCTTGTTAGTTTGACAAATGAATCTATAGTTGGCAGTGGATATTGACTTTCAGAGTGAGCAAAATGGATGACCTAAACATTCACAAAAATTTTCTGGTAAGAATAAGATGTTAATCCAATAATAAGGCTGTCAACACTTAGTGGATTTCCAGTATTTATGAAAATGCTGCCTTCTCTATCTGCATGGTAAGTAGAAGAGGGTATAGTTTATATTAATTTATATTTTCACTAAGAAGTTTTAAAAAAAATACACATGTCATCAATTCAGGAAGCCCTTGAAAACTGAAGGGGAGATTATAAAAGTGATATTGGCTAACTTTTCACATTAATTATTAGTGATTTTGATTTAATATTAATATTGAAGTACAGCTAAAGAAAATCAACATGATAAATAAACTTGTATAAAAGATGATGCAAGATTCATTGAAATATATTCATATAAATGACATGCATTTTAAAGTTAATCCAAAACATTTATTAAAGCTCTATTTTCTCATCCATGTATCAAGTAGTTGTCAATACATGTATACCTAAGTTTTCCCTTTACATCAGGATAAAGCAGGGGGAAGTGTTATCTACAGGCACATTGTTAGGGGATGTCCTGGGTGCTTAAATCAAAAGCAGAGAAAGGAGGAAACCTGGAAAAAGAGAAATTATAGATCAGTTTTGAGTGTGGAGACAGAGGGAATTCAAGGCAAAATGTTCATAAGTAAAGCTGAGGATATTGAAGTCAGAGAACGAGTTGAAAAAGCACCTCTATTACATATTTTTCAGGTGGGAAATGATAAACATGCATGGACTGTTCACACAGATATGTTGAAAGGGGAATTGGGCCAAATGGATATAACATGAGTCACACAAATATACAAAATGCTATTTTAGCCAAATTCCCAATATTATATCTGTAAAATAGAATATTTCCAAATTATAATAAATAGAATGATATCTGAAAGTGAAAATCTTAGTCTCTCAGTCATGTCTGATTCTTTGTGATCCTACGGACTGAATCCCGCCAGGCTTCTCTGCCCATGGGACATTGCAATCAAGAATACTGGAGTGAGTTGCCATTTCCTCCTCTACGGAGCTTTCCCAATAAAGGATGAATCTGAATTACCAGTGTCTCCTGCATTGCATGTGGATTGTTTACCTGCTGAGTCATCAGGAAAGTACTGGTGGCTCAGGCAGTGAAGAATTTCCTGCAATGCAGGAGACCCGAGTTCAATACCGGGGTCAGGAAGATCTCCTGGGAATAGGAGGAAGGAACAGCTACCCACTCCAGTATTTTTGCCTGGAGAGTTCCAGGGACAGAGGAGCCTGGCAGGTTACAGTACTTGGGGTCACAGAGCCAGACATAATTTAGGGACTAAACGATAAGATTAGCATAATCCCATCTATTCAAAAATTACCAGAGGCATCCAGGCTAAACTCTTTTCTGAGAAATCTGAATCCAAAAGAAAAATTTAAAAGAAAACTATCACTTGAAGAAATGCTCTTAAAGACTGACTAAAGGAAGTTTATCAAACAAAAAGCAAATGATAAAGAACTCTTCAGTTCGCTTGCTCAGTTGTGTCTGACTCTTTGCAGTCCTATGGACTACAGCACGCCAGCCTTCCCTGTTCATTACCAACTCCCGGAGCTTGCTCAAACTCATGTCCATTGAGTCAGTGATGCAATCCAGCCATCTCATCCTCTGTTGTCCCCTTCTCCTGCCTTCAATCTTTCCCAGCATTAGGGTCTTTTCAAATGAGTCATTTCTTGGCATCAGGTGGTCAAAATATTGGAGTTTCAGCTTCAGCATCAGTCCTTCAATGAATATTCAGGGCTGATTTCCTTTAGGATGGACTGGTTAGATCTCTTTGCAGTCCAAGGGTCTCTCAAGAGTCTTCTCCAACACCACAGTTTATAAGCATCAGTTTTTTAGTGCTCAGCTTTCCTTATAGTCCAACTCTCACATCTGTACATGACTACTGAAACAACTGTAGCTTTGACTAGATGGACTTTTCCTGGCAAAGTAATATCTTTGTTTTTAATATGCTGTCTAGGTTGGTCATAGCTTTTCTTTCAAGGAGCAAGCATGTTTTAATTTCATGGCTGCAATCACCATCTGAAGTGATCTTGGAACCCAAGAAAATAAAGTCTGCTACTGTTTCCATTGTTTCCCCATCTATTTGCTATGAAGTGATGGGACTGGATGCCATGGCAGTAGTTTTCTGAATGTTGAGTTTTAAGCCATCTTAAAAAGTTAAGAACAAAATATAACTACTAGGGACAAAGAAGAACTTGACATACTGATAAAAGGGAACAATCAACAAGGGTCCTAATGTGTAACTGAAAAATATGTTCAGTAATATGTTCACTGAAAAAAAAACAACAACACAGTTTCAAATACATGAAGCAAATGCTGATGGGGATATAAGGAATAGACAAATCCACGTTTATTGTTGGAAGCATAAACATCCCAGTCTCAGCAACTGAAAGAAGTGCTAAACAGAAAATTAGCAAGAATGTAAAAGAACAATGGGGCTTCTCTGGTGGCTCAGTGGTAAATAATCCACCTACGGATGTTGGAGAGCAGGTTTGATCCCTGGGTTGGGAAGATTCCCTGAAGAAGAAAATAGCAATATATTCTTGCTTGGAAAACCCCATGGACAGAAAAGCCTGGAGGGCTACAGTCCATGACGTCACAAAGAGTCAGACACAACTGAGCAATTAACATTTTCGCTTTCAGTTTCACTTCATATTTAATAAGATTAATCTATTCTAATAATAGAAAGACTTGAAGACTGGAAGAAAAAGAAGAGGGACAGGAGGAAAAGGAAGGGAAAAATGATAGAGAAAGTGTAATATCAATATACCTATTACACGTATTTTTTTCTCAATTTTAAAATTAATTTTCTCCAGTTCTTTTGAAATTTTGTGTCTTCTCAACTAAAAGGAGGAAGGAGAAAGAGATGGGTGCATGTGTCAAAAGCACTTGCAATTGGATTCTAAAGTGTTTTCTGTCTGATGCTTTCTCATTAAATAATATTATGGCTTGTAAGTAGGAGATGGGGATGGGAGAGAAAAGTAAAGTAGTGATCAGAGTTTGAGGAGAATAGAATATGGGAGTACATGACAGTGGAAATTACTGGAGCAAGCTCATTAGAGAAATGGAATAGGGTATGCTTTGTTCAGACTGTAATAAATCTGTCTGCAATTCGGGAGACCTGGGTTTGATCCCTGGGTCTTTCCTGGAGAATCCCATGGACTTAGGAGCCTGATGGGATCCAATCCATAGTGTCACAATGACTTGAACACAACTGAGCAATTAAGCACATGTGTAGCATTACTGAGTGCCCCAATGATATAGTGAGATGGATATCTTAAAATGTTTTGGAACTTACACATCCAGCTGAATGACTTACTCCAGCAGCAGTCATCAAGTTAATGTGAGTACCAGTTCACATTTGGTGAATATGAAAGAAGGTAAAGTGATGGCTATATCCAAGGTTAGTGTTAAGCAAGAGTAGGTAAGTCAAATGAAAATACATCAAAGGACTATAAGATAATAATATATGTGATTGACATTATTTCAATTAAAAATGTATGCTTTATTACAGTTATTTTTAAAAAGTTAACTATCATTATCTGAAAAACATATTCTTTCAATTCCATCGAGTCTAAGAAAAGTTTCTCTACATTAAAAACAGTAGATAGAAATTACATAAGACTCTGTATCAACTCTGTGTGATTCCTAATCTTTCTAAAAGTTGAGTTTATAGAGCATCTCACTTGTTAAGATGTGTTTTCAGCTCTCATTTTGGGCTGAACTTCCTACTTATCCCTCTTCAAACTTATTCTTGTCGCTTAAAATCTAGAAAATAAGTTTGCACCTTAAAGTAGCAGGCAAGATCTGCTTTCCAGCACTTCTCTAAAATCTGAGTACTCTTGTTTTTAAAGAGACACTCTTAATATAAAGCTAGTTAGAACTGAACATGAAACCTTAATCAAAGATTATAGAAATGCAGCAGATAGAAACAAACATGTTAATTCTGAACAAGAGGTTGTCAAGCTTTCCTCCAGGGGATCTTCCCAATCCAGGGATCAAACTCAGGTCTCCCACAGTGCAGGCAGATTCTTTACCATTTGAGCCCCTGGGGAAGCCCAATTTAGAAGTTGGTCCTTGCAGCTCCATGTTGAGTGAGAGCACTTAAATGCGGCGGGTTCGCTGCATCCTTGGCCGTGAGACTACACCTGCTACTCAGGTGCAGTGATCAGAGTTAATGCTAGTGGAATGGAGCAAAATGTCATGGTCTCAAATTCCAGATTTTTCTTACACAGTAACATGAACTTACAAAACTCTGTTTGGTCTGGGGATTGATGCTTCCTCCATCAAAATATTTTGTCTCTTATATTCCCATAATCCCAATAAACTCTGGTAGGTGATAGTATCTTAATGCTTTATAGTTCTGAGAAATAGACCTTAGAGGATTTGGGGGACTGACAGAGCCAGAATTCAAACACATTTACGATCCTATCCAGAGAGATTTTCGTGCACAGAGTCAAAAAAGGATAAAGCAAGTACTATGTTGGATTTTATCTTTTAAAAAATGCTTGTGTAAGAATTAGCTTTAAAAAGGGATACACACACATACATATATATATGTATATACACATATATATACAAATATATACATAAATATGAGGAGATAAGCATTGTTCAAGAAAATGGATGCTTTTTAGTCATCAGTACTAATAGTTCCAAAATGTTTATTTATCTTCCTAAATCATGTTCTTAAAATTTCTTCATAAAATGGCGTGAGGCAGTGTGTGTGTGTGAATAAAATTAGTAAATTCATATCTTAAATGATACACCACTGTACAATAATATTTATGAAAAATATTATGCCATGTGAAGTGGATTTTCATGAAAGTAATCAATATTTAAATATGAGACTAGTTTTTGGATTTTATAAAAATTTTCAGCAGTACTGTATAATACTGTTAGTCTTATATGTCAACTTGGTTAGGTTATATTAACTATTTAATCAAACAATAATTTAAATGTTAGATTTAGATGTAAATGTATATTGTAAATGCTATTAATATCTATAACCAGATGAATTTTAAACACAAGATATTAGCTCTTTAAAATTGGTGAACCTTGCCCAATCAATTGATTATCTCAAGACTATAATGTAACAATCCTACTGGAGTTTCTAGCCTACAGGAATCCCTACACATCTCAAACTTTTCAACACCTACTATCATGTGGACCAATTTCTTAATTGCTATCTTCTCTCCTACCCCAATTCCCACCTCTTTCACACATACTCTCTTTTTGTTTCCTATGGAGAACCAAACTAATGAAAATAAAACTGAACTCTTAAGATTCAAGCAGTGGATATGCAGAGTAACCTTAAACCATCTGGAATAATGCAGATGGAAGAATTTCAACAAACAGGAGAGGCCATTGTCATTATTTAACAAGTTTTCCTCCTTCTAGAGGGACTATCCTTGAAGAAATTCCTTTTGGACCTAAAAACTAGAGTGGGAGGCTAGAGCTGAGGGAAGGTGCTGTGGAAGAATGAGGTTGGTAGAAAGCAGATCATTCAACAATAAAAAGCAACAACTCACTTATATACAGAGCAACATGGTGGAAGCTCGGAAGCATTATTCTCAGTGAAAGAAGCAGATACAAAGATAAACCTATATGATTTCATTTGTCAAGTTGTAGAACAAACCAGATTTATTTATAATGATAGAAGTAAGAACAGCAGTTCTTCTGGGATGGTAGGAATTGATCAGGTAGGGGCACAGAAGGAACTGTCTAGAATGATAGAAATGCAGGGTGTGTAAGTGTGTTTATATACTTTATATAAGATTTACACTTTATATACACTTTAATAAGATTATCAGTATTGATCAAATTGGGAACATAAGATCTATTTTCATCTGTGAATTAAATTTCAATTAAGAAAGCTTAAAAAACTAATGATGTTGCTATTATAAGTGTGGAAAAATGTGTAGCCTTTTAAAATACATTTTTAAGGACTTTTTAAGCATATGGGAAATATCCTTGAAACAATGTGATATATTAAGTCTATTATATTTGTATAGACAATATTGATAATTCTTTTTTTGTTGAGAAAAACCTATAATCTGCATAAAAAAAATTTGTTATGACAATGTTATCAGTTGTGATCTTGTGTTGGTGAGATTTAAGAACTATTAAAACATGATGTCAAAGTGAGTATGCATGACATATTTATGGCTGTTTCTAATTTATTAGTCTTCCTTTTCCATTGATTGTATGCTTTGGGAGGGCTAAGCCTATTGTTCACCTTGACACCACCATAGAGTAGCATCATTGTAGCGACTCAACACAAGTAGTCAAAATTTTGTACTCAGGAACCGTCACTCCGCACTCTCGCCCTTCCTGTTTCTGTCCTTGAAGTACCTGTGCTGGGCGCACCTGATAGGGGAGGCAACCTAGTCGTGAGGGCCTCCAAGTACTGTAGAAAATACAGTGAAGTCTAAGATATTGTTGTTCAGCCTCTCAGTGTGTGACTTTTTGCGACCCCGTGGACTGCAGCACTCCACACTTCCCTGTCCTTCACAATCTCCCGGAGTTTGCTCAAACTCAGGTGCATTGAGTCCATAATGCCATCCAACCTTCTCATCCTATGTTGTCCCCTTCTCCTCCTGCCTTCAATCTTCCCCAGCATCAGGGTCTTTCCCAATGAGTCAGCCCTTTGACTCACTGGAAAATGAGTCCAAGATATACATGCCTTTCAATTCACTCCAGTCCATAGAAAAGTAGGCTTTTCCCTGGTATGATAAATCTATGCCTTTCTGACTTTTTCAGAGTTCCCTTGTGGAGATTTTAATAAGACTGTCTTGAAATGGTGCCAAAAAATATAAAAATTCATTAAAGATCATCTGAACAGCCCTTCATTGCTCTTCTCTGACCCCTGAAACCTCCCAAACACAGCCCTAAAGTGTCCTTTCTTTTCCGTGTCGGTAAGCATCGCAGTGACAGCCCCAAGTGCTCTCTTGTAGATAACCATATGGTCCTGCACAACCAAAGAGATCTGTGTAGATACACATCATATCATACTAACTCCCCTCAGCTCTCCTCATGCACAATCTAATATGGCTTACAATCCACCTTGGCTGTTCTTATACTTCTCTTAACATCTGAGCAATCGGCCTTGCTCACACTCTGCCTACCCTGCCATCTTCGCAGCTTTTCCCTGACCTCAGAAACTGAGTTCTTAGGGTCTTTTCTTTATACGTGAAATGTTCTTCCCTTGACCCTGCTGGAGTGTCTTCTTTTTATCTTGCAGGTCTCAGTTTAAATGCCACTTTCTTAGTATTTTCCCATTGTCCTACTATCATCAACTGCAGAGCACATTTTTCATTGTTAACTAGACGTGCTTCTCACTAGAACATAAGCTTTATGAGTTCACAGATTTCATTGGATGGTCTTTTCCATCACTGCCTCACAAGCACCTAGAACAATGCTGAAGTCATTCACAGATATTAATAGAAGCTCAATAGATATTTTTAAAGTGAATTGATATAAACGACTGCAATAACACACACATGCACTTTCAATTGAATAGGCTCAGGTGTGTTGGCCGTTCTCCAAATTTGTTCTATGCCCCTTCTGGCCTGCTCTGTGTCCAGGAGGCTGTCTCCCCTGGACTGCAGTACCCAGGCCCTCTGAGTGTCTGCTATTCGTGCCAGCAGTCAGAGGGATGACAGGAAGGCAGGGGTGTGGCAGGAGCTTCCTCTGTTAGCTCTGCTTTGCCTTCCATGATAGTAGTTCTTCAGTGGGTACTGATGACAGCACTTCCCTCCTTCCCTTGAGCCTTTCCATCCCATGTCAGTTTCCTATCCCTCTTCTCAGCTCCAGAATCTGTACCTTCATCACAGTATCTTCATTTGCACAATTTGGGATGAAGTCTTCCTTGTTGAAATCTTATCTGATACAAAAGGGAACTCTTTTTGTGTGTATATAATTTATATGTGCGTGTACCTGCATGTTCAGTCATGTCCAACTCTTTGTGATCCATGGACTGTAGCTTGCCAGACTCCTGCCCTCTCCTCTTGCTTGGAGAGTCCGTGGGACTCTCCAGGCAAGAATACTGGAGCAGTTTGCTATTTCCTCCTTCAGGGGATCTTCCGACACCAGGATTGAACCCACATCTCCTGCATTGGCAGGCAAATTCTTCACCACTACACCACCAATGGGATATAATTTATGTATCTTTCTGTAGTATACAAGTTATGCACAAATTTTACTTTTTATTTCTTTTTAAATTTCTGGACCTCTGTATTTAAAAAAAATTTTTTTAGCTGATGGCATAAGTCCTAAAAGAGTCTCATATATGTATTGTGGTATGTGTGTGTGTTTACATGTGTTGTCATCAAAATTCTGGCTATGGATCCTAGGGAACTGATATGCATAATACACTGTTTATTCTTCTCTACCCTAATTTTGAGAAAAAATACAGTATTTGAAAAAAATATAGTAGCCAGTAATGACTACAAATAGTTATAAAGAATAAGCTGTTGATTTCAGCACATTTCTTCTTTGCCACACCCAGCAAGCACACATCTTATTCTAAATACTCAGTGTATAAACTGAAAAACCAGATAAGCCTTATAGCATTAAATGTGGAAAGAAGGTAGCTATGAGGGAACTGAGGAATAAAATGGCCGCAGTGTTCCTGGGAGAATCCAGAGATAGATTTTTCTAAGTAATTTTATTTCAATGAAACAAACAAAAAGGCCTCATGTAGTCTGCAAACCCCCAATGTAAGCAGGTGAAATACTGCCCAGACCATTGCAATCCACTGATTAAATTCTGGCACTTATATCTGTAGTGGGGAGGAACACGTGCCCCACCCCCACCCCAGCACGTTTTGCATGTATATTCTATTCATGACGATGACGATGCTCCAGAGAAAACGAAATTTTCACCAACACCCCATAGTTAATTTGTCATCCCTTCATTTGTGTGTTGGGTAAACTCCAGAAATGTTAAATAGAAATGACATTAACTTAAAAGGAGAATTTCATAGTCAGCCCAACTGAACAGCAGACTGCTTATACAAATAATAGGAAAAAAAATTCATATCACTAAACTAAAATAAATAAATTTAACAAAGACAAGTGAATTAGAAAGTGGTAGCTTGAAAAAATCTTAGATCTTTACTCTGGGATACTTTCACTGTGGGGTGGTGTTTGTACAAATAACACTTGCACAAATAACAACATCTATATATGCATATATGCATGATGTGTGAGTTGTACATAGTTATGCACATCCTTCAAATGGGATCAAGCTGATTACTCAAGATCTGTGCATTTTACCATGTACATATGAAACTTCACATTTTAAAAAATGAGACAAAATAAAGGTTTCACCATTTTATAGAATGGAAAAATATGATGCAGCCAAAAAGAAAAAAAAATCACAGGCTTTTGAAATATTTTTAGTAACATGGTGGGTGGGGAGGTTTATGACAGGACAAAAATTATTTAAAGGCTATATTGAAGTGTATATGACAAGATCACACTTTTACAGAAAAAAAATGTATGTGTGAATAAATAATGGAAAGAAATGCAAGGAAATATCTCTGGTATGTGGGAGTGTGTGTAATTTTAATTTCTTTACATTTTTCTATGTTATTCTATCCAGGGATTGAATATGCATTATTTTCTAATCAGAAATAAACAGTGCTGTTTCTTTTTTAAAGTAATATTTTACAGCATATATCTTGCTCTTCTTGAAGATGCATGGCTTTAGTTTTCTGTTGCTGTCATAAAAAATTGCCACAAACTTAAAGCCTTAAATCATAATAATTTAACAGCTCACAGATCTATCTGCTCTACTAGTTTCTCTTAGATCTTTACTCTGGTATACTTTCACTGTAGGGTGATGTTTGTGTAAATAACACTTCACTGTTCAGTTTTGTTCATTTGTTTCCCAAGTGCTTTCAACTCTCCTAAGAGCAATGATTTGTGAATTAAATGGAACTACAGTTCCCCTTGAAAACTTGATGGAAATGGTGGCCCTTTCTTAAGCTAAATGCACATGTAGGCAAAATTGATATGTAAGTGCATATCCTTGGATAATGTCCACATACCTTAACCCTTGCTTTGGAGAATGTTTCTACGAAAATAGCATACTAATGCAAAACTTGTAAATTGATAATATTACAGTTTTAAGTACTTGCTTTTTGCAAAGTAAATCTGCATTTTGACTTTTGCTGTCAATCGCATAATAGGGTCAAAATTTCTACATATTGTCTTTAATTTTATCTATCAAGTGAGAAGATGTGTGTAAACAATTAGGAGTTCATGCAGATTTAGATGAAGTAAAGATTCAAGCAAATAATTTCTGTCGTTTGATAAAAGTTTACTTAAAACTCAACCTGACTACTCCATCTATTTTATAGTGACATTTCAGACCAGAGGGGAGGTACACCATTGATGTAGGTATTGTAATGCTGACATTGAAACTGGTATTTAAGTTTTTTTACACATTTTTTGTTATTGTTGTTGTTCACTTGCTAAGTTGTGTCTGATTCTGTGACTCCATGGACTGTAGCATGCCTGGCTTATCTGGCCATGGGGTTCTCCAGGTAAGAAAACTGGAATGGGTTGCCATTTCCTTCTCCAGGGAATCTTCCTGGACCAGGGATCGAACCTGTATCTACTGCATTGACAGACACCAAGTATAAAACCTGAAGTCTAAAAAGTTTTACTCCTCTATAACATTAGGGACAAATCTATAACAGATTAAGTGCTATAAACCTATAAAAGGAGTTTACATGAGTGCCTTGAACAGTGCCACTCACTGTCCCCAAAGTGTTTTGTTAACAAAGATCAAGAACAGTTGAATTCTAAAGATTGTGGCAAAAAGCAATCTTGGAAAGAAGAATGGAACTGGAGGAATCAACCTGCCTGACTTCAGACTCTACTACAAAGCCACAGTCATCAAGACAGGATGGTGCTGACACAAAGACAAAAATATAGATCAATGGAACAAAATAGAAAGCCCAGAGATAAATCCACGTACCTACAGATACCTTATCTTCAACAAAGGAGGCAAGGATATACAATGGAAAAAAGACAACCTCTTTAACAAGTGGTGCTGGGAAAACTGGTCAACCACTTGTAAAAGAATGAAACTAGAAGACTTTCTAACACCATACACAAAAATAAACTCAAAATGAATTAAAGATCTAAATGTAAGACCAGAAACTATAAAACTTCTAGAGGAAAACATAGGCAAAACACTCTCCGACATAAGTCACAGCAGGATCCTCTATGACCCACCTCCCAGAATATTGGAAAATAAAAGCAATAATAAACAAATGTAACCTAATTAAACTTAAAAACTTTTACACAACAAAGGAAACTATATGCAAGGTGAAAAGGCAGCCTTCAGAATGGGAGAAAATAATGGCAAACGAAACAACAGACAAAGGATTAATCTCAAAAATATAAAAGCAGCTCCTGCAGCTCAATTCCAGAAAAATAAATGACCCAATCAAAAAATGGGCCAAAGAACTAAACAGACATTCCTCCAAAGAAGACATACATACAGATGGCTAACAAACACATGAAAAGATGCTCAATATCACTCATCATCAGAGAAATGCAAATCAAAACCACAATGAGGTACCATCACACGCCAGTCAGGATGGCTGCTATCCAAAAGTCTACAAGCAATAAATGGTGGAGAGGGTGTGGAGAAAAGGGAACCCTCTTACACTGTTGGTGGGAATGCAAACTAGTACAGCCACTATGGAAAACAGTGTGGAGATTTCTTAAAAAACTGGAAATAGAACTGCCATATGACCCAGCCATTCCACTCCTGGGCATACACACCGAGGAAACCAGATCTGAAAGAGACACGTGCACCCCAATGTTCATCGCAGCACTGTTTATAATAGCCAGGACATGGAAGCAGCCTAGATGCCCATCAGCAGACGAATGGATAAGGAAGCTGTGGTACATATACACAATGGAATGTTACTCAGTCATTAAAAAGAATTCATTTGAGTCAGTTCTAATGAGATGGATGAAACTGGAGCCCATCATACAGAGTGAAGTAAGCCAGAAAGATAAAGACCAATACAGTATACTAACGAATAAATATAGGTTTTAAAAAGATGGTAACGATAACCCTATATGCAAAACAGAAAAAGAGACACATTTGTACAGAACAGACTTTGGGATTCTGTGGGAGAAGGCGAGGGTGGGATGTTTCGAGAGAACAGCATTGAAACAAGTATACTATCAAGGGTGAAACAGATCACCAGCCCAGGTCGGATGCATGAGACAAGTGCTCAGGGTTGGTGCACTGGGAAGACCCAGAGGGATGGGATGGAGAGGGAGGCGGGAGGGGGGATTGGGGTGGGCAACACATGTAAATCCATGGCTGATTCATGTCAATGTATGGCAAAAACCACTATTATATTGTAAAGTAATTAGACTCCAACTAATAAAAATAAATTTAAAAAAGGAGAAAAGCATTTAAAAGGGGGGAAAAAAAGATTGTGGCAAGAAAATACAACCATATATTTTAAATCCTTATCAAAATGTCAATAAATACTAATTAATATTATCAAAGTTTGAATAAGCAATGACTGATGAATTCAATACTAGGCACTAAAGTTTGATCAGGAAAATATTTTTAATATTACGAAGTAAAGTATACATAAAATTTAAACTCAGTGAATTCAAAGTAATATTAAATACTCTAGTATAAATGAAAATATTAATAGTTAATTCAGTTTCAACTGTTTGCCAGATACTATTACATTATGTCTGATTATCACAGAAATTTCACAGGATTAGATTTTCAGATTTTTCTGAGGACAAAATTGAAAAGCAGTCAACTTAAGTGTCAGGCCTTTATAAACAGGTGCAGAGAAGATTTAAAGTCATGTCTATCTAAATGGTCATTTTACAGTGAACCAAAGTTTGTTATCCATTTTATGGTATGATTATATTGAAATAAATAAACTACTTGGTGGTAGTTACTTCTTTCACTTGCTTATATAGTTAGGAAAAAAGTTATCTTCAAAAATTATGCTAACTGAGAATAAAAATTATGTTTTGTTTTCACTTAAAACAAATTATTTGCATCTTTAAAAACCATCAAATGTTACAAATGACTCTGTGTTTGCTGATCTTTAGTCACATTGCCAAAGCAGTATCTAATTCTCAAAGTAATCTTGTTAGAAATATAGAATATTACTTTATTTTCTCATCATACAAGATTAAAAAAAGTTGTATAACTCTGTTTTTAATTGCAAATTTTAATGTCTCACTTTATGCCACACAGCTAATATGCATCATTCCTATTGACATATACTCAGAAAGATTCTTAATAGTTTTGAAACTGAATAATCTGATTATGACTGCTACTCTACTTGATGCAAATGAATTTTGTTGTTACTGCTTTTAGCTTTTTTTTTTCTTTTTTTTCCCCCCTGATCTCACAGTCTAAACTAACAGTCAGTGTTCACCAGGGTAATAATTGAAAGACAGAAAGAAAAAAGAACAACTGAAACAGAAAAAAAAATGGTCTGCATTTTTGGTTGCAAATAATGAAAATACTTTTATGACCCCCCCAAAAAAAATTAATAAATGTTGAAATGATGACATTTCCTTGACATAAAATTACACACAAGACTAATCATAGCAATTGGATTTTCTGGTGAAACTAGCAAAAACCATTACAGGGTAAAAAGTAAGAGATTTCCTTCTTTTTTTTCCTGTTTTATTTATGTTGAGGAAAGAGAAAATTTTGAGCACCACTTTTGGTAAAGGAAGTAAAAGAAGGCGTGAAAGAGGTAGAAAAAACAAAAACCATGACATGTTGGCATCAATACTACCTTATTATTAATTTTTTTTTTTTTTTTTTTTTTTTTAGGGAGTTAATAGAAGTCAAGAACTAGGAAGAGTGTCTGCAGGAAATAGAAGAGAAAGCTACTAGGAAGATTTACACTTGAGCTTGTTACTACCCTGAAAACTAAAGTGTCTTGTGAGGATCAGATACTTTATATTTACGTCTAACTGTCTCAAAAAAAGCTATATTTTCATGGAGTTCAGAGAATCTTATTTTAAACAATTATCTCCCTGATGGAAGAATCTTTCACTTTGTCAGCAAATTTGCTTCATCTCCTTTCATTTTCAGTGCTGCTGTGTTTGACACATCATCAACTCTATCAATTAGGGAAATATGGCAATTGTATGAAATTGTAAAAATCTACAGAAAATCTCTGCTTCCATAAATGATCTCTAAAATGACAGCAAATTTCTTAGATAATTAGTAAATGCTTTCTTCATAATTCACTCAAGCTGAGAATCAGAGCAAGGAAAAAAAAAAAAAAAGAGTCACATTCTACTTAATACTAAGTAGAAATTTGTACATATCAAAAAATATTCCTGGAAAAAATCAAATTAATATATTCAAATGCAGTTATGAGCCAGTAGCATTTCTCCCTTGTCAGTATTCATTCTAATTTCATAGCAATCATCTTATGTGTTAGAGCTTTTTCTTTGAATTACTAGAGAACTAGTGCCAAAAAAAGAGATATCTTTTATGCTAATCACTATTCCCTGATTTTTTATTTGAGATTTTATTTTTTTAATTCATTTTTTGGACAAATTCAGCTATCTATTTAAATAAATAGCTTTGAAGGATCTTATTTGTTTTACAGGTGAATTAGATTTAACCTTCGGATTGCTGCAATGAAACATTAAGCACAATGTTCTTAGATCTTAATAAGAGTGTGATTGCTCAAAATCCTTGTAGCTTGTTTTTCCATAAAACCTTGACGATGAGACTCTTTATGAAGGCCAGTGATATTCCACACTGTGGAATTTGCAGACAATATGTAACTTTTAATTCATTCTGTGTTCTTTGGTAGAACTCTCCTGAACAATAGCACATTGTTCTTAACAGGTAATCAAAAAACTATGCTTACTTGATTCTATAATATTGAGAAAAAGTGCTAGAAATGATTTATACTGAATAAGTAAAACCAGAAGGCAGCAGTTTAATTCTGTCTAGTTCTGTAGGGAAAGAAAAATAATTTTCCATTTGCCTTTCTGAATTTCGGCTGGCATAGCTGTCACAGAAATTAAATTCACAAGTGAAAAATAAATAGAAGTTTACTGACATGTATGCATTATTTATACATGGAAGATATCCATGAAGAATAAGTAATGTTCCAAGATGACTTAGAGTTCAGGCTAAGATACTATCTTCAGCTAAAGATGAAGGGAAAAAAAAAGCTGAAGGGGAGAAGAATTATGGAGAGGTGACCAGGAAAAGCACGGTCGTGGGTTGTTGTGCATATTTAAGTGATAGCCTTATCAATTGATAAGAATCTGAAGTTGTTTCCATGATAAGTTATTGTGTCCTTCCTGGTAGAGAGAGGAGAAGTGACACTTTGTAAATTGATGCCTTGCTTTTAGGAAAATGGGAGGAATGCAGGGAACTTTTCTTGTATTAGCTTCTTTCCAATTCCCTTAAGCTCAAAATAATCCTGATGCTTAAATGGGGTTACATATTCTGTCACCCTTCAGTTTCAATTACAGAACTTTGGTATGAGATTGGTAACACTGGCATTCAATAAGTTTAATGAACTTATACTGGAATGAATGTTGAAATTCTGATCAGAAACTACAACTCTGCCCTCAATCGAAACATTCTCACACCACCAAGCAATTTTTAGACACCAGCTGAGTGTCCTACTGTTACCAAGCCCTAGCTCAGTCTGCATAATGCACAACACACCAGTTAACTGAGAGGTGAAATTTTGAGGCCAGGAGTACAAAGGCAAGTTGACAGAGAAGATGGCAACCTAATGTCTCAGAATAACCATCTTGTGTGGATCTGGATGCCAAATTCTCTTATAGTACAGAGAAGGGGAGGATTTGAGGAAGTAAAGACCATTATCTTGCAAATATCTACTGAAATGGCTAACCTCGGGGAGGGGATATGGCAGTCTCTTCTAGCAGAGGGGCAGGGATCCCTGAGGAAGGTCATTCTGTATGATTGTTATGGTTCAGTTCCTCAGTCCTGTTCGAAATTTCAAGACCAAATGGACTGTAACAGGCCAGGCTTCCCTGTCCTTCACAATATTCCAGGGATTGCTCAAATTCATGTCCGTTGAGTATTTAATGGCATCCAACCATCTCATCCTCTGTCGTTGCCTTCTCTTCCTGCCTTCAATCTTTCCCAACATCAGGGCCTTTACCAATCAGTCTGTTCTTCCCATAGGTGGCCAAAGTATTGGAACTTCAGCTTCAGCATCAGTTCCGGTCAGTCACTCAGTCTGTCTGACTCTTTGTGACCCCATAGACTTTAGCCAGGCCTCCCTGTCCATCACCATCTCCCAGAGCTTGCTCAGACTGATGTCAATCGAGTCAGTGAAGCCATCTAACCATCTCATCCTCTGTTGTACCCTTCTCCTACTGCCTTCAATCTTTCCCAGCATCAGGAGCTTTTCCAATGAGTCAATTCTTCCCATCAGGTTGCCAGTGTATTGGAGTTTCAGCTACAGCATCAGTCCTTCCAATGAATAGTCAGGACTGATTTCTTTTAGGTTGGGCTGGTTTGATCTTCTTGCCATCCAAGGGACTCTCAAGAGTCTTCTCCAACACCACAGTTTAAAAGAATCAATTCCTTGGCATTCAGCTTTCTTTACATTCCAACTCTCACCCATACATGACTGCTGGAAAACCATAGTTTTTACTAGATGGATATTTGCCAGGAAAGAAATGTCTCTGCTTTTTAATATGCTGCCTAGGTTGGCCATAACTTTTCTTCCAAGGAGCAAGTGATGTTTAATTTCATGGCTGTGGTCACCATCTGCAGTGATTTTTGAGCCCCACCAAAAAAAGTCTGTCACTGTTTCCATTGTTTCCCCATCTATTGTCATGAAGTGAGGGGATCAGATGCTATGATCTTAGTTTTCTGAATGTTGAGTTTAAGCCAGGTTTTTCATTCTCTTATTTCACTTTCATCAAGAGGCTCTTTAGTTCTTCTTCACTTTATACCATAAGGGTGGTATCATCTGCATATCTGAGGTTATTGATATTTCTTCCAACAATCTTGAATCCAGCTTGTGCTTCATCTGGCCCAACATTTTGCATGATGTACTCTGTATATGAGTTAAATAAGCAGGATGACAATATGCAGCCTTGACATACTCCTTTTTCTATTTGGAACCAGTCTGTTGGTCCATGTCTGGTTCTAACTGTTGCTTCTTGACCTGCACACAGATTTCTCAGGCAGCAATTAATGTTGTCTGGTATTCCCATATCTTCAAGAATTTTCCACAGTTTGTTGTGATCTACACAGTAAAAAGCTTCCGAGTTGTCAATAAAGCAGAAGTAGATGATTTTCTGGAATTCTCTTGCTTTTTCTATGGCTCAAAATGCTGGCAATTTGATCTCTGGTTCCTCTACCTTTTCTAAATCCAGCTTGAACATTGGGGAGTACAGGGTTCACATACTATTGAAATCTGGCTTGGAGAATTTTGAGCATTACTTTGGTAGCGTGTGAGATAAGTGCAATTGTGTGGTAGTTTGAGCATTCTTTGTCACTGCCTTTCTTTGGGATTGGAATGAAAACTGAACTTTTCCAGTCCTGTGACCACTGCTGAGTTTTCCAAATATGCTGGCATATTGAGAGCAGCACTTTCACAGCATCATCTTTTAGGACTTTAGATAGCACAACTGGAATTCCATCACCTGCAGTAGCTTTGTTTGTAGTGATGCTTCCTAAGACCCATTTGACTTCTCATTCTAGGATGTCTGGCTATGGGTCATTGATCACACCATCGTGGTTATTTGGGTTATGTAGATCTTTTTCATATAGTTCTACTCTGTATTCTTGCCACTTCTTAATATTTTCTGCTTCTGTTAGGTCCATAAGATTTCTGTCCTTTGTTGAGTCCATTTTTGCGTAAAATGTTCCCTTGATGTCACTAATTTTTTTTGAGAGATGGCTAGTCTTTTCCATTTTGGGGCTTTCGTCTGTTTCTTTGCATTGATCACTGAGGAAGGCTTTCTTATCTCTCCTTGCTATTCTCTGGAACTCTGCATTCAAATGGGTATATCATTCCTTTTCTCCTTAGCCTTTAGCTTCTCTTCTTTTCTCAGCTATTTTTAAGTCCTCCTCAGACATCCATTTTGTGTTTTTGCATTTCTTTTTCTTGGAAATGGTCTTGATCCCTCCCTCTTATACAATGTCATGAACCTCTGTTTGTAGGTCTTCAGGAACTCTGTCTATCACATCTAATCCCTTGAATCTATTTGCCCCTTCCAGTATACAATCATAAGGGATTTGATTTAGGTCATACACGAATGGCCTCATGGTTTTCTCTACTTTAATTTAGTCTGAATTTTGTAATAAAGAGCTCATGATCGGAACTGCAGTGATCCACTGGTCTTGATTTTGCTGACTGTAAAGAGCTTCTCTATCTTTGGCTGCAATGAATATAATCGATTGGATTTCAGTTTTGACCATATGGTGATGTCGTTGTGTAGAGTCATCTCCTGTGTTGGTTGAAGAGGGTGTTTTCTATGACCAGTGAGTTCTCCTGGCAAAACTCAGTTAGCCTTTGCCCGTCTTCATTTCATACTCCAAGGTCAAGCTTACTTGTTACTCCAGGTATCTCTTGACTTCCTACTTATGCATTCCAGTCCCCTATGCTGAAAAGGACATTTTTGGGGGTGTTCATTCTAAAAGGTCTTGTAGGTCTTCATAGAACCATTCAACTTCAGTTTCTTCAGCAATACTGCTTGGGGCATAGACTTGGATTGCTGTAATATTGAATGGTTTGCCTTGGAAATGGGCAGAAATCATTATGTTGTTTTTGTGATTTTACTCAAGAATTCCATTTTGGACTTTCTTCTAAGGGATTTTTGTCCACAGTACTAGATATAATGACCATCCGAATTAAATTTGTCCATTCCAGTCCATTTTGGTTCACTGATTCCTAAAATATCGATGTTCACTCTTGTCATTTCTTGTTTGACCAGTTCTAATTTACCTTGATTCATGGACATTTCAGGTTCCTATGCAGTATTGTTTTTTACAGCATAAGACTTTCCTTCCACCTCAACATAATAAAAGCTATATATGACAAACCCACAGCAAGCATCACCCTCAATGGTGAAAAATTGAAAGCATTTCCTCTGAAATCAGGAACAAGACAAGGAGACCCACTCTCACCACTATTATTCAACATAGTATTGGAAGTTTTGGCCACAGCAATCAGAGCAGAAAAAGACATAAAAGGAATCCAGATAGGAAAAGAAGAAGTGAAACTCTCGCTGTTTGCAGATGACATGATCCTCTACATAGAAAACCCTAAAGACTCTTCCAGAAAATTACTAGAGCTAATTAATGAATATAGTAAAGTTGCAGGATATAAAATTAACACACAGAAATCCCTTGCATTCCTATACACTAACAATGAAAAAACAGAAAGAGAAATTAAGGAAACAATACCATTCACCATTGCAACAAAAAGAATAAAATACTTAGGAGTATATCTACCTAAAGAAACAAAAGACCTATACATAGAAAACTATAAAACACTGATGAAAGAAATCAAAGAGGACACAAACAGTTGGAGAAACATACCGTGTTCATGGATTGGAAGAATCAATATTGTCAAAATGGCTATTCTACCCAAAGCAATCTATAGATTCAATGCAATCCCTATCAAGCTACCAACGGTATTTTTCACAGGACTAGAACAAATAATTTCACAATTTGTATGGAAATACAAAAAACCTCGAATAGCCAAAGTAATCTTGAGAAAGAAGAATGGAACTGGAGGAATCAACCTGCCTGACTTCAGACTCTACTACAAAGCCACAGTCATCAAGACAGTATGGTACTGGAACAAAGACAGAAATATAGGTCAATGGAACAGAATAGAAAGCCCAGAGATAAATCCACGAACCTATGGACAGCTTATCTTTGACAAATGAGGCAAGGATATACAATGGAAAAAAGACAATCTCTTTAACAAGTGGTGCTGGGAAAACTGGTCAACCACTTGTAAAAGAATGAAACTAGAAGACTTTCTAACACCATACACAAAAATAAACTCAAAATGGATTAAAGATCTAAATGTAAGACCAGAAACTATAAAACTCCTAGAGGAGAACATAGGCAAAACACTCTCCGACATAAATCACAGCAAGATCTTCTATGACCCACCTCCCAGAATATTGGAAATAAAAGCAAAAATAAACAAATGGGACCTAATGAAACTTAAAAGCTTTTGCACAACAAAGGAAACTATAAGCAAGTTGAAAAGACAGTCCTCAGATTGGGAGAAAATAATAACAAATGAGGAAACAGACAAAGGATTAATCTCAAAAATATAAAAGCAGCTCCTGAAGCTCAATTCCAGAAAAATAAATGACCCAATCAAAAAAATGGGCCAAAGAACTAAACAGACATTTCTCCAAAGAAGACATACAGATGGCTAACAAACACATGAAAAGATGCCCAACATCACTCATTATCAGAGAAATGCAAATCAAAACCACAATGAGGTACCATTACACGCCAGTCAGGATGGCTGCTATCCAAAAGTCTACAAGCAATAAATGCTGGAGAGGGTGTGGAGAAAAGGGAACCCTCTTACACTGTTGGTGGGAATGCAAACTAGTACAGCCACTATGGAAAACAGTGTGGATATTTCTTAAAAAACTGGAAATAGAACTGCCATATGACCCAGCAATACCACTTCTGGGCATACACACTGAGGAATCCAGATCTGAAAGAGACACGTGCATCCCAATGTTTATCGCAGCACTGTTTATAATAGCCAGGACATGGAAGCAACCTAGATGCCCATCAGCAGACGAATGGATAAGGAAGCTGTGGTACATATACACCATGGAATATTACTCAGCCATTAAAAAGAATTCATTTGAATCAGTTCTAATGAGATGGATGAAACTGGAGCCCATTATACAGAGTGAAGTAAGCCAGAAAGATAAAGAACATTACAGTATACTAACACATATACATGGAATTTAGATAGATGGTATCGATAACCCTATATGCAAAACAGAAAAAGAGACACAGAAGTACAGAACAGACTTTTGAACTCTGTGGGAGAAGGTGAGGGTGGGATGTTTTGAAAGAACAGCATGTATATTATCTATGGTGAAACAGACCACCAGCCCAGGTGGGATGCATGAGTCAAGTGCTCGGGCCTGGTGCACTGGGAGGACCCTGAGGAGTCAGGTGGAGAGGGAGGTGGGAGGGGGGATCGGGATGGGGAATACGTGTGACTATATGGCTGATTCATGTCAATGTATGACAAAACCCACTGAAATATTGTGAAGTGATTGGCCTCCAACTAATAAAATAATATTAAAAAAAAAAAAAAAAAAAAAAGACTTTCCTTCCATCAACAATCATATCCAACACTGTGCATTGTTTTTGCTTTGACTCCATCTCTTCATTACTTTTGGAGGTATTTCTCCACTCTTCTCCAGGAGCGTATTGGGTACCTACTGACCTGGGGAATTCATCTTTCAGGGTCATATCTTTTTGCCTTTTTATACTGTTCGTGGAGTTATTAAGGCAAGAATACTGAAGTGGTTTACCATTCCCTTCTCCAGTGGACCACGTTTTGTCAGAACTCTCCATGACCTGTCCATCTTGGGTGGCCCTACATGGTGTGGCTCATATTTTCATTGAGTTAGACAAGTGTGTGGAGTTAGACAAAGCTTCAGCATCAGTCTTTCCAATTAATATCAGAGTTGATTTCCTTTGGGATTGACTTGTTTGATTTCCTTGTTATCCAAAGAACTCTGAAGAGTCTTCTACAGCACCACAGTCTGAAAGCATCAGCTCTTCAGCACTCAGTCTTCTTTATGGTCCAACTCTCACAACAATACATGATTACTGGAAAAATTACAGCTCTGATATATGGACCTTTGTAGGCAAAGTAATGTTTCTGCTTTTTAATATGCTCTCCAGGTTTCTCATAGCTTTTCTTTCAAGGAGGAAGATTCTTTTAATTTCATAGTTGCAGTTACCATCTGCAGGATTTTGGAGCCAAAATAAATCAATAAAAAAAGTCTGTCACTGTTTCCATTGCTTCCCCATCTATTTACCATGAAGTGATGGGACCGGATGCCATGATCTTAGCTTTTCGAATGTTGAATTTTAAGCCAGTTTTTTTTTCCACTCTCCTCTTTCTCCTTCATCAAGAGGCTCTTTAGTTTCTCTTTGCTTTCTGTCATAAGGGTGGTGTCCTCTGCATATCTGAGATTATTGATAGTGCTCTTGACAATCTTGATTCCAGCTTGTGCTTCATCCAGCCTAGCATGTCACACAATGCATTCTGTAGATAAATTAAATAAGCAGTGTGACAATACATATCCTTGACATACTCCTTTCTTAAACTTGAACCAGTCTGTTGCTCCATATACAGTTTTAACTGTTGCTTCTTGACCTGCTGCATGCAGGTCTCTCAGGAGGCAGGTAAAGTGGTCTGGTATTCCCATCTCTTTAAGAGTTTTCCACAGTTTGTTGTGATTCACACAGTCAAAGCTTTAGTGTAGTCAGTGAAGTAGAAGTAAATGCTTCTTCTTTTTTTTTTTCTGAAATTTCTTAGCATGTATGCTTTTGATAACAAAAACAATGAAAACAAAGATTAAGGACAAAGAACCAGATTGATCATGGAGTTAGAATTGACTCTTCCATTACACACTACAGTTCAACTCAATTTTGACACACAAGTTAATATCCCACTCCTACAGGACTGTCCATCCTCCCTCATCTGCTAATTGCAAATCCAGGCTTTCACCTGCGCTTCTGACAAACTGTCTATAGACTAGAGTTTCTGAGGACTCTCTCCTTTGATTCCTTTAATTCACTGGATTAGCTCTCAGAACTCAGAAAAGCATTTTACTTGCCAGATACTTGTTTATTATAAAAGGATATAACTAGGGAATACCCAGATAAAAGAGATGCATACGACAAGTTATGGGTAAGGGACATGGAATTTCTATGACCACCACTCTCCCAAATCTCCTTGTGTTCATTAACCCAGATGTTCTTCAAATGCCTTTTGGATTTTAATGGAGGTTCCATTACAAAGGCATGGTTGATTAAATCCTGGCCCTGTGCAGTTGAACTCAGTCTCCAGGCCCTCTCTTCTGTCCAGATGTCAGTGGAGTAGGACTAAAAATCCCAACTCTATTCACATGACTGGACTGCAAGGAGATCAAACCAATCAATCCTAAAGGAAATCAATCCCAAATATTCATTGGAAGGACTGATGCTGAAGCTGAAGTTCCAATACTTTGGCCACCTGATGTGATGAGCTGACTCATTAGAAAAGACCCTGATGCTGGGAAAGATTGAAGACAGAAGAAGGGGACAACAGAGGGCAAGGTGGTTGGATGGGATCACTGACTCCATGGGCATGAGTTTGAGTAAACTCCTGAGGAGGTGAGGGACAGGAAAGCCTGGCATGCTGCAGTCCATGGGGTCATGAAGAGTCAGACATGACTGAGAGACTGAACAACAAATTGCATGATTTTTTCTCCTGGAAATCAACCCTTATCCTTAAATTATGTCCAAATGTCACTTTATTAACACAACAAAGGACATTTTATCTTTCTTGTCACGTAGGAATTTACAGGAATTTTAAGAATACTATCAGGAAGAGTAGATAAAGATTAAATATATTTTCTTATTATAGATCACTGTATCACTATGCTGAATGTCCTAAAAGGAAATAAATGGTTTTGATTAGTATATCATCAGTAAATCAACCAGAGAAACAGAATCAGCAGAAGATATGTATTAAGAGATTAATTATAAGAAATCAGTTGACTCCATTGTGGGATCTTGCTTAGAAAGTTGAAATCTATAGAACAGTTTGCCAGGAAGGACAATCTGGATCTTTGGGGTACAAGATAAAGCAAAATTTGTCTCTGTAGGCAAAATTTCTTCTTCAATTATATCTCAGCCTTGCCTTTAAAGTTTTGCAACTGAATGAACCGGCCCACTCAAATTGTCTAGAACAAACTCTGTTACTTAAAATCAGCTAATTATCATTGAGTAACATCTACAAATGGATTCACAGCTCTAAAATCTAGATTAGTGTTTTATTGAATAATTGGAGGCTGACAGTCAGATCAACTGACACATCAAGCTGAGCATCACAGTGAGGAAAGGTTGTGAGGGAATAATTTTCTGAATATGCATCAGTGTTATAATGTTTTTTTTTTTTTTTCATTTTTTATTACTTTTTATGATGTATGTGTTAAAATCCTTGAACAATTTTCTCACTGTGTCTCAGGCACCCCTTTTGTGAATATAGATCACTCACACGGCCAGATGTGAGCCTTTTAAAAGACAGCCCAATTATGCATTTTATTCCACATATTCTTAAAAAGTAATGCTGACATTCTTCCAAGAAGAGACAGGATCTACATTTCTTCTCCTTGTTACTGGACAGATCATTGTAACTGCCTCAGACAGCAGAGTGTGGGAAACACAGATGTGATGCTGCCTGGTTTCTGAGTCTAGGTCAGAAGAGGAGATAAGGTCTTCCTCTTTTTTCTTCTTGGAACACTTGCCTTTGAACTCAGTCACCATGCTTAAAGGAAGTCCAGACCACATGAAGATACCACATGTTAGTGTTTCATTTAACAGCCAGTATCAACCAACAGACTTGGTAAATGAGCTTTCTGAGTCCAGCACCCAGTCTCCAGATCTTCCGATTAAGACCAAAGACACATTGGGATGTAGGAAATGCGTCTGTAACTGAATCTCTTCTTCTACCTGAGTTTCTGATTCAAAGGGTCTGTGTATAAAATAAGCTGCTGCTGCATTTTGTCAGTAACTTTAGAGGTAATTTGTTATCTAAGACTAACAATTAGAATGTCTCCCTGCAGTTCTTCTGATTCTATAAAACTCTGAAACCTCATTGCCACAGGGTAAGAAGTGACCATATGAATACAAGAGAAGCTATTCAGAATGTCCCAGACTAATCAAGTGGATTACTTTTGTGATTATTGACCTTCATAAAACACATACAATGAATAATATAAAGACATCATTTACTTTCAATTGTCATTTTGCTTATAAAGATATGCATGTTTGTTTAAATCTTCAACAGAGCATACATAAATATTCTAAATAAGTGTCATTTTACCAGTCTTACTGCATAACTTAATTGGTGAGTCCAGCCTAACCAACAGCTGAGAAAGGAAATTTCTGTATTTGAAAAGTCATAGGAAGAAAAGATATTATAATCAAGTTCCTTCAATTACCTCTGCAGTTTCTCGCTGTCATTTCCTTCTCTAGATAACAGACATACTATAAAGAATAAAAACAAGGCTTGTCTAGCAGGAGAGAGAGCAGGGAAAACATAAGCATCAAACTTACTGTTATGTAAGTCAGGGTTTTGGTCTGGATTTTTATGTAATTTCCTAACCTCAGCTTTCCTCGATGCTATTAAAAATTTATACCTCCTTAATGAAGTGAAGTAAGCAAATCATTTGGCACAGAGCCTGGTAAAATCTAAGTTCTTAATAAAAATATAAAAGGTGAAAATTGAAAAATGGAGTTGCTCAAAATGGCACAGTATTGGATATTCATGCAGCATGTGTTATAGCTACTGATTTTTAAATATTTTTTATTTTACTTTTTATTGGAATGTAATTACTTTGCAGTGTTGTGTTAATCTTTACTGTGCAATGACATGAACCAGCTATATATACATATGTACCAGTTTCCCTGGTAGCTCCACTGGTAAAGAATCCACCTGTAATGCAAGAGACTCCGGTATGATTCCTGGGTTGGGAAGATCTCCTGGAGGAGGGCATGGCAACCCACTCCAATATTCTTGCGTGAAGAATTCCCATGGACAGAGGAGGCTGGCGGGCTACAGTTCATGGGGTCTCAAAGAGTTGGACACAACTGAGCGACTAAAGATATGTATGCTGCTGCTGCTGCTAAGTCACTTGAGTCGTGTCCGACTATGTGCAACCCCATAGATGGCAGCCTACCAGGCTCCGCCATCCCTGGGATTCTCCAGGCAAGAACACTGGAGTGGGTTTCCATTATATATATATATATATATATATATATATATATACACACACACACATACAGTATACATATGTGTGTGTGTGTATATATATATCTCCCCTTTCTTTTGGACCTCCCTCTCACCACTCCTCCTGTGAGCTGTCTATACTTTATAGCAGGTTTCAACTAGTTATCTGTTTTACACATGATAGAGTATATATAAGACAAAGGAGGCTGGGGACCTACAGTCTATAGGGTCGCAAAAGAGTTGTTCATGACTGAAGTGACTCAGCAAACAGTATAATGCATATATATGAATCCTACTCTCCCAGTTTGTCCTGCCCTCCTCTTTGCCCCACCCCAAGTCCACAAGGCTGCTTTCTACACCTGCAGGAGATGTAAGAGACATGGGTTTGATCCCTGGGTGAGGAAGATAACCTCAAGTAGGAACTGGCAACCTCCTCTAGCACTCTTGCCTGGAAAATTCTATGGACAAAGGAGACTAACAGGCTACAGTCCATGGTGCCACAAAGAATTGGCCACAACTGAGTGAGCACTCTGAGCACACACATAGTATTCCGTTGTGTATATGTACCACATTTTCATTATCCATTCATCTGTTTTGGGACATTTAGGTTGATACTGTGTTCTGGTTATTGTAAATAGTGCTGCAGTGAGCATTGGCTCTCATGTGTCCTTTTGAATTATGGTTTTCTTAACATATATGCTAGTAGTAGGATTGCAGGATCATGTGGTAGTTCTCTGTTTATTTTTTTAAGGAACCTCCATACTCTTCTCCTCAGTGTCTGTACACAATTTACATTCCCACCAACCATGCAAGAACATTTCCTTCTCTCTATACCCTCTTCAGCATCTATCATTTTTAGATTTTTTTTTTTATGATGGTCATTCTCACAAGTGTGAGGTGATGCATCATCTTACTTTTGATTTGCATTTCTGCAATAATTAATGGCATTAGGCAAAGAAAGAATTAAAGTGCATTTGGAATATTTTTAAAAGCAACACCTGAGTTGAGGTTCAGAAATCAGAATACTATTTAATCAGTAACATATGTAATTTTGATTTTTTTTTCAGGGAAAGTGCTGGCTCCACAATAATCCATAACAATACCTTTCTTTTGTTTAAGGATGCTTTATGTTTTCCACTGCTGCATAACAGATTGCCTCAAATTTAGCAGCTTAAAATAATACCTATTTACTACCTCCCAGTACTATAGGTCAGAAGTTTTGGTATAATATGAGTCAACTGAATCCAGTGCTTAGAACCTTACATGGCAAATATCAAAGTGTTAACAAGGCTGCATTCATTCTTAGAGGTTCTAAGAGTAAATATATTTCCAAGGTCATTTATGTTGATGATCACATTCAGTTCCTCATTGTTAAAGGACCAAGGCACCTACAGTATTTCCTTGTTTACTGCCATCCCTGGGACAGTCTTTACTCTGAGACTACTCATGTTTTGTTTTGTTTTTTTTTTCTTGTCTTAATCAATTTAGGCTGCTGCTGCAATATATATATATATATACACACACACATAGATTAGGTGGCTTAAACAACAGACAATTTTTTAAAAAATTAATTTATTTGGAGTATAGTTGATTCACAATGCTGTTAGGTTCTGCTGGACAGCAAAGTGAATTGGTTACACATAAACATATATCCAGGCTGCAGTGCCTCCTCGAAAAATCAAGAGAGTTCCAGAAAAACATCTACGTCTGCTTTATTGACTACACCAAAACCTTTGACTGTGGAGATTACAATAAACTGTGGAAAATTCTTCAAGATATGGGAATACCAGACTACCTGACCTGCCTCCTGAGAAATCTGTATGCAGGTCAAGAAGCAACAGCTAGAACTGGACATGGAACAGCAGACCGGTTCTAAATTGGGAACGGAGTATGTCAAGGCTGTATATTGTCATCATGTTTATTTAACTTATATGCAGAGAACATCATGTGAAATTCCGGGTTGGATGACACACAAACTGGAATCAAGATTGGTGGCAGAAATATCAATAACCTCAGATATGCAGATGATACCACACTTATGGCAGAAAGTGAAGAAGAACTAAGAGCCTCTTGATGAAAGTCAAAGAGGAGAGTGAAAAAGTTGATTTAAAACTCAATATTCAGAAAAGTTAGATCATGGCAACCAGTCCCATCACCTCACGGCAAATAGATGGGGAAACAATGGAGACAGTGACAGGCTTTATTTTGGGGGGCTCCAAAATCACTGCAGATGGTGAGTGCAGCCATGAAATTAAAAGATGCTTACTCCTTGGAAGAAAGGTTATGACCAACCTAGACAGCATATTAAAAAGCAGAGACATTACTTTGCCAACAAAGTTCCGTCTAGTTTAGGCTATGGTTTTTCCAGTAGAGTCACATATGGATGTGAGAGTTGGACTATAAAGAAAGCTGAGTGCTGAAGATTTGATGTTTTTGAACTGTTTTATTGGAGAAGACTCTTGAGAGTCCCTTGGACAGTAAGGAAATCCACCCAGTTCATCCTAAAGGAAATCAGTCCTGAATATTCATTGGAAGGACTGATGCTGAAGCTAAAACTCCAATATTTTGGCCATCTGATATGAAGAACTGACTCATTTGAAAAGACCCATTTGCTGGGAAAGATTGAAGATGGGAGGAGAAAGGAATGACAGAGGATGAGATGGTTGGATGGCATCACCAACTCAATGGACATGAATTTGAGTTAGCTCTGGTACTTGGTGATGGACAGGGAAACCTGGCTTGCTACAGTCCTTGGAGTCATAAAGAGTCAGACAGGACTGAGTGACTGAACTGAACTGAAACTTATACCCATTCTTTTTTAGATTATTTTCCCTTGTAGATCATTAGAGTATTGATTAGAGTTCCCTGATCTATACGGATTGTTTTTAGTTATCTGTTGTATATATAGTTGTGTATACATGTAAGCACCAGTCTTCCAATTTATCTTTCTCCCACCTTTCCCCTTGAATGCTATGTTTGTTTTATACATCTGTGACTCTATTTTTGTTTTGTAAAGTTCATTTATACCATTTTTTTTTTTAGATTCCACATATAAACAATATCATATGATATTTGTTTTTCTCTGCCTGACTTTGTTCACTGAGTATGCCAATTTCTCATGGTTTTGGAGAAGCTGGGAAGTCCAAGATCAAGATGAAAGGTATTCATTATTTACTGAGGACCACTTCCTCATTCATAGAAATCATCTTCTTACTATGTTGTCATGAAGAGGAAAAAAGATTGGGGGGCTCTCTGGGGTTTTCTTTATAAATGCATCAACCACATGTTTGAGGACTCTGCCCTCATAATGTAATTACCTTCCAAATGCTCCACCTCCTAAAACAATTGCATTGGGAGTTAGAACCTCAACATATGAATTTAGGGCAGATGCCAAATATTCAGTCCGTAACACTTCCCATACTTTCCATGTAACTTTCTCCAGAAATGATGGATGAGCCTTTCCCCAGCTCAGAATATCTCCGATTACCCCTTTTGCAACATCTCTCCTATCTGTAGCTGGAGAATGTGCTCTAAGGGTTCATGTGATTACATAGGCCCCATTCTGATAAGTCAAGGAAATCTTATGTTAAGGGTGTATAGCCATAATTTTATCTGCCGAGTCTTTTGTCATCTAATGTCACATGTTCACAAATTTCATGAACAACTTTGGGTTGGGGTTAGATAAATTAATTTGAGGGTAAGGTATTTTTTTTTTTTTTTAGTTTTCTGTATTTCAACCACCCAGGAGCAATGCATGTACCTAACTTAATTTGATTTAGTCATTGTTATAATCTTTTATTTTTCCTTAATATTTTTAACTGTAAATTATCTTATAATTTTAATTGTATATACTAATATAAGTATCCTTTGTCTCAATAGCAGTTTTTAAATAATTTTTTATTCTACATTTTGCTTAATGAAAAAAATTTTGAAAACCATTGTTCCTAGAATTTAGCGCTTCTCAAACTATCTATAGTGAATTATCATTTTTTTCTGAATCTATCCAAAATCTAAACTTCAGTATATTATGATAAAAAAAATAATTGCTAATAAAATAGTGAAACAAGAGAGGAGGAATACAAAATGGAAATTCAAATTTTAATTATGAGTTTTATTACACATACAATCTCCCAAATTGCTGTAAAATATTATAAAAGCTTAGCTTCAATGTTTATACTTACTTTGTCTCTTACTAGAAATAATCATTTTGTACGTTATCACTCTTCCACACAGCATACATTGAACTGGTCAAATAATAATCTATATTGGTAATTCTGGGATTAGAAAAAATGAATTTATATGTAATAAACTCCAATCTATCACTTTCATGAGCTTAAAATTCTTGACTCATTTCAAACTATCAAAGCACACAAAGAAAGTGATATTTACTTTTCTGAATTAAAAACATTTTGAAATGTTTATAGCAGTGTTTCCCTACTTGGGTGAATTATAAAAAGGGCAATCTTTAGGAAAAAATAAAATCAGCCATTCAAGCACAGTACTTTATTTTGAATCATGCCCCTGAAGCCTGTGCAGAAAGAATTGAACCACATCATGTGTCTTGGAGTGCCAGCACAGCACTGTGTTGACAATAAACTTGAAGGAGAATGAGGTCATTTTTCAGCCAGCTTCCAGAAATTGCCTCTTTAAAATTCTTAGTTCCCTAAGCGCAATAAATATCCATGTTTCCAGTCTCTATACTTGGAAAAAAATGTCCTACAGTGCACAGGAGATGATTTCTGTGTCAAAGTAGGGTAAAGACTACACAAACTTGCAAGGAAGAAAAACCTAATCATTAAAGTGGCTTCAATGACAGGTGATTTTTTTAATGGGATTCACTCACTTTTTGAAGACAATGATGCCCACATGGACTTTAAATAACCTAAAGGCTTTCCTGGAAGGAAAGAAGATGGAAAGCTGATGTTATAGGAAAATTTTGAATGTGTTTTGTATAGAGGATAACTGTGTTGCAGGAGTGATGAGAAATCATATGTATATATATATTTTACTCCTGCAGAGATAATTTCTATTTATTTATTTGTTTCTGTAGTTAGCAATCATAATACATGAGACATTATACACAACGTAGATGCTTTATGATGTCAGTAGAATATACTAACTTATAATGGGCTTTTTTCTCTATTAATTTTTTTAACATCAAGGTTAAGATGTTATAAAACTTGATTTAGCCAAATCATAAACATATTGAAACTCTAGATTCAGGTCAGTCTCTTAAAGCATTAAACTATTATTCCACAGCATTGAATTAATATTATGAAGCACAGAAATCAGTTTATATAGCTATTATAGTCAAGGCATTGTGCTACCTTTTAAGAAATAATATAAATCTGAAGGAGCTATATACTCTGCTTTTAAGGAGCTCATATATTAGTGGAGAGATATGAGAAATTTGAGTAGGACTTGTATATGTATACACAAGCATAATTTATGTTATATATAATTGTATAATATTTTAATACCAAAATATAACCCATAAGTATTGTGAAGACACAAGTAAGGAAATGATTATTAAGCTTAGATAGGATATCAGAAAAAGGTGCAAAAAATAGGTGGCATATAAATTAGATATCAAGGCATAAGCAAAATTTGGACAGATAAATGGAAACTTTTAAAACAGAGAAACTTAACCAAAGGGTACAGCCTTGTAGACATGCATGTCCAGCTTGCTGAAAAATACATCCCACAGTTGTGAAGGTCCTAATGTCTCATGCTTATCACATTGTCCATTAAATGATCTAAAGATTAAAAAAATAGATCATAAAATAGAGGCTTTGGGAGAAGTATGTGGTTTTGAATTCACTTGATGTTATGTAAGGCTTAACCTCTCTTTTCTAGAAGTTCAGGGATAGAGGTCATTCATCTTGCAGTGGTTAGCTAAAGTTGGGGGATTTAAAATTTTTTATTAACCAAACTTAGAAAATTTTGGTATCTGCATGATTCATTTTCCAGTTGAATTCTTAAGATCATTGTGTCCCTTTACATTTACAGCAGAATAAAAACCAAATTGTGTTATCTACCATGTTCTTCTCTATTAGATTAATTTTAAGAGCCCCTAGAAAATATTCATTTTTCTGAATTAATTAAATTTATAGTGTAGAATCAGTTTAACAAACCAATTAAAGGATTTTAAATTTTGAATGATCCAAAAAGTGCTTAGGCTCTAATCTAATAGAAATATTTTTTCTTTGGGTGAAATGATTAAGTGAAATATAAGCAATTTCTGAATAAAAATGATATGCAATATTCATATAGTTATATAAAATTGTTTTTGGAATTTTAGGAAAGAAATTTTAAAATCAACTTCACATCTCAATTTGAATCAAATGTAGGTAATTTCCAAAAATAATGTTTTAGCTACATGGAATTTAAAAAACAGTTTATCAGTAAATCAAATTAAACCAAAAAGAAAGGAAAACAGAAGAAAGGAAATTTATAATCTTGTGTCTTATTACACTTGTTCCAAGCAATCAAAATAAAAAATATATGAACCAAAATTAGTTTCCCAGGAAATTTTACTAAATTTTCACTAAAATTGACTTTTTTTTTAGTTTAGAAAAAGGAGCACCAAACTGAAAGCTAAGAATATAGAATCATGTATACACTAAATTTCAAAAATAAATGCTAATGAAGAAAATAAATAAATTTTAGAGATAAGCAATATTACTAGATAATTTTTAAAAAAATATTCATTAATTATTTGATATTTAAGTGTTTACTAAATGAATAATAAAATGCCAGCAGAAAGAGATTCATGTTTTCTCACACCAGTTTATTTTACCTGAAGAACATTGAGAGGTTACAGCACTACACCCACAAATAACACATTTTATTAAATTCAGTGTCATCATGAAATAACACATAAAGAAATTTTTTGTTTTTACTTGAGAACACCAAACAATGATGTGCATTTGTGTGTGTATGTGTGTGTATACATATACAAATGTATATATGCATGCATTTACATATATATTAATGTATGTATCTATCTAGTCCTACATTTTAAATTAGTGTTAATAGAATGTAGAGGTCAAGAAATATGATTTTAAAGGCTTTGGAACTGACTTTAATTAACATGGCACATTGCTGGTGGCACTGGTTTGCATTCATCAGTAAAGATAGGAACTCAGCTTGTGACATTCTCTTAAAGAACCAGGTGTATGTAAATTAGGCTGAAAAAAAAGGTTTCATTTTGAGTAAGAGTTGCCATAGAAATCTGTGTTTTTTGCTAATTCTTATTACTTCATGAATATAATGATATTTTTGTGACTTTCCTAGAGACTAAACACATGTACAAATTCCTTTAGGAACCCAGCTACAAAAGTAAGTTTGGAGTAAATTTGGCAGACCAACTCATAACATTCCACTCTCTGCTCAAACATACTCTGCTTTAGCTCAGGAAATCTATTTTATTATGTGCTCACTGAAGGAAATAAACTTAATTTTTACTTAAAAAAGACAAAACAAAACTAGGAAATATAAAAATGGGACAGGGCATAACTCAACTACCTATAGAACAGAAGCTATTCTCAGGGAAGGTTTTGTTTTCTTCACTGTATCTTATGTAGCTTGAATATTTTCTAAAGTATGATAATTACTGAGATTTCTTGTTTCCTCATAGTTAATGCCTCAGTATTGCTGAACTATTTCCACAGAGGATACTATAGTCTAGAAGTTTTGCTGTGTACAAATAATTAGGCCCTTTATTTCTTTATCTATAATTCTGAAACCCAGAAAATACTAAACTTGAAACATTTCTCACAACTTACTGGGCTTCTCCAGTGGCTCCGTGGTAAGGAATCTTCCAGGAATACAGGAAATGAAGATGTGGGTTTGTTTCCTGGGTGGCAAAGATCCCCTGGAGGAGGAAATGCAGCCCACCCCAGGATTCTTGCCTGGAAAATCCCATGGACTGAAGAACCTGGTGGGTTAAGTTCATGGGTTTGCAAAGTGTAGGGCCCAACTGAGTGACTGAACACACACACACAAACACACAGACATACACACATTCCCTCCCCTTTTGGGGAGGAAATCTTGACCTGATCTAAGTTGGGACTTTAAATATTGTCTGCATTAATCATACTTAGTGAGTGGGGACATTTATTTGTTCTTGAAGAATTAATGTGTTTGAACATGAAGTTGTGCTTCAGAAACTAAAGGGGAATGTTGTACAATATACAACAGTGTTACCTTTTAAAAACTCTAAAATTTCTAATGTAAAAATAAATTTTGGAATTCAGCCTCAGTCCTGATATAAAATAAGCTTGGAAATAACCATTCCTGTCCTTATAAAAAGACAAATTATACAAATTAAAAATCTTGGATCCATCAGAGAACTGAGGTCACAGGGCAAGCCACCACTTCAAATTTTGAAGAGAAGCACATCCAATAGGTCACAGCCAACATGTGAATAATGCCTGGAGCAGAAGGCACTAGAAGTATAGACTGGGAAGAACACCTGAATGGAAATTTAGGCAAAACTGCTGGAGGCCAAGTGGCTTCCCTGGTGGCTCAGAATCCGCCTGAAATGCTGGAGGCCCAGCATTCTGGGTCAGTCAGAATCCCTGGAGAAGGGACTGGCTACCCACTCTAGTATTCTTGCCTGCAGAATTCCATAGACAGCAGGAGCCTGGCGGGCTGCAGTCCATGGGGTCGCAAAGAGTCGGACACGACTGAGGGGCTAACTCTGTCACTTTCTTTATTTCAAATGAGGAATACTTTCAAAGAGAAACTTTCTAATTGGAGTTTCAGTGAGGTTCTCAGATTTTTCTGGTTTACTATGGAAAACCTGCAAGTTCTCATGGTGAAGATCTGAGAAAAACCCTGTTGTTGCTTTGGCAAGAAGCAAGGAAAAAAGTGAAAGTCTGACTCTTTGAGACCTCATGGACTCTATAGATCATGGAATTTTCCAGGCCAGAATACTTGAGTGGGTAAGCCGTTCCCTGTTCCAGGGGATCTTCCCAACTCAGGAATTGAACCCAGGTCTCCATAACAAGTTAACCTCCCAAAGGAAGATTTGCTGATATTTATCCTGACCCAGGAAATGGCATCCATCCACACTGCCCTACATCCTTAAATCTGACTTGAATTTGGATCCTTGAGTGTGTATTCTTTAGCCATACATATTATGTTTCTGCCTTGATTTAGATTTACATGTAAATACTATCCTCCTATACATAGTCTTATGCAATATCTACCATTGCACATTTTAGATTTATAAATATTTTAATATAGCTATAGTTAATCTGTATAATTATGTTATATGAATTATAATTATCTCTTCTTCCTTTGATAGATATTAGGATATCTCCCTAGCCAGGAAAAAAAGTGAATTAAATCAACAGTTAGAACTCATTCATATATTTTACAAAATGCTCTAAGATATGACTGCTTACTTTTTTTTTTTAATCTAGCAAGACTCAGTTACAGATGCTGAATGATTAAAAAACAAACAAACAAAATAGAAAGGGATTTTATGGCCCTGACTTGATCTTGTGCATAGAAAGGAATTCGGCCTAACCCTGGTTGGACCCACTAGGTTTGCTGTGGGGTCAGACATGGCCTAGAATGGCCAAGCTCCAGGCTCCAACAAGCCCTTTCCACTTCCGCCACAGCTTATGTAACTGAGATGCCTTTCTACTTTAACAAAAATGTTAGGCAGAAATATTTCCTAGAACCTGACTGGCCTCCCTGCCCCCAACCTAACTTAGCACTCCAGGTTGTCAGGAAACCAGTTCACCTTAGATACCGAGATCTACAGGGTTCTGAGTGATCAGTTGAGGCCCACAGGACAGTTAGAGCAGCAGAGCCCTACAGAGCCATGGAGGACAGCAGATGGCCACCTGAGCCATTTTCCAGTTGGTCTTGGAGCACCAGAGGGGTGCTCTGCTGATGATTGCTGGAAGCTTAAGACACATGCCAGGTGACAGTCCCTGGGAGATCCTAGTATGTGCTGTGATGCTAGTTTTGATAGTAAAGGGACTTTGCATTTTAAGTGTGAAGTTGCTAGAAACAAAGGATTCTGCCCACCATGAAGTCTGTAGAGAATATAGTGACAGTTTTGAACCAATGACAAGAGCTAAAGAAGCCTTTAGGCCACTTGGGTTGGAGCTCCAGTCCTCGCATATTATAAACCTTGTGCCTGTCTACAGTGAATACAAAACACAAAATACAAAAACCTGTAAAAGTCATCATTTCTGAGCACTGTGGACTTTCTGCAAAAGGCACAAAAGAGCCAGCTTACTCAACTTTCCCAAGTGACTCATGGAAAACCCATCTTAACTGCATCAAAGAAAAATGGAGGACAAATTCAGAAGAAAATAATGAATAATATGAACAAAAATATTCGTTTTCCAGAAAGTCTGGAAATGCCCAACCAAGAAATTATAAGATGGAAGCAGAGAGTCCAGGAAAAGGAGGAGAAAAAAGACTGGAGCAGTCAAACACACAAGCGGAACAAATCCTGAATGATAAAGTCAACCAACTAACATCAGGGCTGAGCACATGCTGAAGACCATCCTTTTGCTTGACCTCCTTAGAGATCATGTGGATGATGGGAACTTGAAAGTCCAACAATAGAGAGAAGCTGGAAATGGCCATCGATGGATCCATTCTTAGGCCAGAAGCTGATAAGAACATGTCATTGATGACACTGACTTCAATGTGTTCCTTCAGAGTCCTGAAAAGAAGCAGTAAGAAATAGTCCAACAACTGTGGGAAGAAGAGCAAATGAGCGGAGAGCTTCCAGGACAAATATCCAGTCTCCACACAGAAGATTCTCTTCACTGTGAGAATTCCCAGCTGGAAAGAAATTCGGCAGCTGAGGTTGAAGCTGAAAACTCTGCCTGAACTGCATGAAGATCATTGAACACAACTTCACAAAAACTGTTTGGAGAGAAGATGTAATGCTTAGAAGAAAAAACAAAAAAAAAAAAAAAAAGAAAAAAAACTTCCCAGCATGTATAGAAACGTGAAAGCCAAAATTTTATCAGAGTTGCAACCTCTACAAGATGGTGAAGACCTGGGCAAAGAGTTGAAAGAAGTACTTCCTATCATGGAAAGGAGATCTGTGTCAGTGAAAAAGACCTCAAGACTGCTGGGTGGCAGCTGTGTTGACTGAAGGAAGATTCAAAGAGCTAAGGAAAGCAAATGAACACAACAGGCAGCTGCTAGCCAAGGTTGAGTCCAAGTTCCAGTCTTTTCCAAGAGACCAGTTTGCCCCTGCTGCTCCACTTGTAACCCATAGAGGCCCCAAAGTGTTAGGAGATCTCCTGTGTGATGAGCCCACCTTGGGAGCAGGAGGGTCACAAACTGAGGTCTCTGGGACCTGATGTCACCTGCAGGTTTGACTCAGCTGCTACAGAAGCTAGGTTGTGAACACCCAGGACCATAGCACAAAATTGCCTGAGTTTTCTTTTTAATGTAATTTGAATGCTTCCGTTTTTATTTTGGCTACTGTTATTTATTTGATTGCTATTATTGAATTAGATAAAGCATGATTATTTGTAAAAGTTTTTTTCAAATGAAATTGCATTAAATACAGTTTCTTTGAATAATTTGTATAAGTCCTTAGATCATCTTGAATAAGATACTGTAAGTTGCATTTTAATTAAATCAAAAATTATTATTATTTAAGCCAAATGACATAAATAGAGATGCTTAAAATAATAAAGCCATTTCTATATGCTATGGGCTATAATTAAAAATATGGACAAGTAACCTAACATTTGTCATAATTAGGTTGGCTTTAAGACCCAGAGGGTTGGGATGGGGAGGGAAGTGGGAGGGAGGATCGGGATGGGGAACACAAGTGGATCCATGGTTGATTCATGTCAATGTATGGCAAAAACCACTACAATATTGTAAAGTAATTAGCCTCCAACTAATAAAAGTAAATTAAAAAAAAAGAACCAATGTAATATTAAAAAAATACAAATCTCAGACATCAGAAATTATATCGATTTAGTTTTAAAACCATTGATTAATTTGGAGAAGTTTACATTTTATACTCATCTGTGTTCTTATTTTTTTATATTTTAACCTTTGATATTTGTTTAAGATAGTATTTGTTGACTAAACAACTCAGAATTTCACTTAGTGAAAATAAGCGTTTATACTTTGTGCAATCACTCTTCAGACACAAACCACAGTTCAGGGAAAGGGCACTTTAATTATTATTTCAGTACCTAAAGAAAAAGCAAAAATAATAGAGATTCAAATATGAAAATAACTTTTAAATATATAATAATTTAAAAATATTTGTATTATTACACAGAAGAGGTGAGTTGCCTGATATGTCAAATAAGATTCCAAATAGAAACACTTCATCTAGTGATGCAGAAGAAGGGACTGAGATGAAGGCAGTTTCTGAACTGTGATGGGGATGATAGAAGGACCAAGGATGCTGGGGTCCCAGCTGCCAGCAACAGAGAAGCTGCGCTCATCCCTGATCCTGGAGGAGGAGGGGGGAAACTGAGTCCAGTGAGGAGCTGCCCAGGGAACAGGGAACACTGACCCCAGTGTCCTCCTGTCCTTCCATTACTGCTGGAGCAATGGCAGACATCGAGAGAAAAATGGGTTGTGCAGCCAGGGAAGTTGGCTTTAGATACACAGCAGGTCAGAACAGAGCCTGGGGGCTTGAAAGAATTTGGGGAATAACCAGCGCGCTTGACTCCATCTGAGCCAAAGAGAGAGATAGAGAGAGAGAGAGTGGGTATTTGTATAGGTGCACTATTGACTTCACGCCTGTCCGTTTGTTTAGTAAATAACTGTCTTTAGGAGGGCAGGAGAATGACATCTTAGGTGCTTTGTTTCTAAGCCCATATGTTATCAGGATCATGGGCATGGTTGTCACCTGAGGCATTATGTCATCATCAAAGTTTTGCCAAAACAGGCCTGATTCAGATACCTTGGGAAAGGTGGTTCACTAATTACTGCCTGTGTCAATTCTGGAAAATCTCCACTTTCATGTCAAGTCAGGGTCTGGTGTCTTCTTTACAGTTACCATGCGAATCTGAGAGTCTATTCTTTCACGTTTGGTGGCATAGGGATTGGTTAGCAGTACCTCATAGGAGATTCTCCAGTGTGATTGAAGAGGGTTCTTCTAGAGGTGTTTTTTTTTTTTTTTTTTTTTTTTTTGTTTTCTTTTTTTCCAATGACAAAATCTGCGAATTGCAAGTATGACACTTAAGGTCTTTGTCTCCCAAAGGCACACTATGAAAAGATTGCTCTATCAAAGCACTGTTATTTTTAATAGAAGGTGTTAGGGCTTGCAATGGTGGAGTATCTCCTTTTATCAGGTGTAGGTCAGAAGAAACAAGTGCTGAAGAATGAGAATGTATGACTTTCAAAAGGGGTGGTTATGAGATTTTAAAGGACCAATGGTAATTGTTTTGTCCAAGGAATTTGAGCGTTTCTACAAATTTTGCCAGTTTAGTCTTAATAATGTCTTTAATGTTTTCCCCTAAATCAGAGGATTTAAGGGTAGTAAGCATAGTAAAAGTATTGCAAAATCCATCTAACAGCACAAAGTTTTCTAAGATTTGGTCAGAAAGTGGGTTTCTCAATGACTATAAAGTTCAAGAGGTATTCCCCAGGTAAGACTACATTTCCCAAAGGACTTCAGCCAAATGGGAAATGGTAACTTATCTGCAAAGGGAGGCTTCCGTTCCTACACTTCCATTCCACACTTCCATTCCATAGTGTGAAAACATACAGACCACGAGTAAACTATATATATATATATCTCCATTAGAATGAGGGAGATGTATGAAATCCATTTACCAGACCTTGAATAGTCTATTAGGCAGTTTAAAATGCCCAGGGGCAGCATGAACAGGCTCCCCCGCTTGGACAATGAGACAAGCGAGGCAGGCACTTGGATGACCATGTTAATATTTCCCCACCAATACTGATTCATGAAGACTATCATTTGGTCAGTAGACCTATGGTCTAATGAATATACAGTGATAATGAGTGGTGATTTTAGCATGGGTTGTTATTTAATCCTAACCAGAGCCATATCCTTTTATCGAACCAGCAATTTTTGAATTTCCATTACTGTTTTTTCCTTTTCTGAGGTCTGTTGCTGGACTTCTGTAGCCCATTTTTCTAAATTATCATTTGGGGAAATATCCCTTTGGACAGAGGTTTGGCTGCTCTTGCTCCCTTTAAGGGTGGCATTTCTTGCAGAAATATCAGCAAAATGATTCCCTTGAACCTCCAGAGATTCAAGTTTACAATGCCCCAAACTTTTGCCAGCTACAATGGCAGGTAAATGTATTTTATCCAATGATTGCTAAATGTGGGCCATTTTAACTTTTATTTCCTCTGGAAGTAAGGAGGTGATGTTGCTTTTCACAGCATTGCAAAATACTCAGATACCCCAAAAGCATACCTACTATCAGTATAAACATTGACCCTTTTGTTTTTGACTAAAGTACAAGCCCATGTAAAAGCATGTGCATGAATGCTAAGACTCTTCAGTCATGGCCAACTCTTTTCGACCTTTTGGACTGTAGCCAGCCAGGCTCCTCAGCCCACGGGATTCTCCTGGAAAGATTATAGGAGCATATAACTCAATTTTGGGGGGCTAAAATAGCCATAGGTAAGCATGTTGCCTCAACAACATTAAAAGGAATTGCAACAGCATTCCCAGCACTGTATTTGCCATTGTCACTCTTTTTTTTTCTTTTTGGTAGATGAATCTTAGTTCCCCAACCAGGGATTGAACCCTTAGCATGGAGTTCTAACAACTGAACCATCAGGTAAGACCCATTGTCACCTTTTAGAAAGAACCATCAATGAATCATGAGAAGTCAATTATCCAGAGGAATTTCCTGTATATCATTACAAGGATTCAGGAGATGGTCTTCAGAATTTAGGAGCCAGTGACACAATGGATGAAAGAAATGAGGTTGCCCGAGCACGTGCTCAGTCATGTCCAACTCTCTGTGATCCCCCCTGCCAGGTTCCTCTGTCCATGGGATAATCCAGGCAAAAATACTGGAGTCGGATGCCATTTCCTCCTCTAGGGGTTCTTCCAGACCCAGGAATTGAGCCTGCATATCTTATGTCTCCTGATTGGCAGGTGAATTCTCTACCACTGAGCCACCTGGGAAGCAGGCAGATTCTTACCCACTCTACCACTAGGGAAGTCGAACTTTGGTGTTTCTTTAGCCATCCATAGATATAGTTAAGTTTCAGTAAAGTCATGTTGTCTAACTTTCTTTTTAGGATATTAGGTGATTTTTTAAAATATCCTAATTCTTTCTGGAAAAGTTTGACCTCAAGTGAACCATTGATTTTGCGGCCATAAATTTTTATAACTTGAACAGTTTTATGAATGAAAAGGTGAGCTATCATTAATATGCAGGCAGAAACCAAGCACCCTCACAATTGTCTAGGACATACTGGCATGATGTTCATCTTTGCATTTTGTGAGGCAGAGCCAGGAGACACAGCGGTAAGATCAGGGGTTAGACGCACCTTCTTCCCATGCATAGAAGTGTATGATTTCATTCTTGCCTTGATCATCTCATGAAATAAACAGTCTACTCTGACTTCTGGCAGGAGATTGACAGGAGGAAGTGTGGTGAACTGGGGTCCAGTATGATAGACAATTACTAGATTAACAGTGATCCAGGGAAGCCAGACTTGTGGTTTGCACTGGAGTCTGGTAGCTGAGAATGAAAAGCAACAGAGGGAGTTTAAAGGAATTATGGAGGATGTAGAGGTGATGAATGAGGGACAGGTCAGGAGGGGTCCGCAGGCCTCTAGGCTCAGCAAGCTATTATACAGATAAGATGTTATGTACTGACACCGGGGACTCTGGAGAAAATTGTGTCACCCATGGTTCACTTCCCAAAGGACAGACGTAAGTCTGTGACTCATTGTCTTCCCCTGGAAATGGCCATGTCCTCGGCCAGTATTAGTCTGTGGTGGATAAGAACTTCTGAGAGGGGAATTAGGAACAGCATTCCTTGCATGTTGTATATTAGCTTTGCCGGGCTATTCGTGCCCTCCTCTCTATGCCTGAACTGAAACTTGGCCAGAAATGCCACTATCCACTTTATCTTTCCCACACTCCTGCCCTATGATTATCTAAAGATTCTCACTCTTTGTTTTTCTGGTGAAACATGGGCAGCATCACTTGGAAGGAACACAGAGGGTCAGAACCACCCCCAACCCCGCCAAGACCTAATGAATCAGGATCTGCTTTGCAACAAGATCTCCAAGCAATTGATATAAAAATTTTAAACTGTAAAATGCACTGTGCATAACTCCTACTCATCCTTTACTATTTAGCCCAGAGACCATGTTCTCCACAGAGCCCTAACCTCCCACCCCACACCCAACCTGCTGCAGGGACAGTTAGAACCTGGCATGGTGCCATCAATGAGTGCACAGTCCACGTTCATGACCACTTCTCTTTCATGTGTCTTTCTCTTCCACTGGTCGTGCACTGCAGTGGATTAAATTAATATTCATTTTGGTATCTGCGAGAGTGGCATTATGGACTCAATTCTCTGAGTCCCTCTTTACCTGATCACCTGAGCCTTGAGGAGTGGCAGACACCATGTGCAGTGCCAGTGGACATGCCTGCTCCACGTGCTTCTGCTCGGAAATCAGGATTTCACTGGGTGTAATGTATCTATGCGTTCCAAGTCAATTCAGTCACGGCTGACTCTTTGTGACCCTATGGACCATAGCTTGCTGGGCTCCTCTGTCCATGGGATTCTCCAGGCAAGAATACTGGAGTGGGTCAACATTTCCTTCCCTATGTCTTGTTGACTTTTCTCCTGCAAATAATTTACTGTCATTTAATTAGTGCCCTATACCCATAAGGTTATTAAAGCATTGAGTCATTTTCCATCCCTCTTTAATGACCTCACGACTGACCAGATTTAGCCCTATCTGTCCTCATCCTGGATCCATGTGATGACCACCTCAATGCCAGGCCCCAAAGCTTCATGCAGACCCTGGGAAGCACCTCATCAAAGGGCGCACTCACTCTCCCACCCCCATTCCACCCTCTCCACAACCAGACAAATCTGCATAGTATATACATCACGCCATGCCCCCAGACATCAACTCTCTCCCTCCAGGATTAAAACCTGGTGTCCCTACACTGCAGCAGAGACAAGTCCCTCCCTGGCCTCTACCCAACTCCCTCCTTCCCTGTGGACCTAGCTCAGTTTCTACTGTCCCAGAAACTCAGCTCTCAAACAATTTATTTTATCTATTTTTTTTATTGACATATAGTTGCTTTGTGTTAGTTTCCTTTGTACAACAAAATGAATTACCTATGTGTGTGTGTATGTATATATACCCTAGGTATATGTGTGTGTTTGTGCATGTTTATGTTTCTATATATATATATATCCCCTCCTTCATGGATCTCCCTCCCCACATCCCACCCATCTAGAATGGACCTAGAGTCTGTCATACAGAATGAAATGTCAGAAAGAGAAAAAAAATATTGGGTATTAATGCATATATGTGGAATCTAGAAAAATAGTGCAGATGAACCTATTTGCAGGGCAGGAATAGAGCCTCAGGTGATTTAGACTTCCTGGTCTCCCTACCTATATCTCCCTAACAGAGGTCACGCCCTCTGACTTCCCAGGAAAATCTTCTTATTGTTAGACATCAACATAAATATCCCTTCCTGGGTTTCATGCAAATTACCCATCACCCCTATTGTATTTGTCTGAAAAGCAGATACCATCATCCTTTCTTTGCTTTTTATTATCTGACATTGCCTCTCACTAAAATGTAACCTCTCAAGTCCACAGGACTCATTAGTTCTGGAGATTTGTTAAGTATATGGATATGAATGAAGACAATGAAACACTCACACATACTTTGGATCAAAGAGAGTCAATTGTTCTGGCTGCTCTCTGAATTCTTTTGAGTTTTCTGACTGGTTTGCTCAAACTAGCCAAGCTCTCTGGGAGGCGGTTCATTACTCATGCAGGAAACAAGAGGACTGGGTGACAGAGAGTAGGAGCAGGTTGCCTGCTACCCTGACAGCCCCCCACTGGGTTCTGATAACATCTCGTCCCCTCTCCTTTCTACAGGCCTAGCAATGGGAGGAGTGTTTAAGTTGCCAGCACCGGGGACCTTCCCAACCTGGGTCCTCCTCACCCCTGACACAGCTCTGAACCACAGTCATCTCTGTCTCTTTATCTGCAGCATTTGAATGAAGTGTTTCTAATTGGAATCTCTTCTGAATCATCAGAAGAAACTACCTCTTTTCTGGATAAATGATTCATGAATCTATTTATAAATACAAATTATACACACACATTTTTTCCTATTCATTTACTTTTTATTTAAATAATTAAAATTTTTTCTGCAACTCTATTTTTATATTTTTCAAGTACCCACAAACAATTAAGAGGGATTAGTGTTTGCCTTGTGGGGTGTGTGTTTGCGTGTGTGTGTATGTGTGTGTGTATGTGTGTTTGCCTTTAAGGGAAAACATTTTCGTTTTGACTGATAAGCTTTAGAATTTTAAGAAACAAACTGAATCTTAAATAAAATATCAAAGATTAAGAAAATAATACAAAACAAATAAATGATTCCAAAATTGACAAAATAATTCAAAAATTCCAAACGATGAATTTATTAAGCTAATCTTATAATTTTTGAAACTAAAATGCAAGTTTAGTAGCAAACTAATGAAATATTATGTAGTTTGAATGGAGTCAAGTTTTGTTTAATTTTTTTTTTCATTTTTAAAGCAACCAAAATTTATTCAAGTAAATTTTAGATTAATTCTAAAGATTTGTAATATTAGGCAAGCTTTACAGATAGTTTATTAGCTCAAATGTCTTTACTTATATCAAACTTACAAGATGGTTGTAAGGGTTATTTAATTTAAATCAAAATATAATACTGAAAATATATGATGCCAAAGGATCCCGTGGGGAACTTCTATGTTCCTGGGAATTGTATTGATATTATCAAATTTATTTACATATTATTACCATAAAGCTACCATAAAGTTAAAATTCTGTACTAATAAGAGCAATTATGGCAAGCTTAGCTAACAAGAGGTTAATCAAAATTACTTTAACAGAAATGTACGCACATGTTGAGCTAAAGTTATGGGTTCCCAGGACACTCCTCTGAGTCAGACTTGACAGTGACCCCAGATCCTTCAGCATGCATAGCATGACTCTTGCCTCCTGGTGATCCTGAAGACACAAGGATCCCCTGATACTTCTGGGCCTCTGTTGGCTCTAAGTGGAGCGGTAGGCTGGAACTTGGACTCAGTCTTGGTCAGCATATGCCTGTTCTCAATTTTTTTCCCTTAGCACCCACCAGTCTTGAGCTCTTTCTCACTGACACAGATATCCTTTCCATGGTAGGAAGTGTTTCTTTCAATTCTTTGCCCAGGCCTTCTGCCATCTTCTTATAGAAGTTGCAATTCTGATATGTAGCTTTGGCTTTCATGTTGCTACACTTGCTGGGAAGTTGTTGTTGTTTTTTTTTTTCCCATTTTCTAATCATTGCATTTTCTCTTCACACAATTTTTGTGAAGTTGTGTTAAATGATCTTCATGCACTTCAGGCAGAATTCTCAGCTTCAGCCTCACCTGCTGAATCTCTTTCCAGCTGGGAATTCTCACACTGCAGAGACATTTCTTTCATGTGAGACTGGATATTTGTCCTGTAAGCTCTTCATTCATTTGTTTTTCTTCCCACAGTTGTTGGGCTGTTTTGTGCTGTTTCTCTTCAGGACTCTGCAGGAACACATTGAAGTCAGCATCGCCAACGATACGTTCTTCTCAGCTTCTGGCCTGTGGATGGATCGATCAATGGCCATTTCCGGCTTCTCTCTACTGCTGGGCTTTCAATTTCCCATCATCCACATGATCTCTAAGGAGTTCAAGCCAAGAGGATGGCCTTTAGCAGGTGTTCAGCCTCTGATGCTAGATGGTTACATTTATCATTCAGGATTTGTTCCATTTGTGTGTTTGACTGTTCCAGTCGTGTTTTCTCCTCCTTTTCCTGGACTCTCTGCTTCCATCTCACAATTTCTTGGTTGAATATTTCTGGACTTTCTGGAAAATGGGTGTTTTTGTTCATATCATTCATTATTTTCTTCTGAAGTTGCTCTCTATTTTTCTCTGATGCAGTTAAGATGGGTTTTCTATGAGTCACATGGGAAAGCTGAGTAAGCTGGCTCTTCTGTCCTCTTTGCAGAAGGTCCACAGTGCTCAGAAATGATGACCCGTTCAGGATTGTATTCAGAGTGGACAAGCACATGGTTTGCAAACTGGGGGGACTGACCTCCACCCCAGGTAACCTGAGGGCTTCTTTAGCTCTTGTCATGGGTTCAGTATTCTCACTATGTTTTCTAAAATTCAGCCTGTGGACAGAATACCTTTTGTCCAGCAACTTCACACTTTTTAAAATGGGAAGTCCCTTTATTATCAAAACTAGCATCACAGTTCATAGCAGAATTTCCCAGGAAATGTCAGGGAGATCAGGAATATGTCTCAAACTTCCAGAAATCACCAGCAGAGGACTCCTCAAGTGCTGCATGACCGGCTAGAGAGTAGATCTGGGGGCAATCAATAGTCCTTCATGGCTGAGTAGGGCTCCACAGCTCTGCCTCTGAGGACCAGTGTTCTGTGCTCCTCAGCTGATCACTCAGAAGTTTACAGAGTGTTCTGTATCTATGCTAAAAGGTGTCTGACATTGTGGAATGTTCAGTTAGGATGGCGGAGGGGAGGTCAGCCATGTTTAGGGAACATTTCTCCCTACCTTTGCTTTTAAAATAGAAAGACATGCCAGTTGTATAAGCTGTGGGAAAGTGGAAAGGGCTTGTTGGAGCCTGGAGCTTGGCCATTCTAGGTCATGTCTGGCCCTACAGCAAAATTAAAGCGTCCAGGCAGAAGTAAGCCACATTTCTTTTCCATGCCCAAGAATAAGTCAAGGCTGAGTGGTAAGGCCATTCTCGATGGTGAGGCCCTTTCATCTAATTTAACATTTCTTTCTGTTGTACAGAAATTGCCCAAGGTTCTGACCTCTCTGAGGCTACCTCACTCCTTGAGTTTGATTGCTACAGGCAGGCAAGGATCTGTGGTGAATTTTAAGGTATTCAATGTCTAAAATGGTACACTGTTGTGCTTGGCACAAAGTGTGTGGTTAATAAATGACAGACAATTTAATGTAATAAAATAAACAAATATAAAACTAGAAGAAATTTTAACTTAACATCTATCTGAACAGGATATTGAAAGAAATAAAAGTAGTCAACAAAGACATAGAAAAAATGATCAGATTTTGACCACATGAAAATTCAAATTGTCTAGGCATATTAAGAAGTAATACATAAAATTAAACATGAGAATACTTTACATATTATATATATATACTGTATAACTGGTTGCCATTTATGATGTATATAGAAGAAAATGAAAAATATATTTAAATTTAAGGTTAAAAAAGTGCAAAGAATCAAGAATATCACTATACACAAAAGTGAAATTAAAAAAAAAACCAAAATTTTAACTATGAAACTACAAGCAATTTGATGGAAAAGGAAATGGCACCCCACTCCAGTACTCTTGCCTGGAAAATCCCATAGATGGAAGAGGCTGGTAGGCTAGAGTCCATGGCGTCACTAAGAGTGGGGCACGACTGAGTGACTTCACTTTCACTTTTCACTTTCCTGCATTGGAGAAAGAAATGGCAACCCACTCCAGTGTTCTTGCCTGGAGAGGCCCAGGGACAGAGGAGCCTGGTGGGCTACAGTCCATGGGGTCCTGAAGAGTCAGACACGACTAAACGACTGACACAGACACACACACACAAATAATTTGAAAATTATTGACATTCATTTTTGGTCATGATATTCTAAATTGGAGAAGGAAATGGCAACCCACTCCAGTATTCTTGCTTGGAGAGTCCCAGGGACAGAGGAGCTTGGTGGGCTGCCGTCTATGGGGTCGCACAGAGTCGGACACCATGAAGCGACTTAGCAGCAGCATTCTACATTGAGTATTCTAGCTCTGCTGTTGGAAGAATTAATTGGTATAGACACTCTGGAATGCTTCTGCTAAAGCTTATCAAGAAACTTAAAAGTCTTACATTTGACATAACAGCATAAGAACTCCAGTTAAAAGAAAACAGACTAAGTAAATAATCAATATTTGGACCAAATTTGTTTTTTATTTGCTGCAAGTATTGATGTTTATTGCAGAATAACTTGTAATAGCAGAAACCTGGAAACACCACTCAAAGTTTAAATACAAGGAAGAGATTGAATTCAGAGGTCAATTCATGATGATGCTACATAGGTTTGTAGAGCAAAAGGATTTGGGGAAGGGGTAAATGACTTGATATTGTTTATTGTCAGGGAAACTTTTGTTTGGAGAGTTGGACTGAAGGGTGCTTATTACTTTATACACAATGGGTGGTTGTGCCAGAAAGGAACAAGTGTGGAGGTTTGGGCAAAATAGGTGAAAGGAACTAAGAAGTACAAACTTCCTGTTACAAAAAAATAAATCACAGGTATATAATATAAAGCATAAGGAATACAGTGAATCATACTATAATAATATGTATGCTAACAGACAGTTTCTAGAGTTATCGTGCTTGACATTTTATAATGTATTTAAATCATTATGTTGTACACCTAAACAACAAAAGATGACTTATAAACTATACTTCAAATCAAGCAAAATGAAACAGGTATAAATGGTCAGAATACTTGAACAGACACATTGCCAATTAAGATATACAGCTCATAAAGTCATGGAAAGATATTAAACATCATTATTCATCAAGGAAATATACATTAAAATTACTGATATACATCTATACACCTCCTTGAGTGGCCAATTAAAAAATTAGCCTAATAAATCTTTCAGAAAACATAGAGTATGTGGAAATTTCACACATTTCTTCTGGGAGTATAAAATGACACAACCACTTTGGAAAACTGATTGCAAGTTTCTTAAAATTTAATTATGTATCAACCCTATGACAAAGAAGTTGATAACTAGAAAAATGAAAACACATATCTACAAAAAAGCCTTGCACAAAAATATCAATAGCAGCCTTATCCATACCAGAGCCAAATTATTCAAATGCCCTTGAACTTGTGAATGAATAATGAATTTTTAGTATATCCATACAATGGACCATTGTTCAACAACAAATAAGACCAAATTACTGAACACACAGAAATAATGAATGAATTTGAGAAGCATCGATCTGAGTGAAAGGAGCAGACACACACACATGCACAAGCACATAGCATTGCATATGCATAAATGTATGAAATTGTAGATTATGAAAAATAATTTATGGTGATAGTCATAACAGGTTATTTCTTGGATTCTGAGAATTGATTAGGAAGGAACACAGAGGAACTTTCTAAATTAAGTACAAAATCTATACAGCGCCGATGTGTGAGTTATATGCATACACATATATGCATGATGTGTGAGTTATACATAGCTGTATGCATCCTTCAGAGGGAATCAGGGAATTACTCAAGATCTGTACATTTTACCATGTACACATGAAACTTCACATTTTAAAAAATGAGACAAAATAAAGGTCTTTCCATTTTAGAGTATGGAAAAATATGATGCAGCCAAAAATAACCCACAGCCTTTTGAAATATTTTTGGTAGCATGATGGGTGGGGAGGTTTATGATAAGATGCAAATTCTTTAAAGGAGTGTATACGACAAGATCACGCTTTTACAGAAAAAATGTATGTGTGAATAAATAATGAAAAGAAGTGCAAGAAAATGTCTCTGCTTGGTGGGATTGTGTATAATTTTAATTTTCTTTCTTTATGTTTTTCTATTCTATCCAGGGATTGAATATGCATTCTTTTATAATCAAAAGCAAACAGTGCTGTTTCTTTTTTAAAGTGATATTTTATAGCGTATATCTTGCTCTTATTCAAGCTGCATGGCTTTAGTTTTCTGTTGCTGTCATAAAAAATTGCCACAAACTTAAAGGCCTCAATCATATTCACTTAACATTTCATAGACCTATCTGCTCTACTAGTTTCTCTGCTTTGGGTTCACAAAACTGGAAGCAAGGTATCAGCTGGGCTTCCACCGGGAGGGACAGGGGAAGATCTGACCCCAATGTCATTCAGGTCCTTAGCCAAACCCAGGCCCGTGTGGTTGTAGAGCTGAAGTCCTTTTTGCTTGCATATCAGCTGAATGCTTCCTTGAGATTCTAGAAGTTTCTCTCTGATACTTGGGCATGATTCCTCATCTTAGAGACAGGAAAGCCAAGACAAACCCTCCTCAAACCCTCTCCATCTTCTGCCACACATCACCTTTGTTTTCATCTGAAGAAAGTTTTCTTCTTTTAAAAATTCATGTGACTAGAGGGGATTTTCCCAGATAATCCAGGAAAATCTCCTTACCTTAAAATTCATAATGTAAATCACACCTGCAAAATGTCTTTTGCCAAGTAATACAACACATTCACAGGTTCCAGGGATTAGCACATGATCTTTCCTTTGTGGAGGGCGGTGGTGGTGGTGGAGGTGTAGAGATTACTGTCCTGCCTCCCACTTGCATTTATTCTACATTAGGGACAAAGTAAATTGGTTGTACAGTTGAGCCCATGCTATTGCACCCTGGGAGATTCTCAGTTGATGGAATGTTATTAAATAAAATGACACATGTTAAACTTCTAACCTATAGAACTATAAAATAACAAATTTGTGCTTTTTATGCCTATAAATATGTGGTAAATTGTTACAGCATCATCAGGAAATTAAGACAAGTGTCCAAGGTAACATCTCTGTAAAAGCCAAAACAAAACAACACTTACCTAAATATCTATCAAAAAATAGCAACATTTACAATGTCCTTTAAGTCAGGGTTTATGGAAATATAAAAGAAGAATATAGCAGTAAGAAAAAAAAAAAGGAGTAATCAAAGGCATTAACAGAAGGGCCTAGTGAGCATATTACATTAATTATAGTATAGTGTTTTCAATAGATGTAAAAAAATATACACCTAAAAGGTTAGGTTGAAATCAAATAATGAAGCACTTTACATAATACAGAAATAAATGATGACTTTCTCCAGGGCAGTATGAGTTAAAAAATAACTATGACCACAAATCAATCAATCAATCTCTCTCTCTCTCTCAATTTCTTTCTTTCTCTCCCTCTCTCCTCTCTCTCTGTCTCTCTCTTTCACACACACATATCTATATTTGTCTATCTGTTTGTTTATTAACCTGACTATAACCTTTTTATCAATCAATGTATCTTAATAGAATTGAATATCCTAACAGATACCAGTAAACAAGAGCATATGTAAAATTGAACTGCATTCAAAGTAATAGATGCCCTGAAGCTTTTAAAGACAGGATTATAATACAACAGACTGCATATCAATAACTGATATGTAAGGGAGAAGAAGGAGAAAATCATTCCCAGATAAGAAAGGATACAATCAGCATGTGTGTGTGTGTGTGTGTGTGTGTGTGTGTGTGTGTGTGTGTGTGTGTGTGTTTGGTCTCTAACAAAAACTGCAGAGTCTTGCATAAAATCTTAGAAATTTTGAATTGGTAGGTCTAGGAGTCAGTGATTCTGTATGTTTAAACATCAGCAGATGTTTTTAATGCATGTGATTGCTGCTGCTGCTGAGTCGCTTCAGTCGTGTCCGCCTCTGTGCGACCCCATAGACGGCAGCCCACCAGGCTCCACCGTCCCTTGGATTCTCCAGGCAAGAACGCTGGAGTGGGTTGCCATTTCCTTCTCCAATGCATGAAAGTGAAAAGAGAAAGTGAAGTCGCTCAGTCACGTCCAACTCCTCGCGACCCCATGGACTGTAGCCCACCAGGCTCCTCCGTCCATGGGATTTCCCAGGCAAAAGTACTGGAGAGGGGTGCCATTGCCTTCTTCTGCATGTGATCTACGAGTCACACTTTGACAAACACTGCTTTAGAATGAACTCAGATGTTGCCCATTGGAGATGCCTATTTTGACCTCACAAGCCTAGATTGTGTCCTTTTCTATTTCTGAATAGCTATTTATCACTTCTTTGGAGGTTTGATCACCCAAAAATTATAAATTTGTGTTTTCTGGAATTCTCTTTCACTGGCGATTAAAATCCTTTAGTAAAAAACTATATATTACAAGTCTTTGCTTAGCCTGTTTCCAATTCATTTGTCATGTGGTAGATGGCTGAATAAATATTTGATAAAAGAATGAACAAATGACTTAATGAACTTTTCAAGTTTAATATTTAGGGCTTAGTTACAAGCAATCGACTTTCTCTAGCAATACAGAAAAGAAATTTATTAAAGAGATGTTTGATAATATAATCAATCATTGGAAAAACCAGAGATTAAGATAGATTGAGGCTCAGATGCTTGAAGAAATAAACAGTCAAAAAAAGCCAAAAGAATAGCCTGATGCCAACGACGCCACTGTTCTGTAACACTTATGGAATGGACCCTTAAGTTGAAGGAAAGACCACCACTAACATACTTACCCTTATAACTGCCATTTTTTCTGTCATATTAAGTCTGTTAACAACCGCCAGCACCTTTGCCATCATCTCCTCGAGCAAAACTTGTTACTGTAGAAATTGTTCTCTCATGTCATAAACTTTAAAAATAAAAGTCTCATTCAGATTGTAGGTCACATGCCTGAATTCAGGCTTCCATAAAGCCTGAAAATTTGAATTGTTTCAAGTCAGAGGGCAAGACTGACCATGCCTATTTTACCAGTCAAGGCATTTTCTGCCCGCTGTTCATGGGGGACATTGTGCTTGCTCTGAAGGTGGAGTTCCCTCCACCCAAAGACTTCAAGTTCCATCAATTCAGTTGTCACAAAACAAGTTATCGCTGCCAGTATGCTGCTAACATTTTTGAATACTTGGTATGGAAATGACACTTTTGGATGATCACAAGAAAAATAACTTCTCCAAATTTTGCTTCACTTTAGGAGATAACATTTGAGGCATATACTGATCTACACAGATAAAACTCTTCATCACATGACAGTATTTTTCAAAGGTAAAAATAAAACTAAGATGGCTTGGCAATAAAATTTTATTGTTAGAATGAACTTATTGGTATGAAAATGAAAGTCAGATGAAAGTTACTTAAAATGAGTGAAAGTACAATTCCAAATCTTAATAAGGACAAGAAAGTGCCTAGAAATTCCACAAAAGGGTCATCCAAACTATTCACAGAAACTTTCTGAATATAACTCAAAATGAAGCTATGGCAAAAATGCACAGTTATTTGCCTTCTATTTCTGTTTTCCATTCATATACATAAATACATTATGCATACATTTATATTGAATATATTTTGAGTATCCTTGCCAGTTTTTATAGATTCACTTCGGTTAGAACTTCCATAGAATATTGTTGAGTCAAATATATTTCATGCATGTGATATCTGTTCACCTTTTCTCTAGTGTCAAGGAAATATCTACATTAAAGTACACACTTTATTATCAAGACAGATTGTTGGGATTTATTCTTGACATTGACTTATTTCTGTACTTCCACATTAATTCATCACCTTGGCAAAATCACTTTATATTTAAAATATTTTTAGTCTTCCATTGCTACTCATCTTCATTAGCAAAGTCTTCCTATTAATATCCTGTCCTTTTTCACATTTCCATCACCTCAAATGTAACCTCCCTTTACTAGTAGGTTATTATGAAATCATCGAGATATTAGCCTTCTGCTTAAATTATTCTAGGTACTTTAAAAAGATATAATTGGACTTTCTACCAGCCCTACAGGGCTCCAATACTGTTATCTTTGTCCATTGCCACATCTGCTTCACTCACCCCACTTCCATCAATATTGGCATTTATTCAGTTTCTCAGATGCCGGAAATCCTTTCTCATTGTAGAACCTTAGACTAGGAATTTCAGCTTGAAAGTTCTGACTTAATGTCTTATTCCTCAGAGAAGCATTCATACCTTCTCACAACTACATTAATAGTCCTCACGCCTTTGTCTTCTCTCAGACCCTAGTCTGATAAATATGATAAAATTTCTTATTTTATACTCGTATATTTATTTCACTTTCTCTTCCACTGAACTATAAACTCCATGTGGTCAGAGACCATGTAGACTCTATTTTATTCACCACTATAGCTGTACATTTAGCACAGTATCTAGCAAATAGCAGATGCCCAGGACATTTAGCAATATTTGCTCTATCATTTGTGCTCTTTCTCTACAAATGTAAACACACATACCCTCAAATGGTTAAGAAAATTATTGTATGTATTATATATATGCATATGTAGATAAATATATATTATACATACATCTCTGTGTCTACATATGTTATACATATTATATATTATATACACATATATAATTTTATTTTTCCTGAACCACTTGAAGATGGCTTATTTACACAATAGTTTTTTTGGGTTAAATATATCATGGTTTTATATATATATATATATATTTAAGAATGATGGTAATACTGTAAATAATCACAGTATGAGCACCCTAAGTAACTTTTATCATTATACAGTGCCTTTGTTGAATTTACTATTTGTATTCAAATATTTTCAATTAAACTCATAAAGCCACTTAGAGTTTTGCTTTTACTTTTTAAAGTAGTATTCAATCTGTAATAATATGATGTTACATGAATTTTCATGTTATTTTTTAAGTTTCATTTAAGGCAGAACAATTCTTACACCCTTATTTGTATTTTATGACATTAATTTTTTAAAGAAAATACTAACTTTTTATTTTAATGGAATGTTCTTCATTTTGAGTTTATCTGATATTCTCTCAAAGACAATATAAATATAATTGGACAATACTTCTTTTTAAGTTGTTGGTTCTTCAACTGTATTCCTTGACAGAGTCATTCTAAGAGATATGTGAGAAAGCAAGTTTTGACTCATGCTCTACAAAAGTTCAATTCTTCAGATGATAGAGCTCCAAAAATATTGGATCATTGTGAAGCTCCAGAGGAGAGTGAGGAAAGAATTCCAGTGGGAAAAATGTGGTTGCCTTCACTAGTTCCAAGTGAAAGTACTTGACAATAGGGGCAATCGCAAATCCTTTGCCTTTCAAGACTTCAGTCTCTCTAGCTCTGCCAGGAACATATTTTTCACCAGTCAAAGTGAACATTCTTTTTCCAAGTCTTTGAAATCTTTCCTACGACTATGAGCAAATACAAGTGTATATGTGTGTATGTATATATATACACACGCACACACATATATTTACATATATACCATACAGTTGCACTCATCTCACACACTAGTAAAGTAATGTCCAAATTCTCCAAGCCAGGCTTCAGCAATATGTGAACCGTGAACTTCCAGATGTTTAAGCTGGTTTTAGAAAAGGCAGAGGAACCAGAAATCAAATTGCCAACATCCGCTGGATCAACAAAAAAGCAAGAGAGTTCCAGAAAAACATCTATTTCTACTTTATTGACTATACCAAAGCCTTTGACTGTGTGGATCACAATACACTATGGAAAATTCTGAAAGAGATGGGCATACCAGACCACCTGACCTGCCTCTTGAGGAACCTGTATGCAGGTCAGGAAGCAACAGTTAGAACTGGACATGGAACAACAGACTGGTTGCAAATAGGAAAAGGAGTCCGTCAGGGCTGTATATTGTCACCCTGCTTATTTAACTTATATGCAGTGTACATTATGAGAAATTGTGAGCTGGAAGAAGCACAAGTTGGAATCAAGATTGCCAGGAGAAATATCAATAACCTCAGATATGCAGATGACACCACCCTTATGGCAGAAAGTGAAGAGAAACTAAAAAGCCTCTTGATGAAAGTGAAAGAGGAGAGTGAAAAAGTTGGCTTAAAGCTCAACATTTAGAAAACTAAGATCATGGCATCTGGTCCCATCACTTCATAGCTAATAGATGGGGAAACAGTGGAAACAATGTCAGACTTTATTTTTTTGGGATCCAAAATCACTGCAGATGATGATTGCAGCCATGAAATTGAAAGAAACTTACTCCTTGGAAGGAAAGTTATGACCAACCTAGACAGCATATTAAAAAGCAGAGACATTACTTTGTAACAAAGGTCTGTCTAGTCAAGGCTGTGGTTTTTCCAGTGGTCGTGTATGGATGTGAGATTTGGACTGTGAAGAAAGCTGAGCACCGAAGAATTGATGCTTTTGAACTGCAGTGTTGGAGAAGATTCTTGAGAGTCCCTTAGACTGCAAGGAGATCTAATCAGTCCATCCTAAAGGAGATCAATACTGGGTGTTCATTGGAAGGACTGATGCTGAAGCTGAGACCCCAATACTTTGGCCACCTCATGTGAAGAGTTGACTCATTGGAAAAGACCCTGATGCTGGGAGGGATTGGGGGCAGGAGGAGAAGGGGATGACAGAGGATGAGATGGCTCGATGGCATCACTGACTTGATGGGCATGAGTTTGAGTAAACTCCAGGAGTTGGTGATGGACGGGAAGGCCTGGCGTGCTGCGATTCATGGGGTTAAAAAGAGTCAGACACGACTGAGTGACTGAACTGAACTGATATATACTGTATATATATATATATATATATATATATATAGACAGATAGATAGATAAGATAGATAGATATAGATGTGTATATATATATATATATATATATATATATATATATATATATATATAAATAAATTAGGGAGAAGGAAAGGTAAATGTGTAAGTTTCACCAGTCAATCCTAAAGGATATCAGTCCTGAATATTCACTGGAAGGACTGATGCTGAAGCTGAAGCTCCAATACTTTGGCCGCCTGGTGCAAAGAACTGACACATTGGAAAAAATCCAATGCGGGGAAAGACTGAAGGAGGGAGAAGGGAATGGCAAAGGATGAGATGGTTGGATGGCATCACCAGCTTGATGAACATGAGTTTGATCAAACTCCAGGTGTTGGTGATGGACAGGGAAGCCTGGCATGCTGTAGTCATGGAGTCACAAAGAGTCAGACATGACTAAGTAAGTGAACTGACTTCTCATGAGGGTGAAATAAGAAATTTGATAAACGCATTGACTACAGTTTTCTTAAAAAAGTATTTTTCAATCTAAAATAGCAAAGTTTATTATTATATAGTCACTTGAAAGAAATGCAACTGGAAAAAATGAATAAAAGTTAATTAGATGTTATTTACTTTAAATATTAATATAAAATATATATCACAAAGGAGTGTTTATAGTATCTTTGGAAATGACTATTAAGCTAACTGCTCTCACTTCCACTTGTCTTTTAGAATAATTTGCCTCAACTGCTATCTCTGGTGGGGTTTGTACTGGATGTGAACCAGATATGAGGTTGCTGGGGGTTAATTTCTGCTTCCATGGAAACTGTTCAGGTGTGTGTTGGTTTTAAATGACTTCCTGCAGATTGACACTCAGAGGCTCAAAAAACAGCTTTCTTAGAAATGAAGTCTCACACTGAGAGAAGAAAAGTCTTTCATATTTAACTTCCTTTGCATTATATATGCCAGTTAGTATTTCCAACATTTAGGAAACTACATTTTCAGAATATACTTCACTGTGACAAAAATGTGTCCATTTAAATGAACAGTGATGCTGAATGTTTAAGAACATTTTTTTTCACATGTCAGAGGTTAGGTTAGGTTACTAAGGACACTTGTTGTAGTGATATCCTTTGATACCAGAATGTGGTAATTAATAATAGGATAATTAGAAGTCAGAGGGAGAAAGACAAATACCATATGTATGGTATTTATGGTAAGATCCACACTTATATGTGGGATCTAAAATATGATACAAATGAACTTACCTACAAAACGGAAACAGACATGGAAAGTAAACTTATGGTTACCAATGGGGAAAAGGTGTAGGGGAGGGATAAATTAGGAGCTTAGGATTAGGATGTAAAAACTACTGCATATAAAATAGATAATCAATAAGGTCCTGTATAGCATAGGGAACTATATTCAACAGCCTCTAATAAACCATGATGGAAAGGAACATGAACAAAAAAATGTATGTGTAACTGAACAGTACACTTTGCTAGAAACTAGCAACCATTGTGGGGCTTCCCTGGCGGCTCAGATAGTAAACCGTCTGCCTACAGTGTGGGAGACCCGGGGTCGATCCCTGGGTCGGGACGATCCCCTGGAGAAGGAAATGGAAACCCACTCCATTATTCTTGCCTGGAAAATCCCATGGACTGAGGATCCTGGTAGGCTACAGTCTATGACGTCGCAAAGAGGCGGACATGACTGAGCGACTTCACTTCACTTCACTTCAGCAACCATTGTAAACCATCTATACTTCGATAAAAATAAATTACCCATGTAAGCTATTGCTTAGTGGGTACAAAGCTTCTCTTAAGAATGACAAAAAGGTTTTGGAGATAAAATAGTGGTGATGATTATACAACATTGCATATATACTTAAAGCCACTGAATTATGCATTTAAATAATGGTTGAAATGACTTTTTATACTTTATATACTTCACTATAGTAAAATCACACAGAAAAAAATCCAATGTTAGGCATATCAGAGTGAAAATTGAGAAAAAAAAGCAAATAACATATTAGAATGAACAGATTACTCAAAAGCAATAATTGAAGCCAGAAGATACCAAAATATCTCAAAACATTGAGGGAAAATATCTTCAAATCTAAAAATATATACTTAGATTAATCATCACTTACAAACAAGGGTCAAAAAAATTTTAGGTAAACAAAAGACAGACTGGGAGAGGATATTTTTAATTCAAATAAGCAATTAAGTATTAGTCTCTAAAAATAAAAATAAAATAAAAATAAAATAAAAATAAAAAAAGAAATAGGATAATTAAGGCAGAATTGCTGGCCTCACGGAGCCTTCCACATAGCAGTAAACAGATGACAAAAATAAAATTCTAAGACAAATGCCAATTGAAGTAAGCAATTCTAAGTACACAGGACATCATGGAAATAGCAGAAGGGGTAGGTTATCCTGGTCAGAAAGCATACTCATGAAGAGCTACATGAAGTAGATGAAGCTTGAACTGAATATACAGAGTGAAGTGAGGAACCTAATGGAGAGTGTGGAGAGAAGGCACAGTAGATAGGAGTGGGAGGCAGCTTTAATAGAAGCGTAGAGAAGAGAGCAGTGTGTTGCCTGAAATAGCCAGGAGTCATTTGAGGTTTTTGAAGCATAAGATATTGGGGAGCAATTGGCCAAAAGAGGAGGGGGACTCAAAGATATGGATAATGTGCAGGGTTTCTCAGTATGGCTCTGTATATCCTAGTACTTAGACTATATATGCTAGAAGGTGGGAAGCTAGAGGAAGATGTAAAGCCTAGAAATGCATAGCTCTATATGAGTTTTAATGCACAGTTTCAGTACAATCAGTGACTCCAGGGGGCCTGACACAAATAGATTTGAGGTCAAGGGGCAGTTGAACTTCTCCAGTGGACTAAGCAAGAAGTGAGGAAGACCTAACAGAAAACATGCACCGTAATATAGACCATATGTAATATGTAACCGTATGTAATTTCTGCAAGATTAGGAATTCTGCTGTTTAATGAATGAGACTTTGGTAATGAGAGGAAGTGGAGAGTGGGCTCACCCTGATCTGAAAGCTACAAGCTCTTACGTTTCTATTTAATGATCAAAAATTTCCATAGGGTTAAAAAGTAGACATCAAAAATTGACCCACATGCTTTATTTCTACATATTTCCTGTGTCATTTGACTTAAATGTTTCTTTCTTAACTGTGTTACACCTATTTCTCACTTTGAAATGAGTGTTAAAACACATTAAAGTTTGACAGAGTTATGTTCCTTTTCACAAATATTGGCCATACAGGTTAATGCTCTGTTTCAAATTTGACATTATCTAAATATGAAGAGGCTATGGTTTTCCTTTACAACCTTATTCATCATTTAAATTAAGTACCTTGACAGTTTCTGGAGGTATGGAGAAAGTCTAGGGCCTTCTTGATTAAATTAAATCACATATATTAGATCAGAATTTAATATATATATATCTCAGTATTTTACAAAGATAGATAATATATATATATATCAGAATTATATATATATATATTTGTCAGCATTTTACATAGATAGATAATAGTATAAATATTATATATATATATATATATATATATAAATTTTATGGAAACAGAGCACACAGAGTTGAGACATAATATTGAGCTAAAGCTGTCACTGAACTTTGCCAACATCTACTTTAAATAAAGCAATATTCACTCTCTCATGAAATTGTTGATTTCTTTCTTGCTTTGCCAACAGTAAATACAGATTTCGAGAAGATAATTTAATCTTCAAAATCTTTCATATATATATATGTGTGTGTGTTCTAGGTGTGACTGCTATATTTACATATATATGGCATATATATATATATATATCCTATGTATATATGTATAAACACTTTACACACATGTATATGGCTTCTTTAAACTGCACATTAGTTAGTATTTAATTTTAATTGTGAATTTAAAATATTTTTCTAATTTTACTTAGGAGTAGCATGAAAATGATAAAATTGCTAATAGGTTTTGCAAAGAAAATGGAATGACAGTGAAACACATTAAAAGCTTTTTCTTATACTCAGTGATTCAGAAGAAAGAAAAATGGCGTATTTAGGGGTAAAAGTGACTTGAAATGGTTAATAAAGCATATATACATGCTGACAAAGAGTTAGCTAATTTTATGTTTAATTCAAATGAGGAGAAATAGGTTTCTAGTTTTTAAAAAGAAAAATCTGTCATATTGAAATTGCCTTTACCAAGCTTTTTGAAACTCAGATATCCAGTACTAGATTGGGGGCTATATTCTTTCAGTAAAGAACATTTCTTTTAAAAATGGACACAAACTTTATTTCAGTACAAACATTTTGAAATCTGTTAGAGACCTGGAGACTGTTATATATTTTTTTTTTTTTTTTTTAATTTTTTTTTTAAATATTATTTTATTAGTTGGAGGCCAATCACTTTACAACATTTCCGTGGGTTTTGTCATACATTGACATGAATCAGCCATATAGTTACACGTATTCCCCATCCCGATCCCCCCTCCCACCTCCCTCCCCACCCGACCCCTCAGGGTCCTCCCAGTGCACCAGGCCCGAGCACCTGACTCATGCATCCCACCTGGGCTGGTGGTCCGTTTCACCATAGATAGTATACATGCTGTTCTTTCAAAACATCCCACCCTCACGTTCTCCCCCAGAGTTCAAAAGTCTGTTCTGTACTTCTGTGTCTCTTTTTCTGTTTTGCATACAGGGCCATCGCCACCATCTATCTAAATTCCGTATATATGTGTTAGTATACTGTAATGTTCTTTATCTTTCTGGCTTACTTCACTCTGTATAATGGGCTCCAGTTTCATCCATCTCATTAGAACTGATTCAAATGAATTCTTTTTAACGGCTGAGTAATATTCCATGGTGTATATGTACCACAGCTTCCTTATCCATTCATCTGTTGATGGGCATCTGGGTTGCTTCCATGTCCTGGCTATTATAAACAGTGCTGCGATGAACATTGGGGTGCACGTGTTTCTTTCGGATCTGGATTCCTCAGTGTGTATGCCTAGAAGTGGTATTGCTGGGTCATATGGCAGTTCTATTTCCAGTTTTTTAAGAAATCTCCACACTGTTTTCCATAGTGGCTGTACTAGTTTGCATTCCCACCAACAGTGTAAGAGGGTTCCCTTTTCTCCACACCCTCTCCAGCATTTATTGCTTGTAGACTTTTGGATAGCAGCCATCCTGACTGGCGTGTAATGGTACCTCATTGTGGTTTTGATTTGCATTTCTCTGATGATGAGTGATGTTGAGCATCTTTTCATGTGTTTGTTAGCCATCTGTATGTCTTCTTTGGAGAAATGTCTGTTTAGTTCTTTGGCCCATTTTTTGATTGGGTCGTTTATTTTTCTGGAATTGAGCTTCAGGAGTTGCTTGTATATTTTTGAGATTAATCCTTTGTCTGTTTCCTCATTTGTTATTATTTTCTCCCAATCTGAGGGCTGTCTTTTCACCTTACTTATAGTTTCCTTTGTTGTGCAAAAGCTTTTAATTTTCATTAGGTCCCATTTGTTTATTTTTGCTTTTATTTCCAATATTCTGGGAGGTGGGTCATAGAAGATCTTGCTGTGATTTATGTCGGAGAGTGTTTTGCCTATGTTCTCCTCTAGGAGTTTTATAGTTTCTGGTCTTACATTTAGATCTTTAATCCATTTTGAGTTTATTTTTGTGTATGGTGTTAGAAAGTGTTCTAGTTTCATTCTTTTACAAGTGGTTGACCAGTTTTCCCAGCACCACTTGTTAAAGAGATTGTCTTTTTTCCATTGTATATCCTTGCCTCCTTTGTCAAAGATGAGGTGTCCATAGGTTCGTGGATTTATCTCTGGGCTTTCTATTCTGTTCCATTGATCTATATTTCTGTCTTTGTGCCAGTACCATACTGTCTTGATGACTGTGGCTTTGTAGTAGAGTCTGAAGTCAGGCAGGTTGATTCCTCCAGTTCCTTTCTTCTTTCTCAAGATTACTTTGGCTATTCGAGGTTTTTTGTATTTCCATACAAATTGTGAAATTATTTGTTCTAGTTCTGTGAAAAATACCGTTGGTAGCTTGATAGGGATTGCATTGAATCTATAGATTGCTTTGGGTAGAATAGCCATTTTGACAATATTGATTCTTCCAATCCATGAACACGGTATGTTTCTCCATCTGTTTGTGTCCTCTTTGATTTCTTTCATCAGTGTTTTATAGTTTTCTATGTATAGGTCTTTTGTTTCTTTAGGTAGATATACTCCTAAGTATTTTATTCTTTTTGTTGCAATGGTGAATGGTATTGTTTCCTTAATTTCTCTTTCTGTTTTTTCATTGTTAGTGTATAGGAATGCAAGGGATTTCTGTGTGTTAATTTTATATCCTGCAACTTTACTATATTCATTGATTAGCTCTAGTAATTTTCTGGAAGAGTCTTTAGGGTTTTCTATGTAGAGGATCATGTCATCTGCAAACAGCGAGAGTTTCACTTCTTCTTTTCCTATCTGGATTCCTTTTATGTCTTTTTCTGCTCTGATTGCTGTGGCCAAAACTTCCAACACTATGTTGAATAGTAGTGGTGAGAGTGGGCATCCTTGTCTTGTTCCTGATTTCAGAGGAAATGCTTTCAATTTTTCACCATTGAGGGTGATGCTTGCTGTGGGTTTGTCATATATAGCTTTTATTATGTTGAGGTATGTTCCTTCTATTCCTGCTTTCTGGAGAGTTTTTATCATAAATGAGTGTTGAATTTTGTCAAAGGCTTTCTCTGCATCTATTGAGATAATCATATGGTTTTTATCTTTCAATTTGTTAATGTGGTGTATTACGTTGATTGATTTGCGGATATTAAAGAATCCTTGCATTCCTGGGATAAAGCCCACTTGGTCATGGTGTATGATTTTTTTAATATGTTGTTGGATTCTGTTTGCTAGAATTTTGTTAAGGATTTTTGCATCTATGTTCATCAGTGATATTGGCCTGTAGTTTTCTTTTTTTGTGGCATCTTTGTCTGGTTTTGGAATTAGGGTGATGGTGGCCTCATAGAATGAGTTTGGAAGTTTACCTTCTTCTGCAATTTTCTGGAAGAGTTTGAGTAAGATAGGTGTTAGCTCTTCTCTAAATTTTTGGTAGAATTCAGCTGTGAAGCCATCTGGTCCTGGGCTTTTGTTTGCTGGAAGATTTCTGATTACAGTTTCGATTTCCTTGCTTGTGATGACTCTGTTAAGATCTTCTATTTCTTCCTGGTTCAGTTTTGGAAAGTTATACTTTTCTAAGAATTTGTCCATTTCATCCAAGTTGTCCATTTTATTGGCATAGAGCTGCTGGTAGTAGTCTCTTATGATCCTTTGTATTTCAGTGTTGTCTGTTGTGATCTCACCCTTTTCATTTCTTATTTTGTTAATTTGGTTCTTCTCTCTTTGTTTCTTAATGAGTCTTGCTAATGGTTTGTCAATTTTGTTTATTTTTTCAAAAAACCAGCTTTTAGCTTTGTTGATTTTTGCTATGGTCTCTTTAGTTTCTTTCGCATTTATTTCTGCCCTAATTTTTAAGATTTCTTTCCTTCTGCTAACCCTGGGGTTCTTCATTTCTTCCTTCTCTAATTGCTTTAGGTGTAGAGTTAGGTTATTTATTTGGCTTTTTTCTTGTTTCTTGATGTGTGCCTGTAATGCTATGAACCTTCCCCTTAGCACTGCTTTTACAGTGTCCCATAGGTTTTGGGTTGTTGTGTTTTCATTTTCATTTATTTCTATACATACTTTGATTTCTTTTTTGATTTCTTCTATGATTTGTTGGTTATTCAGAAGCGTGTTATTTAGCCTCCATATGTTAGAATTTTTAACAATTTTTTTCCTGTAATTGAGATCTAATCTTACTGCACTGTGGTCAGAAAAGATGACTGGAATGATTTCAATTTTTTTGAATTTTCCAAGACCAGATTTATGGCCCAGGATATGATCTATTCTGGAGAAGGTTCCGTGTGCACTTGAGAAAAAGGTGAAGTTGATTGTTTTGGGGTGAAATGTCCTATAGATATCAATTAGGTCTAGCTGGTCCATTGTATCATTTAAGGTTTGTGTTTCCTTGTTGATTTTCTGTTTAGTTGGAGACTGTTATATTGACCAAAGACTTTTACCTCTTAGACATACCCAGTGTGATGGGAAGCTTGAATCCCTAAAGATGGAATTAAACTGTTAAAAAGCAAACTTACTGCTTAGAATTTGCTTATTCTTTATCCTGCTTCAGCTCAGTGTGTTAGTACAAGAAACTGGCTGAAATTATTTATAAATGTAGATAGACCATCTTGGAATTTGCAACACATATGTCCAAACTAGGACTGCGATCACCTCTATTCTGTCCAAGTACTATAAATAGAGAATGGAAATTTTACAGTGAAAGGAGAACAGAAAGAAGAAAACTATAAGAAAATTGACATTCACATATGTAGAGGGGAATAGTTGGTATAAGAATAGGGAAGTTGGAAAGGAAAATCTGAGGAAGTCAATTTCATTTCCTCTCTTCTTCTTGCTATTTTTTTTTTCTATTTTGGAGATATAGATAATGATGGATAGATAGATAGGTAGGTAGATTAGTGACCTCAACTTTGATTCTTACCAAAAAGCCCTGTGTTATCCTTGACATATTGGCAAGTGGAGGTGGAAATCCACAGTCTGTCATAGGACTGCAGTCATAGCAGTCTCAAGTTGAGATGATATTACTGTAAAATAGAGACAGCCTAAATTCCTGAGTCGTAACCAGTATAAAGTTGCCCTGGAAATCAACCAGCTAAACTTGGACTTGACAAGAATAAGAATTAGCATTTGTTGAGTTAGATTTCAAGGTATATCTGCAACTACAGTAGTCTATCTTACCCTAAATTTAATATATGAAGAAAAAAGAAACAGGAGAAAAATTTCTTGCTGTATAAAAATAATGGTGGACAGAAATAAACTTCAAATGAACATGATGTAGAATGAGTTATTTTAAGTAGGGTTGGTTTTCCACTCTGCTTTAGACACATTGGCATAAAAACTAATATCAAGTGGACATTGAAAAAGATGGCCTTGATACTGACCAGAGTTTTGACTTTCCCACTTCTGACAGCTGTGTTTTTTTTCTTTTCTTTCTTTCTTTTCTTTTCTTTTTTTTTTGTGGGGGGAGGGCTTTTGTATCTCGTTGTCCATAATTTGTCCCAATTGTGCATGCACCCAGTTATTTTTGCCAGCAAAGGTCCATCTAGTCAAAGCTATGATTTTTTCAGTAGTCATGCATGGATGTGATAGTTGGGCCATAAAGAAATCTGAGCACTCTAGAGTTGATGTTTTTGAACTGTGGTGTTGGAGAAGACTCTTGAGAGTCCCTTAGACTGCAAGGAGATCCAACCAGTCCATCCTAAAGGAAATCAACCCAGATTATTCATTGGAAACACTGTTGCTGAAGCTCCAATATTTTGGCCACCTGATGTGAAGAGTCCAATCATTGGAAAAGATCTTGATATTGGGAAGGATAGAAGGCAAAAGGAAAAGGGTGTGACAGCAGAAGAAATGATTAGATAGCATTATCAACTCAATGGACAGGAATTAGAGCAAATTTAAGGAGATAGTGGAGAACAGAGAAGCCTGGCGAGCTACAGTCAGTCCATGAGGTCACACAGTCCTACATAACCTAGCAACTAAACAATCACAGCATATTTTGCATTTTGTTGCTCCAGGAGATGTCTGCCCAGGTCCAAACACTGCAGCAAAGGGGCCTAGGATCCAGATCATGGCCTGTCTCAGCTTCTGAAGGCTTTTTGAATCTTAAAGTTACCTGTGAAGAAAATAAAGTTTTTAAAATTTTTAAAAAATGTTTAGACATATATATCAGAAAAGCAGGATTATCGATTTTCTCTTTAGTGATTTGCTTTGTTTTTGTGAAAATTCATGTGCATTAACACTTTGAATATCCCTGTGTGAAAACTAGAATTTGGGCAGATTACCAAGTTGCACAACTTGCAATTTGTTCTTCTTCCTTAGTTCATGGATGTGTATGTCTACACACATACTCACACACAAATGCATACATACATTCCACTTCTCTATTGGAATTCATTTTAAAATATTTTCCTGAAATAGCTATTTAATTATAAGAAAAACTTCAAGGATTACTATTTCTGGAGACGAGTACCTGTCATGTGTTAAAACCAGGACTGAGTAAAATAGAGATAGAAAGGTAACATTTTCTTCACCCTGAAAGTATTACAACAAAAACTCAACTTATGTTTTAAAACTACTTTCCATTTCTGTTTGTATTACATTTCTGGATATGTTCTTAATAATTTATTAAAGTCCTTGTAATTAATCTTCACTAAATTCTGTTTTTGCTTTTCTCCCCTGTCAAATCATTAGCTATTATAAAGAACCAGAAATCTACTCTCAACATATATCAGTGAAAATAGACAGGAAAAAAAAAAAAAAAAGAAAAGAAAACAAAACAAAAAACATGTGCCTTAAGTAGCCATTGAACCCCACTTTTGTTCTTACTACACAGGACATGTTTCCTAGGCTACCCTGTGAAGGAAGACAAATAATAAATAGCTTTTTTGATAGCACTCTCATACCCCAAAAAATGCAGCAGCCATCTTTTCCCAGAATATGACTCTTTTTTATTCAGTTAGACATTTTGCAAACCTTTTCTGTTTATCTGAATCTCAATTTATCCTCACTCACTAAAATAAAATCCTCACTCACATATGTATTCAATACTTCTTTTGAATTTATTTACAACTTTGAATTACCTTAATAATAACACTTAGACTACATTTTAAATGAAATCTGCCAGGATTAATTTTAATATGAATCATTGTAAATTAACCCAAAAGCAATGGATTTTGTAACTATATAAACATGGCAAATAGGATGAGAATGAAATAAAATTAAATTAAAACCTTTGCAATCATAACATTTACCTAGAATCTATTTAAAAGCATTAGAATAGGAAAACAGATGGATAGAAAAGGGGGATATTTGAGGGGAAAAATGTCCTGTATATATATGTGGCAAAGTATGCAGTTATGCAGTGACATTAATAAAGTATGGTACTTTAACTTTTTAATTTTTCAGAAAAAAATATATTAGAAACAAAAGACCTCAGAAAAGTGTGATGATAATTCATTTTAAAGTTAAAAAGAGGTTAAGGTATTTATTACTCATTGGAAAATGTGATGGCAAGCTGATTATATTGAAAATAAAATCAAGGAAAGAACCATGTACTACAATTATTTTCTATCTAGACATTCTTTTTCAAGCTGATTATATTGAAAATATAATCAAGGAAAGAACCATGTACTACAATTATTTTCTATCTAGACATTCTTTTTTCTCACATCTCTATTCTACTCAATTACCATATTAGCTCATTTTATATCATTGTTAATTCAACCTCCAGAAATAGGTTGAAGGGATATTTCATTATAGATTAATTAAAGGGGGATAATACAGAAAAGCATCATTGCATTCCTTGAAAATTGAAAGACAGTGAAAGTGCAGTGATTAGCTCAGGCAAGTCAGTTTGAAAAGATTAAACATCACAGATTCTTGATAAGCAATCATTTTCTTTGAAATCTCAGTCTTGCTGAGTTCTGACTCTTCTGATCCTTCACTGTTTTACCATTTACGTTTCTGTAAAGTAGAACAATTTTCATGGATCTATTTTCATTTTCTATTGTCTTTTATTCAGTTTATCTAAGGTTATTACCCTAGAGAAAAATTTTTGAAGCAGATTGAGTGACAGATGTTTATACAAGAACACTCTTGGGAATAACCCCTGTAAAAGAGTGATGAAAACAGGAAGAGGGAGAAATTACACTGTGATGCAATTGACACCAAAGATTCAACTGATCCCGTGGGATTGGGATGATCCATGAAATTTGTTCTAATTTGAAGCCAGTTAGTCAGGTATTTGTATCCTTCCAGTAACAAGGTTTTGAACGAGAGAATAGATAGATAGATAATCTTGAAGTAACATAGAATTAATTTGTCTTGTAGTTGTAAGGTGCTTGTCTAGGTTCATTATTTTGCATGAGAATATCCAATGCTTCCAGTACTGTTTATTGAGAAAACTGTCATCTTTGCATGAATTGTCTTTGTGCTGTGGTTAAAGTCAGCTGCCTATATTTAGGTGAGCCCATTCCCATGCACTGTATTTTATCCTTAGAAGGTGATCTTTCAATTGTGGAGTGGCTTGTTTAGAAATAATCAGGTGTAATTATTAAAGTGTTGAGAAATAAAAAAGATACTGAACATTTAATTGATAACAAGAGAAACTGAACCATAGTAAGATGACATATATTTGGAATTAGAAAAAAATGAATTTGAAACCTTCCTTGTTGAATGTACATTTATATGTGATCTTATTAATTTACTTCTATAGTTGTAAAATGGAGAAGGAAATTGCACTCCAGTACTCTTGCCTGGAGAATCCCAGGGATGGCAGAACCTGGTGGGCTGCCATCTATGGGGTTTTACCGAGTTGGACACGACTGAAGTGACTTAGCAATAGTTGTAAAATGACTATACTAATTGCTGATTTTATTAGACCTTATATGCATGCTAAGCTTTTTTCAGTTATGTCTGATTTGTTGAGATCCCGTGGACTATAGCCCAATGAGCTCCTATATCAATGGGATTCTCTGAGCAAGAATACTGGAGTAGGTGGCCATGGTTTCCTCCAGGGAAACTTCCCGACCCAGGGGTTAAGCACATGTCTCTGACATCTTTTACACAGGACTGGGGAGACAGACTCTTGGAGGGCACAAACAGAGCTTTGAGTGCACCAAGACCCAGGAGGAAGGAGTGGTGACCCCACAAGAGACTGACCCAGACTTGCTGTGAGTGTCCAGGAGACTTCGGCAGAGGTATGGAGCAGTTTTGGCCTGTGACAGGGTTGGGAGCACTGAATATAGCAGTGCGTGCATGGGACATTTTGAAGGAGGCCCCCTTATCTTCTTTACCTCCACTATAGTTTGGCCCCAGGTAAATAACAGGGAGGGAACACAGCTCCACCCGTCAACACAAAATTGGATTAAAGATTTATCGAGCATGGCTCCACACATCAGAACAAGACCCAATTTCCCCCTCAGTCAGATTCTCCCATCAGGAAGCTCCCATATACCTCTTATCCTTCTCCACGGACAGACAGACTGCAAACCACAATCACCGAAAACTAACCAATCTGATCACATGGAACACAGCCTTGTCTAATCCAATGAAACAATGAACCATGTTCTGTAGGGCCCCCAAAGATGGACAAGTCACGGTGGAGACTTCTGACACAACGTTGTGCACTGGAGAAGGGAATGGCAAACCACTTGCCATTCTTGCCTTGAGAACCCCAGGAACAGTAGGAAAAGGCAAAAGTTATGACAGTGAATGATGAACTCAGTAGGTACCCAATATACTATTGGAGAAGAGAGGAGAAATAACTCCAGAAAGAATGAAGAGATGGAGCCAAAGATAAAGCAACACCCAGTTGTGGATGTGACTGGTGTTGGAAGTAAAGTCCAATACTGTAAAGAGCAATATTGCATACAAACCTGGAATGTTAGGTCCATGAATTGAGGCAAATTGGAAGTGGTCAAACAGGAGAAGGAAATGGCAACCCACTCCAGTATTCTTACCTGGAGAATCCCATGGAAGGAGGAGTCTGCTAGACTAAAGTTCATGGGGTCGCAAAGAGTAGGAAATGACCAAGCGACTTCACTTTCACTTTCAAACAGGAGATGGCAAGAGTGAACGTCGACATTTTAGAAATCAGAAAAATAAACTGGACTGGAATGGGTGATTTAACTCACATGACCATAATATCTACTACTGGTCAAGAATCTCTTAGAAGAAATGGAATACCCATCATAGTCAACAAGAGGCCAAAATGCAGTACTTGGATGCAATCTCAAAAACAACAGAATTATCTCTGTTTTCAAGGCAAACCATTCAATAGCACAGTAATCCAAGTCTATGACCCGACTAGTAATGCTGAAGAAGTTGAAGATGAACAGTCCTATGAAAACCTACAAGACGTTCTAAAACTAACACCCAAAAGAGATATCATTTTCATTATAGGGGACTAGAATGCAAAAGTAGGAAGTCAAGAAATACCTGGAGTGGGAGGCAAATTTGGCCCTGGAGTACAGAATGAAGCAGGGCAAAGGCTAATAGAGTTTTGCCAAGAGAAGGCACTGGTCATAGCAAACACCCTCTTCCAACAATACAAGAGAAGACTCTATGTATGGACATCACCAGATGGTCAATACTGAAAAATTGATTATAATCTTTGCAGCCAAAGATGGAGAAGCTCTATACAGTCAGTAAAAAACAAGGCCAGGAGCTGACTGTGGCTCAGATCATGAACTCCTTATTGCTAAATTCAGACTTAAATTGAAGAAAGTAGGGAAAACCACTAGACCATTCAGGTATGACATAAATCAAATACATCATGACAGAGGTTCATGACATATGAGGCAGGGATCAAGAACATCCCCAAGAAAAAGAAATGCAAAAAGGCCAAATGGTTGTTTCAGGAGGCCTCATAAACAGCTGTGAAAAGAAGAGAAGCAAAAGGCAAAGAAGAAAATGAGAGGTATACCCATTTGAATGCAGAGTTCCAAAAAAATAGCAAGGAGAGATAAGAAAGACTTCCTCAGTGATCAGTGCAAAGAAATTGAAGAAAATAATAGAATGGGAAAGATTATATATATCTTCAAGAAAATTACAGATACCCAGGGAACATTTCATGCAAAGATGGACTCAATAAAGGACAGAAATGGTATGGTCCTACCAGAAGCAGCAGAAATAAAGAGGTGGCAAGAATACACAGAAGAATTGTACAAAAAAGATCTTCATGACCCAGATAATCATGAAGGTGTAATCACTCACCTAGAGCCAGACATCCTGCAATGTGACCTTAGGAAGTGGACCTTAGGAAGCATCAATATGAACAAAGCTAGTGGAGGTGATGGAATTCCAGTTGAGCTATTTCAAATCCTAAAAGATGATGCTGTGAAAGTGCTGCACTCAATATGCCAGCAAATTTGGAAAACTCAGCAGTGGCCACAGGGCAGGAAAAGGTCAATTTTCATTCCAATCCCAAAGAAAAGCAATGCCAAAGAATGCTCAAACTACCACAAACTACTACATAGTTGCATTCATCTCACACACTAGTAAAGTAATGCTCAAAATTCTCCGAACCAGGCTTCAACAGTACGTGAATGTGAACTTCCAGATGTTCAAGTTGGTTTCAGAAAAGGCAGAGGAACCAGAGATCAAATTACCAACATCCATTGGATCCTTGAAAAAGAAAGAGAATTCAAGATAAACATCTATTTCTGCTTTATTGACTATACCAAAGACTTTGACTGCATGGATCACAATAAACTGTGGAAAATTCTGAAAGAGATGGGAATACCAGACCACCTGACCTGCCCCTTGAGAAATCTGTATACAGGTCAGGAAGCAACAGTTAGAACTGGACATGGAACAACAGACTGGTTCCAAATCAGGAAAGAAGTAGGTCAAGGTTGTATATTGTCACCCTGCTTATTTAATATATATGCCGAGTACATCATGAGAAAAGCTGGACTGGATGAAGCACAGGCTGGAAACAAGACTGCAGGGATAAATATGAATAACCTCAGATATGCAGATGACATCACCCTTATGGCAGAAAGTGAAGAACTAAAGAGCCCCTTGATGAAAGTGAAAGAGGAGAGTGAAAAAGTTGGCCTAAAACTCAACATTCAGAGGACTAAGATCATGGCATCTGGTCCCCATTACTTCATGTCAAATAGATGGGGAAACAGTGGAAACAGTGAGAGACATTATTTTGGGGGGCTCAAGTTCATGGCAGATGGCGACTGCAGCCATGAAATTAAAAGACTTTTGCTCCTTGAAGGAAAGTTATGACCAACCTAGACAGCTTATTAAAAATCAGAGACATTACTTTATCTGTTTAGTCAAGGCTATGGTTTTTTCAGTAATCATGTATGAATGTAAGAGTTAGACTATAAAGAGAGCTGAGTGCCAAAGAATTGATGTTTTTGAACTTGCTGTTGAAGAAGACTCCTGAAAGTCCCTTGGACAGCAAGGGGATCCCACCAGTCCATCCTAAAGGAAATCATTCCTGAATGTTCTTTGCAAGGATTGATCCTAAACTCCAATACTTTGGACACCTGATTCAAGGAACTGACTCATTGTAAAAGACCCTGGTGTTGGGAAAAGTTGAAGGTGAGAGGAGGAGACCACAGAGGGTGAAATGGTTGAATGGCATTACAGTCTCAGTGGACATGAGTTTGAGCAAACTCTGGGAGTTGGTGATGGACAGGGAGTCCTGGCATGCTGCAGTCCATGGGGTCACAAACTTGGGACACAGCTGAGTGACTGAACTGAACTGAACTGAACTCACTGCAGTATTCTTGCCTGGAGAATCCATGGACAAAGGATCTTGGTGGGCTATAATCCATGAGGTTGCAAAAAGTCAAACATTAATATGCACACACTGACTCTGATACATATTTACACATGCACATATGTGATGCATAGTACTGCAAACTAAAAAAATAAATGAGAAAGCTAAATGTTTAATTTATGCACTGCACTTTGAAAATCACCAGCAACATAGTTTCATTACAATTTGTCATAGACAATGCTAAATTACTGCTTTTAATTTAAGTTTTGCTAACTTTTATTATGTTTATTATTAATTAATGTGCTTATTTTGGTTGCATTAATGAATAAGAGCCATACAAATAAGGATTTTATTTTTTCCTTAATTTACATTTGTACATATTTAAATAATATTATGCTAAAAATATTCTCAGTAAAAATGTTTCCAGATTTGTTATACTAAATAACTTAAACTTTGTAGCAAGTAATAATAGGAATAATACTGAGTACATTTTGATTTTAGAGCAGACAATTTAGAAAACAATTGTAATTAAATGAGTTAATATTCTTTGTTCATGGCTACTTAGGTGATATTTATCTCTTTTCAAAATATATTTCTCACTTTACATTTTTATAGAGCAGGTTGTTTTTAAACCTAAGCTTCCAGAAATACATGTAGGAAAATTTAGCCTATATTATGGTAAGAAGGAGATATATTTCTTACCTTTTAAAGAGAATGAAAAATGTGTAAATATATTGCAGTTGTGTTATTCTGTAAATAATTAATAAGAGGGAAAATATTATTTACTATTACAATGATAGAGGATGGAAGTTAGCAGGAGAAATACAAGCTTGAGAAAGATAAACATAGATGGGGAGGGAAAGAGATTCTTATAAAAGAGCAAGAAACATTGGTGATTAAAAAAAAAAGGACTGTGACAGAAAAAAAAAAGAATGTTGCTCAAGACATACCAAATAGGAAAACTGTAAAAGAGAAAGACATATAGGAAGAAGCAAGTTGTGTGTGGAATAGACAGAGGAAAAGAGTCATCCATTCATCCGTATATACAAACAAGCATTCATTTAACAGTTATTGAGTCCATTAAGGTGCCTTGCTCTGTGCTAAATGCCAGATGTGTACCAGTGAATAAAATAGAATAAAAACAGTGAATATTGCTTACAGTCTAGTAGGAGACTAAGATAATGATCAATCTCAAAAAAGAATAATTTTAATTATGTAATCAAATGTTCATAGCACAAAATCACAGTGCTAAACTATGAAGAAAAACAACATGAATTACCTACTCTTTTACATGTCCTAATTTATAAAGAAACACAATTTACAAGGAAAATTTATAATCTGTTTCCTGTTTCTTAGCTTTTTTCCAGAAGAAAATAAATTCCTGGCTTAGTTGAAAGCAAGCAAGCAATCACCTGCCAACGTTCCCTTGAATTACTTTCCAAATATTCAGTAATTCTAGAGTGGAGAGTTCTGACATAGAGAATAAACATGTTTATTTTTATTTTAAAATATCCAAATTCATTGTTAAATTACAGTGCTATATTTTGATGAAATTAAAAAGGTTTTGTATATCTAAGATTTAGCTTAAGCTTTAGATGTATACCATACTTTGTGTTAAATACTTTTGTAATTATGCTACAACAGCTTCCATAATAATAGTAATAACAATGAGGAGGAGGAAAAGGTGGAGAAGCAGAAGAGAGGAGAAAAAAGAGAAAAAATAAAACTGAAAGAAAATCATTTTGACTTTGGTTTTAACATGCCATCCCAAAATGTGTGAAAGTTATATCTGGGACCAACAATAATTTAACTTGTCTATTACCATTAGCAGTCAAATCAAATGTAGTTTTACAGTACAGTGTAAGTTTAGGGTTTACTCTGTACAATTTTATTGTTCAATGGCTCAGTCGTGTCCAACTCGTTGCAACGCCAGGGACTGTACCCCACGAGGCTCCTCTGTCCATGGGGTTTCCCAGGCAAGAGTACGAGAGTGGATTGCCATTTCCTTCTCCAGAGGATCTTCCAGACCCAGGGATCGAACCTGTGTCTCTTGAATTGGCAGGCATATTCTTTACCACTGAACCCTTGGGAAGCCCCTAGAATGCTTAAAGATTGGTGAAAACTCTTAATAAAAAAAAGAAATTGATTCTCTTTATAATTCTCTTTATAATTCCTTAGCTCTCTTTTTTTTTTTATCATTCAAACTTGTTGGTTTACTGTCAAACCTTGTTGGTTATGGGTCACACTAGAGAATATAATGAAAATTATGGTCTCTATCCACACAATTAAGCATGAACAATCTTTCTGAAAAAGTCCATATTGTGATCCATCTTAAAGCCTGTCATGAGCTATAGAAAATATTTCCCCCTTAGGATAAACTTGGACTTCACTGAACACCAACTGTGCTATACAATAAATGCAACTAGGTGAACTTTAAACAAGTCTTGTTCTCAGTGAGTTCAGTTTTACTATATCATTCTTTTTTTTTTTTTTAATATTATTTTATTAGTTGGAGGCCAATCACTTCACAACATTTCAGTGGGTCTTGTCATACATTGACATGAATCAGCCATATAGTTACACGTATTCCTCATCCCGATCGATCCCCCCTCCCACCTCCCTCTCCACCCGACTCCTCAGGGTCCTATATCATTCTTCTTAGGCCGCCATAATTAAATATCAATAGACAGGAGGCTTAAACAACAGAAATTTATTTTCTCAGTGTTCTGAAGACTGAAATTTGAGATGCCAGTGGGGTCAGGTTTCTGATGCGCCCTCTTTTCCTGGTTTCCAGATGGTCACCTTCTCACCTAGTCTTCACAGGGCAGAAAGAGAGAGAGAGAGAGTTGTGTCTCTTTCAGGTTTTCTAAGGAGCTAATTCCATCATGAGAATCTCATGCACATGATTTCATCTAAACCTAATTATTTCCCAAATGTCCTATCTCTAAATATCATTACACTGGGGGTTAGATTTCAACATATGCCTTTTAAGCGGACAGAATTAAGTCCTTAACAACTGAATAATCAGACCATCAACAAAAAGAATGTAAGTCCAGAAAGGAATGCTGTAGGAGGACAAAGGAGGGAGTGACTAAATTTGCAAAGTGAGCCAGGGAAAACCGAGTAGGAAAGGTGAACTAGACTGTACAGTTTGGGAAGAAGCTTCATAGAGAAAAGAAGAATGCTTCAGATGGAAAATGTAACATGAAAATAGGGACTAGAGAGTCTATTATGTAGGCAATGAGATCAGTGAGCTCCTGTTTACTGGAGAATCGAGAGAGTAGAATCAGGGTTAGATCGAGGTTGTCCCATAAGGCACACTTTTGGTGAGTGGTTTATAAGAAATTAAATGGACAAGATGCATAAAGATGACACTTTTCTTGCCATGGAGATGAACTTATTCCAAATTGGTTCCCTGCTGGCAACAGCGTTAATCTATTTGGTTTGCTATGGAGTATATCTCCAGGGTAAACACTGGAAAAAAAGCTTGGTAAAAAAGACTCGACACAGATATTGGCATTACTCTGGCTGAGTAACATGTGGAAACACATAAAGGGTGAGCATATAGAAGCCTGGATGCTATTGGTGGCATATATAATAATCTGCAATTACCTTTAACTTGAAATGATGTAAGCAGAACCAGAAAAGAGCTGAATGATATTTTCTAAATACACATGGTACATTCCAGAAAAAATTAAACAGCTGATTTTTTTATTTATTATTCCACTTAAAGTAGTTTAAAGGTTACTGAAAAATAATGAATTACTTCTGTGACTCACCATACTTAGGATATATCATTTGTTTACAGTATGATCTTATAAAGTGAAAATTTAATGACTTTGCTGATAAGGTGCTTAATTGATTAAAAAATAAAAATATAAGGATTATAGTATATTGTATATCACCTGATGTTTAATAATTGTCTATTATTAACATTATGTGGAGGTTTCAAGTATCATCAAAAACAAAGATCCATAGCTCTTTTTGTTCTCTTGTGAAAACTTACTAAATCTTTTCTTCAGTGTGATCTGAGTATCAGGATTCTCTATCAGCCTATTAGAAATACATTCTCTCAGGGTCTATCTTAGAGCACTGAAGCATAGCTTGCATTTAACAAAATATCTTATTGATTTTTGTGCACCTTCTATTGGGGAACTGGCTCACATGTCACACTTGGGGATTGTAAAAAATCAGTGTACAGATCACACCTGGATGTTAATGAGTCAGTGTTAATTAGTTCACAGACAGCTTTCTCATAGGGTTAAGGTCATGAGGTCAAGCTTCCTGGTATCATATAAATTATCTTGGATTCTCACAGTTACTATCTCCTAATATCCAGTTATGTAAGCCCTGACTCACATCTTTTATTATCCTCAGTTTTATTGACTTAGCTTATGAGTGCTTAACCTGGGATGTCATCTGCCCATACTATGTAAAATAATAATAATATTTTTTAGTAAGACAAGGAGACTGTTTTAGGCCCAGGCACCTTAACCTGCTCAAGACTTGATCATATGTTGTAGTAATCCCTTCCCAAATTATTGACCTCTCTTACCAACTACTGTTTTAAACTTAAATAAAGTAAGTTAACCTACAACTTGGGGAAAATTATTAAGGGATAAATTACCTTGGAACCTCAAGTGACTCACAGCTATGGATTATGTCTGAATTGCACCAGTTTCTGGGTGATCTTGTCATTTCAATATAGGTTTAATAATAATTAAAAATCATGTTGTGTATCTCATTAGATGTACAAGCTGGATTTAGAAAAGACAGAGGAACCAGACATCAGACTGCCGACATTCCTTGGATCAGAGAAAACACAACAGAATTCTAGAAAAACACCTACATTTGCTTCACTGACTATTTTAAAGCCTTTGCCTGTGTAGATCACAACAAACTGTAGAGAATTCTTAAAGACCTGGGAATATCAACCACCTTACCTGCCACTTGTGAAACCTGTATGCAGGTCAAGAAGCATCAGTTAGAAATAGACATGGAACTATGGACTGGTTCTAAATTGGGAAAGAGTATGTCAAGGCTGTATATTGTCACTCTGCTTATTTAGCTTATATGCAGGGTATGTCATGAACAATGCTGGGCTAGATGAAGCACAAGCTGGAATCAAGATTGCCAGGAGAAATATCAATAACCTCAGATATGCAGATGACACCACCCTTATGGCAGAAAACAAAGAGAAACTAAAGAACCTCTTGATGAAGGTGAAAGAGGAAAGAGGAAAGTAAAAAATCTGTTTTAAAACTCAACATTCAAAAAACTAAGATCATGGCATCCAGTCCCATCACTTCGTGGCAATTAGACACAAAAACAATGGAAACAGCGACAGACTTTATTTTCTTGGGCTCACAAATAAATGCAGATGGTGACTGCAGCCATGAAATTAAAAGACGCTTGCTTCTCAGAACAAAAGCTATGACAAACATAGATAGCATACTGAAAAACAGAGACATCACTTTGGCAACAAATATCAGTATTAATCAAACCTATGGTTTTTCCTGTAGTCATGTATGGTTGTGAAAATTGGACCATAAAGAAGGCTGAGCACTGCAGAATTGATGCTTTTGAATTGTGGTGTTGGAGAAGACTCTTGAGAGTCACTTGGACTGCAAGGAGATCAAACCAGTCAATTCTAAAGGAAATCAGTCCTGAATATTCATTGGAAGAACTGATACTGAAACTCCAATCCTTTGGCACCTGATGCCAAAAGCTGACTCACTGGAAAAGACCCTGATTCTGGGAAAGATTGAAGGCAGGAGAAGGGGATGGCAAAAGATGAGATGGTTGGATGGCATTACTGACTCAATGGACACGAGTGTGAGCAAACTCTGGGAGATGGGGAAGGACAGGGAAGCCTGGCGTGCTGCAGTCCGAGGGATCACAGAGTTGGGCATGACTGAGTGACTGAAAACAAACAATGACAATCTTGTTACAAACCAAATGATGGTTGCTGCGGGGGAAGGTAGACTAAATGATTTTGGAATGGTCATGTGCACACTGCTATATTTAAAGTGGATAACCAACAGGGCTTATAGTATTGCACATGGACCTCTGCTCCGTGTTATGTGGCAGCCTGAATGGGAGAGGGAGTTGGAGACTGGATTGGGCTTCCCAGGTGATGGAATGGTGAAGAATCCATCACCAGTGTGGGGGAGGTAAGTGATGCAGATTCAACCCATGGTTTGGGAAGATCCCCCTGGAGAAGGAAATGTCAACGCACTCCAGTAATCTTGCCTGCAAAATTCCATAGACAGAAGAGCCTGGTCATCTACAGTCCATGGAGTCACAAAAAGTCGAACACAATTCAACACACATGGTGAACACGTGTACATGTATGCCTGAGTTCCTTTGCTATTCACTTGAAACTGTCACATAACAGTGTTAATCGGCAATACCCCAATACAAAATTTTTAAAAAGTTAAAAAAAAATAAGCAGTCCTCTATATGTTCATTTGGGAGTTTTTTAAAAATTGAGATAAATAAGGTGGTTCAATGTATTTTCCTTACAGTTTCCTAAGAGTCAAACTGTAATTCAAGTGTACTTGGTAACCACATACTTGTAACTAGTGACTTCTGTAGCTCTGAAATTTAATGCTTATTTTTTTTTTTACCAATGGTACTTTGAAATATATCCAAAAGAAAATGTGATATCCTATTTCTACTTATTCTAAATTCATTGCACTTGCCCATCAATATATCACAGAGAAGAAATAATTATTTTTATATAAATTATGTTAATGCAGATTTAAGTGTCTGGTTTGCTGGAAACATCTCTCTGGCCCACGTTGATATTGGTTTTAACTTGGAGTCAGAGTTTACTTTACATAAAAACAAACAAATTAACTTTAATGTCATACATTTTGATGTTTTCTGAGCTTTACTTAACATTTGAATTATATACCACTGACATTATCAAAGACAGAACATTGAATTTTAAATGCTTCAAAATTTTATTAAGATTAAAATTTGCTCCTGGCTTTTCTGACTAATATAATTTTTTGAATGAATATATTTTAATATTTTAAATCTAGCAATTGAATTGATTAGCACTTCAATTAAAAAAAGTTTGGCAGGTGAAAGGAGATTATTTCATTTAAGTCTTTTAGTGTATTTCATTAACTGCATGCCTGTTTTCCAAAGATAAAATATAATTTATTTCCTTTGGGCTATTTGGTCCATTGGTCATTTGCTACACCCATTTTGTATGCAGTCCTATACATTGAACCAATACTGTGTCCAAGTGAGTAGCATGTGATGAATGATTTCAACCAGTCCAACTGCCTTCTGAGCAATTGTATAGGGTAGAGAACTAAATAATATTGAACTTCTGTAAAGCAGAGCTACTAAAAAGGATGTTAGGTGGGAAATTTATGATATCTCCATACCTTTATAGAAAATTTAAAATATATTATCTATATGTGCTCAGTCACTCAGTCATGTCTGACTCTTTGTGGTCTCATGGACTGTAGCCCACCAGGCTCCTTTATCCATGGAATTTTCCAGGCAAAAATACTGGAGTGGGTTGCTATTTCCTACTCCAGAGGATCTTCCAGACCCAGGGAATGAACCTGCAACTCCTGCATTGGCAGGTGGGTACTTTACCACCAGTGCCACCTGGTAAGCCACATTATCTATCTATCTATCATCTATTTATCTATCTATCTACACTTAAACTATATATATATGTATGTGTGTGCATATATGTATGTATATGCTTATATGTCTATATATGTGTACATGCATCTTTAAAATATAAATGGCTCATTTCTATGCCATTTCTCAGTGCAAAAGATGCATAACACCTTTGCAATGTCAAAAGGATACAGGTATTCTTGAAACTTCTATATTAACTCTATGATTTCTGCATGTTTTCATGTACAACAAAGTAGCATGTGTAATTTCACAATATTAGTACTCTATCAACCTAAAAAATGCAATATTATGAATACATTTTAAGATAATCTTGAGATGTTCAGATATAGCTATGTCATTCTGAAATTAGAAACACTTTAACATTTTACAGGTTTAATTTCCATGTCTAGGACTTCTTGGGATAATATCACCACTTCAGATTAAGTTGTGTCTCTACGTGTTGTATACGATACTTGGGAAACAGTACAACACAATATACTAGAGAAGTCCTGAGATATAAAATCTGACTGATTAGGATTTTGTATCTACTCTGTTATTTACTAGTTTGAGAAAATTTGACTAAACTGCATAACATGATAAGTAGCTCAATTTCCATATGATGTAATCCATCCTTCATGGGTTTATTGAAGAGATTAAAAAGATAATATGTGCAAAGCACCTAGCACACTGCACAGCAAATAATAAGAGCTCAATAGATATAACTTCATTTCCCCTACATCCCTTCTAAAGTAAAAGTAATGAAATAAGTTTTATTGTCTTTATATACCTTTGAAAGCAATTGTAGCTAAAATAAAAAGCCTCAGATACCTCTTGCTGAATAGAGCTTTGTCAAATAAAAATGAGAAACTAAGTTAAATCAAAGCAGTGATACCACTAAAAATGTGTAATTATTAGCTCCACTTCTGTCTTTTCACCTTATTCTCTCTTTAGAACCTATTTTTTTTTTTCTAATTTAGTACACAGTTTTCTTTTTTTCCTCTCATGTTTAGATACTTAGAGCAACATATGCTATTTAAAATCATCCTGGCTGACATTGAACTTTCTGCCTCTACAGTGGTGGACTGCTAATTTAAAGTTCTCTTTCCAGAGACTGTAATACAAAATCATGAGCAATTATCCTTCAAAAGGTGCATCCTGATGATAATAATGGTGTGCAATAAACTTCCATTTACCAGAGTTTTAAAAATCCATAAAATTTAAATGCCAATAATTTATTTTTAGTCTTTACCAGTGGCAAGTAGTTCCAATCAAACAGGGAACACACTCCTACAAGCTTTTCTTGCTACTCAAGGATCCAGTTGTCACCACTTGTGGTCATTCTATACTGTGAAATTCATACCAGCATTTTTTTTCCCTTGCCACAGTTATGCAATCTGATTCAGTACCAGGGTCATTTATTCCAGTATAAAAGGTAAACTTCCAAATGTTTAATCATGTGTGTGCATGTTCAGCCTCTTAGTCATGTCTGACTCTGCGACCCCATGGACTGTCGTCCATCAGGCTCCTGTGTCCAAGGAATTCTCTCGGCAAGAATATTGGAGCAGGTTGCCATTTTCCACTCCAAGGTGTCTTCCTGATCCAGGAATCAAACTGGCATCTCCTGTGTCTCTTGAATTGGCAAGATAATTCTTTACCACTGTGCCACTTGGATTTTAGTTGATGTTAACATATTTTAAATTTCATTTTGGTTTTTCCATTTTCTATTGTTTTCGAACATCCACATCATATTGTTAAAAGTTAATATTTTTAGTATGATTTTCTTCTTCATTTTCTCCAGTGGATCCCAGGATTTTCTGCCAATCATATGCATCAATAACATGAAAAGTCTAGAGGAGTCCCAGTTATTAAATACTAAAATTTAATATTCTAGACCAGACCAAGAGTACTGATCCTTAGTCACTCTGCTATTGTGAGTAGTAGGGAGATCAATTGTTATCAGAGCCAAATTATACACATAATATTTTGTATACATTTTTAATCATTCTTGATTAAATGATTATTTTTGATGTTGCCTTGCATATACATAAAAGTACACATACACATACTTTATATATTATACATACACACACACACACACACACACACACACGGGGCTTCCCTGGTGGCTCAGTGGTAAAGAATCCGTCTAATAATACAGAAGACATGGGAGACGTGGGTTCAATCCTGGGGTCGGGAGAATCCTCTGGAGAAGGAAATGGCAATGTAGTCTAATATTTGTACCTGAAAAAATCCCTTAAAGAAGCTTAGTGGGCTACAGTCCATGCAATTGCAAAAAGTTGAACATGATTTAACAACTGAACAATAACAACAACATACACACACACACACAAACATATATACATATAAATATATATGTATACATAGACGAAGACATTTAGACAGGATATTTTGTATAATTCTGTAGTGTTTAACATATCATGTGTTCAGCTAAGTTTTCTTTGAGGCTAAGTAGCTGGTGACTCTGGTTTTTATTTTAAAATATTAATATGAAGTAACTTCAAAATTCTGCCAGGTTACAGATATAAACTTGCGTTATTTATTTTTGGTGAAAGCCTGTGTTAACATGCATTAACAATATCTTTTGGACTGCAGTTAAAAAAAAATGTGACTCTAAGGAACAGTGAGGTGTTTTTTTTTTTTTTTTTTTAATTTTATGTATTTAATTTTTGGCTGTGCAGGGTCTTCGTTGCTGCTGGGTTTTTCTCTAGTTGCGGCCAGCAGGGGCAACTCTCCTGTGCACGGGCTTCTCATGGTGGTGGCTTGTCTTGTTAGCAAAGCACGGGTTCTCAGGCACGTGGACTTCACTAGCTGTGACTCATGGGCTTCGTTGCTCCATGTGGGATCTTCCTGGATCAGGGATTGAACCTGTGTCTCCTGCATTGGCAGGCAGATTCTTTGCCACTGAGCCACCAGGGAAGCCCCAACAATGAGGTATTTTTTAAGACAATGTTTAGTGTAACAAAGTTATTCATGAGATGAAATGGTTTTTGAAATTCTGTATCATCTCAAATCACAAATTCCCACAGTTAACAAAGGTTAGGATATTTAGAATCTTGACAGCTTGAAAAACGGAACAATTTAAAGCTTGAATAAGTGTGTTTTCAAGATCTTTGAGTGACTGCACATTTGTTTATTTTAATCAGCAATCTGTGAAACTCTTATCTTGTGTCAATAGAAGAAAAATGGATAGAAATGATAAGCACAGTAGCAAGTTCTTCCCTGGCAACAATTTACTGATTTCTATTTTTAGAAACCTTATTTAAAATAATACATTATTTGGTTGAATAGTTAAACTTTAAATACATCCCATTGTTTTGTAGCTAAAGAAGGATTTGACTATTAAAGTTCATTTCATCTGAAATTAAGTATTTAATCCCTTTGAGTTTTTGATATCCATACTTTATTGTTATGTAAATTTATAATATATATATATTTTATTTCTTAAAATATAATTCTCCAATTATACCATTTATGAAACATTCTATAGATTCAAATTTTGTTGCTTTACTGTTGAAAACTGGGCATATATACTGGAAATATAACCAAAAATGATTAATTATTAAAAATATTCCATGCTATGATTCATTTTAAATGCATGTGTTTAGAAGATCCAGCTGAAAATTATATATATATACAAATATTAAACACTGCACAATTATACAAACCATAAAGTGTGTGTGTGTATATGTGTATATTTTCACATAACATTTGGTTGTTGATTAGAGAATAACTCAACTAGGTGGTGGGAGATCCAAATCTGAATCTTGTTTACTCTAACTCGTCAATGTAGAAATGGAGATAACTTTGTTTTTCTATTGTCAGAATTTTAAAATAGGAACGTTCTATTACTTTGTCAACAGAGGTCCATCTAGTCAAGGCTATGGTTTTTCCAGTGGTCATGTATGGATGTGAGAGTTAGACTATAAAGAAAGCCGAGCACAGAAGAATTGATGCTTTTGAACTGTGGTGTTGGAGAAGACTCTTGAGAGTCCCTTGGACTGCAAGGAGATCCAACCAGTCCATCGTAAAGGAGATCAGTCCTGGGTGATCATTGGGAGGACTGATGCTGAAGCTGAAACTCCAATACTTTGGCCACCTGATGCAAAGATCTGGCTCATTTGAAAAGACCCTGATGCTGGGAAAGATTGAGGGCAGGAGGAGAAGGGGACAACAGAGGATGAAGTGGTTGGATGGCATCACCGACTCAATGGACATGGGTTTGGGTGAACTCTGGGAGTTGGTGGACAGGGAGGCCTGGTGTGCTGTGGTTCACGGGGGTCACAGAGTCAGACACGACTGAGCGATTGAACTGAACTGAACATATAATGTCTAAAGTTGTTACTGAGCAAGGGCTCGATGTCCCACACACATAGACAGCAACATTATGACATTGTTTTTGAGAGAAGAGAAGTCTTTATTGCAGGGCTGCCCTTAAGGAGACAGGAGGCAAGGCTCTCAAATCTGTTTCCCTGATCTGGAGTTTAGTTTATGAATTAGCGGAAGAGGGTTGGTGTGCTGAAGCACTGATGGGGAATATTTTGATTGGAGGGCTTTTGAACTTGGCCTTTAGAGTATAACGTGTACTTGGGTGCAATCTCAAAAACAACAGAATGATTTCTGTTCATTTCCAAGGCAAATTATTCAGTATCACAGTAATCCAAGTCTATGCCCCAACCACTAAAGCCGAAAAACCTGAAGTTGAGTGGTTCTGTGAAGACCTACAAGACTTTCTAAGACTAACAACAAAAAAAGATGTCTTTTTCATTACAGAGGCCTGGAATGCAAAAGTAGAAATTAAAAATACTGGGAGCCGCAGGCAAGTTTGGCCTTGGAGTACAAAATGATGCAGGGCAAAGTCTTACAGTGTTTTGCCAAGAGAATGCACTGGTCATAGCAAACACCCTCCTCCAACAGCACATAGGTGACTCTGCACATGGATATCACCAGATGGTCAATACTGAAAATCAAGTTGATTATATTCTTTGCAGCCAAAAATGGAGAAGTTCTATACAGTCAGCAAAAACAAAACCAAGAATGGACTGTGGCTCAGATCATGAACATCTTATTGCAAAATTCAAACTTAAATTGAAGTAGGGAAAACCACTAGGCCATTCAGGTATGACCTAAATCAAATCACTTATGATTATAAGTGGAAGTGACAAATAGGTTCAAGGGGTTAGATCTGATAGACAGACTACCTGAAGAACTGACAAAGAATTAATTTTCAAAATATACAAGCAGATCATACAACTCAATACCAGAAAAACAAATAACCTAATCAAAAAATAGGAAAAAACAGACATTTCTCCAAAGAAGACACACAGATGACTAACAAACACATGAAAAGATGCTCAATATCATTCACTATAAGAGAAATGCAAACCAAAACTACAATGAGATATCACCTCACAACAGTCAGAATGGCCATCATCAAAAAGTCTATGAACAATAAATGCTGAGAGGGTGTGGAGAAAAGAGAATGCTCTTGCATTGTTGGTGGGAATGTAAATTGACACAGCCACTATGGAAGATGGTATGGAGATTCCTTAAAAAAACTAGGAATAAAACCACCATATGACCCAGCAATCCCACCCCTAGGCATATACCCTGAGGAAATCAAATTTTAAAAAGACATATGCATCCCATTGTTCATTGCAGCACTATTTACAATAGCTAGAACATGGAAGCAACCTAGATGTCCATCAACAGATGAGTGGATAAAGAAGTTGCGGTACATATACACAATGGAATATTACTCAGCCATAAAAGGAACACATTCGAGTAGTTCTAATAAGGTGGATGAACCTAGAGCCTATTATACAGAGTGAAGTAAGTCAGAAAGAGAAAGATAAATATTGTATGTGAAGTTGCTCAGTCACGTGTAGCTCTTTGCAACCCCATGGACTGTAGCCCACCAGGCTCCTCTGTCCACAGAATTTTCCAGGCAAGAATACTGGAGTGGGTTGCCATTTCTCTCTCCAGGGGAACTTCCTGACCCAGGGGTCGAACCCAGGTCTCCCACATGGCAGGCAGATGTTTTACCCACTGAGCCACCAGGGAAGCCCTAAATATTGTATACTAATGTATATATACGGAATCTAGAAAAATAGTACTGAAGAATTTATTTGCAGGGCAGCAATAGAGAAACAGACATGGAAAATAGACTTATGCATGTGATGGGGGTGGGAAGAAAAAGGTGAGATGTAAATTGAGAGTAACATGGAAACTTACATTACCATATGCAAAATAGATAGTCAACAAGAATTTGCTGTACATCTCAGGAAACTCAAACAGGGGCTCTTTATCAACCTAGAGGGGTGGGATGGGGAGGGAGATGGGAGGGAGGTTCAAAAGGGAGGGGGTGTATGTATACCTATGGCTGATTCATATTGAGGTTTGACAGAAAACAACAAGACTCTACAAAGCAATTACCCTTCAATTAAATAATCATTAAAAGAGGACAGAAACAATATGGACCTAACAGAAGCAGAAACTATTAAGAAGAGGTGGCAAGAATGCATGAAAGAACTATACAAAAAGATCTTAATGACACAGATAAACACAATGGTGTGATCACTCACCTAGAACCAGACATCCTGGAGTGAAAAATCAAGTTGACTTTAGGAAGCATCACTATGACCAAAACTAACGGAGATGATGGAATTCCAACTGAGCTATTTCAAATTCTAAAAATTTGTGAAAGTGTTGCACTCAACATGCCAGCAAATTTGGAAAACTCAGCAGTTGACACGGGACTGGTAAAGGTCAGTTTCATTCCAATCACAAAGAAGGGCAATGCCAAAGAATGCTCAAACTACTGTATGATTGGACTCACTACACATGCTAGCAAAGTAATGCTCAAAATTCTTCAAGCTAGGCTTCAACAGTACACGAAGCAAGAATTTCTAGATGTTCAAGCTGGATTTAGAAAAGGCAGAGGAACCAGAAATCAAATTTCCAACAGCTGTTAGATCATAGAATAAGCAAGAGAATTCCAGAACAGCATCTACTTCTGCTTCACTGACTATGCTAAAGTCTTTGACTATGTAGATCACAAAAACAATTGTGGAAAATTCTTAAACAGATGGGAATACCAGATCACCTTACCTGCCTCCTGAAAATTTGTATGCAGGTCAAGAAATAGTTAGAACTGGACATGGAACAACAGACTGGTTCCAAGCTTGGAAAGGAGTATGTCAAGGCTGTATATCGTAACCTTGCTTATTTAACACATATAAAGAGTACATCATGCTAAATGCCAGGCTGGATGAAGCACAAGCTGAAATTAAGATTGGTAGGAGAAATATCAATAACCTCAGATATGCAAATGACACAACCCTTCTGGCAGAAGTGAAGAGAAACTAAAGACCCTCATTTTGAAGGTGAAAGAGGACAGTGAAAAATTTTGCTTAAACTCAACTTTCAAAACACAAAGATCACACCATTAGGTCCCATCACCACATGGCAATATCTTTGGAAGCAATGGAAACAGTGAGAGACTTTATTTTCTTGGGTTCCAAAATCACTGCAGATGGTGACGGAAGCAATAAAATTAAAAGATGCTTGCTCCTTGGAAGAACAGCTATGACAAACCTAGACAGTGTATTACAAAACAGAAACATTACTTTGCCAACAAAGTTTCATCTAGTCAAAGGTATGACTTTTCCATTAGTCATGTGTGGATGTGAGAGTTGGATCATAAAGAAGGCTGAGCACCAAGGAACTGATGCTTTTGAACCGTGGTGTTGGATTAGACTCTTGAGAACCCCTTGGTCTGCAAGGAGATCAAACCAATCAATCCTAAAGGAAATCAATCCTTTATATTCACTGGAAAAACTGATGATGAAGCTGAAGCTACAATACTTTGACCATCTGTTGTGAAGAATGGACTCAGTAGAAAAGATCCTGAATTTGGGAAAGACTGAAAGCAGAAGAAGGGGATAACATGGTTGGATGGCCCCACTGGCTCAATGGGCATGCATTTGAGAGAGTTCCAGGAAATGGTGAAAGACAGGGAAGCCTAGTGTGCTGCAGTTCATGCGGTCGCAGAGTCAGACATGACTGAGTGAACAACAAGAAGTAACCTGTTTGCTAGTTGCTCAGGCATGTCTGACTCTTTGAGATCCCATGGACTGTATTCCACCAGGTGCCTCTGTCCATGGGATTCTCCAGCAAGTGTACTGAAATGGATTGCCATTTCCTTCTCCAGGTGATCTTTCCCACCCAGCGATTGTCCCCAGGTCTCCAGCATTGCAGGCAGATTCTTTACCTTCTGAGCCTCTAGGGAATCTCCTAAGATAAACTGGTTTTAAGCACCAGATTTTCCTTGACAGTGGACCCTTTGCCTTTTGCTTCTGTAAGTGTTCTGGTTTTCAGGTTCTGGTCATGTCCCAGTCCTTTGGTTCAGTGAAATGGGGCAAATTTTGGCCCTGGGTGTTATCTGAGGTCAAAAATTTCTCCTCTGGCCTTCCTGCATGAACCTGGGGTTCTGTTGTCTTTGAAAAACAACTCAATGTATTGTTAGAAGCAGGATAGGACCAGTTTGGATTGGTTCTGCAGTTACAATGTCATTTCTAGCTCTGCATGTTTCTGATTCTATTTTATAATTACTTAAGTTAGAGACTCAAATAATTACATAAGGGAATTTTAAGTGAGTTGAACTGTTGTATTTCTTATGTTATATGTAAAATTCTGATGAAATAAAAAGTTCTTTTTTTTTCTAAGAACCTCAATCTACTTATCTTATTAATAAAGATGACAATGAAATGTGAACCACTGAATTTACTCATATCACACACTTAAAAGCAAGCAAATAACCATTTTCTAAAACAGTCTACTATTAAAAATGTTTCTGATTGAAACCAGAGCCCCACTCAGGTTCAGAAGAAATTCTCAAAAGTTACATTCTTGTGAAAAGAAAGCAAAATGGGAAAAATCCTTTAAGCTGCAAAACATAGGATGAAATATTTCAAAAAGACAGGTAGGTGAATAGCTTCTTGTGGTTCTATGACTTCAAGAACTTGAATAGATATTCTATATTATTTTCTATGAATAGAGTTGAAAGCCATAGTGTAAGATTGTCTTTTATAGTTTTATAAAACTTCTTTATTAAAAAGTTTTGAGCTTATTTCAGAATTTATATTTGTATACCACACTTTGCATTTTCATTAAAATTTATTATTGCCTTCATGTTCCAATATTTATTTTAGTGAGTTAACGGGAGTTTTAGAGTGCCAATTTCACTAGACTCAAGATTAGTATTGAAAATTCAATTCTGACACATATCTGCCTCTGACATTTCCAGATAACTTTAGAAATATATGTGTAAACAATGAATTTTCTCCACTATTGATCTATAGTTGTGTGATACATTTTAACAGAATATAGGTTTTGGACATTTATTTCCATCATACATTCAAAAGGAACTCATAAACTTAGAAAAGAAAGTTGATTATTATCTTGCTACTATATAGCCAAGAACAAATACATATATTTATTTTCAATAAAAGTTGCATTACCAAAGCTCTTGATGATATAGAGGATAGTATTATTTGGAGATACATGTCCTTGTCAAGTCTGTGAAGAAAATGAATGGTTCTATAATTAATTTTTGATGATTCAGAGATTGGCAAATACTTCTAAATTTTACATTGAAAGAGGAACAGAAAGAAGAAAACTATAAAAAAAAAAAAAACCTCATTCACATATGTCTTTATCTACCCAGCTTTCCCAATTTTGGATCAATGATATCTTCAATATCATATGAGAGGAAGCTAAAACATTGTACATAGTGAGCATCTGACATGTTAAAAAGCAGTGCAAAACTTTTGTGAAAATTTGCTGAGAAAATAAAACAAGATAAACTGACTTGAAAAGAAAATATGGACATTTTATAGACACAGTTCTTTATAGATTTAAATTACAAATTCCATGTCTTCACAATTACAATAAAAAATGTATTTAAGCCAACTTAACTTTATAATTTACATTGTACCGATTTACACTGAATTACTCATAAAACAACATCATGAAAACAAAATCCATTACCAGTTTATAGGTTTTTAACTTGGCATTATAGAACATGTGTGTGCTTGCGTGTTCAGTTCTGTCCAACTCTGTGATCCCATGGACTATAGCCTTCCTTCCAGGCCCCTCTGTCCACGGAATTCTCCAGGCAAAAATACTGGAGTGGGCTGCCATTTCCTTCAGATCGTTCCATCACAATAGAGAGCATTTATTTAACTATTTAGCATTATCTAATGTTTAAATTATTTCTGGCTTTAATATATTTTAAAGTCTAGGGTCATGGCATTGTGTAAATTTAAGTATATACACAGAGACACAAATAACTAGGAAATAAATTGTCTCGAAAATTACATTTAACTGTATTTATAATTTTAAAAATATTTTAAATTGTTTTTCAACCTCTTATCCCTGTATATTATGCAACCTACCTTACTACCAGTAACTTAAGAAGGTCCATTAAGCCTTAGAAACCATGCCACAAGCAAATTGCTAATCCCTGCGGTACTTTCCTCTTAATTGATTTTAAAGTATCAATTTTCTTTACTTCTTCTTAGCTCCGAAAACTTACTCAGTGTGCCAAGACTAATATAATACCACAGCTATCATCAAATTAAGTAGAATTTAATTTCTTAAAAATATAGGGAAGAAACTACATCCAAAACTATCTGTTAAAATATATGTGGCTATAGTCACAGTGAAGTACAAAGTAGCTTGAAACAATCTGCTTTTAAAATAATTTAACATGATTTCATGCAATTTTTATATCCATTTTGATTATCCTATTTTCATGTTTAATTTCGTTGATTTTTCTTACCTCAATTTCTGCCAAAGGTCTACAGAGACCTGTAACTTACTATTTCCTATGATATTGTGTTGTTTCCTAAATGAATAGGTGAATGGAGTCATGCACACGTCTAGAGAACAGAGGATTAAAATTTGTTTCCATCCCTATCATCTATGGGCTTCCCTGGTGGCTCAGATGGTTAAGAATCCATTTGCGATGTAGGAGACCTAGGTTCAGTCCTTGGGTTGAGAAGATCCCCTGGAGGAGGAGCCTGGCATCCCACTCCAGTACTCTTGCCTGGAGAATCCCCATGGACAGAGGAGCCTGGTGGGCTACAGTCCAAGGGGTCACAGAGTCGGACATGACTGAGAAACTAAACACAATCACTATCATCTATGGAATAATCATAATCAATTTTCTCCTAAAACATAGTCAGTTCCTGGCTAATTCTCAGTGATGCCAGTCCCAAATTATTTCTGTGTGTTCTGCCCTGCCAGGAATCAATGTTTAAGTGTTAAAGTGCTAAGTTACTTTAGTAGTGTTTGACTCTTTGCAACCCCATGGACTGTAGCTTATTAACGGATTCCTCTGTCCATGGGATTCTCCAGGCAAGAATATTGGAGTGGATTACCATTTCTTTCTCCAGGGGATCTTCCTGACCCAGGGATCAAACCGTGTCTCTTAGGTCTTCTGCATTATCAGACAGGTTCTTTATTGCTAGCAGCACCTGGGATGCCTGTGTTAATATATAGATGGTAATTTGAGTATTGCTGAACTTAGTTTGTAAACACTGTAATTAAGATCATGTATCAGTTCAATTCAGTTTCTCAGTCATGTCCAGCTCTTTGCGACCCCATGGACTGCAGCATGCCAGGCCTCCCTGTCTGTCATCAACTCCCGAAGTTCACCCAAACTCATGTCCATTGAGTCGGTGATGCCATCCAACCATCTCATCCTCTGTCGTCCCCTTCTCCTCCTGCTCTCAATCTTTCCCAGCGTCAGGGCCTTTTCAAAAGAGTCAGCTCTTTGCATCAGGTGGCCAAATTATTGAAGTTTCAGCTTCAACATCAGTCCTTCCAATGAACACTCAGGACTGGTCTCCTTTAGGATGGACTGGTTGGATCTTGTAGTCTAAGAGTCTTCTCCAACACCACAGTTCAAAAGGATAAATTCTTCTGCATTCAGCTTTCTTTATAGTCCAACTCTCACATCCATACATGACTACTAGAAAAACCATAGCCTTGACTACATGGACCTTTGTTGACAAAGTGATATCTCTGTTTTTTAAGATGCTGTCTAGGTTGGTCATAACATTCCTTCCAAGGAGTAAGCATCTTTTAATTTCATGGTTTCAGTCATGTATAGACTCCATCATTATTTATGCTTCTAAAATCTTACATAAGTTCTCATCTCAGCAAAAGCCATTATTTCAATTGCAGTTTGCACCAAATAAATTCACTTTTATATAGTAGAACTCACTTTCAGTCTTATGAAAAAGCATGAATGTCTCAATTTTGGCTCCACCGACATTTTTGTTACCATTATTTACATTATTTTAGAGTGCTGGTTTGTAGTGACAAAATATAGTGATCCAATATTAGCAAATTGATTTTAAATGGGAATGTGAAGAAACATGTTCTAGATAAAATTAAGATATTTTATGTATACACAATATTTTGTGTATCTTCCTTATATCCAAAATTGCTATATATCATCAATAACACAATCAGTACCAGAACAAATGAACTTTCTCCTAGTTTCTATTAACTACTATATTCTAGAAAACTTTTGAAAGCACATGTTTCCTAGGATAACAACAGTAAAAGCTACTCATACACTACATAACTTATGAACTGGCATTAGCAAAGGCGCAGAGGTCAGAGTTGCTAGAACAAAACTCTAGAAATGGACACAAATGTAGGCTTGTCTAGAAGGAACCAGATCATCACCTTAAAGAAACTGTAGTTTCTCATTGAAAGAGCATGTTAGATAGAAGGCACTTAACACTAACTTACATATTTATCCAAACAATTAATTTTTGTTGTGACACAAGTACCCGTTCACAGACAAATATGTGCGGTGATGGCTTAGTCCCTAAGTCGTGTCTGACTCGACACTATGAACTATAGCCTGCCAGGCTCATCTGTCCACGAGATTTCCCAGGCAAGAACACTGGAGTGGGCTGCCATTTCCCAACCCAGGTCTCCTGCATTGCAGGCTGACTTCTGCATTGCAGGTAGATTTTTAACTGACTGAGCTGTGTGGGAAGTCCTACAAACCTGTATAGCATGTACAAAAATATTTACATTTTTAGTAACCAAAAACTTGGGTGAATTCAGTTTATTGGAAAATTCTGTGTTCATATAATAGGAATTTAAAACCTATACATAGAATTTAAAACCACAGTTTTTCCTCACCTTCATCTCTGAGGTACATTTTAACCTACCTGATTATCATATTTTCTTCAAAGCAAGTAATAGCTGTTATATTTGTGAAAGACTGCAATTAAATCACTTTATTAAAATGAAGTTCTTGGAAGCATCTGCTCATAGGAATAATATGTGCTATTTTAAAAAGTTCTGGTGGATTCCTATATTCCTGACATGGATCACATCTCCCACTTCAAAAAAGGCAATGGCTTCATTTAACAATCCCCAAACTCAAGACAAGCATTAAAGAAGCAAATAAACAAAACATATTATATGTATCACTAGCCTCAGGATCAAAAATTCAGGAGGACCTTGAATCGAGGATTCTTTTCTTTCACATGACACCAGTAGAGGTCGCTCTTTAGAGTCATCTGGCAGATGGACTGGTTTGGGTGATGAGGTTTGCACCGCGGTTGATGGCTGGCAGTTGGCAGTCTCTGGATAATTAGAATTTATACATGTCAAGACACCCAGGCCCAAGTAGCAAGATCCCTTTTGGCTCAGCCTTCGACTTCCGGAAATGCTTATTCCATACTTTCCTTTGGATAAATGAGTCCCAGGTGACTCAGTGGTAAAGAATCTGTCTGCAAGCATAGGGTTCAATTCCTGGGTTAGGAAGATATCCTGGAGGAGGAAATGGCAAGCCACTCCAGTATTCTGGCCTGGGAAATCCCATGGACTGAGGAGCCTGACAAGTTACAGTCTATAGGGTAGCCAAGAGTTGGACACTACTGAGTAACTAAATATGATCTTCCCAGAAACAAGAGGAGAAAAATTTTATTCTACCTCTCAGTTAGAGAAGTAATGGCATTTACAACATCTGTGATCTGCCATGCTTTTGAAACTGAGAAGTTTGAAACACAATTTTTTTTTTCATTTTAATGTTTTGTCTTCATAATAGCTAGAGCCAAACAGTCTGTTTCAATTTCTGCCCAGTTCAATCCTCGTGATTATCATACTAGGTATAAAATATAAAAATTGTTACTGGGCTTAGGTGCATTAAAAAAATAAAATGTACTTCAGTATTGAATTATAATGAATTTACTATATTTTAATTTATATTCCTATAAATTTTCAAGGTACCCGGAATTTCTAAATACTTATTTCATCATTCAGGAAAAATTTCAGTTTGGGCTCTTACCTCCATACAGAGATGAATATAGGTGTAAGTAAGTGCTAGTTGCTCAGTCATGTCTGACCTTTTGCGACACCATAGGCTATGAGGACCTCCTGAGAGGAGCCAGTCTCCTCTGTCCTTGGGATTTCCCAGGCAAGGGTACTGGAGTGGGTTGCTATTTTCTTCTCCAGGGGATCTTCCCAACCGAGGGATTGAACCTGGGTCTCCTGTATTGCAGGCAGATTCTTTGTTGTCTGAGCCACCAGGATAGCTTGAATGTAGGTGTAGAGAAGTAATTGCAGAAAAACATAAATAGGGCCAGTTTGCTGTTTCATGTCATGATTTTCTATCTCATAACTGGTAAATTTGGGACTTCCCAGGCAGCACTTCAATTTGGGTTTCAACAGTACATGAACTGAGAACTTCCAGATGAAAAACATGGGTTTAGAAAAGGCAGAGGAACCAGAGATCAAATTGCCAACATCTATTGGACCATAGAGAAATCAAGGGAATTCCAGGAAAATATCTACTTCTGCTTCATTGACTACACTAAAGTCTTGGACTGTGGAAAATTCTTATGGAGATGGGAGTACCAGACCACCTTACCTGCCTCCTGAGAAATCTGTATGCAGATCAAGAAGCAACAGTTTGAACCAGACATGGCACAATAGACTGGTTCAAAATTGCAGAAGGAGTACATCAAGGGTATATATTGTCACTCTGCTTATTTAACTTATATGCAGAGTACATCATGTGAAATGCCAGACTGGGGTGAAACAAAAACTGAAATCAAGACTGCAGGGAGAAATATCAATAACCTCAGATATGCAGAGGATGGCACCCTAATGGCAGAAAGCGAAGAGGAACAAATGAGCCTCTTGATGAAAGTGAAAGAGGAGAGTGAAAAAGCTGGCTTAAAACTCAATATTCAAAAAGCTAAGATCACAGCATCCAGTCCCATCACTTCATGACACATAGATGGGGAAAACATAGAAACAGTGGCAGATTTTATTTTCTTGGTCTCCAAAATCACTATGGATTGTTACTGTAGCCATGAATTTAGGAGAATCTTGCTTCTTGGAAGAAAAGTTATGACCAAACTAGACAGCTTATTAAAGCAGAGACGTCACTTTGCCAAGAAAGTTCTGTGTAGTCAAAGCTATGATTTTTCCAGTAGTCATATACAGATGTGAGAGTTGGACCATAAACAAAGCTGAGTACTGAAGAATTGATTCTTTTGAATTGTGGTGTTGGAGAAGACTCTTGAGGGTCCCTTGGACTGCAAGGAGACCCAACCAGTCAATCCCAAAAGAAGTCAAATCTGAATATTCATTGAAAGTACTGATGCTGAAGCTGAAACTCCGATACTTTGACCACCTGATGTGAAGAACCAACTCAATGGTCAAGACCCTGATAATGGGAAAGACTGAGGGTAGGGAAAGAAAGGGGTGACAGAGAATGAGATGGTTGAATGGTATCAATGACTCAATAGACATGAGTTTGAGCAAACTCTGGGAGATGGTGAAACACAAGGAAGCCTGGAGTGGGGCAGTGTTTGGGTTGCAAAAATTAAAATACCACTTAGTGACTGAAAAAAACCAACACCAGCTGGTGCCAATGGTAAAGAACCTACCTGTCAATTCCAATGTATGAGACATAGGAGATACAGGTTTGATCCCTGGGTCACAAAGTTCCCCTGGAGGAGAAAATGGAAACACACTTCAGTATTCTTGATACTTGGAAAACCCCATGTATCCTGGCAGGCTACATTCCACGAGGTTGCAAAGAGTCAAATAAAACTGAACATATATACACACTTCCACTGTAGGGAGCCTGAGTTCTATTCCTGGTTGAGAAACTAAAATCCCCCATGCCAGGGGTGTGACAAAAAGAAAAGCAAAGGCAAATTAGTGCTATGTTTGAGTTGCTGATGCAAAAATGTGTTGACTCAAGAAAGTCAAAAAATTAAAAACAGAAAATATAGTTTCACAATAAAAGTGATCATCATATTTGTAAGGTTGAATATTCTATAGTCAGCAATTACTGGCTTTCCATGGCCTGCTTATATGATATTACCAATAGTTTTATTACTAATGTAAATGTGTCACTAATTAAATGCACATCAGATCACCTAATGATCCAGGCTTCAAATACAAAGAAAAAGTATATTAGAAAAGTTCAGTTTTTATCTCTGTCATTATGTGCAGTTTCCAACTAGAATTTCCTCTAATTCCCTTCCTAAATGCAGATAAAAAACTGCCACGTCTCAACTGTTAAGATATAATGACACTAATTTGCAAAACAATAGCTGAATCAGAGGAGATAGGCTAAATTAAAAAAAAAAAAATGCTTTAAAACCATGATTAAGACTTCATATACTGAAGTGTATTCAGTGCAGTATTTCAAAATAATTCCAAGTGGCATACATTAAAATTCTAAATTTAAAATATGCAAATATTTTTTATTCTTGCTTCAAAGAAAAACTACTTTTGCATCTGAAGAAATTGTGTTCGATAACTGTAGTCCATTTCCTAATACATAAACCTATTTTTTTCATTTTTTTCTTTTATTTTGGGGTATAGCAGATTAATAATGTTGTGGTAGTTTCAGGTACACCTTAAAGAGACACAGCCATACATATATATGCATCTAATACCCTCAAATATCTGTTTCTGCTTTATTGACTATGACAAAACCTTTGATTGTGTGGATCACAATAAACTGTGAAAAATTCTGAAAGAGATAGGAATACCAGACCACCTGTCCTGCCTCTTGAGAAACCTGTATGCAGGTCAGGATGCAATAGTTAGAACTGGACATGGTAAAAGAGACTGGTTCCAAATAGGAAAAGGAGTACATCAAGGCTGTATATTGTCACCCTGCTTATTTAACTTATATGCAGAGTACATCATGAGAAACACTGGGCTGGAGGAAGCACAAACTGGAATCAGGATTGCTGGGAGAAATATCAATAAGCTCAGATATGCAGATGACACCACCCTTATGGCAAAAAGTGAAGAAGAACCAAAGAGCCTCTTGATGAAAGTGAAAGAAGATAGTGAAAAAGTTGGCTTAAAGCTCAAAATTCAGAAAACAAAGATCATGGCATCTGGGCCCATCACTTCATGGCAAATAGATGGAGAAACAGTGGAAACAGTAACATACATTATTTTGGGGGGCTCCAAAATCACTGCAGATGGTGACTGCAGCCATGAAATAAAAAGAAACTCACTCCTTGGAAGAAAAGTTATGACCAACTTAGACAGCATACTAAAAAGTAGAGACATTACTTTGTCAACAAAGGTCCATCTAGTCAAGGCTATGGGTTTTCCAGTATTCATGTATGGATGTGAGAGTTGGACTATAAAGAAAGCTGAGCACCGAAGAATGGACGCTTTTGAATTGTGGTGTTTGAGAAGACTCTTGAGAGTCCCTTGGTCTGCAAGGAGATCCAAAGGAGATCCTAAAGGAAATCAGTCTTGAATATTCATTGGAAGGACTGCTGTTGTAGCTGAAACTTTGTCCACCTGATGGAAAGAGCTGACTCATTAGAAAAAACCCTGATGCTGGAAAAGATTGAAGGCAGGAGGAGAAGGGATGACAGAGGATGAGATGGTTGGATGGTATCACCAACTCAATGGACATGAGTTTGAGTAAACTCCAGGAGTTGGTGATGGACAGGGAGGCCTGGCATGCTGCAGTCCATGGTGTTGCAAAGAGTCAGACATGACTGAGGGAATGAACTGAACTGAAGGGAACCAAATATCCTCCAAACTCCCCTCCCATCTAGGCTGCCACACCATGTTCGGCACAATTCCCTGCGCTGAACAGTAGGAACACAAACTTATCTTAGTTAGCATTTTGATATAACTCATCAAAGTTTTTTGTTGTTGTTGTTTGTTTGTTTGGCCTGATATTAATTCATATAAAGTTATATAAATAACAATGACTTTATTATTTACTTCAAGAAAAAGTCACAAGAGAGAAAAGAAGATGACTCTTTGATCAAATGAAAGAGAAGCTGCCAGAAAAATCTATTTGAATGATCACCACACTTACTTGGAAAAATCGATTGAAGAAGAATAGACTTCTTCTTAAATAAATAACTAGAAAGCTGAGTTAACTTACCAATTACTTAGCAAATCACAGAGGTCAAATCACACATAAATTAGCAGTGAAAATTGTGTCAGAATTCTGGCTGGGGTATATGAAAAAATGTTAAAGGACTCTGGATTAGTCGCAAGTAAAATTATTAGATTTACTAATGGTGTGTAAATGGTATTTAAATCAAATTAATCATTTGGGAAATAGAAAGATCTCCATTTAAATAAAACATTTCATCTATAGGCTCAAAACAAGAAAGATATTTCTAGAGTTGGATATACTTTTTTTAAACCTGAAATCTATCAAAGGGATACCTAGGGGATGTTTGAAAACTAGTTTTCTAATCATAAAAATAAGAAAGTTCACTTTGACTCAATGATGATTTACATATTCCGTTTGTATTAGAGCACAGTTTTTTTTTAAATTTCTGCCCTTTGTAATTCAAAGATAATAATGTTTCTGACTGATTACCTCCCAACAGTAGATAAGTCTAAATCCCTATCACTATAAATGTCTTTCTTTCAAGAACAATTCTAGTTTCTTGATGACTGAAAATGAAATTAAATATGAAAGTGGAGCTATTCTTCCCTGCTTTGTCATAGGAACTGCTTTTCAACATATATTCTTCATTCTTTGAAACTGCATTCAATAAATTATGAGCTTTTCTTTTCTGATTATACTTATAATAATATAAATGTTATATGATTCACCAACCTCAATTTCAAAAATACTAAAAGAACACAATGATAATTCTGTTAGAGATATAAAAAAAAAAGTTGTTTTGTTTTTTAAGTCCATGTAGTATTAGAAGATGATTTAATTATTTCCACATGTATTTGCACACAGCCCATGTGAATTTGTAAAAATCAAAAGCTCTGAGATTTATATATAAGTTTCTTGCACTAGATTTTGCAAATCTCTCAAGTACTGACACCAGAAAAATCAGACTGATTGAATCAATATTTAAAACACTAACACAAAAGACAGATGTATCTGTGATTAAAAGCAATTTATTTTTAAGAAAGTGAAAAATAATTAGCCTTATTAAAATTTTTGAAACCACATTTTAAATATCCTTTTTGGTTTATCCAATTATTTCTTAAATGGCTAAGTTCAAAAGTAGATAAAAACTCTCATATAATTGCATACCAGCTGTGACTATTGATTTTATATGTCAATTTGACTGGGTTATGGAGTATTCAGATATATGGCCGAATATTGTTCTTAGTGTTTTTGTAACGGTGTTTTAGGGTGAACAAATTTTACATCAATTTACTGAGTTAAGCAGAAGTTACTGAGTTAACGTCCCTAATGTAGGCAGGCCTCATCCAACCTGTTGAAGGCCTGAATAGAGCAAAAGGATAATCCCTGAAATAAAGGAGAATTTCTCCTTATTGACTGTCTTCATCTTTGGAAATCTCTTGTTTTCCTGGCTTTAGACTCACACTGAAACATCAGACTTTCCTGGATGGCCTTTGGGCTGAAAGCAAATCTTGAAATGTGAACACAGTTCTCATGTGGACTCAGATTGGAGTCATATCATCAACAGTTGTGGGTCTCCAGTGTGGCCATTGCAAATCTTGAGGCTTATCGGCCTATAAAATTATGTGAACCAATTCCTTATAATATTTCCATCTCTCGCTTTCAGTGTCTCTCTCAGAAAGAGACAGAGATAGAGATATATGTATTTCCATTGGTTATGTTTCTTGAATAATTCAAATATATCAACATATTATATTACCTTGATATTTTCTGTTTATTTGTTACTTTTCACTTTTATGTTAAATGAATAGTGAGGATGGACTTACAATCTTTGTCTACTGCATCGCCAAATAAAGCAGGAACTGTCTGTTATGCATCTTTGTATATCTAATTACTCAGCATAAAATTCAATTCTTAAGTACACCAAGTCCTAAATAGTTAAGACCTAGTATGACTGTAATTCTTTCCAATATGGTTTTAAGATAATAACATCTAGACTAGCAAAAACAATCTTGAGAGAAAAGAACAAAACCAGAGGTATCACACTCCCTGATTTCAGACTGTATCACAAAGCTACAGTAACCAAAACAGTATGATACTGGCACAAAAAGAGACAGAGATCACCGGAGCAGAATAGAGATCTCAGAAATAAACTCATGTCAATCTTTATATACTATATGACAAAGGAGTCAAGAATAAATAATGGAGGAAAGATAGTCTCTTTCATAAGTGATGCTGGGAAAATTGGACAGCTGTGTATAAAAAAAAAAAACAAAATTGGAACATTTTCTCACATCGTATACAAAAATAAACTCAAATGGATTAAATAGAAAAATATAAAACTGGAAATCATAAAGTTCCTGAAATAAAACATAGGGAGTACACTCCCTATCAAAAGTTGTAGCAACATTTTTTGGTTCTGTCTCCTAAGGTAAAAGAAACAAAACCAACAATAAACAGATGAAACCTAACTAAACATAAAATATTTTGCACAAAAATAAAAAAAGACCTAAAAAACAAGGAAGACAATCTACTATATGGGAAAAATATTTGTAAATTATTCAATTGATACAGGGTTATTATCTAAAATATATAAACAGCTCATAAAACTCACTATCAAGCAAAAAACAAAACAAAACAAAAACTCAGTGAAAAAATGGTCAGGGGACCCAAATAGATACTTTTCCAAAGAAGGTATATTGACAACCAACAGGCACATAAAAATATGCTCAAATCACTAATCATCAGAGAAATGTAAATCTAAATCCCAATGAGATGTCATCTTACATGTGTCAAGGTGTCTTTGATCTAATAAAGCACAGATGTCAAATTTTGACAAGGATGTGGAGAAAAAGGAACCAATATTGTTGTTTGGAATGTAAATTCATGAATCCACTATGGAAAATAGTATGCAGGTTCCTCAAACAACTAAGAATAGAACTGCCTTATGATCCAGCAGTTTTACTCCTGGGTATACAACCTGAAGAAAATGTTAATACTAATTCTTAAAGATTCATGCACCACAATGTTTATAGAAATGTTATTTACAATAGTCAAAATATAGAAGCGTCATCAACAGATAAAGAGAAAGAAAATATGGTATACAAATACATATTGGAGTATTACTCAGCTATAAAAAACAATGAAATTTTGTCATTTGCAATAACTTGGATGGACCTGAAACATATTGTGCTTAGTGAAATAAATCAAACACTGCATATTGTCACTTATATGTAGAATCTGAAAAAGAAAAAAGAATTAATATAGCAAAACAAATAAAATCACAGATACAGAGAACAGACTAATTAGTGGATACCACTTGGGAGAGGAATGGAGGAGAAACAAGAAAGAAATAGGAGATTAAAAGATAAATTATTATGTATAAAAAAGAAGATATAAGGATGCTTTGTAGAATACAAAGAAATATCCAATATTTCATAAAAATTTAAAGGGAATACAATCTTTATCAATATTAAATCACTATTTTGTATTCCTGAAACTAATATGATATTGCTAATCTACCATAATTTGATAAAAGGTAACATCTAGAAAGTATAGATTTTAGGGCAGCTAATACTTTAGTGTAAAAACATCTATATTCAAGAATGAAAAAAAATTATTCCAGTGTTCTGATGTATCTTCTATAGGTTGGACATACTTGAATTTTGAAATTTAAAATACTTCAGAATTTGTGTATGAACACACTCTGTCATTCTGCTGCCTTAACTCACTTATTTTATGCATAAAGAAACTCAGATCCCAGGAAAGAAAAATGACTTATCTTAATGTGGTTGACTAATTAAGTTAATGCCACAGGAAAGAATAGAGTCAAGGGGCTTACCATATGGAAGGCCACCTTAGCAGGAAACTGCAATTTATCACAAACCTTATTGGAAGCTGATAGAGCAAACTGCATATAAAAGGAAAAATAACTTTTAATCCGTTTGCTTTCTTTTTTAGTTTCTCTGAACACAGTGCTCCCTCTCATTGCCTGTTTCTAGGGAAGCCTGCATCTAAGACCACTCCTCCCTTGATCTAAGACTGTTCCAATTATATTCTTATTCTGTTCTTATACAAGCAATAACATGGATTGTTTCTCATAGGCTTTCTTCTTTCTAAGTGTTTAAAGATTTTCACCATATATCAAATAACTTGAAAAATATTCCCAAAGCACAAGAGGAAAATATAACTGTAAATTTTTAAGATGCAGCAATTTCACAAGAAAATGTTATTGAAGAACTCACAAGACTCCAAGGGGCTACTCAGGTATAACTTTAATAAAAATAAAGGTCAGGTTATAGCAGGAGAAAGAAAACACTAGCAAACATCAGAGACACACAAGATTTCCAGCCCAAGCTCACAGAGTCCATTCCGAGTTGCAGAGGGCATGCTTCATTTGGGAGTTATGAATCATCTAGATACGTGTTAGATGTCTTGGCCTCAAGGGACTCAAGTTGTAAGTTTACTTATTTATTCACATAGCTGAAACCAGGCTTGTGTAACCCTATGAATCAGGTGTAACCCATCTGTCTACATAGTTTTGATAATTAAAGACCCTGATGCTGGGAGAGACTGAGGGCAGGAGGAGAAGGGGACGACAGAGGATGAGGTGGTTGGATGGCATCACCGACTCAATGGATATGGGCTTGCGTGGACTCCAGGAGTTGGTGATGGACAGGCAGGCCTGGCATGCTGTGGTTCATGGGGTCGCAAAGAGTTGGACACGACTGAGCGACTGAGCTGAACTGATAGGCAAACATGTACATAATGCTTCCAGAGGACTTTTGGACATTAATCAATGCATTTTAAATCACCAAAAATAAAATTTTATTTATCTTTGGCAATAGGTAAATAGTAAATTTCCAGGCAGCCCTAGAGATGAGTACCACCAAAGAACTGCAGGTTAATTCTGTTCTTAGTCAGTTGTCTGTCTTTTGGTTTTGCTTTGTTAGTTATGTTTGCCTCAATAGTATTATTCTTTACTTAACATCTTTGAATATACACATATAAAATGGAAAAAGCAGAAGTATTAGCACCAAAACATTAATTATGTGTATCATCTGGTAGGAGCTAGGCACAATAATTCTTCTTTAAGAGGCATTTTATTTTGTCAAATACATCAGTGCAAAGTTGTTTACAAGCTTAACAGTTTTACTTCTTTTCAGTGGTGAAATTTGAAGTCTATGAAAAGTATAAATATATGGACGATGTAATAATTATTAAGTAATCTACATTTTCTTTGACCAGTCATCTTCCATTGGAAGAGTATTTTGTCAAGATTCCTATTCATTCTCCCCATATATTTTGTCATTAATATCAGCATTGTCATAGATGCTAGGTCATCCAAATGGCCAGTTCTCAGTTAACTGCAGATTTTCAGTTTCATACTCTCTGTTTCATATTGCAAGTTTTCATTGACATAGGTTCCCAATAGGCAGTTTTCTTAAGCAATCCCCAACTTATCTCCTCTGGTAAAAATCCTAGACAAGTTTTAAAGTGTCAGGACTGATTAATTGCACAATTGGGCATGTTTGCTTTATAATGTATTCATGATGCTCTGACAGTTAAAAAAAAAAACATTCATGCAAAATACAGTCTCTATAAGTATACTCCTGTAGCATAGCGAGGTGAGAAGGTTTCCACAGGTTCATTCCTTGTGTTTTCTTCTGCCAAGGTCAAAGACCATTTCCCTTGAGTCACTTTCATCTGGAGGAGTATGAGTAAATAGTTCTTCTTGGATTAGTGTCTGTGCTATTTCTTAACTGTGTCTCTTAGATTACTAACAATCTATTCAATTTTTAAATCCATTTTTCTAAAACCATCATCTCGAAACAAACCAGCTGGCCTCCTTTACCTTCTAAAATAGCATTCACTCTAAATGGCAATATAAATTAATGTATTTTTCCTCAATGTATCTCTCTCCAATAGAAGTGAATTTGGTTTATCCTATGACCCTGAGACTTGAGCCAATTTCACTCAAGTCTCTCTGAGAAAAATTCAAGCAATTTTGTCATATCCACCAAAAATGTCATTGCCACTGAACTTGCTGATTGTGTTTAAAATATATCTTGCAACCAAAAATGTTGGCATCCTCAGCAAAATGTGGTATGGCTAATTGTCACTCCCAAACATAGTTTATTTGGAGTATGCCAAAGAATTCCCCATGGGAATGCTATTGTGCACATACTCTGTCTTCCCTAAATTAGAATTGTTTTTAGCTTACTGAGTACTTACCTTGATTATGGCCTCAATCCTTAGGAATCTTGAGACAGAGAATACTACAATAAATTGAGCACAGAAGATATGCTGTCTATTGTATCTAGGCACTTTTTTCAATATATTATCATTTAAATCAATAGTTACATGATGGTTTATTGCTCTGTTGTTGAGCAAAATCTTTGAAGGTATATACCTAATGCTTTAGGAGGTAAGAGGTTCTATATGTTATCTCTCAAAAGCTGTCAGTGTGAGTAGCATAACTAGTAAAATGGGGAATAAAGGAAAATCAATCATTTTTTTTCCAAGTATTCATCTGCACAGTTATTAAAATCATTGAGATGCATCATCACATAGACAATCCCAGAAATATTTGCTAAATCCACCAGAACCCATCCTGGATCTTCAGATAAACACAGAGGAATGTTCTGACAAGAAGCGGCATCACTCTTGAGGGCATCTGTAAATAGATATAAGAGGTGGTATGATTTTCTTGTTCTCAAAAGCAGCAGAGTAATGTTAGCTTTTCTTTTTTGCATTATCGATTTCTTGCTCATGCTCAGTCAGCAGTCATTTCCACTTTTTCCATTTATAATAAAATTCACCCCGTTGCTCCCGCTGGGGTAGGACTGTCCAGTACAGCAAGGATACTGACTCATAGAGCTGGCAGTAATATGAAACTGATCAGTGTCTCCTTCTTCAGCCACTCCCAGTGATACTGTGCAGGGCTGGGAAAGTGCATGCTTTTGAAACTGTACTTCCACTAGGTAGCAAAGAGGCAGAATCATTGATCTTAACTTAGGTGGCAAGAAGGAAGAACCATCCCATTATTTTTTTTTAAGATCTCAAGTACTTAATACCTAGAATTGTCATGGTGTCATATTTAGAAGCTGATTGTTCTCTGAAACTGGTAAATGTAAACTAGGTCCCAGAATGACTCAACTGGGTAGTGAACAAGGGGGACAAAGTAAGAAATAAATTTGTGTGTGTCCGTTCACACTTCAGGCTCCATCTTCTATTCCATATATTTTCCTTATTATCTCATCAATTCATCCAATAGTAGATCCTGCTTACTTTCACATGTTAAATTTTAGCACATAAAATTTTAGCACATATCTTTCATGCAAGGCATCCTTTCAGTCTCAAGAGAAAGCATGCAAGCTAAGTTGCTCCAGTTGTGTCTGACTCTTTACAAACCTGTGGACTGTAACGGGTCAGGCTTCTCTGTCCATAGGATTCTCCAGGCAAGAATACAGGAGTGGGTTGCCATGTTCTCCTCCAGAGGATCTTCCCCACAAAGGGATCAAACTCATATCTCCTATGTCCCCAGCATTGGTAGGCAGATTCTTGACCATTACCACCATCTGGGAAGCCCCTTAAGTCTCTAACCAACAAACAGTTTAATAACCAGATCTTTAAACAACTCCCTCCAAATTTTAAATAGTCATCTACTTTGTGTTGTCAAGTTTATAAATAGTCCCTTGCAGGTGGTGTTTCTTATCTCCTCGTTACACTCCACATACTGTAAAATGGGTTTCTTATGGATTTCCCAGTAGTCATGTATGAATGTGAGAGTTCAGTTCAGTGGCTCATTTGTGTCTGACCCTTTGAGACCCATGCACCACTCCAGGCTTGCCTGTCCATTACCAACTCCCAGAGCTTACCCAAACTCATGTCCATTGAGTCAGTGATGCCATCCAACCATCTCATCCTCTGCCATCCCCTTCTCCTCCTGCATTCAATCTTTCCCAGTATCATGGTCTTTTTCAATGTGTCAGTTCTTCGCATTAGGTGGCCAAAATATTGGAGCTTCAGTTTCAACATCAGTCCTTCCACTGAATATTCAAGACTGGTTTAGGTTGGAATGATTGGATCTCCTTGCAGTCCAAGGGACTCTCAAGAGTCTTCTCCAACACCACAGTTCAAACACATCAATTCTTCAGTGTTCAGATTTCCTTATGGTCCAACTCTTACATCCATACATGACTACTGGAAAAACCATAGCTTTGACTAACTAGGCCTTTATTGGCAAAGTAATGTCTCTGCTTTTTAATATGCTGTCTGGGTTAGTCATAGCTTTTCTTCCAAGGAACAAGAGTCTTTTAATTTCATGGCTGCCATCACCATCTGCAGTGATTTTGGAGCCCAAGAAAATAAAGTCTATCACTGTTTCCCCATGATTTGCCATAAAGTGATGGGACTAGATGCCAAGACCTTAGTTTTTTCAATGTTGAGTTTTAAACCAGCTTTTTCAGTCTCTTCTTTCACTTTCATCAAGAGGCTCTTTAAATCCTCTTCACTTTTGGCCATAAGGGTGAGATTTGGACCATAAACAAAGCTGGTTAGATGGCATCACTGACTCAATGGATATGAGGTTGAACCAGCTCTGGGAGTTGGTGATGGATAGGCAGTGTTGCAGTCCATGGGGTCACAAAGATACAGACATGAATGAGTGACTGAACTGAAAAAGTGGCACACTAAAAATTTCTTATTTTCAGTTACAGTCAATAGTGTTAAAGATGCTTGCTTTAGTTACTGAGTATGCAATTTCAAATCCAGAGTAAGTATTTATCTAGCCAAGACCCACACTTGAGCTAACATAACTTGCTAATATCATCCATTTATTAGCTACAGGTCAGCTCAAACCCCCTCAGGGTGCTTTTAGGCCATCTAATTTGTGAGGATAACATTTCTCCATTTGGATAGAGAGAATATTTAATACTCACATTTTTGAATTTCTGAAGATGGTGGGGTATATCTTTTTTCTGCCATTTTTTATGCCTGAATGTCTTCTTCTTTTTTTTTTTACACATAAAATTATTACAATATTTTTTTGTTAAGTAATTGAGAAACCCATATGCAGGTCAGGAAGCAATAATTAGAACTGGACATGGAACAGCAGACTGGTTTTGGATCCAGTTTCATTCTGAAGTGTGCATGTACATTTATGTATGTGTGTGTGTGTGTGTATATATATATATATATATGTGTGTGTGTGTGTGTGTGTGTGTGTGTGTGTTTGTGTGTATGGGGATGTGTGTATACTTGCACAGTATAAAAACTTAAACAAACTTCAATTAAAATAGAGTCAAGAGGCCAGAAAGGGGAGCTCTCATGCTTACAATGAAAGCAGAGCCGAATAGAAACAAGAAAGGTTTTCACTTTTTTGCTTAGCCAAAGCTCATCCAGTGAGAAACTGTCACCACTCAGCCAATGAAAAACCACTATACATTCAACTCTCAGAATTCCCTGGTGGTTCAATGGGTAAGACTGTACTTTCAATGCAGAGGGCACTGGTGTGATCTATGATATGGGAATTAAGATCCCACATGCTGAGTGGTACAATGGAAACACTAAAAAAAAAAGGGGGGGGGGTCATGAGTTTGAGTAAACTCTGGTCTTGAATTTCAGTAAACTCTGGGAGATAGTGAAAGATAGGGAAGTCTGTCGTGCTAATCTATGGGGTCTCAAAATGTTGGACACGACAGAGTGACTGAACAACAATCCACTTCTCAATTTCTCCAATGGATTCTTTCTTGATTATAGCTCTCCCAGCTTCCCCTTCCCCTCGAAAGAGTCCTCCTCTCCTTGTTTAGCAAGAATTGCATGTGACTTGCCATGTTTGCAAACCCCAAATTGCAATTCTTTGTTGATCCCAAGTAAACCTGCTTTTGCTGGAGAAATGACCATATGTCTATTTGTCTAAGTCAACAACAACAACAACACCACACACACACACTTCATTACATACAACTTTGATTTCTCATCTTCAAAACCACATATTTTTTCATAAAGATAGTGTCCCATACTGGGGGTTCCTTTTATCCTCTAATAATTTTAGTCTCATTTTCTGAACCACGGGATATTCTTAGGCTACTGCCTAAGAGTTGGCACAAAGCTCTAACCTTTTGTTAGCTTTATCTAGTTCCTCTGATGTAATGAGAAACACTGTTTCTAATTCAGTTTGTTTCGTGGTTTTATTTTTTAACACATTTTGCAAAGTTTAGCCATTGACCAAATATGATATAGCTGCATTGACTGAGCATCCTTTGAGGTACCATATGTAAAACTGTGGCATGTTCTTTGATCTTAGGGACTTGCTCATTCAGCTATGTTAGATAACTCCCCAGACGGATTTATCATAGAATCCAAAGGTATGAAAGCCACCTATTTATGTATGATATGGGTACTGCTGTAGCGTATTTTTAAAATATATCATTCCCAGCTCCTCTGCTTGTTTTCCTCTTTATTGTAATATTGTTTTGACATAACTCATGACAGGAGAGGTATTTCCTGTTTCAAAACAATTTTATGTCCTTCTATAACAGAAACAGTTTCATTAGAAGCCCAGTAACACACCAAAAATTTTCTTTCAAAGAGAATGTATATGACAACAGCTTCTGGCAACTTTCTATTCCAAAATTCCTGCACTTATTGCTGGGTTGCAAACATGAGCTTTTGCACAATGCTCTCAACAGGCTGAGTGCCAGTGACTGACACTTCTTATCATTTGAGCGTTGGCGTTACCACCCCAAGGAATAAACTGGGTAAGCTATTAGATGGAAGTGTTTGAAACTTCTTGAGTGTCTTCTATTGTACAGAACATCGTTAAAATTCATCTGTTTCCCTAGTATGTTTGTAAACAGGAACTAGTAAAATTCTCAGCTGTGACTTCTCCAGAAACCAACAACTCAATCAGTCTTTATTCTATTTTCATTTTGGAGCTGGCCAGGAAAATAACTTCCATTTGGTTGTTTGAGGTACATCTTTAGAGTCTCTGGTCCAGGTAGATTTTAAGAATCTTATCATTTATGCCTGTCTCTGTAGTTCAGCTAGGTTAATCTACAAGCCATTGGTCCTGATTAATCATCATTTAGTGCAGTCCACTTGATCTCCAAATTTTGTCAACATCATATTATTGGTATGTTAAATGTTTTCATATATTTCTTCATTTAATCAAATTTAAGTATCTTCATGGCAAATTTTGCCAATAATCAACAGGATCTCTGTCTGTGTGAGTAGACAGTAAGTTTGTTTTGGGCTCCATTACACATATACTACATAAATTATTTTGGCTTCCTTTAGAAAAAGGAATTGGGAAAAATAACCAAGTTGTTCACATCATGCTGATTTCTTTTAGCATGCTGCACAGTTTGAACAGAGATCATGGTGAATGCAGACTCCTATTAAGAAAACACCTTGTTTTATCCTTTATAGCCAGTGACTGAACTCCAAGATTCATTAGCTTTCCTCACATAAAATGCTGAAATATTAAACAAGAGTTTTGGGGGTACTAATACAAATGGAACTGAAATCTTCTTAAATGAAGCCAGATTTTCTTGCTGATACCCAAATATCCTATACCATTTAAATTATCCACTTGAGCAGGTTTAGATAATTCTAAAGCCTTCCATTCAGCACACCACATTAAAACAAGTGAACACGTTTCCAGGTCTTTCGTTTTCTTAATGTTTTAGGTATGGAAAAAAGATTCCTCATTCAGACATCATATCCATTCCTATAATACTTTCTGGTAGAGTTAATACATTAGTGTACCATACTTCCATTTATAAATTTCCACTGAGTTGTACTTTTATATGTAAGCCTTCCAGAGTTTTATCAACATATCCTCTAACATAACATATCCCTTAATATACATCATCCTTTAACTTTTAATTAGTGATTTCATTAGCAAACTTGGGTATAATAGGACATTGTGCAGTAACATCTGATAGTTATCTTATCACCATCAAGCCATTCAACCCATATCCATGAAAATGTTCTCCAGCCCCTCTTCCCCCTAGTTCCTCAAGAGACCTTGACAAACCTGTTTCTCAGAATCATAAGTCTCTCTCTTTTTTCACACCATTTTAATCAGGACTTGTTCTGAAGAGACCAGAGTTTTCATATTTGTATTATTATTACATTTTAAAATTCACTTAGTCTAGGAAAAGTTAAATGAATCTGTTCTTTTCTGTTATTTTTGTAGTCCAAGAAGTTGATAGACCAGTCAGACCACCTAGCACTTACTGTAATCTATTAAAACTTTTACAAGTATTTCATCTATCTCCAATTTTATTGCATTTTAAGTAAACTATGCAAATCCTCCCACTGGTTTAATTGCATCACAGTTATTCAGTCTTTTATTTGTTTTCTCATTCCAAAATAATTTTACACGTTTCTCATAATGTAACTAACCTCATTTGGGATACCAGAATTAACAGTCTTCTCAAATTATCCTGCCCCACAATAAGAGGTTCAGCAAGAGCCCAAGCACTTACACTTCCTTTTGTCAGAGCTTGAATAACAATGAACCAAATGTATAAAATTAGAGGATGCTTTGGTATCATCACACAATGAACCTAAACATACTAGTATGTTTAATATCTTGTGCAGCCCTAGAAGAATTCCACTAAGTATCAAAAAGTAGTGTGTCTTCCTGACTCTCCTTTGGAATCATATCTTTGAAATTTTTAGAATATCTCTGGCAATCATTGACTTTTGAAAATGTCTTAAATTTTCCCTAAAACAGCCAAATAAATTAAAAATACAGGATTCTTGATCATTTTCAGCTTTTAAAAAGCTAATTTAGCTTTTTTTAGATCTATTAGTTTCATCAGTGTGTCCTCTTCTTATCAGCTTATGTGACCTCAAACCAGAGTTGGCCTAGGAGCCAAATTTGCATCAAAGGACAATTTCATTTATTCTTTCATAGTACCAAGTGAAGCTGTTACACATGATTGGCTATGGAAAGGACTCATAAAAAACCACATAAAGGTGAAGCAGAGTACTCAGAAGTACCATCAAAATATGTGTGAAATACTAAGTTTGCAGCTAAACCAGTTTATATAAACTAAAAAAAAAAAAAAAAAGGAAGTCAATAAATCAATATATGCATTTTAATAACAATATAGACAAGCTAGTGGGCTCTAAATAATATTAATAGCCGGTCATTCATCTTACCATTTAGTATACTTAAGTCCTCTTTTGGTAAAGTTTACTACCATGATTCCAGACTTCCCAGTTGATAAGGCTAAACAGTAACAGACAAAGTAAAAAGAAACTTTATGTGTAAGATCATATGTTACATATATCATTATGTGAAGACCATGAGTGAAATCCTGGAAGATTATAAAGATTCACTTTCCAGCTTGTTCACTACAATTTTGTCACCAGAACACATATGTGAAATCACCACTAAATCTAAGGTAAAATGGAAAGAGACTGATTCATATCAACATCATTATCATTGGACATGTAGATTCTGGCAAGCCTACCACAGCTGTCCATCTGAACTGCAAATGTGGTAGATCAACAAAAGAACCATCAAAATGTTTGAGAAGGATGCTGCTGAGATGGAAATGACTCCTTCAATGATTCCTGCTTCTTTGATAAATGGGAGGCTGAAAGTGAGTGCTATATAACCATGGATATATCCCTGTGGATATCTGAGACCAGTAAAAGTATTATTTGAACATCACTGATGCCCCAGGACACAGAGACTATCAAAAATATGATCACAAGCACATCACAGGCTTGTTGTGCCATTTTGATTATTGTTGGTGGTGCTAGTAAATTTGAAGACATTTCCTCTAAGAACAAGGAGACCTGGAAGCATGACATACTACCTTACATACTGGGTATGGAAAAACGAAACGTTGGTGTTAATAGATTTCCTTCAGCTAGAAGATATATAAAGGAATTGTTAAGAAAGTCAGCATCTACATTAAGAAAATTGTCTCAACCCAAACACAGTAGCATTTGGGGTTGGCTTGATGACAAAGTGCCGAAGCCAAACGCAAAACTATTTTAGTTCAAGGGATGGAAATTCAACCATAAAGATGGCAATGCCCATAGAACCACATTGCTTGAAACTCTTGATCACATCCTGCCACCAACTCATCCAACTGATGAACACTTTGGCTGGCCTTCCAGGACATCTACAAAAACACTCATGTTGGCATTATCCCTGTGAACCAAATGAAGACTGGTATTCTCATATTAGGCATGGTGGTCACCTTTGCTCCAACCAGTGTTACAGCTGAAGTCAAGTTTGTTAAAACATACTATGAAGTTTCGAGCAAAGGTCTCCCCAGGGGGCCTTCAGTGTCAAGTATGTATCTCTCAAAGACATCCATTGTGGCAATGTGCCTGCTGACAGAAAAGATGACCCAACAATGGAAGCGGCTGGCTTCACTGCCCAGGTGATCACGCTGAACCATCCAGGCCAAATCAACGCTGGCTATGAACCTACAGGATGGTTAGGCAACTCAGGTTATTTGCAAGTTCACTGAGCTAAAGAAGAGTGATCGCCATTTTGGAAAGAAACTAGAAGATGGCCCAAATTTTGGAGACCTTCTGATGCTGCCACCATTGAAACAGTGTCTGGAAAGCCCACGTGAGTTGAGAGCTTCTCTGATGATCTTCCTCCGGGTTGCTGTGCTGTTCATGACATGAGATGGGTAGTCGCTGTGGCTGTCCTCAGAACAGTGGAAAAGGAGGCTGCCGGAGCTTTCAAAGTCACCATGTCTGCCCAGAATGAATATAATTTGTGATACCTGTCACCCTAATCTTCACCAGTATTAGAAGATCCATCTCAGAACTCTATCAATTGGCCACTGAAGTTTAGTAGTAAATGCCTGGTTACTGCCCGTCAGTGCAGGAGATGTAGGAGACATGGGTTCTATCTCTGGGTCAGGAAGATCCCCTGGTGGAGGAAATGGCAACCCACTCTGGTATTCCTGCCTGGGCAATTCCATGGACAGAGGAACCTGGTGGGCTACAGTCCATGATGTCACAAAGAGTTGGACACAGTTGATCAGGCAAGCATACAATATATAATAAATAATAAAGCAAACCACTTAACAATTTACATGTTATTTAAAATGGTGTTCTTCCTTCCTCCTTTCCTGCTGTGTTTATAAAATATTAAAGAAGATTTTAATTTCACTTAATTTTTCAATGATTCTAAGAAGGATTTTTGTTACATAGAGAGAAGAGTTTTGATTTTGTAAGTTACTGTCTAAGTTATTATATTTACCCCAAACTTAAGTACTTTAATTGAATTTAGAATAAATGCAGCCCTGAGTCTAGTCACTGAATACTATTTTTAACTACATGACATTTCCTAAGTCACAGGAGATTTTGTGCAGAAGTCACTAACCTCCCATTTATTTTCCAAGGACACTTGCGAACTCCCCTGAGTACTTATTATTGTTGAGCAGGAGGTGCTGGAGAAATTGTTAATTTACACTGCCTGATTTGTGTGAACTCTGGACATTTTTCCCTCAGTGTAGGTCTGAAAAACGGAAGCATTATTTCTCACAGCAATGAGTTTCTTTTTTCCAGGCAGGCATTTTGATGAATAGCATGGGCTGCTGAACATCTATACTATTCTCTAAGGTTCAATCCTGGTCATACCAGTGAGTAGAGATAAGGACATAAATGTCGTGTGGGCAATTTGTACTATGATCTGCCAACCGGATGAGGGGAAAATAAACCCAGTGTTTTTATGTATAGATTGATTGCATTTAGGAGCAGTTACAGGGAACAGCCAAAGAATTCCATCTCAAGGATCAGCTCTTGTCCAAAAGACAAAGAATAGAAGGTCCTACCATCCATTCACTTCTTGAAACATTGAAAATTTCCTGGAAACTTGATTATTTTTAGAAATGACAGATGGAAAAAATAAATATAAGAATTTAGACCACAGGTAAAAGAGCATCTAACAAGCAATTTTGTCCTTTTTTAAGAATAGGAAAGAATTTCTGAAGTCACCATGTTCTGATGGCAGTGACTTCTCATCTGATGACCAAGGCTTGTCTAGAAAGGATGAGTTACTCCTCTGTCATCCCCTTATCCTCCTGACTGTTTTCATACATGAACTTATATGTGTATGTTTCTAGACTTACCTGGTGATTCAGTGGTTAAGAATTTGCCTACAAATGTGGGAGACATGGATTTGATCCCTAGTCCTGGAAGATTCCAACATGCCAAGAGGCAACAGACCTGCATGCCACAATTACTGAAGCTGGTATGTCCTAGAGCCCATGATCTACAGTGAGAGAAGCCACCACAATTAGAAGCCTGTGCACTGCAATTAGAGAGTAGCCTCCACTCACCACAACTAGAGAAAGTTCATGAGCAGCAGTGAAGACCGAACACAGCAGCGATAAATAAATCAGCAAATAAGTAAAACAAATGCATGTTCCTCAGTCCCATGATCTGAATGAAATTTGACTATCACCGAAACACTTCAAATTACTTATGGTCAACCTACCAAATTTCATTAACAGAGATTATTATGTCTAAGGCTGAGTCCATGTTTCAGCATGCAGCACCTCCCACATCATATAACTGATTTTACATAGATTTCAAATAACAACTTTGAAATATGAAACTAAATGACTAACAGAGGTGAAAATATTATCTTCCTCAGAAGAGATAAGCTCCGGGTAGAGAAACATGGAAGTTAAGTCCCTGGAGTTAGTTTTGAGGACAGATCCCAGAGGGTCCTGACTTCAGTGACAGAGTTTGGATGCTCTTTGCTTTGCTGTGGGAAACAAGTATTCTTAGGAAGGACATTTAAATGACATTAAACACTGTCAAAAACATCTGAAGAAGCAGAAGCATAAAAGAGGCAATGATTGGGGAAATGCTAGGAACAGAGCTTTTAATTAAGAATCTATTTCAGTTGTCAGGGCTTTGCCAAAAGTTTAACTCTCATAACTCTGATCACGTATCTGTGAAGGTTATCTGAAAAAAAGGCTGCAGCTGAAGACAATGGTATTAATACAAATAAAACAAAAACACTAGAGGGGATTATAATCTATTCAGGACTAGAAGAAGATACCATATACTGTATTATTCTCAATCAGACATGAGGATATTGAGAAAGATCTGGAGAAAAATGAAAGAAAATCTATTTATTTGGCTCTAAGAAGCTCCCTTAGGAGAGTGGGCATAGGAAAAATTCTGTTCCAGGAATTAATTCAGAAATGTTCCAACATGTACCATAATAATGACCTTAGCCAGACTCCTCTTGGAACCATTAAACGCTAGTGGTACTGAACTCTGGTGTCCCGTTAACCACAGCCTCCAGCTTCTGTGTTTTTTCAGATCACAGCACTTGTTCACAGCACATCTCCCCAGCCTGACCTTGATATGCAGATGAGAGAGAGTGAGAGCAAGGGAGAGACATAAATATTTGAAGTATTACACTGTTGGCTTTGAAGATGGAGAAAGAGGCTATTGCTCAAGTAATGTAGTCAGCTCTAGTAATTGGAAAAGGCAAACCAAAGGATTCTCTACTAGAGTTTCTGAAGGAAATACATTTTGATACTAAGTTTCTGGCCTTTAAAAATGTAAGATTATGAATGTCTGTTGTGTTAAGACATAAAATTATTGGTAACTTGTTACAATAGCAAAAAGATACAAGTACATTCATGAAGAAAACTCTATGAGCTACTCTATGAGTTCTGCTTCCAGATCTCTTGGTTTGTTTCCTTGAATGTTCACTGGAAGCATCTCTTTCTTTTATACCTGAAACCACAGCAGTATTTCAGGAAGAGGCCCACAAGTATGGCTCAAATTGGGAACAGTGTCAAGGGAAAAAAAGGTTTGTATTTGTGAAATATTGACGAGATTGGAGTGACAACATTTGAGAGTAAGCAAAAAAAAATTATGGAGGGAAAGACCAAAAGTGTGAGTTAAAGCCATTGATTTAAAAAATTTTTACATGACAAACTTCATACTGAGAAACATATACAACATACAACTCAGCTTAGAATTGCTGAGTTCACAGATGCTTTGGCCAGAGGAAGTGGAAATTTATATATCCTGAGGGAAAGGTTGGATGATCTGTTAGATACCTTTCAATTCTACAATTCTATAATAATCATAAAATCTAAGCATTAAGATACTGGTGAAGTTAATGATGGATACAGGAAGACATCAACAGAAGATGCTATTATTGTGAAGTAATTGGTAGAGAGGATAGGTACATGAGAGCGTCCCAGGTGGTACCAGTGTTAAAGGACCTGCCTGCCAATGAAGGAGACATAAAAGATGTGGGTTTGATCCCTGGGTCTGGAGGATTGCCTGGAGGAGGGTATGGCAACGCACTGAGTATTCTTGCCTGAAGAATCCCATGGACAGAGGAACGTGGCAGACTATGGTTCATAGGTCACAGAGTCAGACATGATATGCATGTACATGGGTTCATGAGAAACCATTTGTCTTTCAAACATGATTCATATGAGAAACCATTTGTCTTTCAAACCATTTGTCTTTCAAACATGATTCATACTGTGAGCATCCTCATGAGGAGAAGCTGACTGGATCATTAAAAGCACACAAGTGGCCTTTGGGCAAGTGTTTAGAGCTCTAGATGATATCTGTGTGTGTTAAGCAATAGCAGTTTGGCATAAGTTGTGATCTCTATGGGAATAGCTTCAAAACAAAGCATACAGATAAAAAATCAGAATGGTGGAAATACACATCCCATATTCCTAGGGTTAAGGGAATGAAGGTGAAAAAGAATGAGAGAATAAATAGAGAAGTAGGTGGCATCACAGGAACCAAATGAAAAAGAGAATTCATTAAAAATTTCATGAATATCTCATGTGAGGTTATTCTAATACATAATAATTGAAGTCGCTCAGTCATGTCTGACTCTGTGGCCTGCCAGGTTCTTCATCCATGGGATTTTCCAGGCAAGAATAGTGGAGGGGCTTGCCATTTCCTTCTCCAGGGGATCTTCCCCAAACAGTGATTGAACCCGGGTCTCCCGCACTGCAAGGAGACTCTTTACCGTCTGAGCCACCTGGGCAGTAATTTTGCCCTTAGCATATTGCTGTTACAGAGACTGGAGACTGAACTCTGTAAATTAAAATACTCAAATCTACTTAGTTATGAAGGTGATGTTGGCATTATAAGAGGATAGAATGAATCTAGAGAGAAGCTGAAGTCAAGGAAGCTAGAAAGTCAGGGAATCATGGAAGAATATTTAACAACTTAAAAATCTAGCAGAAAAGCTAGCTTAAAATCTAAATTTCTGCTTTATTTTTGTGTATGTGATGAATGCTATATTTTTTGAAAAATATGTTTTTGTTTTGTTTTGTTTTTGGTAACAACATATTCTGTTTATAGAATTTAGTAAAATGGGTTAAAATGAAAGTCAATGTCACATCTATATGATAAAAGATGCTTTGTGGGGAAAGAATGGTCATGGAAAAAATGAGGAAACAAAATTTGTACTATTTTTTTAAACAACAGAGGCTGTCTTTTTGCTTAATTGTTCCCAGTAAGAAAATGAGAAAGAACGTTATTCTCCATCCTTGAGAACATGACAGTAGGAAGAATAGCTACTAAAATGAGTTTTCCTTAAGGCTTCATAATTTATGTCCATTTCGGATGCTTTTAAGTATCTGCCAACTTAATATACAACTTTGTAGAATATTCTTTATAGCAGAAATGTTGATACTTAAAATGATTTATTTGGAGCCCTGTTTAGAGTGAAGAATATGTGAAAATTCATGAAACACAGTATTAGGATATTCAAAAGGTAAATGGAAAGATTTGAGAATATTTAGATGATCATGTTCATTTTAAGAGTAAACAAAAAAATGAAAAAGAAATGGCTAGATATGAACTGGTAGAATTAAATCTTAAAATGAAGCCACTGATTTATCAAAATATTTGGAAAGTGAACTAATTAGGATCAGAAAAGTCTGATATGCTGATTGACACCTTGTAAGTATTTTTTTTCAGACGCAAAAGTATATAAATTTATGTGGGGAAACTGAGGCTTAACTGTTGAAACTTTGTTAGATCACAAATCTAATAAGTGGTAAAAATGGGAAATGGGAATTGAACCACTACATCTAATAGGACAGTTGTAGTAGGAGTAAGACTAGAAATGGTATAGTAGCAATGGTATTGGTGTTGGTAGAAATTTCTAGGAAGCACTCATTATTTTCCAGGTATTCTTCTGAGTAACTTACATGTTTCAATTCATTTGTTTATGGTGATAGTTATCTGAAATAGATCTCATTCTAATTCTATTTTACAGGTGACACATAGGATGCAAAAAATAAATAAATAAACTAGCTTGAGAACACACACCCAGGCTATAACAAAAGGAAACCCCAGAGTTGACCAGCAAAAGCAAAATGAGTTAGTCAATAGGCTGGGTCAATCTTTGGTAGCAAACAGCTCAAAATATGTCAATGGCTTAAAAAGTTATTTCTACCTCAAGCTCATCTATTACAAGGCACATTTGCATGTTTTTGTTGTTGGTTTGTTTTTTATTTTATTTTAATTTATTCCCATTCAACACCTATTTGAGCCCCTATCATTTATTAGTCTTGTTGAAGATATATATATATATATATATATATATATATATATATATATATATACACACATATATATATATGTATATATATACATATATACATATATATATATACACACACACACACACACACAGTCGCATCTGAGTCTTTGCAACTCCATGGACTATATAGTCCATGGAATTCTCCAGGCCAGAATACTGGAGTGGGTAGCCTTTCCCTTCACAAGGGGATCTCCCAACCCAGGGATAGAACCTAGGTCTCCTGCATTGCAGGTGGCTTCTTTACCAATAGCGCCACCTAGGAAGCCTTGACTGAATATATAATGCACCAAATCATACACCAAATCAACAAAGAACCTGCTCTTCAACTTCAGTGAGTGCCGTTATCATCCTTCGGATCTACTTCAGTTTTTAAGCCAAGATCATACTCCACCTGGGTAGCCAAAATCTAGGCTCAGTATGGTGAAGGTAATGGTCCAGCCATTTTTATTCAATGCATGACTTCTCTAATGGGTAATCTTTGCTTTGGAGTTCCTAACTGAGTTGTTTGTAGTTTGTGAGATCTGCATCACAGTCTGAGCTTCTTTCTGCACAATCATCTTCATCCCTCTTTCTTTCGCAGGTTTCTGATATCTGGTAAGTATGGTGACCTTCTCTGGTCAGCTCTTCCTGCTCCTTCCAACTGTCTCAAGTGAACATTTAACTTCTTTTCAATATTTGCTTTCTAGGACCCCAAATCACACATCAGGTGGTAAAGCTTATAGGAAAGGATAGGTAAATTTATGAGATAAGAAAACATAGAAATTAAAGATGGCTAAAGTAAACATTGAGATTGTTTAACTTATTGTATGAAGACCACTTTATAAGTGGGGGACCCACATCCTGATCTGGTTGATATGACACAGTTCCATGTTGAGTTGACTGGAGAAAACTCTAAAAAGAGTTGAGTATATTAGATATAATTCTGAAATAGTTGGCAGGGAGGACCAGAATGACCTTGCATATAACATAAAGACTGGACCATGCTTTTTAGAAATCAAGATCTGGAAAATAATTAAGAAAAGAACATGAAGAGTAAGGGAGGCACTATAGGAGTGAAAGTGAAAATGTTAAGTCGCTCAGTCACATCCGCCTCTGTGACCCCATGCACTGTAGTTTGCCGTCTCTTCTGTTCATGGGATTTCTCAGGCAAGAATGCCGGAGTGGTTTCCATTTCCTTCTCAGGGGATTTTCCTGACCTAGCGGCTGAACCCACATCTCCTGCATTGTGGTCAGATTCTTTACCATCTGAGACACCAATTAAGCCTCAGTTGTAGACCAGGTAACACAAATCCAGATGGCCTGATTTAGCCCAATGACATAGATAATTGAGAGAATGAATGGTTTTTATGAGATGTTTGCAAGCCAGAAATGGCAAATCTTGGAGATTTAATGGAGTGGGGGAGATAATAGAGCAAAGGAAAGAAGACCGATAATTTCTTGATGACATCCTTCACTCACTAAATCAAAGTGTTCTATTGAACTTTATAAAAATAATGTACATGTCCCTATGAAAAATACAAATGTTAAATATTAGTTTGGCAATATTCTGTTGTTTAATGAAATTATTTCTTCAAACCTAGAGAGTAACCTGTATTTATGTAGCTTCTACAGTAAAAGCTATCAGCATGAATAATGGAGTAAATGTCATAAACACTAAGAATATCTCTGTATAAAGTTAATTTCTGTAAAGTAAACTATAATGAATTCTAGCACTAGGATAAACATTGAATCTCTGTTAGAAGATGCTTACATAAGGTCTCAGTGGAATCAGGCAGATTCCAAAGACTGGAGATTGGACTGGCTCCAAGGTTTCTGGCTGAACAAAGCTGCTACCAAAAAAAAAAAAAAAAAGATGCTGGAGGCATGAGGTGTTTGATGTGGGTGAGGACAGAAAACTCTTGGGCAAGGCTGATTGCTTTTGGGAAGGATAAGAAAGAAAAGATAACTCCTTAGAAGGCTTTCAATAGAGAATCTTGGCAAAGACAGAAAAGTTCGCTGAGGTTTTATTAAATTGTGCTATTGGGATATGCGTTACCAAGTACTCTTTTTTCCTCTCCTGATAATTTTTAGTAATATCTAAAAGCACACATAGGCGCACACACACACACACACACACACACACACGCACTCAGAATGTTGAAAGTGCCTGAAGTTGTTCTCCCTAACAGTGGGAGGGTTGAGACTTGCTTATCTTTTGGTATTAAGTAGAGAACTCTAGAAGAAGGAAAAGCTTAGAAGCTGAATACAGAGGAAGTTTATACAGTGCTTGGCTAACATGTTTCCTCAGGTCAAATCTATTTATCTTAATGTTAGTTGATGCATTATATAACTTTTCTGTCTTCTAAATGATAATTTTAAAAAGAGATCATAATCATGAATATTATACAAATATAAAATAAACGTCAATGATTTTATTTAACTTGCCAAAATCACTGAAGATGGTGACTGCAGTCATGAAATTAAAAGATGTTTGCTTCTTGGAAGAAAAGCTATGGCCAACTTGGACAGCATATTAAAAAGCAGAAACATTACTTTGACAGCAAAGGTCCATCTAGTCAAAGCTATGGTTTTTCCAGTAGTCATATATAGATGTGCTAGTTGGACTACTACAATATTGTAAAGTAATTAGCCTTAAACTAATAAAAAACAAATGAAAAAAAAAAGAAAGCTGAGCACCAAAGAATTGATGCTTTTGAACTGTGATGTTGGAGAAGACTCTTGAGAGTCCCTTGGAAAGCAAGGAGATCCAACCAGTCCATCCTAAAGAAGATCAGTCTTGAATGTTCATTGGAAGGACTGATGTTGAAGCTGAAACTCCAATACTTTGGTCACCTGATGCAAAGAACCAACTCATTGGAAAAGATCCGGATGCTGGGAAAGATTGAATGTGGGAGGAGAAGGGGACCACAGAGGATGAGATGGTTGGATGGCATCACCGACGCGATGGACAAGAGTTTGAGTAATCTCCGGGAGTTGGTGATGAACAGGGAGGCCCGGTGTGTTGCAGTCCATGGAGTGACAAAGAGTCAGACACGACTGAGTGACTGAACTGACTGGTTGATGCATTAATAAAGAAACCAATAGGTTGTTACAGCTAGTTCAAACACAATTTTAAAATTCCCACATTTGTATGCAGTAAAGGAATGCTGAAATGACAATTTATAAATATGTGCAAAAATCTGTCTATCCACAAGGCAATTATAGATGCATTCCACTAGACACAACTGGATAGCTTTTCTGTGAACAAAGCTTATTTGTATTATTAGCAGTTTTCTACACGTTACAGAATTGTAAAACAGCTCTAAGACATAAAAGGCACAAATTATTTGAATGTGTGACACAGACAGTTCACCAATTAATCTCTTTTTAAAAATATTTTTGTCCAGTTTAAAGTCTTCCTAACACTTTAAATTTGTAAGTAGCAGGATTTAAAACAGCAACAACTCGTAGTCAGATCTCAAAGGTGATGAATAATAGTTCTATGAGCGGAAACTCTCATCTTCAGGGCTAAACATAATACCATAAAATTAAGTAGATTTTTTTTTTTTCTGTATTACTTTTCTATCTACATTAGTAACAAAGATACTGACTATAAATTCTACATCTTTGACCCTTTTTCCCCTTCTGTGAAAACAATATAAAATTAATTTATGGCCAACAGCAGGTTAGATAAGTCACAATAAAACTTTAACAGAGAACAGTGGGAGGAATAGACATTTGAAAATGATTAGTATCTTAAGGGACTGAAAAAGATAGTTGGGAAATTATCTGGACACTTACAATATTATGCAATTAAAATGGAAAATACAATTTTAGGTTGTGAATGCCTTGATACAATATCACATTGTGAAATATGAAGAAACCATTCACCTCGGAGATTTTGAGCATGAAAATCAAATAGTTGACTAAAAGTTAATGCAATCTAAAGGGAAGTAGAGATTATAGGAAGTGAGAAGGATAGACTCAGAGATAAGTACATCAATGTAAAAAATTTTTAAAGTATCCCAATGAAATTTACACTGAAGAAGCATGAGAAGGTAAGGGCGAGAGACAAAAGGGGTAAAACAGGATCTGAACTGCTCTTTTTTTTTTTTTTTTTTTTCATTATCAAAGGCATTTCAGACAGATTCCATATATTTTTCTGCTTTAAAAAAAGTACTCATGATTAGATGATAAAATACTTGAAACTCATCTCTCTGTGGCCAAATTCATTCAGTCCTGAATTTAAAAATGAAAGAACTTGGAAAAATCTTATTTTCTTTAACACAACTACATATAATAGAGTTCTTTCACATATAGATTATAGAATAGAGAGATGTAAAATTTTTATTTCTGTGAATAATCCTCATCTACATCCATTTCAGAAATTTAAAAATCATTTTTAGTAAGTTTTCATCAATAGGCATGGGTTGTAACTTGTTAGATTAACACTAGTTAAGTAGATCCCAGCGGTGTCCTAGGGCAAGCCACCTTTCACCAGAGAAATAGGCAAGTTTATTACTCATAGAATCTGTAAAGCTTATTAGTAATAGAATCTGGCACACAGCAGGGTCACACAGGCAGGTGTGTGTGACCTGTGTACGTAGCAGAGAACACAGAACAACACAGGGACCCTGCCTTCCTTCGCGTCCACAGGGGTTCCCAAGCTAAAGCCAAGTTGGTCAATACAAGCTAAAACAGTAATTGCACTCAAATTAAATTTTCAGTTTTTATAAATACATCAGTTACATTAGAGATTTTAAATTATTTTAAATTAGGACATATTAAATTAGAAGCCACCCTAATTTTTCATTTAAGCATGATTATCTCTGTTAAGGCCCTGCCTCCAAATAAGTTTACATTCTGAGATACTGAGGATTAGAACTCCAACAAACCTTTGTTTGGTAGGGGGTGCACGTTAACAAATAATACCTGCATATAGTTTAGTGCCAAATGCTGCCTACATTTAAATCAACAAGTTGAATAATATTGTGTCATGCTGGCACACATTTTTACACATAAATTCTATACTAAGCAAAATTAGGTATGTGGTGAAATGGAAAGTGGCATATTTTCATCAATTATTAAATTAACTTTACAATTTTTAATCTGTTAATCAAATCATTTTGAATCTAACTCAAACATCACTTTGAATAGAGGTGGCTCAGATGGTAAAGAATCTGCCTCAATGCAAGAGACCCTGGCTAAATCCCTGGGGTGGGAAGATCCCTTGAAATAGAAAACGGCAACCCACTCCAGTATTCTTGCTAGAGAATTCCATGGACAGAGGAGCCTGGTAAGCTACAGTCCACAGGGGAGGAAAGAGTCAGACATGACTGAGCAATTAACACTAAACACTTTAATTATTCTATGGCTAAATGTGTGCATTATTTTACCTTTGAACACATTATAATCAAATTAATAAAAGTCCTAACATGAAAAATAAGAAGTTTGTGCATTTAACTATGAAACTCTAGTGAGTCAAGATATCTGTAATGAATTATATTACAGAGAAGATTTTATAGTTTTGGTTTCTTGATCCGCTAAATAAGTTTTTCAGTATATCTTCCTAGAAAAAAATTTAGCATCAGAAACTAACTCTTTAATGACATTTCTTTTTCCTGGGAAAAAATCAAGAGTGTTTTAAATAGTTCTATATTCCAGCATATTTTTCTACCATTTATGTAAAGATTATTTATATAAATCATCTCCTGGGCATGAACTTACTTTGCTAAAGATAAAAAGCACATACATGTGTGTGTATATATATATATATATATGTATATTACATATATGTTATATATATAACTGAATCATTGTTCTTCAGTACATTTGAAAATAACACAATGTAAATCCACTATACCGCAATAAAAATTTTGTTTTAAATTTACTTTTTGGCTTTTGATTTTTATTACATATGCAGAAAGTCCTCCCTTATCCCATGATTTCAAATAAAATACACTTTCTTCTTAAACTGTATGACCGGAAGTTCTGGAAGTCTAGGTAACTATGCATAATAAAAGGTTAAAAAGAAAAAAAGTTCATACTGGATAAGATGAATGCACTTCCCTGGTGGTTCAGATGGTAAAGAATCTGCCTGTAATACCTGAGATCTGGCTTTGATACTTGAGTCAGGAAGATCCCCTGGAAAAGGAATTGGGAACCTGCTCCAGTATTCTTGCCTGGAAAATTCCATGGGCAGAGGAGCCTGGAAGGCTGCAGTCCATGGAGTCCCAAAGTGTCAGACATGACTAACCTACACACACGCATCAAAGAGGCAGAAAGAGAATTGACAAGTTTTCTAAAGTAGATGCTCTAAGAAAGGAAAGTCAGGGGCCTACAGGCTGGAAGAATCTATCTAAATGTATTCAAGTGGAGGGAAATATTAAGCTATCATGGTCAACTCTAAATATTTCTTGAATGAAGGAGTACATGGATACAAGAATGAACAAACGTTGTACAAGCAGGGTATTAAGAACGATGTGTTGGGAATTCCTTGGCGGCCAGTGGATAGAACTCTGCACTCTCACCACCCACACTGCCAAGGGCCCAGGTTTGATCCATGGTGGAGGAATTAAGTGTCACAAGCCTAGTGGTGTGACCAAAAAAAAAAAAAAAAAGAAAATCTGAAAAGAACAACAGGTGACATGAAAAAGTAAGATATAGAAGCACATTGTTCAGTGAAAAATTTTAAATATTGCCTACATCTTCAATTGCAATGATATTGGTTGCATTCTTTAAGGTTTTTGAGAAAAATATTACTTTTAATACACTATAACTGTTTTTGTAACAAATAGATCTACTATTAATTAATTCTAGAATAAATGTATAGCTACATATTTTAGCTTTAATCATCAGAAAAGGTAATTTGGACAATTGTTTCTGAAAAAGGATTCAATTATTCTTTGAAGACATATTTATTGATTATTTTCAAGGAGCCAGCTACTGTTGCAGGCTAACCAAAATTAGAAAAAGTCCTTGCTCACAGACAGCTTCCATTCTAGATGGTCAAATATCTATTTTTTTCCCACCTTTATCTATTGATATCATTTGCTCCCATGTGTTTGTCAGTAACCACTTCTCTCTCTTTTTCTTGGAAAGTAAAGGCATTAGCATAATGTTAGATATATTTATAAGCATAGATATAGATTATAGACATAGGTATACACACAGATAATTTTTCTGAATTATTCGAGATTAACTGCATTAATTTATTTACTTACTCATGAGTGTGTAAGTTTAAGGAATTGACACTAAGAGGCAGAATGTTCAAAATGCTTCCTTTAAAAAGTCCACCCCCCGATATATTGTTATGTCTAAAAATAATACAGAAAACCCACAAGATGGCAGGAGCACCCCATAGACATAAGTTTTTTCATTATTTTACTTTTTATCATCTCATCCATTCTCCACCTAGTATAATTTCACATTTGCTGTTTTGTTAGCTTGAAATATAAGTTAAGACGCTTAAGGGTGGTTGATAATTAAATGGCTAAAAGAGCTTAAGAAAAAAAAATGGCAAGAAATCACAAGTGGAGAATCCTAATAGGAAACTATTCAAATTTTTGTTGCTGTTCTGTCATTCAGACGTGTCCAGATATTTGTGACCCCATGAACTGCAGCCTTCCCTGTGCTTTACCATCTCTGGGAGCTTGCTCAAACTCCTGTCCATCAAGTCAGTGATGCCACCCAATCATCTCATCCTCTGTCGTCCCCTTTCCCTCCTGCCTTCAATCTTTTCCAGCATCAGGGTCTTTTCCACTGAGTCTGCTCTTTGCATCAGCTGGCCAAAATATTGGAGCTTTAACTTCAGCATCAGTCCTTCCAATGAATATTCAGGACTTATTTCCCCTAGGATTGACTGGTTTAATATCCTTGCTATCCAAAGGACTCAATTCTTTGGTGCTCAGCCTCTTTTATTGTCCAACCCTTATATCCATACATGACTACTAAAAAAACCATAGCTTTGACTGTATGGACCTTTGTAGGTCAAGTAATGTCTCTGGTTTTAATATGCTGTCTAGGTTTGTCATTGCTTTTCTTCCAAGGACCAAGCATTTTTTGATGGCTGCAGTTACCATCTACTGTGATTTTGGAGCCCAAGAAAGTAAAGTCTGCCATTTTCCATTGTTTCTCCATCTATTTGCCATGAAGGGATGGGACCAGAGGCCATAATCTTACAGTCTTTTGAATGTTGAGTTTTAACCTAACTTTTTCACTCTCCTTTTTCACCTTCATCAAGAGGCTTTTAAATTCTTCTTTATTTTCTGGTGGCTCAGATGGTAAGGAATCCTCCTGCAATGCAGGAGATCTGGGTTAAATCCCTGGGTTGGGAAGATCCCCTGTAGATGGGAATGGCAACCCACTCTAGTATTCTTGCCTGGAGAATTCCATGGTCAGAGGAGCCAGGCGGGCTACAGTCCATGGAGTCACAAAGAATCAGAAATGACTGAACGACTTTCAATTTCACTCTTTGCTATAAGGATGGAACCCAGGTCTCCCACATTGCAGGATTCTTTAGCATCTGAGCCACCAGGGAAGCCCATTCAAAATTAAATCCTTTAAATATATCATGTGTTTAGATTAAAGGAAAATGTGTACAAGTAACAACACTATATATCAGGGGTCAGGGAGCTGTTGTAAGAACAATTCTTTTTAGTGTACAATATAAGCTGAGTTTATAGAAATGCAACCATAAAACATGGGTTTTGAAAATATAATTTTAATATATGTGTATATACATAACAGATAATATATAATAACATATGCATATTATATACCTATATACATTATGTATACATATATTAATATTCTATCTATAAAACCATGCCTTATGATTATAAGTTTAAGAAATGTATTTATATCAATTTCTTAAGGAGCGATTTCATCTGTGCTTTCAAAAAGACAAAAACTGCAATGGTAATTTTATTTGCAGAAATTCTACTAGTAGTGGGCTGCAGTTTAACATAATAAGAGTTATTAATTTTACAGACTTTGAATCCAAGTTCCATCTCTTACTTGATGAATAACTGTTAGTTCTGAGTTTCAGCTATAAGATGGAAATGATTATACCCTTCTCATGGGATTTGTTATGTCACATCATATGTAAACCATCTTGTGTATAATAATGGGAAGAAATTCCTCCTGACACTCACGTATTTTTTGTTTGTTTTTTAGGTCTCCATCAAAATGTGCTGTTAACACTTTCAGTTTTCCCCTTCCAGAGCTGGTGGTTTCTTATAGGCATTCTGGATATCTGGAACAAATTTAGACAGGATCCCAGAAAACCATATTGTTAAGTCCTCCAGAGAAGGCCACTTGGATTTCAGTTTGGGCACTGAGCTTAGCTTCTTTTACTTTCCTATATTCCAGAACCCAAGTTTGAAAAGGTTATGAGAGTCTGATAGTAGCATTTAAAGAGTTAAACATGGGAGTCCCTTGGGTTCAAGGAGAAGGAACCAGTCAATCCTAATGGAAATGAATTCTGAATATTTATCGCAAGGACTAATGCTGAAGCTCCAATACTTTGACCACCAGAAGTGAAGAGCTGATTCATTGGATAAGACCCTGATTCTGGGAAAAATTGAGGGAAGGAGGAGATGCGGGTGGCAGAGGATGAGATAGGTAGCATCACCAACTCAAAGGATGTGAATTTGAGCAGACTCCTGGAGATGGTGGAGGACAGAGGAGCCTGGCATGCTACAGTCCATGGGGTCACAAAGAGTCTGACACTGCTTAGCAACTGAACAACAAGTTCCTTTTTAAGTGACTTTCTTGGGAAGATAACTTTTTCCCCAGATGTAGAGTCCACTTCCAAGTGATACACTTGGAATTTAACTGAAAAAAGAATGAGTTTTGCAAGGGCACCCTTATCCCATTTAGTTTCCTAGAGGAAGGAGACACACCATATCTTGTATGAGGATTTGTAGTATTTATCACCCATTTCTTTCCTTCTCTTTGCTTTCTTATAGAGCTAAATAAACTGGACTTTATTTTCTTAGAATTTGTATTTTCAATGCATTCACTTTTTTTGTCTGATTGTTAGTTTCTTTGCTTTCCTGCTTACTTTTGAAAAATTGAGGCATTGTTGATGTACAATATTATTTAATTTTCAGATGTACACTGCAGGGCTTCACAATTTTTAAAGGAAATACTCCTTTAACGCTGTTGCCAGTTGTGATTCCCATAGAAATCTTTGTTCGCTGTTTCGAAGTCATTCTCTTCTGTTATAAAACCTAATGGTCATTGTAGAGGCTAATTTTCATCATATGTGTTTAATTATGTATTTTTTTTTTTGTATTAGGCATATGGTGTTATGCAATATATGGTAGGGAAAAAAGGAATAACTAAGGTGTTTTATCAGAAAGCAATATGTCCTCTTTATAATTGCATGTAATTTACTAAAGAGCTGACAAAGTCACAGCATCAGTTGCCTCTCACTGTATTCCTCTGCAGTGAAGAGACTGCCACTGAGACTGCACTTTCTAACTTTGATCCAAATGTGAAATTTATGGGGTGATATACAGATTACTTATTAGCACACCAGGAAGGAATGATTACCTGCATTAAAACAGGCTCCATGGGTGTATGCTCTGGACAAAGTCTGGTGGCAAAGATGCTGCAAGAGTGCTCAAAAACCAAATAGGGAAACACTATAATGGTTTCAGAATCATCCACGTTTGATTTCAAGAAAGAAATATATGGAAACACTTGAAGAACATGGTGGAAGTGGGATGGGAATAGAAATAACAAAGAGAAGTGAGTATTATAGTAAAGACAGGAATATCATCTGCACATGAGTTGTGTAAAGTAAATAAATAAATAAAAGAAACAATGCTCAGAAGAGTAATACATTTTATGAAAGTTAAAAGAGGATAGAGTGCAAAAAGGAAAATAATCCTAGAATACAGTACAGAAAAAAACTGTCTGCATGTGTTTTTTTTTTTTTTTTTTAAATATTATTTTATTAGTTGGAGGCCAATCACTTTACAACATTTCAGTGGGTTTTGTCATACATTGACATGAATCAGCCATATAGTTACACGTATTCCCCATCCTGATCCCCCCTCCCACCTCCCTCTGCACCCGACTCCTCAGGGTCCTCCCAGTGCACCAGGCCCGAGCACCTGACTCATGTATCCCACCTGGGCGAAAGTGAAGGGCTGGAAAAAAATATTTCACGCAAACGGAGACCAAAAGAAAGCAGGAGTCGCAATACTCATATCAGATAAAATAGACTTCCAAATAAAGGATGTGAAAAGAGACAAAGAAGGACACTACATAATGATCAAAGGATCAATCCAAGAAGAAGATATAACAATTATAAATATATATGCACCCAACATAGGAGCACCGCAATATGTACGGCAAACACTAACGAGTATGAAAGAGGAAATTAATAGTAACACAATAATAGTGGGAGACTTTAATACCCCACTCACAACCATGGATAGATCAACTAAACAGAAAATCAACAAGGAAACACAAACCTTAAATGATACAATGGACCAGCTAGACCTAATTGATATCTATAGGACATTTCACCCCAAAACAATCAACTTCACCTTTTTCTCAAGTGCACACGGAACCTTCTCCAGAATAGATCACATCCTGGGCCATAAATCTGGTCTTGGAAAATTCAAAAAAATTGACATCATTCCAGTCATCTTTTCTGACCACAGTGCAGTAAGATTAGATCTCAATTACAGGAAAAAAATTGTTAAAAATTCCAACATATGGAGGCTAAATAACACGCTTCTGAATAACCAACAAATCATAGAAGAAATCAAAAAAGAAATCAAAGTATGTATAGAAATGAATGAAAATGAAAACACAACAACCCAAAACCTATGGGACACTGTAAAAGCAGTGCTAAGGGGAAGGTTCATAGCATTACAGGCACACATCAAGAAACAAGAAAAAAGCCAAATAAATAACCTAACTCTACACCTAAAGCAATTAGAGAAGGAAGAAATGAAGAACCCCAGGGTTAGCAGAAGGAAAGAAATCTTAAAAATTAGGGCAGAAATAAATGCGAAAGAAACTAAAGAGACCATAGCAAAAATCAACAAAGCTAAAAGCTGGTTTTTTGAAAAAATAAACAAAATTGACAAACCATTAGCAAGACTCATTAAGAAACAAAGAGAGAAGAACCAAATTAACAAAATAAGAAATGAAAAGGGTGAGATCACAACAGACAACACTGAAATCCAAAGGATCATAAGAGACTACTACCAGCAGCTCTATGCCAATAAAATGGACAACTTGGATGAAACGGACAAATTCTTAGAAAAGTATAACTTTCCAAAACTGAACCAGGAAGAAATAGAAGATCTTAACAGAGTCATCACAAGCAAGGAAATCGAAATTGTAATCAGAAATCTTCCAGCAAACAAAAGCCCAGGACCAGATGGCTTCACAGCTGAATTCTACCAAAAATTTAGAGAAGAGCTAACACCTATCTTACTCAAACTCTTCCAGAAAATTGCAGAAGAAGGTAAACTTCCAAACTCATTCTATTCGGCCACCATCACCCTAATTCCAAAACCAGACAAAGATGCCACAAAAAAAGAAAACTACAGGCCAATATCACTGATGAACATAGATGCAAAAATCCTTAACAAAATTCTGCATGTGTTAAATAGCAGTAATGCTAGTAAAATATGATTCAGCTATAAGTAAATTTTAAGAGGAACATTTTTGGTCTCATGAGTATTAAACCACAAAGGGATTTCATGCATAATTTAATTGGTTACTTGTTCAATTGGTTTTAGTAACCCAACAGAATTTTAGGGCTCTTTAATCTCAACTGATGAATGCAATTTCCCTATACTCAGTCATCTTCTAAGTATAGAAATTCATGTAGGGTGATAAAAATATAGATGTTCTTTTTTTTTTTTTCATTTTTTTTTTTTAGTAGTTGGAGGCTAATTACTTTACAATATTGTAGTGGGTTTTGCCATACATTGACATGAATCAGCCATGGATTTACATATATTCCCCATCCCGATCCCCCCTCCCACCTCCCTCTCCACCCGATCCCTCTGGGTCTTCCCAGTGCTCCAGCCCCGAGCACTTGTCTCATGCATCCAACCTGGGCTGGTGATCTGTTTCACCCTAGATAATATACATGTTTCGATGCTGTTCTCTTGAAACATCCCACCCTTGCCTTCTCCCACAGAGTCCAAAAGTCTGTTCTGTACATCTGTGTCTCTTTTTCTGTTTTGCATATAGGGTTATCATTACCATCTTTCTAAATTCCATATATATGCTGGGCATATACACCAAGAAAACCAGATCTGAAAGAGACACGTGCACCCCAGTGTTCATCGCAGCACTGTTTATAACAGCCAGGACATGGAAACAACCTAGATGCCCATCAGCAGACGAATGGATAAGGAAGCTGTGGTACATATACACCATGGAATATTACTCAGCTATTAAAAAGAATTCATTTGAATCAGTCCTAATGAGATGGATGAAATTGGAGCCCATTATACAGACTGAAGTAAGTCAGAAAGATAAAGATCAATACAGTATAGATGTTCTTAAGATGCATCATCTTGCTATTAAAGCTATTTTAGTACTTCTAAAGAACAGTATTTATTGTTCATCTTCAAAGCCCTGTGAATATCAATAATGGCTTAAAAATATTACTTTTGGTTTTCCATTCCTTATTTACAATTCTATTCAGTTATGTTTGGTGAGATGATCTGTTTATTCATACACATTGGGTTACGCTGAACTGCTTGCTGGAACTGTCTGCGTGGAACATGTAAAGAAAAGATGAATAAGTTTCAAGGCTTGAGGCTAACAGAAGGAGTCATTGAGGAGGTGGGAACTAGGATACAAAGCTGGGACCTTTTAAGAGGGCCAGAATATAGAAACCAAGTTCCAAAGTAATTCATCATGTTCAGTCAAGACATGCAGAATTACTGGTCAGCTAATAACTGAGCTACAACGGAAGCCCTGTTAGTGTTAACATTGATTCTATTTGAAAATGATTTTATGAGGTTAGGAAATTATGAATTGGATAGCTGGATTCCCTGCATAGAAATGTCTTTTATTCAGAATGAAGACTTGTAACTGGAAGAAGTAACTTTAAGATAAAGGTTAAAATGAATGTTTATAAGTGAGATATAAGACAAAAATAAATAAATGGAGCTTCTCTCCATGTGTCTCCCTCTCCTTAGAAAAATGGGCCATGGGTTTGCTTGCTGTGCCCCTTCCATCCTACTGAGGAATGCTGTGCTACTTTTAGACTAGGGAGAATTGTTCCTGTGACAAATGGGACAATGAAGGAATAGAAACAAACAAACAAACAACTCCACAAAAGTCATGGAGGTTTTATTTTTGAGAAAAGCCATCAAACAAGGCAAATCATACTTTTAAGATTAATTCAAATTGTGGGAGCCACATAGACTCTATGTCATGTGTAAGCATAAGAGTGACATATAAATGAGGTAAGGTGAAGGGTGAGACTGAAATGAATATGTAAGGAAGCTATACATGTATTCTCAGGAGTTTGGAACTCCTCAGTTCAGTTCAGTTCAGCCACTCAGTTCTGTCTGACTCCTTGTGACCCCATAGACTGCAGCATGCCAGGCTCCCCTGTCCATCACCAACTCCCAGAGCTTGCTCAAACTCACATCCATTGAGATGGTGATGCCATCCAACCATCTCATCCTCTGTTGTCCTCTTCTCCTCCTGCCCTCAATCCCTCCCAGCATCAGGGTCTTTTCCAAGAAGTCAGTTCTTCACATCAGGTGGCCAAAGTATTGGAGTTTCAGCTTCAGCATCAGAATGCTTAGAAATTGGCAAAAAAGGTAGATTTTAATAAGATTTACCTTGAACTAAGTACTTAAATATGTTTGAGGGACTTTTAAGAACAGCAAATATGAGTTATTGCCTGGGCCCTGTGCTTTTAAACGCATCAAAAACTATGGATATGAATCTTGTGGACCACAGCATCATAAGAAGCCTCATCCACTTGACCACATCTATATGATCAAACTAAGGTCTGAGTTATCTCTGGGCTGCCCCAGACTTCTCCTAAACCAAGGAAATTAAATATTAGAGTTTAAAAAATTGCATAGTTCATCATATAAATATGGGAGAAAGTGTGTGTGTGTGTGTGTGTGTGTGTGTGTGCGCGCGCGCGCGCACGCGCGCACTGAAGCACAGATGAACCAGTTATTTCTGTGCTGAGTTGGGAATCTATCTCACTTGAGGTATTTCAAGTTTGCCCAGTTTAACCCTTGCTTGTGTCTCTTGGGTATCTGATATCCAAATAACCTAATTTACAATCTTATCATTGCAGAGGATCTGTTTTATGTTATAGTCTGGACTATTATTCAGGAAGGAAAGTATTCTTGCCTGGCAAATTACATGAACAGAGGAGCCTGGCACACTACAGTCCATGGGGTCCCAAATTTTCAGACATGACTGAGCACACACACATGCCAGACTATTATAGCTTGGGGCTTGGACTTGACCATCTCAACTTTTTAGCTCATTCCTTCATCGTCCCATTTGTCATAGGAACAATTCTCTCTAGCCTAAAAGTAGCACAGCATTCCTCAGTAGGTTGGAAGGGGCACAACAAGCAAACCCATGGCCTATTTTTCTAAGGAAAGGGAGACACATGGAGAGAAGCTCCATTTAATTATTTTTGTCTTATATCTCACTTATAAACATTCATTTTAACTTTTATCTTAAAGTTACTTCTTCCAGTTACAAGTCTCCATTTTGAATAAAAGACATTTCCATGCAGGGCATCCAGCTATCCAATTCATATTTTCCTAACCTCATAAAATAATTTTCAAATAGAATCAATGTTAACATTAATAGGACTTCCCTTGTAGCTCAGTCTGTAAAGAATCTGCCTGCAGTGGAGGAGACCCAGGTTCAATCCCTGGGTTGGGAAGATCCCCTGGAGAAGGAAATGGCAACCCACTCCAGTATCCTTGACCTGGAAAATCTCATGGACAGAGCAGCCTGGTGGATTGCAGTCCATGGGGTCGCAAAGAGTCAGGCACACCTGAGCAACTAACACTTAACATTACTAAGCTTAAAAAGTTTTCTTAATTTGACATTAAAACTCCAATTAAAAATCTTAATTTATCTACTTAAAAATAATTGTAATACATAGTGGAATTGCATGCAACCTTGTTTATTTTCCAAGTCTCTTGTAAATATGTTATCATGCTTTTGTAATCAAATAAAAATAAAAGTTTTCTCAAGATACGGAGTCCTCAGAATCTACTTTCTCTAAAGTGTCTGCCTTCTTGTGATTTCTAACTCCCTTCCTTTCACCTGAATTTTCAACTCCATTCCTTGCATGGAGGTTTTACTTTCTTTCATAATATTTATTATCTGAAATTAACCTTCTGTGATGAGGAGAACAACTTTTGACAAAAATGACTTCTGTTTTCCTGGGTTGTTATCTAGCCATTTTATAGTGTGATAACCCTGCTCACACTCAGAATCTGGAGATTCAGATAAATATGCAAATTTAGAATATCAGCCATAAGTTCCTACTTTATTTATCTTAGGGCATCTTTTAAAATAGTTATTTAGGGTTAAGCCCATACAAGGTTACTGACTTCTGCTTCAACCACCTTAGAAGTCTTGATTTTCCAGAGAGGAATACTGGAGCAGGTTGTCATTCCCTTCTCCAGGGCATTTTCCTGCCCCGGGTCAAACCCATGTCTCCTGCATCGACAGAGGGATTCTTTACCACTGAGCTACCCTGCTGTCTGCAGCTGGCTGGTGACCTGGTCATATTCACAGGTAATGGGATGGAGGACCAGTTTTACCCCTGGCTCCCTGGGCTTTCTTGCTTCTGGAATCTCTAAGTCTTGTGACTCTACTTCCTCTTGTGAAAGTAGAGTGTGAAACTGCATCTTCAGTCAAAAACACTTGTGGATTTCATTTTCCCAAAATGGGAGCTCCAGTGCTGGAGGAGCTAGTGGAGGCTCCCAGTGTGGATGACTGGGGCTTCTGCATTCAGTCCGTTACAACCTGCATATTCTTAGTTCAATGCACCAGGTCCATCTTCCTTGCACACATTCTTCCTTCGATTCACTTTCTTGAAGTTTAGTGTTTCCTTCAAGCTGAAGATAATCTCCATTCAGTTCAGTTCAGTTCATTTCAGTCACTCAGTCGTGTCTGACTCTTTGCTATCCCACGAACTGCAGCATGCCAGGCCTCTCTGTCCATCACCAACTCCCAGAGTTTACTCAAACTCATGTCCATTGAGTCGGTGATGCCATCCAACCATCTCATCCTCTGTTGTCCCCTTCTCCTCCTGCCCTCAATCTTTTCTAGCATCAGGGTCTTTTCAAATTAGTCAGCTCTTTGCATCAGGTGGCCATAAGTATTGGAGTTTCAGCTTCAGCATCAGTCCTTCCAACAAAAATATTCAGGACGGATTTCCTTTAGGATGGACTGGGTGGATCTCCTTGCAGTCCAGGGGACTCTCAAGAGTCTTCTCCAACACCACAGTTCAAAAGCATCAGTTATTTTGCAGTCAACTTTCTTTATAGTCCAACTCTCACATCCATACATGACCACTGGAAAAACCATAGACGTGGCTAGATGGACATTTGTTGACAAAGTAATGTCTCTGCTTTTTAATATGCTGTCTAGGTTGGTCATAACTTTCCTTCAAAGGAGCAAGTGTCTTTTAATTTCATGGCTGCAGTCACCATCTGCAGTGATTTTGGAGCCCCCCCCCCCAAAAAAAAAATAAAGTCTTTCACTGTTTCTACTGTTTCCCACATCTATTTGCCATGAAGTGATAGAACCAGATGCCATGATCTTAGTTTTCTGAATGCTGAGCTTCAAGTCAATTTTTCCACTCTCATTGTTCACTTTCATCAAGAGGCTCTTTAGTTCTTTTTCACTTTCTGCCATATGGGTGGTGTCATCTGCATATCTGAGGTTATTCATATTTCTCCTGGCAATCTTGATTCCAGCTTGTGCTTTATCCAGCCCAGTGTTTCTCATGATGTACTCTGCATATAAGTTAAAAAAGCAGGGTGACCATATACAGCCTTGACATACTCCTTTTCCTACTTGGAAGCAGTCTGTTGTTCCATGTCCAGTTCTAACTGTTGCTTCCTGACCTGCATACAAGTTTCTTAAGAGGCAGGTCAGGTGGTCTGGTATTCCCATCTCTTCCAGAATTTCCCACAGTTTACTGTGATCCACAAAGTCAAAGGCTTTGGCATAGTCAATAAAGCAGAAATAGATGTTTTTCTGAAACTCTCTTGCTTTTTTGATGATCCAGCGGATGTTGGCAATTTGATCTCTGGTTCCTCTGCCTTTTCTCAAACCAGCTTGAACATCTGGAAGTTCACATTTCATGTACTGCTAAAGCCTGGCTTGGAGAATTTTGAGCATTACTTCACTAGCATGTGAGATGAATGCAATTATGTGGTAGTTTGAGCATTCTTTGCTATTGCCTTTAATAGGGATTGGAATGAAAACTGACCTTTCCCAGTCCTGTGGCCACTGTTGAGTTTTCCAAATTTTCAGGCACATTGAGTGCAGCACTTTCACAGGATCATCTTTTAGGATTTGAAATAACTCAACTGGAATTTCATCACCTCCACTAGCTTTGTTCATAGTGATGCTTCCTAAGGCCCACTTGACTTCACATTCTGGGGTGTCTGGCTCTAGGTTAGTGATCACACCATTGTGATTATCTGGGTCATGAAGATCTTTTTTGTGCATTTCTGTGTATTCTTGCCACCTCTTCTTACTATCTCTACTTCTGTTAGATCCATACTGTTTCTGTCCTTCATTGAGCCCATCTTTGCATGAAATGTTCCCTTGGTATTTCTAATCTCCATTAATGACAGTTATATATTTGTCATTCTGTGTTGTACTCCAAACTCTTAATATAGTTCCTGCTATATATAGTTCGTACTATTTACTTCTTGATAAATAAATATTTACAGGGTAAATAAATTAATCTCTGTTATAGGACAATTCCCTGGAGAAGGAAATCACAGCCCACTCCAGCATTCTTGCTGGAAATCCCTTTGTACAGAGGAGCCTGTGGGGCTACAGTCCATGGGATCACAGAGTCAGACATGCCTTAGAGACTGAAAAAAGTAAATTAATGTGAGCTTAAATATCTCCATTTTTTTTTTGCATATAATACTAGGATTGTATAGTATTTATATACTCTTTTATAGTATTAATAAATACCTACTATTTGCTCAGTACTTACATCTTAACCATATTATATGCTTTGACACTAATCTCACAAAATTCTAAAAGGCATGCACCATTATTATAATCCCAATTTTACATATGCATAATTTGAGATTTAGAGAATTAAGATATTTGTCCAGAATCATGGAGCTAATGGGTAATATAACTAGTGTTGCTGTTGTTTTAGTCATTAAGTCATGTCTGCCACTTTGCGACCCCAAGGACTGAGACCTGGCAGGTTCCTCACTCCATAGGATTTCCCAGGCAAGATTACTGGTGTGGGTGGTTGTTTCCTTTCTTCTCCAGGGGATATTCAGGACCCAGGGGTTAAACCTGCATTCCCTGCATTGGCAGGCAGATTCTTTACCACTGAGCCACCAGGGAAGCCCAATGTAATTAATATTTAAGTCCCAATCTTTTACAGACAAAGTCTATCTCAATTTTCTGAACTACCAAGGCTTTCCAGGTGGCTCAAGTGGTAAAGAATTGTTCTACCCATGCAGGAGCTCCAGGAGACTCAGTTTGATCTTCTGGTCAGGAAGATCCCCTGGAGGAGGAAACAGCAACCCACCCCAGTATTCTTGCTGAGACAATTCCAAGAAGCCTGACAGGCTACCGTCCATGGGGCTGCAAAGAGTCGGACATCACTGAGTATGCAACTGAAAAAAAAAAAAAAGACTTCAATTTTCTGTATTAATTTGCCAGGGCAGCTATAACAAAGTATCACAAGCTGATTAACTTGAAACAACATTTATTATGTCACAGTTTTAGAGGCTGAAAGGACTTCCCTGGTGACTCAGACAGTAAAGCATGTGCCTATAATGCGGGAGAACCAGGTTTGATTCTTGGGTCGGGAAGATCCTCTGGAGAAGGAAATGGCAACCCACTCCAGTACTTTTACCTGGAAAATCCCATGGATGAAGGAGCCTGGTAGGCTACAGTCCATGGGGTCGCAAAGAGTCAGACACGACTGAGTGACTTCACTTTCACCTTAGAGGCTAAAAGTCCAAGAGTGTATGAATTCTTAGGAAGGCTCTGAAGGAAAATCTCATGCCTCCATCCAGTCTTCTGAAATCCTCAGAATTTTGTGTCTTTTAGATGTATTACTCTAATCTTTGCTTCCATCTTCATATGGTAGTCTCCCTTTATCTCTATGTTTTCACATAACTGAGTTCATATAAAGACATCAGTATCTTGGATGAGGGGCCCCACTTGACTCCAGTATACGTTCATTTTAATTTGATTTTGTTTACATCCCCCTTTTCCAAATAATGTCATATTCACAGATACTGACAGCTAGGAATCAATTTAACTTTTTTTTGGAGGGGGCACAATTTGATCCATAGAACTTTCTAAAACTGTAGGTTGCATCCATAATACCTCTGTCTCTATCACTTCCAAAGATAACAAGGTGAACCACATATCATAACAATATCTTTAGAACTTTGGTGTAAGGTTAAACATTGTGTTGGTCTAATAGCTAGCTTGTTAGAATGAAGCTAACACTACAGGTTTTCCAGGAGTGGAGTTCAACTCTGTAGGAACATTAGTTTCCTAGAATTGTTTATACAGAGATCAGATAGCTACTTGCAAGGCATGTTATGGAAGAGATTCTTATCCTAGGAACTTGGTTATACTGGATGATCTTGAACTTCTTGTATTAAGTCTTTGCCCCCTCAAAGCGGTGCTTTCTAATTGTATTTTTCAGAGGATTAGGTTTCCACCCAGTATCATCCAGGTTAGAGCTAGCCCTCTCCAATTTAAACTGAGTAGCTCCACCTTATTGCTTTATACATTAAACTTATAGGTGATTTTTTTTTAATGAAAGTGTTTTAAAGGCAAATACTTTAGAGAGCCTTTGCTTTTGTGAGAATACCCTGGTGAACAGTAAATAACATGGGACTTTCTGTCTCTATTATAAGCAGGATTGGTATTTATATGTGATTTGTAAGCTCAGTCATGTCTGACTCTTGTGACCCCACTGACTGTAGCCCACCAGACTCCTCTGTCCCTGGAATTCTCCAGAAAAGAATACAGGAGTGGGTAGCCATTCTCCTCTTCTGGGGATCTTCCTGACCCAGGGACTAAACCCATGTCTACTGCATTGCATTAGGATTCTTTACCACTGGGCCACCAAGGAAGTCAATGTGAAGATTTACCCTTTTCTTAATCAAGTAGTAGCTCAAAGCACAGATATTGTGCTGAATGAGGGATTTTTACTGGAACACATCAATATAACCTCTGGCATTTAGTAATTGGTCTAGTGAATTCTTACATATCAACATTAGTAAGGAAAATCAAAAGCAGTTTGAATTTACGTGGGAATACCATAGTCTATTTTTCTGTCTTTCTCCAGGGCTGTATTAACCCTCCTGCTCTTTGTAAAAATATAGTCTAAAGGAATTTCTAACATTTTGAGATTCTGTAAAACATCACAGTGATCAACTCTATTGATGACATCTTGCTAACTAGACATGGTAAGCATTAATTTATATGTAGTCTAAATACCTAATAAGATGCCACATATATGCCAGAACATAGGAGACAAGCTTCTGTGAAGTTTTAGAGTGATGTTTAGAGGATTATATTATTTCAGAGGTTGTCATTCCTTAAGAGAAAGAATATATTGTTCTTCATTTATCCTCTACCATTAATTAAGTAGCATAACATTTGGGTTTTTAAGACAGTATGCACTACCCTGCATTTGGTAATATTATTTTTATTCTTTTATCATGTTTAGATAGCAACTAGTTTTGAGTGTAGAATGTGGTACAAGTTCCTGAGTTGAGTAGGCCATCAGACCTGGTGGGTAAAGATGCTAGCTGTGTGGAGTCACAGGCAAGTTCTAATAAGAAAGCCAAAGCAGAGACATTTTGGGTTCTAGAGCAGTGTTATGTATTTTATAGTGTGAACTATTTGACGTTTGAAAAATGACTCCTGGTGTGTAAGTGGGTCTCAGTGGAAACTGATTGCTTGGACATGGGACACCAAATAATTATGAGACTTGAGTCTCCCACTGAGTCAGGTTTGTTTTTTTTATTTTTTGAGGAGCAAAGTACAATAGCAATCCATTGTACTATTGATTCATGACTGGGCCTGGGAAAATCCAAAAAGTGCAAGTAAGTTATGTACACAGTGACCTAGACTACAATGGCATCCATGTATTTGTCCTGGTGACTCACCATCTGTCCATATCTATAGCTTCCTGGAAGGTTCCTATGACCCACTGATGGACAAAAAAATGAGGGCGTGGTGCATGGCTAGTCATCAATCTAGTGACGCTGCACTGTAGCCCGTGGCAGAAGTGATCTCAAAACACATGGTGAGGGAAAAATCTTCCTCAAGAGCAGAGTAGAACACTAGAAACTAACATAACTACTAAATCATAGCACATATTTAGTCCCCATTATTTTGGAATGTCACCGTTAATTTAGTTCAATTTGAAAACTAAGTATACAGATTTTGTTAAAGATTAGAGTTTTGATATCATGGTAATATAATGGCTGATTTCAAAGCCAGAGATTACCTACAGCTGTTCCTTGAAGTAAGTATGAATTCAAGAAAAAAACGCAAATCAAAGAAAACAAAAACGTGAATTCAAAAAGATACTACTCCATATTAACATTAATTACAATAGTCAAGATATAGAAACAACATAAGTCCGTTAATAGGTGCATCTAGATAAAGAATATGTCATATATAACAGCGCAGTTCAGTTCAGTCGCTCAGTTGTGTCGGAATTTCTGCGACCCCATGGGCTGTAGCAAGCCAGGCTTCCCTGTCCATTACCAAATCATAGGGCTGATTCAAACTCATATCCGTAGTGTCGGTGATGCCATTCAACCATCCCACCCTGTCGTCCCCTTCTACTCCTGTCTTCAGTCTTTCCCAGCATCAGGGTCTTTTCCAAAGAGTCACTTCTTCACATCAGGTGGCCAAAGTAATGGAGTTTCAGCTTCAGCATCAGTCCTTCTAATGAGTATTCAGGACTGATTTCCTTTGGGATGGACTGTTTGGATTTCCTTGCAGGCCAAGGGACTCTCAAGAGTCTTCTCCAACACCACAGCTCAAAAGCATTAATTCTTCTGCTGTCAGCTTTCTTAGCAGTCCAACTCTCACATCCATACATAACTACTGGAAAAACCATAGCTTTGACTAGATGAACCTTTGTTGGTAAAGTAATGTCTCTGCTTTTTAATATGCTGTCTAGGTTGGTCATAACCTTTCTTCCAAAGAGCAAGTGCCTTTTAATTCCATGGCTGCAGTCACCATCTGCACTGATTTTGGAGCCCAGACAAATAAAGTCTGTCACTATTTCCTGATCTATTTGCCATGAAGGGATGGTCAGGTTGCAATGAGCAAGCTTAGTTTTCTGAATGTTGAGTTTCAAGCCAGCTTTTTCACTCTCCTATTCACTTTCATCAAGAGGCTCTTTAGTTCTTCTTCACTTTCTGCCATGAAGGTGGTGTCATCTGCATATCTGAGGTTATTCATATTTCTCCTGGCAATCTTGATTCCAGCTTGTGCTTCATCCAGTCCAGCATTTCTCATGATGTATTCGGCATATAAGTTAAATAAGTAGGGTGACAATATACAGCCTTGACATACTCCTTTCCAATTAGGAACCAGTCTGTTGTTCCATGTCCAGTTCTAACTGTTGCTTCTTGACCTGCATACCGATTTCTCAGGAGGCAGTTCAGGTGATCTGGTATTCTCATCTCTTGAAGAATTTTCCAGTTTCCTGTGATCCACACAGTCAAAGATTTTGGCATAGTCAATAAAGCAGAAGTAGATGCTTTTCTGGAACTCTCCTGCCTTTTCAATGATCCAGTGAATGTTGGCAATTTGATATCTTCTTCCTCTGCCTTTTCTCAAACCAGCTTGAACATCTGGAAGTTCACAGATTACATACTGTTGAAATCTGGCTTGGAGAATTTTGAGCATTATTTTAATAGTGTGTGAGAGGAGTGCAGTTGTGTGGTAGTTTCAACATTCTTTGGTATTGCCTTTCTTTGAGATTGGAATGAAAACTGCCTTTTTCCAGTCCTGGGGACACTGCTGAGTTTTCCAAATTTGCTGGCATATTGTGTGCAGCATTTTCACAGCATCAACTTTTAGGATTTGAAATAGCTCAACTGTCACCTCCAGTAGCTTTGTTTGTGGTGATGCTTTCTAAGGCCCACTTGACTTCACATTCCAGGATCTCTGGCTCTAGGTGAGTGATCACACCAAACATTCCAGGATGTTTGGGTTGTGAATATCTTTTTGTATAATTCTTCTGTATATTTTTGCCACTTCTTTTTAATATCTTCTGTTTCTGTTAGGTCCATAAGATTTCTGTCCTTTATTGAGCCTATTTTTGCATGAAATATTCCCTTGGTATCTCTAATTTTCTCGAAGAGATCTCTAGTCTTTCCCATTCTATGGTTTTCCTCTATTTCTTTCCATTGATCACTGAGAAAGGCTTTCTTATCTCTCTTTGCTGTTCTTTGGAACTCTACATTCAAATGGGTATATCTGTCCTTTTCTCCTTTGCCATTTGCTTCTCTTCTTTTCTCAGCTATTTGAAATGCCTCCTCAGACAACCATTTTGCCTTTTTGCATTTCTTTTTCTTGGAGATAGTCTTGATCACTGCCTCTTGTACAATGTCATGAACTTTCATCCATAGTTCTTCAGGCACTCTCTATCAGATCTCATCCCTTGAATCTATTTGTCACTTCCACTTTATGATTGTAAGACATTTGATTTAGGTCATAACTGAATGGTCAAGTGTTCTTCCCTACTTTCTTCAATTTAAGTCTGAATTTGGCAATAAGGAGTTCATGATCTGAGCCATAGTCAGCTCCCAGTCTTGTTTTTGCTGACTGTAAAACAAGTCAAAGACTGTAAAACAGCCAAAGAATATAATCAATAAAGAATATAGTCAATCTGATTTCAGTTTTGGCCATCTGGTGATGTCCATGTGTAGTCTTCTCTTGTGTTGCTGGAAGACTGTGTTATTTCTCACCAGTGGGTTCTCTTGGCAAAACTCTGTTAGCCTTTGACCTGCTTCGTTTTTTACTCCAAGGCCAAATTTGCCTACTACAGGTAGCTCTTGACTTCCTACTTTTGCATTCTAGTCCCCTATAATGAAGAGGACATCTTTTTTGGGTGTTATTTCTAGAAGGTCTTATAGGTCTTCATAGAACCGTGCAACTTCAGCTTCCTCAGCTTTACTGGTCAGGGCATAGATTTGGATTACTGCGATATTGATTGGTTTGTCTTGGAAATGAACAGAGATCATTCTGTCGTTTTTGAGATTGCATCCAAGTACTGCATTTTGGACTCTTTCGTTGACTACGATGGCTACTCCATTTCTTCTACCGTTTCTTACCCACAGTTAGTAGATATAATGGTCATCTGAATTAAATTCACCCATTCCAGTCCATTTTGGTTCACTGATTCCTAAAAGATTGATCTTCATTCTTACCACCTCCTGTTTGACCATTTCCAATTTGACATGATTCATGGACTAACATTCCAGATTCCTATGCAATATTGCTCTTTACAGCATCAGACTTTACTTCTATCACTCGTCACATCCATGTTCTTTTTGCTTTGGCTCCGTCTCTTCATTCTTTCTGGAGTTATTTCTCTGCTCTTCTCCTGTAGCATACTGGGTGCCTACCAACCTGAAGAGTTCATCATTCAATGTCATATCGTTTTGTTTTTTCATACCATTCATGGGGTTCTCAAGGTGAGAATACTGAAGTGGTTTGCCATTCCCTTCCCCAGTGGAACACGTTTTGTCAGAATTCTCCACTATGACCTGTCCATCTTGGGTGCCCTACAGAGCATGGCTCATAGTTTAATTGATCTGGTTGATATTGATATGTGTGTGTGTGTGTGTGTTTGCATGTGGGCTTAGTTGTTTAGTTGTTTCCGACTCTTGAGACATAGACAGTAGCCCACCAGGTTCCTTTGTGCATAGCATTATCCAGACAAGAATACTGGAGTGGGTAGCCATTCTCTTCTGCAGGGGATCTTGGGGACTCAGGTATTGAATCTGGTCCCCTGCATTTCAGGTGGATTCCTTACTGTCTGAGCCAGCAAGGACACTCCATGCTTATGTATATATTGTACACATAGATGTGGTACCTATTACATATATAGGTGTACCACATCTTTTTCTGTTATATTTCATTGTATCTTTGATTGTATATTCAGCTATATCAAAGAATAAATTTTTCCATTTGTAGCAACATGAATGGACCTAAAATGTGTAGTATCATTCTTAGTGAAACAAGCCAGAGAAAGACATATACTGTATGCTATCACTTACATGTGGAATCTAAAAAATAAAATGAATGAACATAGCAAAGCAGAAACAGACTGACAGACACAGAAAGCAAATTAATTGCTACAAGCCAGGAACAGGAAGGAGGGAGGAGCAAGACAGAGGTGGTAGATTAAGAGATACAAGCTACTGTGTGCAAAATAAACAAGCTACAAGGATATATTAGCTTATGCTGCCAAAATTTTTTATTTAGGAGCATAATCTATAAAAACACTGAATCACTAGTTTGTACACTTGAAACTTATGTAATATTGGAAATCAACTATATTTTAAAAACTTGATGGACAAAATGGAGTGTCATTTTCTTACAGTCAAAATTTCAACTTGTTAATTTTTATTCCACCAAGGTTTGAATAGTTAGTTTATGAATGCAGACCCAAGGATTGTTTTCTTCTCTTTATTTACTTATTTACTTTGGGACCCTGCTGTTAGGAGGCATGTGTTAATCTTGAGATTTCACCCTGGCAGTTCACTAGCTGTGTGATTTTGGGCAATTCATATAGCCTTTCTGAGCCCAAGTTTTCCGTATTTCTCAAGTGAGCATTAAATGACTACCTATGTCAGAGTGTTGCTGTGAATATGAAATCATTTATGTGTTAACAAAATTACTTATAAAGAGAGAAGTGTCATCCACCACTAAGTCATAGTGTTTTCTCTACTTCTACGAAAAAAATAAGGGTTTCCATTGCGTGGAGTGAAAATTACATATTGAAAAGTCACTTTCTGATGCCTGTTTCTCTGTCTGCATTATTCATCTCAGTCCCTTGTGGAGAGCAACGCCTTTCAACTGTACATGGCTTTACACCTCAGCAGCAACAGTGAAGAAAATGAACCTAATATAAGCTGCAGCATGTGTTGAGAAATAAATGGAACATAATGAGGAAAATGTCAATTCTGCCTTGATCCTAATGAAATCCAAGATGAGAGAGTGATGCCTGTAGCTGAGGCCAAATGAAGAGTTAACATGGAAGACAGCCTCAGGAACTGGGAACTTTGCTAGAACTACTCAAAGTCCACACTCTAGAAATTTACAAAAGTACTGAAGAAGATGGAAAGATATTCAAAATCCAAGACACATAAAGTAATTAATGTTTCTTTATAGTTAGATAGCGTTGGATCCAAAGGCTGTTCGCTCTGTGAGTGTTTACATTGTATATTTAATGGTATGCTGCCCTGGGCTGTGCTTAGTAGCTTGTCATGTCCCACTCCCTGCAATCCCATCTATTGTAGCTCTCCAGGCTCCTCCGTCCATAGGATTCTCCAGGGAAGAATACTGGAGTGGGTTGCCATGCCCTCCTCCGGGGGACCTTTATGGCCCAGGGATCAAACCCACGTCTCTTACCTCTCCTGCATCGTTGGGTAGATTCATTACCACTAGCACCGCCTGGGAAGCCCAACTTGCTTCTTCCTATGCTGGGTTGTCTTTAGTCCCTCAGCTCTGTCCAGCTCTTTGCTGTCCCATGGACTGTTGCCCACCAGGCTCTTCTGCCCATGGGGATTCTCTAGGCAAGAATATTGGAGCGGGTTGCCATGCTCTTCTCCAGGGGATCGTCCCAACCCAGGGATTGAACCCAGGTCTCCCGCATTGCTGGTAGGTTCTTTACCATCTGAGCCACCAGGGGAACTCATGAATACTGGAGTGGGTAGTCTATTCCTTCTTCAGGGGATCTTCCCAACCCAGGAATAAGACTGGGGTCTTCTGCATTGCAGGTGGATTCTTTACCAGCTGAGCTACCAGGGAAGCCCAACACACTTCTTACTGACTTAATTAGAATTGTGATTTCTGCTTCTTTCTCTCTATACCCACTCCTTTCTACATATTTTGAATGGTAAAAAGTATTGTGGGCAACAGGAAATGTGAAGGTAAGTGCAACCACCCAGGATATCCTTCTTGAATCAAAAACTATTCTACTGCTCAATAAATCTCAGGAGAAGTTCAGCAGTTGTAAAGGCTTCTTTTATTTCTTCCTCTGGAGAGGACAAGGGAGTGGGGGGGGGGGGGTTGGTTTTCCTCACCTCTTTTTGTTTCAATCTTTGTTTTGCTCCCAACAGAAATAGCAAGACTAGTAAATAATGTCCTGGAGAATCAAAGTGGACAAATCTGACTCTAGGCTCACTTCTGAAAGTTGGGAAAACAATGTTTAACCATCAATCACCAATTTCAGTATGGTACTTTGATCCAAGTGGAACAAGCAGAAATTTTATGGTTAAAGTTGGGTTTGAATCTTGACTCAAATGATTGCAAACTGTCAGATTTAGAAAAATAATTAAGCTTTGGGTTTCAGTCTTCTTTTGACATGGTGATTTCTCAGTCTAAACAAATTTTGCTCTTTATTTCCTGCCTCTTTGTAGAGGACACGGGTTCTTATGCTTTAAGAATCAGCTTTAACTAAGCTGGTCTCACATACTGGCTATTTTTTCTGATACACATAGTTATATACCAATAGTTTTATTAGGTTAATGTAATCGTACTTTCTTTGTTTAAATCTCAGTCTATCATGGAAAAAAAATTTTTTTTTTTTTTTAGTTTTACCAGTTTATTGCTACCAACCCATCGCCCTCCACCCTCGTGCACACATGCTCAGTCATGTAATCCCATGGACTTCAGCCTGCCAGACTCCTCTGTCCATGGATTTTTCCAGGCAAGAATACTGAAGTAGGTTGCCATTTCCTTCTCCAGGAACAAAACTTGTGAAATAAAATAAGAATGAAAAATCATATTTATCAGAATGACCTCAAAAGTGATTAGGCTTTTTGATATCATGCAAAATGGTTAGAAAAATTTCTTTGTGCTTAATCTCAGTGTCTATACATTACAGATCAGTTGACAATTTATGGTCTGGGGAGCACATATTTATTGAGACACATACTGGATTCCATGGTATTCCTTGCCTGTGTTTCATCCCTTTCATGGCTTTCTAAGATGACTCTCTTCTATCTCTTCCCTTTTTCTATTAACATCTTAAGGGCAAGTTATCTTTTTCATCCTTCTATCAAAGTGATTAACTCACAGTGAATTATACAGTAAATGCTTACAAAAATATGTTTTTGGGTGAATGGTTTTGTAAATATAGGAAACATTTTTGATCAAAATGTGATTCTAAGGCTGATTCTAAGGTTATAATATTTGTGAAGTGACTGGTATCATAGCAGGGGTTCAATAAATAGCAGCTTGCTTCTCCCCAGGAGCCCTCTAAATTATTTTCCCAACTCTGCACTGATCATCAGTTTTATGAGCCAAGTCTCCCCAGTGTTTCTCAGAGCTTCACACCACTTTTGGAAATGCTATCTGGTGCAACAATGCCAACTGAAGATTTAGAGCCTGCTTAGAGGAATAACATTCCTAGGGATTCTATATGTTGAATTTTGCCTCAGTTGAAGATGCCTTATGAAATACAATATAGCTTTTGTCACCCTGAGATGGGCGACTAAATGAGCTAGAAGCCCTTTAAGCCTCTTTCGGAGCAAACTAACTAACTTGACACTTAGGATCCAAAAATAAGGCTGTGCTCCTTCCCTGGGAGTGTCCTTTTTTTCATAGCTTAGGATGTATCTTATAAGGCAGTGCATATATGGGACCTAATTGATTCATGCAAACTGACTACCTACTCTGCAAGGTGAAGGAATGTGTATGCAAGGTTGTAATTGCAGAAGTCCTTATCAACTAACAGGACTGGCCATCTCCATCAGTAAAAATAAAGAGACTGGTATGTTTTACCATGTATATTATTTAAAAAATAATGACTATAGACAGAAACATTTATCAATATTATTTCTAAATTCATCCAGGGGAAGGATTCTTTCTTTCTTTCTTCTTCTTCTTCTTTTTTTTTTTTTTTTCAAAAGATGCTATATATGTGGAACACCTCTCTCAAAATTTACTGAATATGAAATAGAAAATAGAGACAGTATAGTTAAATAGCTGACCACATTGTTCTATCTAGGTTGGTTTCATAATCAAGGCTGAGTAACAGGATGTTCTGGAAGACTTTTCTGTTCAGTGGACGCTCCCCGTTTCATGATCTTTAACCAATCACAATTAAGACATCATAAGATCATGGGCTATTTTGGAAAATAATAAACTGGTTAATTGATAATTCCAATATGTATTGTAAAAACCTATCATTCAATGATAAGGAATGAGGTAAAATTGAAACAATAAATATATTGTATTGAAAGGTAACTTTTCAGGATTTAGAAGAGTCAGAAGGATTTTGCGGTACCATTGCTGCGTAATCTGTGCTGACAGAGCCTGTTAAGATGATGTCAGAACAGAAGGACATGACGCTACTTTGAGTCCAACAAGCTCAATTTCTCTGGCTAATTATGAGATGTATGTTAGATTTTATGAACAATCAGTACAGCATGTCAATGCATGATGAGCTTTGTTTCCATTATTAAAGTAGGGGAAATAAACCCCTTTAATAAGGACCAACTTGGGCTAAAGTACCTAACACCCTCCTTCAGATCAAGAATCGGGAAAGCCAGTGTATGCCTTGGTTCTTGCTATAGCCTGGCTTTGTGATGTCCGAGGTTGAAGCTGGCTCTATTTGTGATCTCTGCCTGAGAGAATCAACTCAGAGTGTCAACCTTCCCTGGGGTGAATAAAGGGATCAGAGATAAAGCCTTGTCATGGCTCATGGGAATGGGCTGCCAAAGACATTCATTCACTCTGCACAGGCCATTTGTTCAGAGGTCTCTAATTTGTATACAAGCAGTAGCAATGTTGTGGCAGCAAATCTGACTGGCTCAGAAAACAAAAATTCACATTTTTGAGAGCAGAAAAAGGATTTCATAAAACTGTAAGAAAGTACTTTCTCACTCTTTAGAATATATCAGATTAGTGTTTGTGTTCTCAAGAAAAATATACGCCATGGGAAGCATAAAAGAGATTTTATCCCAAATTGGTATGTTATGTAAGACACTTATTCTTTTTGTTTATAAATCCTTAACTCAAATTAGTTTTTGAAAATCAGTGTAAGAAATAAAAATAAACAGCTGATTAAAAAATATTAAAATTGAATTACATTTTCTGATGAACACTGATTAGATACTAATTTTCTAGTTTTGTTTAACTATCTTGTGATCTGTCATTAAGTAAAATAATAAATTACAAGTAAATTTGAAATAATTCATCTTTTTTATTAAGTTTTACCTTTCTATATATATTTATATACATATACACACATAGTATAGTGTTCCATATATATGTTGGATATATATATCAATATATTGTTTTTCACAAAGTTCTCATTGATACTGTCATTGATGATGATGAAGGTGATACAGTTGTCATAATCCATTGTGGAACAATATTTTTATAAAATGAAAAAAAATATTAAAATTGAAATTTAAAAATACCAAAGGGTTTCCCTTGTGGCTCAGCTGATAAAGAACCTGCCTGCAATGTGGGAGACCTGGGTTCAATCCCTGGGCTGGGAAGATCCCCTGGAGAAAGAAAAGACTGTCCACTCCAGGAGTCTAGCCTGCAGAATCCCATGGAATGTATAGTCCATGGGGTTGCAAACAGTCGGACATGACTGAACAACTTTCAATGGATACTGTAAGTTTTATATATATATATATATATATTCCCATTTGTATGTGTGGGGAGCAGCTTGAAAGAGCTGACTCTGGGAGCTGCCTTGATTGATTATCAAGGGTCCCTTCAAGGACATAGCTCTCTGTCCCGCCACCCCTCTGAATTTACTATCCAAAGTTAAACACAACACTAGTAAGCCTTGAATGCACACAAGACGCAGACAGATAGCCTTTTTACGATTACCCCCAAGATAAATCAGGATGCCATTCCTGTGTTCTGGCGCCTAGTGAGAGTTCTAGTGATTGTTATCTTAAAGATGATGTACATGGGGAAGAATTTTCTTTGGGATGCCTCCTTCTTGGTTTAAGTATAAATGAAGCTTAGAGAAATAAAGGAGCATCGTTGACTGCAGCGATCCTCTCGACCCCATCTGTCCTGTGTCTTTATTTCTTAGCCTAAAGGAACGCGTCGTGTTGCTCGCTGAAATCTCCCGGCTGGTCCGGCAGTATGAATAAGGCATCAGTTCAGTTCAGTCGCTCAGTTGTGTCCAACTCTTTGTGACCCCATGAACCACAGCACACCAGGCCTCCCTGTCCATCCCCAACTCCTGGAGCATACTCAAACTATGTCCATCGCGTCGGTGATGCCATCGAACCATCTCATCCTCTGTTGTCCCGTTCTCCTCCCACCTTCAATCTTTTCCAGCATCAGGGTCTTTTCAAATGAGTCAGTTCTTCGCATCAGGTGGCCAAAGTATTAGAGTTTCAGCTTCAACATCAGTCATATACTGCTCTATCTATGAAGATTAATGTTGTGAGTAATAATATATTTTATTACTAGTAGCAATATTTTTATATACTTTTAATTGCACTTCTGGTGGTGATAAAATCTTATTATAAAATGCAATATATAATATGATACAGTACCATTATAATTGTTTCCTATAGATTTTTCCTATTCATGAAAAGAGAGACTTAGAGTTACATGTTAATTGAATTCCAGTTACACTTTCATTACACGGGAATTCAGGTTTTCTTTTATAAACATAAGAGAAAAATGGTTTGTGCTGAACCCAGAATGAGGCTTCTACTGTTTTTCCTCCACTTCCAGCCAAAACAAGTTTGCTATCTTCCTTCAATCTCTTTAGTTCTAAATTTCTGTTACAGAGGATATTGTTTGTCATTTATATGAATATTTAAACTTATGAAAATAAAGTTATAGAACAAATGCATAGATCAGGTCTCAATTATTAACATATTTCTATAATATATAGAATAGTTATATGATTACATTAAAATTTGCCAGATGAGTGTAAAGAAAAGGTACAGAGGAGAGCGAGGTTAGCACAGTGCTATTCAAACACTGGGTCCACAAATGCATTTGTTCACCATTGGTTTATTGCTATGGCAAGAAAAATACAGAAAATGGGGATAAATATTTATAACATGCTATTGAAAATTGACAATACTTTGTCTGTGGAAACTAGTAATAGCACATTAATGGTTTGCATCTTTTATGTCTTTATTGTGTAAGAAGTTCAGTCTTCTTTTCAATCCCATGGATCCCTGGAGCCTGCCAGGATCCCCGTCCATGGAATTCTCCAGGGAAGAATACTGGAGTGACTGGTCATTCCCTTCTCCAGAGGATCTTCCCAACCCAGGGGTCGAACCCAGGTTTCTTGCATTGCAAGCATATTCTTTACCATCTGAGCCATTAGGGAAGCCCTTTGGATATATTAAAATTTCAATTTTAATATTTTTTTTCATTTTATAAAGCTATTGTTTCACAATGGATTATGACAATACAATCACCTTCATCATCATCAACAGCTGTGATATCTTTTATCATAGAGCATTTGAAAAGCACTAGTTCATTGTGATTTGCAGTCATATTACTGAATTTGTGAGCCACAGGACCTGAATCAATGATAGAATAAACAAAGGAGTGAATTGATGGAATAAGTGATGACAGGGTTTAGTGGACCAGAGATTCTCAGAAGAGCAGGTCTTGAATAGCCATGGTTGTAGTCAGAAGGCAGAAAGCATGAGATAGTGATTTTGAAGGAGGAGTAATTAAGACCATGACTGTAACTGGCTCAGGTGGAATGACCAAAAATTTCATTATGATAATGAGATGAAGGAACTGAGAGGCCAAAGTCTGAGATAAAACTTTCATGGAAAATGTACAAGTTATCAAGGGTGACTGCGTTATCCAGCAGTGACAGGATGGCTTTTATCCAGGTGGCCATGGAGGGGAGATGGAAATGCTATAGGGAGATGGAAAGCAAGAAAGAAAAAAGAAAAGTACAGATTCTGTTTGTAACAAAAGGCCCTTCAACTGCATAGTTTGACTGTTAGATGAAAGAGAGTATGTGTAAGATAAATGGCCTACGAAGGGGAAGATAAATGAGACATGAATAAATACATATGACAATAACAATTTGGAAAGTCCCTATAGAAATTGACGTTATCTCATCTCCTGCCTCATTTAGCTCCTGAGTTCTCACTGTGGCCTGAAGAATAGATCTAGTTTCCACAAACATTTATCTTTTCTCAGTTTTCAAAGTTGAGAGCCAACATGAGAACTACCAGAATCAGATTGATTATATTCTTTCCAGCCAAAGGTGAAAAAGACCTGTACAGTCAGGAAAAACAATACCGGCAGCTGACTGAGGCTCAGATCATGAACTCCTTATTGCCAAATTCAGACTTAAACTGAAGAATGTAGGGAAAACCACTAGACCATTCAGGTATGACCTAAATCAAATCCCTTATGATTATACAGTGGCAGTGACAAAGAGATTCAAGGGATTAGATCTGATAGACAGAGAGCCAGAAGAACTATGGATGGAGGTTCATGACATTGAACAGTAGCAGGGATCAAGACCATCCCCAAGAAAAAGAAATGCAAAAAGAAAAAAATGGTTGTCAGAGGAGGCCTTACAAACATCTATGAAAAGAAAAGTGAAAGGCAAAAGAAAAAAAGAAAGATATACTCGAATGCAGGGTTCCAAAGAATAGTGAGGAGAGATAAGAAAGCCTTCCTCAGTGATCACTGCAAAGAGATAGAGGAAAACAACAGAATGGGAAAGACTAGAGATCCCTTCAAGAAAATTAGAGATACCAAGGGAACATTTCTTGCAAAAGTGGGCTCGATAAAGGACAGAAATGTTATGGACCTAACAGAAACAGAAGATATTAAGAAGTGGCAAGAATATACAGAAGAACTATACAAAAAGATATTCATGACACAAACATCCTGTAATGTCTGCTGTGATCACTCACCTAGAGCCAGAGATCCTGGAATGTGAAGTCAAGTGGGCCTTAGAAAGCATCACCAGAAACAAAGTTACTGGAGGTGACAGAATTCCAGTTGAGCTATTTCAAATCTTAATAGTCGATGCTGTGAAAATGCTGCACACAATATGCCAGCAAATTTAGAAAACTCAGCAGTGGCCCCAAGACTGGAAAAAGGCAGTTTTTATTCTAATCTCAAAGAAAGGTAATACCAAAGAATGTTGAAACTACTACACAATTGCACTCATCTCACATGCTAGCAAATTAATGATCAAAATTCTTCAATCCAGGCTTCAACAGTACATGAACCAAGAACTTCCAGATGTTCAAGCTGGTTTTAGAGAAGTCAGAGGAACCAAAGATCAAATTGCCAACATGCACTGGATCATTGAAAAAGCAGGAGAATTCCAGAAGAAAACATCTACATCTGCATTATTGACTATGCCAAAGTGTTCGACTGTTTGGATCACAGCAAACTGGACAATACTTCGAGAGATGGGAATAACAGACCACCTGACCTGCCTCCTGATAAATCTGTATACAGGTCAAGAAGCAACAGTTAGAGCTGGGCATGGAATAGCAGACTGGTTCCAAATTGGGAAAGGAGTACGTCAAGGTTGTATATTTTCACCCTGCTTATTATGTTCTATGCAGAGTACATCATGCAAAATGCCAGGCTGGATGGGGCCCAAGCTGGAATGAAGATTGCCAGGAGAAATATCAGTAACCTCAGAAACACAGATGACACCAATCTTATGGCAGAAAGAGAAGAAGAACTAATGAGTCTCTTGATAAAAGTGAAAGAGGAGAGTGAAAAAGTTGTCCTAAAACTCAAGATTCAGAAAACTAAGATCATGGCATTGACCACAGCGTATGTATGGCTTCTCTTGTGGTGGAGCTTGGACTCTAGGGCATGCAGGCTTTAGCAGCTGTGGCCTGTGGGTTCAGTGGTTGGGGCCCATGGCCACTTAATGTTCTGTTTAAAAGTTTTATATCCTACTATAGAGTGGTCCCTTTCTCCCTCTTTTTTAAAATCCTTGATTCATTCTAGATATTTTTCTTCTTAAGTCAGCTATGTCTAAAGTAGCTTATTATGGCTGAGAAGTAATTAGGCATCTGAATCTTAAACTTTCCTGAGGATGTAGGTCATCAAATGGGGTTCAAAATTAGCCAGTCTCTCTGTTTAAGTACTTTGAGAAACTTTGAGTATTGCAGATTATTTATTATTTACTAATTTACCCTTGAGGTGAGATGCAAAATGACTTGGCTTATATTTACCTTGGGTGGATTATCTAAGAAATTTGGTAATACTTAGTTCATTCTAGCATTAGCAGCCTGGCATCTGGGAGTTTATAGGTAATCCATCCTTTCTAAGTAACTCAGTCTTACATTTGCTTCTTATGTAACAAGTGGACATTTTGAGATTTGAAAGCTAAGTTAAGGAGGCACCAATAGATCTCTTTATGAAATAACGTTTGAAATTTATTTGCCTTTCTTCGTTTGATGACATTTCAGTTCACTCTCCCAGAACAAATTGTGTTAAGACTATTTTTAAGCATGCCGGTGAATTCATGCACTACATTTTTTGCTAATTTTTGTCATGTTGTTGACTCTTGCAATGTTTTTCTCTTTGATTTTTGTTATTTTTGGCCGACTATCTATAGGTACACACTTAGTAGAAACAACATGGATAGAGTGAAATGCCTTGACTCTAATGCAATTTTACTGTTTGGTGGTTCTTAACTAGTTGGCCCCACCACCACATTTCACAAAGTCAAGACACAATTTTGTCTGTTATCACTGGGTTGGTTGGTCGAGATATGCTATGGGTATATAATGAAAAGAAACGAGGGACACTGCTAATCATACTGCCGTTCACAGGACAGAGGCTTGCAATGAAGAAGAGCTCTGAGGCTGAGAAACACTAGACTAGTTGAACAAAATACCATCTTGATGCTTTTGCACAAAGACCAAATAATTGCCGTCTTGCTCCATCACTGCAATGAACGGGTCCTATGTGGTGAGATATTTCTGAGTCTTCAATATTTCACCTGCAAGTTTCAAGTTCTCTGATGGTGGCATAGCAACTAAATCTTTCTGAACATAATCTTCCTTTTTATAAAATTGACTCAATGCTACCTTCATCCTATGGTTTCCAGAAGGCTTAAATTAGATGTATATATAAAACATTTAGCACTGTGTTTGAGATATGCTAGAATCTCAAGAGCTTTCCTCCATCTCCCATGATGTTATAATACATTTCAGTAATTTCAAAAAGATTACTTCTTATTTTAACATTTCAGTCAGAGGAAGAAATACATATACATTTTTAATCAAGAAAATAAGAGAGGGAGTATTTAGTGTTGGCTTGATGGCTCTGTTTTCTTTTCTACTTTAAACTTTTCATCATTTATTTCATCAGGAAATATTTTAATGCCCTATGCGTGATCTATCAGTGAGAAATCTTGAGCAACATAGCATTAGGTCAGAAAGTAAATCTACATGTTACTTTTAGCTACCTTGAGAAAAAAAAAGTTTTAATTTTTTTGAATTTAAATATTTTCTGGAATAAAAAGAGACAGGCATGTGTGTGTGCATGTTAAGTCACTTCAGTTGTATCCAACTCTTTGTGACCTTATGGACTGTTGCCCACCAGGCTCCTCTGTCCATGGGATTCTCCAGCCAAGAAATACTGAAGTGGGTTGCCATGCCCTACTCTAGGGGATCTTCTTTTTTTTCCTTTTCATTTATTTTTATTAGTTGGAGGCTAATTACTTTACAATATTGTAGTGGTTTTTGCCATACATTGATATAAATCAGCCATGGATTTACACTCTAGGGGATCTTCTTGACTCAGGGATGGAATCTGCAATCTTCCATCTCCTGTTTTGGCAGGTAGGTTCTTTACCACTAGCGCCACCTACTGACATATCTTCAGGAAGCCCGGAGGCTGGCATATCTGTATATAGAAATTCTATACATTTAAATAGACTTCAGGATACTCTTGGAAGTTTCTTTAAAAATAGCATACACAGTTTGCTCTTTTAGCTAGATATTTCTACCTATTTTTCTCTCTGAAATAAATAGTAAGATGTCCAGGCTGGGATTGCCTACAAGTATGATATGGAAAACTTGTATCGCTTAGAAATTTGTGACTGCAGATTTATGGAAATACAGTCAAATGAGTGAATGCCTATATTCCAGGTATTCATACATAATGTAATCTTGAATCCTGATTGGCAAAAAAGAGATCAAAAGTTTTCATGCGAGTCAAACATTTCAATATGCATACATTTTCCTCCATTTCTTTCCTTTCCCCAGGCAAGCACAAAACTTTCAAATAAAATTGCCTGTTTAGTAGTTTTCATTTCTTTCTAGAATCCTTCAGAAAATGTTAAAAATTTCTCTGACAAGGTTAGCTCCTTTTCAGCAAACATAATAAATCCAGGATTTAAGTAGTCATGTACTTTTACAATGCATATAAAAACAGACTTGCCTTGAATTTATGAATTTTCTATTTCATGTAATACTTGAGAGATAATTTTTTTTTTTACTTTTTGATCACAGTGTGTGATCCAAATTTATAATTTATACTAGGATAAGACCTGAGTGATCTTTTGACAAAGTTAAAGTAATGGTAACAATGTAAGGCAACTCAAGTATGTAGAATATTTTCCACTGAGGTGTAGAAATAAAACTACATCCTTTCTAGTTATATTTTTATTTTAGAATAAAGATGTTTATTTTAAAATAAATAAAATAAAGTCAAGTTTCTGAATGTAGGACACAAGAACTTACTGGATCCCATACCCAGTAGTGAGATGTTGGGATACTCAACACGTCTGAGGACTGTCAAGAAATCCTAAACATTACAGAGTTCCATAGAGTTGCTTTCACTTTTCATTTCAGAGTAATGCTATAAACGACAGTCTCACTTTGCCTGTTTAAGTAAAACTATCTATAGCATAGCACAGTTATAGCATAAACATTCATCCCAAATGGACAAGTTTTTAAAATATTCCCTAGCAGAAACTAGTTCAAAAAGAATACTGACATACAAGAAATGTACAGTAAGAAAATGGCAGATCTACCTTTTATCCTATTACTAGTAGATCTTTTGAAGCACCATTATGAGAGAAAGAGAGTGATGACCTAATGACACATGAAAATAAATTAGTTACCAATTAATATTGCCATCTTATTAAAATATAAATATATGCCACTGTTATAACAATGAACGATCTCCTAAGTGTGTGTGTGTGTCAGTGTATATGTATTGAAAATTGCAACTTCTTGAGGTATCATTTTAACTTTGTGCTAACAATTATATAAAACTAAATCAATTTAGAACCAGATTTTTGAATATCTGTAGCCTTCATTGCTAAGCCAGTTTTTTAGGGAGAAATCAAAACCAACAATGTAATTTACACTACTACTATTGATATTAATATGTCAATAATACATGCAATATAGTAGCTTAATCATACTGCAGATAATATATTAACTATACTCTTATTATACAATAACCAATCTTTTAACAATATGTTAGTGAGAACAAAAAAGTTTCTCTATCCCTAATAAAGAAAAGAAAAAAAAAGTTTTAATTGTCTTTAAATTTTATATTATCAGTTTTTAGTGTATTATTAAATTTATATTTATTAAGTATAGAATATACTGATACACACTCACATTAAATATAAATGCTTTTATATGCATATATATGCATATGCACATGCATTTATACACATACCACAAAGGACAATTTTTCACTTATGGAGATGCACTAACAAAAATGCTAGAAGAATGCTGCTATAATGTTACACATAGAAATTTATTATATTCTTGCCTTCAAAGGACCTACAAATATAATAAAATAATAAAACAAATAACAATATTTTATGTTCCTTTAGTAATTTAAAAACAGTGCAAATAGAGCTATTGATCATGAAATATGTTGAAAGGATCATGCTCAATTTTTAAACCATTTAATCAATAAATAGCAACATGTGCAGTTTACCTCTTTTTTTATTTGAGAAATTTAAAGAAAATTATTAAAAGTATCAGTATTTTATGCAATGTTCTATATGAGCTTATGTGGCTTTTTGACATTACAGGATGCTTTCATATACTTTACCTTGTTTTAATTTTGACAAATGAAGCATCTTACAAATGACTTAGATTCCATGTTTTTTGTTACAATTTAGAAGAGAAATCTGGGGTTCAGAGAGGTCATTCACTCAATCACACACCAAAGAGACTTGAAGACATGAATTTTCTCCCATTTTCTTTATTGACTTTGTAATCTTCTCTCACTCACAATGCTGTTTTCATAAATATTTCCCAAGTCTTTAAAACTGAGAGGCTAATTCTGCTTTTTTCTCTTGTCCCTCAAAAGGCACATTTGATGACAAAAGACTGACAGTGAGTTAGGGGTCATCAATTTTTTAGCTTCTCTTTGATGGATTCGCACTTTTTTAGAAACTTATTTTGCCATGATACCATCAATACTACTTTGCTGATGTCTGTGGTGGAGATGACTGTCCATCAAAATCCTCTCCCTGGATACGGGACAAGATGACATTTTCCAGCCTCTCTTTCAATCAGTGCAGTCATTGGACTGAGCTCTTCCTAAGGAGACAAGGGTAGAGAGAGCGTGTGCCGCCTTCACGTTTGGACCTCTACTGGCTACCGGTGCCTCCTCCGTGTCTCTCCTTCCTCCTTCACCAATCCCCGAGCGTGCCAGCCCAGGTTTATGTGTGGACAGTGACCAGACCCTACAGAACAGCAGTATTGTAGAGGGACGGGGCAGGAACTCTGGATCTCGGTGTGGGGTGCGGGAGAGTTGCCCTTCAACCAGGAACACCTGCCTAGACTATAAAAGGACAAAGAAATAGAAACCCCTCATGGGTCATTTTGTTCGAGTAGTTTGCAGTCGGCTTTAATATATTATTTTAGATTTAATTTTTAGAAACAGTTTTGTTTTTCACAATACACCATGCGTGGCTCAGACAGTAAAGAATCTGCAATGCAGGAGAACCAGGCTTGATACCTGGATTGGGAAGATCCCCTGGAGAAGGGAATGGCTACCCACTCCAATATTCTTGCCTGGAGAATCCCTTAGAAATAGAAGCCTGGTGGGCCACAGTCCCTGGGGTCGCAAAGATTCAGACAAGGCTGAACAACTAACACTTTCACTTTGAAAGTTTTCAGGACATTTTTTCTTCCCTTCTTGGCTTCTCTGATTCTCAGGCCTGTAGAGAGAGCCCATCACTGTTTAAAGCTTATTTCCCATTGTATTTGATAGCAGGCCCTCTCAGATTTTCTCTTTACCTCTCAGGCTTTTCTGCTAGGCTTGCCTCATGTGCTGGTTAGCACAGCGAGATGAACTTTAGCTCCCATTTTAAACTGCAAAGCTTATATTGTGAGGCACATAGCAACGCTGTGAAGAAGCAGGAAATAACACAAAATGTGTCAATTTTCCCCACCCTTGTATTGTAAAGACTCTTCTTAAGACCTGAAAACACCAAAATGAAGGAAGTGCTCAGGTGACGTTCTTTTCCTACGTACAACACGTAATCCATTAGATGCCTTTACCTGAAGAAATCACATGCTGTACAGAAGTCATTTTAGAACAGACTTGTGTATACTTGACTACATTAGTAACAATTTTGTACTCTGCTTTGGAGTCTCTGCTGTTATCGAGTTTTATGGGGTGACTGTAATAGTTGGAAACTATTGAAGAATAGATCATTCTGGGGCGTCTGCTATATAGCCCACTTTCTAGTCTCTCAGATGTCTAATTCAAGGCTAATTTCCAAGGCTTAAAGACTTTTATTATAGTGATTAGACTGGAAATTCTAGCGTTTAGATAGACCAGAATCTGCTCAGTAATTCTTCACAATCCCCCGATGACTCTGATTTGTGAGGAATTACAAATAACACTCGATTCGATGCTAGAAGTCTGGTATATTCTATACAACTAGGGCTCTGCTCATTTATCTGTCCTTCAGTTAATCAACATTGCTGTTCAATCCGTAAGTCGTGTCCAGCTCTTTGTGACCCCATGGACTGCAGCACACCAGGCTTCCCTGTCCTCCACCATCTCCGGAGCTTGCTCAAACTCATGTCCATTGAGTCGGTGATTCCATCCAACCATCTCATCCTCTGTCATACCCTTCTCCTCCTGCCCTCAATCTTTCCCAGCATCAGGGTCTTTTCCAATGAGTCAGCACTTTACATATGGTAGCCACATTATTGGCACTTTAGCAACAGTCCTTCCAGTGAATATTCAGGGTTGATTTCTTTTAGGATTGACTGCTCTGATCTCTTTGCAGTTCAAGAGACTACTGAGACGCTTCTCCAACACCACAATTCAAAAACAGCAATCCTTTGGTGCTCAGCCTTCTTTATGTCCAAATCTCACATCCATACATGACTATTGGAAAAACTTTGGATTTGACTTTGTCAAAGCCTTTGGGCCTTTGTCAGCAAAGTGATGCCTCTCTTTTTTAATACTCTGTGTAGATTTATCATAGCTTTCCTTCAAGGAGCAAGCGTCTTTTAATTGTGTGGTTAAAGTCCCTGTCTGCAGTGATTTTGGAACTGAAGAAAATTTCATAATAAATTACTGTGAAGTTTAATATAACTCTAAAGACATAAAGAATTAGAGAAATAATGCTTTAAATAATTTGGAAGTCAATACAGTTTTGTATGTATATAGCTAGCAATCAATCATAAGTAAGAAATGTGAAATATATAAATAATCCATATATGCATTTTTTAAATTCCAAGATTGTAGAAACTTTTCCCTCCAAATTTGTGCACATTTTCTCCTGCTCATCTTTCCTACTTGTCTCCTTCATCTGTTACATCAAAAATTCAACATTTTTCTTATAGCATTCTACTCTTACACTAATTATATTGATGATGTGACTTATGGTAACATAGTGATGGTACAAAGGGGAATGACTGAGACTGTTTCTATATATATAAAAGTTAGTGAAGTGATTAGTAGTAATGTTTTACAAAATGCACATAAGAAGAAAAAAAAATCTCCTCTGATTAACTTTAAGCCTGTGGATTAAGAAACTGTACCAGACTGCTTTTATAGCAAGATATATGTATATGTCTGTGTGTGTGTAGGATATGCACATTATTTCTAACTCTAAATACAGCTTTAGATATATTTTCACTTGTAAAATGTTTATGTTTAATTAGTTTAAACTCTACTGAGTTGTAGGTAGAATTCTGTAATTTGGAATCAGGGATGGTACAGAAATTGAAAAGTCTACTTCAAAGGGGCTCATATGTTCTGTGTTCTTTACTAATTGTGAATATTAAAAATCTTTTAGGTTCTGTTGCTTACGATTCTTATAAAAACTCCATAGGTGTGGGCACACTGGTGACTAGAGAAGTTCTGTGGTTTTCTCAGTAGTGGGTCGAAAAGAGAACTACATGGGGGATTCCTTCCTGGCCCAGTTACCTTAGTCTCTGTGGAATATGCCCATTTTTTCTCCTTCCTTTTGAATAATGTTGTTTTCCTCTTGTCCTCTTCTCACTACGTAAAAGTAATGCAACTTAATGTAAGCAGTTTCTCCCAGGGATACTTTTTAGAGCAGCAGTCTGGGAATTTTGCAAGACTAACATGAACTTTTTGCCTTTAGCATGGTTGAAAGGTCTCTGGTTCCACCAAGGGAGCTGCTGAATGATCCAGAATCTTAACACATGGATCTCTTCGTCAGCATAGGCAGCCATGGGAGGTTTATCTACGAAGTGTGGTTGTGAGAAAGTAGTTGCCTGAACAGAAAGACTTACTTTATCTTCTCAGTATCCTCTTGATGCTGAGAACTGTAGTTCTTCATGCAATAATAAAAATAATAGCAAGGACCAAAAAAAAAAAAAAAGGCATTGTATTTAAGATTCAAACATCAACATATAGATTAAAATATTTCAATGAGAAAATAAACTGTAGATATCTCTACTTTTTAATATTTAATGCAAAGTAATTTTAATAGACTCTTACTCTAAAAAAAACCTATAAAATAGATTTTAGCTATGCTTATCTATTAACTAATTCAATTATTTTAATTTAGTCTAAGAATACACATACACTGTTTTCTAAGACTGGCCGTACATGTAGAGACTGCTCTGATATGTATATTTTTAAAGGTCATTGGAAGTCAGAAAGTCTTGGTGCCATCCCTAGATTCATAATGAAGGCATTGTCGTGGATGAGGCAAAACTGAAGTCTGCATAAATAGTAAAGGTTTACCTTAAAGGGCACATGCTACTGTCTTCTTTAAAGAATTATGCTAATTGAGGTCAAAGACATATTCTCACACAATTTTTATTTCATCTAGAGTGCCGTGCAGAGCTTGGGGGACTTGCTGGATTTGAATAAATATTTGTTAAACAAAGATGAGGACTTCCCTCACGGTTCAGGGGTAAAAAGTCTACCAGAGATGAAGGAGATGCAGGTTCAGTCCCTGCATTGGGAAGATCCCCTGGAGGAGGAAATGGCAAATGGCAACCCACTCCAATATTCTTGCCTGGGAAATCCCTTGGACAGAGGAGCCTAGGAGGCTACAGTTCATAGGGTTGCAAAGACTCAGATATGACTTAGCAACTAAAAAACAACAACAAAAATACATGTCAGCAGTTCATTTAAGAATCTTTATCACTTAGCTATTTCTGTGTAACCAACACTTGTAACTTATTGACAGGAGTTGAGGGGGGTGTGGATTTTTACAGAAACTAGACTGTGGCCAGTGATCTGTCATGTAAGTGAATAAAAGACATATTAATATGTCTTCAGTCAATAAGTTGTTTAAGATTATCAGAACTACAGTCATTTTAATCTTCTCAAGGTGATGAGTCTTTGGGAAGTTCTGCAGACCTAGGTCATACTTAACTGATCTTGGTGTAATCAGGGGGTGAGTCAGCTGGGATCTGGCTGATCAAACACCACTTCACTTGAGGTGGGTCTCTCTGTTCAGAGTACTCTCTCTCACCCGACAACTGGCCAATCCAACATATTCTCAAGGTAAATGAGCAAAGTTCCAAGAGAGTATGATATAAATGGCCTCCAGAGCTCTATACCCAGAATGCCACGCTATGACAACTCTGCACTCTATAGGCCAAATGACAAGAACAGCTATGATTCCAGGGGTAGAGAAAGAAACTTCACTTCTAGTGGGGAAGAGATGCCATATCTCACATAAACAACATGTATATAGGTAGGAGTGGTGAGTAGGGCCCTTTTTACCACAAGTATGTGAAACATTGAAGTGAAAAAAGGAAGAAATCAGAATATACTCAAGACTCAAAATTCCTGCATGATGAATTTGTTAGTAGTGACTTTTCTTTTTTTTTTTCCCTGTCAGCAGCTCTAAATGACGGGGGGGGAAAAAAATCCACAATCGGTGGCAGCAGAAAAAGCTTTTCAAATAACTTATGCTATTTGTCAAAACAGCATAGTTATTCACACAAATGACCTAGCTATGGGTTAGTCAAAGCCCTGATTTTCATGATCTGAGCATTGCTATTTACAGCACAGTGCTTCTATATGCAGGCCTTTCAATTCCTCTGCTTAATTTTTTTTTTAGCCTTTCTGTACTATTTCTTATTTAAATTTATATAGGTTGCTACAAAATTCCCTTTTTATTGCAAAGAATGATTGGTTTAGTTGCTCTGATAATCTTTCCTTTTTTTCCTTCTTAAAGTAATGCACAGAACAGCACAATCTTTTGATAAACACACTTTGCAGGATTATTCACCTTTTTTTAATTGCCAAACTTTATTTCTTTAGGACCGTTTTAGGTTCACGCAAAACCAGAGCAGAAAATACAGATTTCCCCATATACCTTCTCTCCCCAAACACACCCATTCCCTCATTGACATCCTCTACTAGAGCAGTACATTTGTTACAATCAATGATTCTACACTGACACATCATAATCACCCAAAGTCTATAGTTTGTATTGGAATTCACACTATTTGTTGTACATTTTATGGGTTTGAACAAATGTAGAATGACATGTATCCATGATTATATACCATATGGAGTATGCTCACTGTCCCCCAAATTTTCCATACTCTGCATATTTGTTCTCTCCCCTGTCCCACCCTTCACAACTGTTGATCTTTTCACTGTTTTTAGTTTTGCTTATTCCAGAATAAAATATCATACAGTTGGAGTAAAATTATTTATAGCTTTTTCACATTGGTTTATTTTACTTACAAAAATGCATTTCTCATTCTTCTATCTTTAAATTGCTTAATAGCACATTTCTTTCTAGCACTGCATAATGTTCCATTGTGTGGATTATTGATTTATTTATCCTTCCACCCGTTGAAGAATATCTTGGTTGCTTTCACGTTTTGGCAACTGTGAATAAAGCTGATACAAACATTTGCTTGCAGCTTATTATGTGGACATATGTTTTAAATTAATTTGTATATAAATACCAAGAATTAAATTTGCCAGATGGCATGGCAAGAGCATGCTTAGTGTTGTACAAAGCAACTGAACTCTACTAAAGTGGCTGTACCACTCTGTACTGCCACCAGCAATGAATTAGAGTTCCTTGGAGGGTTGCTTCTCATCCTCACCAGTGTTTGATGTTCTCAGTGTCTTTCATTATGAAATTATTAGGTTCTAAGCAATATGTCTTTGAATTCCTTACCCTCTTTACAGTTTTGACTTGTAGTTAGAGATTAGAGAGATTAAAATTTATTTAATTATGATTTACACAAAACTTTAAAGCGTACACATTTTTAAAACTAGTATTAATCATGAGTAAAAATGTGATTTTCTTCTTTTGCCAGGCTTACTATATTTATTATTATAAAATAGCCATGCAACAGATGTTAATCTTAATGGAAACACTTTGAGAATACAAGAGGCAGTGATCCATGATGAGAACCTGATGCTCCACTCTGTGAAACTCCTAGGTTCAAGGGCAACCAGGACTCAAAAGGATTGGCAAGGGACTGAGTCATCCAGTGTCTTGCTATAGTTGGAGGTTGACCTACTCAGAATAATTGGGGCTTCATTCATTCTTCTCAGGATCTTGCCACCTGTTGTGTTTCTGGAATGGCATGTTCAAGTCAATTTCTAAAACCGCTCTTTGATCTACAGTGATTCAGAAATTTTAGTTAAAATCAATGATACATTCCTTTCTTCTATGTCTTCTTTTTCTTCTGCCCTTCCTCTTGCTCCTCCTCTTCTTACCTTCCCCATCCCCATTCCTCCCCCTCCCTCCTTCTTATTTTCTCTTTCTGGTCCTCCTCCTCCTTTTTTCTTCTTCATCTTTTTCTTCAACTTCCTTTGATTGATTACCAACTACTTAATTTACAGTCTTAGAGACAACACTGTTTCTCTAACCTTATTCAGCTTCATCAAGGGAATGATGCAAGATACTAGAGCCAGAACCATAGCAGAATAAAGGACAGTGAGAGTAGGATCATAAAGAAGGCTGAGCACCAAGAATCGATGCTTTCAAACTGTGGTACTGCTGGAGAAAACTTTTCAGAGTGCCTTGGATAGCAGGGAGATCAAACCAGTCAGTCCTTAAGGAAATCAACTCTGAATGGTCATTGAAAGACTAATGTTTAAGCTGAAGCTCCAATACTTTGGCCACTTGATTTGAAGAGTTGAATCTTTGGAAAATACCCTGATGCTAGGAATGATTGAGGACAGGAGGAAAAAGGTGTGACAAAGAATAAAATGATTGAATGGCATCACTGACTCAATGGACATGTGTTTGAGGAAACTCTGGGAAATAGTGAAGGACAGAGAATCCTGGTGTGTGTTGCAGTCAGACATGACTTAGTGACTGAACAGCAAAAATCCACATGAAGTCAAATCTGTACTAAATGAGATCAGTGAAGATTATACACATCCTAGAGCTGAATTTTCCCAACCCAAGAATTAAACCAGGGTCTCCTGCATCGCAGGTGGATTCTTTACCAGCTTAGCTATCAGGGAAGCCCTCCAAAGCTGAAGAGGGGCCTATACTTCAGAAATGTCATGTTTTTACTCTAATTATTTGTTGTAAAATTTTTATGATAGTCTATTTCAAAAATGGATAATTAGGGAATTTAATTGTTTAAAATTAATCTTAAGTGCTAATAATGCCTTGAAATAAGATAAAATAAATTATTAAAATTAATACATGCATTTAGTTTAGACAGTGTTTGGGGGAGAAAAGATTCAAGTTTAGTTCATTCTAAAAGAGATCTAATGTAAGCCCACCAGCTATAAGCAATACTTCTGCCTTTGCTCAGAAAGGAAAAAAATACTGTTCAAATTTCTATTGTATGAAGGAAGACCCTCTCTCCAGAGCACTGAAATTGACTAAAAGCTTCAAGTAAGACATGCTTTACCATAAATCACATGAGGTTAATATCATCACAGCATTCTCAATTTCTTGTATTTATAGTGGTTTTCCTTAACCTTGGCAAAACAAAAGAACAACAAAAAATAAAAGTAAATTATGTTAGTAAGTACCAATAAGTAAATTTAAATTTACTAGTTTAAATTCAAACTTTCCAGTCAAATGTCTCCTTTTTTTTTTCTTTTTCATTCTTCACCAAGAATATAAAAAACTGATGTAACTGCAAAATAGCAGCTGATTTTTATTTTGCTTTCTTATTATCCTGTTACTGGGTTTCCAAGGTGACTCAGAGTAAAGAATTTGCTCACAGTGCAGAAAACCCAGGTTCCATCCCTGGGTTGAGAAGATCCCCAGAAGAGAGTGGCAACCCACTCCACTATTCTTGCCTGGAGAATTCCATGAACAGAGGAGCCTGGCAGACTATAGTCCATGAGGTGGCAAAGAGTTGGGCATGACTGAGCAACTAACACACACACACACACACATCATGTTTTTAGTTTGTGAGGAAGCAGTATGAATCTCTTAAGAGTGGAAATCATGTCTCTGTGCTATAAATTTGAGCATCCTCATTACTTAGTGTCATCCTGACATTTGGCAGACATCACCCAGATGCATCTGCTGAATGAATCAAGGAATCAACATGTGTGTATGCATGCTCAGTTGTGTCTGACTCTTGGTTACCTCATGGACTATGGTCAGGCTCCTCTGTCCATGGGATTTTTCAGGTAAGAATACTGGAGTGGATTGCCACTTCCTTTTGCAATGAATCAATATGAATGAACAAGTGTTAAGTCCAAGAATTCAGATAAGATTGTTTGCCCAAAGAGGGAAGATTTATAGACAGGAAAATCCCAGTATATTCAGAATATGTTAAAAACATGAAGTACTTTGCTGTCATTGTGGTTTGGGTAATTATTTATTTTCCACCACTTTAATCAGCATTCAACACAGTGTTATGTAAGCAAAATGACTCATCAGAAAATTTGGGCTCAGGTGCCCTCGAGCCTCTAAATGTACAAGATCATTAAACCTTCTCATTTCTGCCAACACTACAACAACAACATCACTATACCTTCATCAAAAAAGATCTTACCTGTCAAATACTCAGCATCTAACTTATACTTCATTGGCCTTACTTTTTGCTTCGTTAACTTCACTGACAAAGGAACCACTTGTTTTGAAAGAGGTAATAATAGTGTTACCCTAAGAGATGTAGGGAAAGTGATGTTTAGACCTGGTAAAAATACTGCATGGTTTAATTTTCTTGTTAACTTGTCATCTTTTTCTGTATAGTATGTAGCTTTGACTTACTTTTCTTAAAGTCGTGACTAAATGTTTTAAGTTGGTAAATATTTACCAAAATTTCTGTCCTTATATATCTTCTCTAAACAAATTAATTTGCAATAAACATTGCCAAGCCTCTCTTGCTTCATAACTGTATCCCTAACCATCTGCAAAAATTTAAAATAAATAAATACAAAACTGATGTTAAAGGAAGAGTGAGATTTGATATCAATCATTTAGATATCCCAATTCTGGATAGTTTAAAATTACCAGATTCTTTCTCAAACCTCAGCTTCTGTTTGCCTGTGCAAACACAGTGCTTTTTATTTTTTGGATAAAGTTTTATGAGGAGGGATTACTAGCACTTCAGAGAACAGCTCAAGCATTTTATTGGTGTTTGCACAAAACCTTAACTTAGATTGAGGGTCTTCCTATTTATACCTTTTGCCAAAGAAACTAGTAGCTCTGAACTGTCTCAAGAGGAACATTGTATTTCTCAAATGAACAGCTTATACTTAGATCAGATGTTTTGTCTTACAAAATTCAATATTTCCTTTCTTTCAGAGAAGAAATAATGACTTAACAATGCTTTGCGGCAGGCAACACTTAAAGTGTAATAAATGCATGCACTCTAGGAGTCCATTTTGCAAATGCTTTCTAGTATTCCAATCAATGTTTGTTTGTTTGTTTGTTTGTTTTTCTATTTATACAGTTTTTCAGGGAAATACTTATGAGAACAAAACTAATTTCACAGCTTTTTTTCTCAATATCATATTGCACTTTTTCTGTGGATGTACAACTTTTCTTAAGACTATCTAAAATTTGTTTTTTAATTTTGATCATACTCCTGATATGTTATTCTGCTTTTATAAGCTCAGAGGTTGAAGGAGAAAAGATCAAGAGATTTCTTTGAAAACATTAAAAGCTCTATATTCCAAGACCACAAGTACAACCTCTTGGCCTGGCCCCTGGTGGTTATTGGCCAAGAAGTGAGAGAGAGGTTCAGTGGTGACAGTTCCTCTTCCCATAGTGCCAGTAATCGTGCATTGTGCTTTCCAATTATGAAAAAAAGCATGTGTGGAATTTTGTCTATCATGTACCTAATTAAAACCAGATCTTTACTCTCTCTGTGCCAGATAAAAACCCAGCAGGAAATAAAGAGCTCATGCATACTTGGCACTTATAGTCAAATATTAGGTATTATTGTTAGAGGCGTAGTCAGAGTTTAGGGGAGCCTCAGGGAACAGTAGGGTGCTTAGGACTGCAAACAGCAGGGACATTTCACCAAGCCTGGACTTGAAGAGTTGGGGTAAGTTACAGAAAACAGAAAGAAAAGCTATCCTGTGAGAGGACCTCCTATAGGAGCTGGGACTTTGGCGGGATGCAGCTGTTCCAGGGTGAATTAACAGAAAAGTAGCTGGTGTGAATGAATACCGGAATCTCTTTTTCCTCTTGTCCTCCTGATCTCTTTCTAGAGTCACCAGTTGGACAAACACAGCTGGAAAACTGCACATACATCAACTCACTGGAGCTATTTGCACAATTCAGCCTCTGGATGCACAGAACGGGAGAGAGAGGCTAGAGAAGAGTTCCAAAGGGGCAAACACTGCCCCTCGTCTCAGTCTATGGAGTCCTATGTGATGTGGTCATGATGGTTCCCACCATTTCCACTGCATGCCGTTTTTTATTTCATAACCTACTGCATACTTGCCTCTGCCCACCACAGCCTTCTTTCTCCCTCTCAATGAAGCAACTGTACATTCATTACCTCCTCACTGACACCTTCCACAGCCACCCGATTGAAAGGGTCTCTGTCATTTAGTCACTCAACACGTTATCGTTTTTGTTTTCCTCATAGCAAATACAACTCCATAAAACCACCTTGCACATTTATTTATTGCCTTATTCATTGCTGTGGAAAAGTAAATGGCCACACACTCCAGTATTCTTGCCTGGAGAATCCCATGGACAGAGGAGGCTTGCAGGCTACAGTCCATAGTGTCTAAAAGAGTTGGACACAATTGAAGCGACTCAGCATGCATTCATTGATGATAATTTAGAGTGCTAATATAAGGACGTCATCTGGCTTGTTGATTACAATATGTCCAGTGTTTGGAAGAGTCAGTGTCCCAAATATAATTTCACTCACATATCCAACCTACGTTTTTAGTGGACAAGAAACCTGTGGCACAAGTGTGTCCCAAATCATAGATCATGTGAGATTAAAGGAGAAGCTTGTTGTTTAGTCCCTAAGTCGTGTCTGACTCTTTTGCAACCCCATGGACTGTAGTCCACTAGTCTCCTCTGTGAGGGATTTCCCAGGCAAGAATACTGGAGTGGGATGCCATTTCTTCTCCAGGAGATTTTCTTGACCCAGGGATTGAAACGCCATCTCTCGCATTGCAGATGGATTATTTGTTCCTGGGCCACCAGGGAAATTCAAAGGAAAAGCTTAGTTATCTCTAATTCCACTAACTGTCACCATAAATTATGCTGCTTCTCAATGTTGCAATTCTGAGTCAGTGTTAGTTATAAAGTGGAGAAGAGAACTCAAAATACAAACTCTATGTCAGTAAGTCTATATACTCATCGTTTACATTTATGCCTTTAACTTTTTAAGACCAAGCCCAAAGTGAAAATATTTATTGCTCAGTCATTTCTGACTCTGTGACCCCATGGACTGTAGTCCTCCAGGCTCCTTTGTCCATGAAATTATCCAGTCAAGATTGCTCCAGTGGGTAGCCAGCCATTTCCTTCTCCAGGGATCTTCCTGACCCAGGGATCAGACCCAAGTCTCCTGCACTGCAGGCAGATTCTTTATCACTAGCACCACCTGGGGAGCCCTCAAATCCACCATATTTCTATCTATGACACCTGGGCAAAATCAGAAATTACTTATTTGGTGAAATGCTTCCTGTTTTGTTTAAAAAAAATTACCTTCAACTCTTGTCAAATAGAATCTAAACAAGTTATATTCCCCCTTCATTTTACATTTCAATTAAGTCTCATTCTTCCCTTTTCTTTCTCTCCCTTCTGACTCATAACCAGTTGGGATATGGAGAGTGATGTCACTCTTGGAAAAAATGTGAACTTTTTAATTCTTTTATATAGTCATTCCCACTATTCTTCCTTAGTTTTTGTTACACATAATGAAAGCAAAAGCTGATAGAGACATTTTTATGAAAGGTTAAATGGGTGGTAGTAGAAATGGGGAAAGAAGAATGGGAAAGCAAGATAGAATAATTTTTAAGCATTTACAATAGCACTGTTTCCACAATTTCTATCCTTGTATATTTCCACTGGGAGAAATGCTTCTGCTTAGTATCCTTTCTTCTCTTGCTGTAAACAATTCTCTCTCGCATCCACTGCTACTTATTTTACAAAATAAAGCTATATGCAGAGGAGAAGATAAGCTCCAGATTTATTTCTTAATACTTTGTCAAACGTTTTATTCATTTCAGTCATTTTATAATTTTTGTCTTTGTTAGCACGGGAAATGAGGCATTGTATTCTCTTTCACTTTTTTCATTATATTTGTCTTTGCTTTCCAAATATCCTAGCTTAATCTATGCACCAGGCTTGTATTCCTTTTACCAACCCAGGCTGAGCACCAGGGAAGCCAGATATTTTCATCCTCAGGGTGGAGAAGGAGACAAGGAGAGCTCCAAAATTCTATCATGATAACTCATTTTGTTGAAGGTTCTAAAACCCTTCCTTAGAGAACTCCACTCTGTCACCTAACAGCTGCTCATATTTTTGCAGTTAAATTATGATCTCAAACTGGACTTCATCATTCTTTTTGTTTTGAGTTGTTTTTTAAAAACATGGCCAACATAACAACATTATGTCTATGTTCAGCAAACAATGCAGGGATGTTGGGAACAAATGTAGATCCAAAAACTGCTCAAATTTTAAAACACAACTGTTTAAAACCTTTTCTCATAGGAGGAAGCAAGACTAGACCCTTTCACCCAATGGTAGTATCTACAAATCTCTCTACTGGGACACCAACATTTATAATCTTTCACATGTTGAACTGCCTTGCATATTTTGCTTATATACAAAATAGATCAGTTTGAAATAGGGTATGAAGTTGTTGTTCTTGTTCCAGTAGAACAGTAATATGAGAGAAATTATTAGCAATCTTACCTTCAATGTCTTCAAATGGCAACTAATTTGAATTGTACAAGATGTTTCACTCCTCTATTTATTGTGAGGTATTTTGTGTTGTTTTATTTTCATGGTTACGTTGCTGCTGTCTCTCAGTCACTAAGTCATGTCCGGCTCTTTGTACACCATGGACTACAGCATGCCAGGCTTCTCTGTCTTCCATTGTGTCCTAGAATTTGCTCAGATTCTGGTCCATTGTCTCACAGATCCTATCTAATCATCTTTTCCTCTGCTGCCCCTTTCTCCTTTTGCCCTCAATCTTTCTCAGAATCAGGGTATTTTCCATTGAGTAGGCTCTTCAGATCATGTGGCCGAAGTATGGGAGCATCAACTGTAGCATCAGTCCTTTCAATGAGTATTCATGGTTGACTTCCTTTAGGATTGACTGATTTGATCTTCTTGCTGTCCAAGTGACCCTCAGAGATTTTCTCAAGCACCACAATTTAAAAATATCAATTCCTTGGTGCTCAGCCTTCTTTATGGTTCAACTCTCACATCCCCACATAACTACTGGAAAACCATAGCTTTGATTACACAGACCTTTGTTGGTGATGTCTCTGCTTTTTAATATGTTGTCTAGGTCTATCTTACCTTTCTTTCCAAGGAGCAAGTTTCTTTTAATTTCATGGCTGCAGTCACCATTTTCAGCAATTTTGGAGCCCAAGAAAATAAAATCTGTCACTGTTTCTACTTTTTCCCCATCTATTTGCCATGAAATGATGGGACTGGATGTCCTGGTCCTATTTTTTGGAATGTTGAGTTATAAGCCAGCATTTTCACTCTCCTCTTTCACCCTCATCAAGAGGCTCTTTAGTTCCTCTCCATTTTCTGCCATTTTAGTGGTATCATCTGCATATTGGAGGTTGTTGGTATTTCTCCTGGAAATCTAGATTCCAGCTCATAATTCATTCAGCCTGACATTTCCCTTGATATAGTCTGCATACAGGTTTATTAAGGAGAGTGACAATATAGAACCTTATACACCTTTCCCAATTTTCAACCAGTTTGTTGTTCCATGTCCGGTTCTAATGGCTGTTTCTTGACCAACATACAGATTTCTCAGGAGACATGTAAGGTTTTCAGATATGTCCATCTCTTTAAGCATTTTCCATAGTTTGCTGTGATCCACAGTTGAGCATAGTCAATGAGGCAGAAATAGGTGCTTTTCTGGAATTTTTTTTTGCTTTCTCCACGACCCAGTCGATGTTGGCAATTTGATCTCTGGTTCCTCTGCCTTTTATAAATCCAGCTTGAACAAATGGAAGTTCTCAATTTATATACTGCTGAAGGCTTTTGAGCCTAACCTTACTAGCATGTGAAATGAGAACAATTGTATGGTAGTTTGAACATTCTTTGACATTTCCCTTATTTGGGATTGTAATGAAAACTAACTTTTCCAAGTCCTGTGGCCACTGCTGAGTTTTCCAAACTTGCTGACATATTGAGTGCAGCACTTTAACAGCATCATCTTTTAGGATTTGAAATAGCTCAGCTGGAATTCTGTCACCTCCATTAGCTTTTTTCATAGTAATGCTTCCTAAGGCCAACTTGACTTCACACTCCAGGATGTCTGGCTCTAGGTGTGTGACCACACTATGGTGATTATATGGTGCATTAAGATCTTTTTTGTATAGTTCTGTGTATTCTTGCCACCTCTTTTTAATATCTTCTACTTCTCTTATGTCCTTACTGTTTCTCTCCTTATTGCTTCTGTCCTTTATTGTGCCCATTATTGCGTGAAATGTTTCCTTGAGGTCTCCAATTTTCTTAATGAGATCTCTAGCCTTTCCCATTATTTTGTTTTCCTCTTTTTCTTTACATTGTTCATTGAATAAGGTCTCCTTATATTTCCTTGCTATTCTCTGTAACTCTGCTTTCGGTTGGATATATGTTTCCCTTTCTCCTGTGCGTTTCATTTCTTTTCTTTCCTCAGCTAACTGTAAGGCCTCCTCAGACAACCATTTTACCTTCTTGCATTTCTTTTTCTTTGGGATGATTTTAGTCACTGCCTCCTGTATGATGGTATGAAATTCCATTCTTAATTCTTCAGACACATTGTCTACCAGACTTAATCACTTAAGTCTATTTGTTGCCTCCACTGTATAATCATAAGGGATTTGATTTAGGTCATGCCTGAATGGCCTAATGATTTTCTCTACTTTCTTCGATTTAAGTCTGAATTTTGCAACAAGGAGTTCATGATATGAGTCACAGTCAGCTCCCAGTCTTGTTTTTGCTGAATGTGTAGAGCTTTTCCATCTTTGGCTGCAAAGTACATAATCAATCTGATTTCAGTATTGACCACCTAGTGATGTTCAAGTTAGTCATCTTTTGGTTAAGAAAGGCTTAATTAAGTCATCTCATGGTTAAAAAAGGCAAATTAAGTAAAAGTATGAATTTGCAAAGATTAAGGCAAATTGAAATATTCATATCTTGATTCCCAATCAAGTATAAAGCTCTACACATATGTAAGGAATTGTTATTATGATAACTGTGTTATCATTTGATGGAATATGTGATACATAGCTTTTCAAATTTTTCAATAAACCTTTTTTGTTTTTGATTGCACTTCTTTTCATGCAAGGTCTTAGTTCCCTGACCAGGGATTGGATCCATGTTCCCTGCAGTAGAAGTGCAATGTCTTAACCATCGGACTGCAAGGCAAGTCCCTATAAGAATTTTTAAATGTCTGAGATATATTGATATTGATTTATTTATTACATTCTTTGTTTGCTGTTAGAGCTATTTTGTTACATTAATATTTGAAATATTCATTTGGTTGGTAAGATGGTACTTTTTGCACTTTTATTCCATGATTTTCTGGGGTCCCAGAAATAGTGTTCTTTCCATGATTCATCCACACCTGCCATAGTAACTGCTATGGAGAAGATTTCTATGGTTGGTAGAATTCTAAAGATGCCTACCCCCTTCCCCCAAGATTCTCATTTCTAGGTTATTCAACCATGCACTAATCTAGATTCAACTTTGAAGTGATTTTGAACATGTAATTAAAATTGAAAATCAGGTGACCTTTTGACTAATTCAGAAGCAGAGCTTTCTGTCACTGATCACAGAAAACAGAAGGGGAAGTCAGAGAAATTCAAAGTTTGACAAAGTTGGAGGTGGCACATGGAGAGAGAAATGCAGGCTGCTGCAAGGATGCCCCCAGCACAGAGCCAAAAAGAATCAGAGACCACAGTCAATACTACAACAATAAAGATCTGAATTTGCCTAAAAATCTGTATTATCTTGGAAGCTGATCCCAATCCCCTACCCAGAGCTTCTATATAAGACTGTGGCCCTTCCAATACCTAGATTTCAGTCTTGTGAGGCCCAGAGCAGAGAATCCAGCCAAGCTCACTAACTTCTGATGCACAGAACTTTGAGATAAAACATGGAAGTTATTTTAGCTGCTAAATCTCTGTTTCATTACTATGTGGTGATAGAAAGCGAATATACCTGACAAAAATCAAGTAAGAGAAATGCAAGTACCACCCCAGCTTCTTAGAAGATTTTAGAGTTTGACTTTACAAGATTTTTCAAGGCTGTGAAGTCAGCAAGTGCTGGTCTGTATGATGATGAAACTGAGACCCCTCTGACTAGAGAGCAGGCATGTCTTCTGAGTTTGAAATAAGGCCCCATGAATGTTGTGTTGAATGGCATTTAACTTCTTATAATTGCATATTATTTCTTTGAGATAAACCTTACCTACAGTGATGTGTAAGGTCTTAAGTGCACAATTTGATTACTGCTGATAAACATACTATAGTTATTATAGTATAATGTATATTTAGTGTAGTATTTAATATATTAATATATAATTATATATGCTGCTAACTCACTTCAGGCAGATTCTTTACCATCTGAGCCCCAGGGAAGCCCATGTAAAGCTATAGATGCATCCAGATTTTTTTAATATGTCATAATTTCATTTCATTTGCATTTTTTAATTCCTTTGTTATTTCTTCTTTGATGCATGGATCCTTTAAAAATGTATGTGTATTAGTCCTCCTGGATTCCTACAACAAAACATCACAGACTGGGAAGCTCATAAGCAACAAAAATGTTTATCTCAACCATTCTGGGAGCTGAAAGTTTAGTATCAGAGTGCCATCCTGGTCAAGAGAGGGTCTTCTTTCAGGTCATAAACTTCTTCATTGTATCTACACTTGGCAGAAAGAGTTAGGGAACTCCGTGGGATGTCTTATCTGAGCATTGATCTCAATGATGAGGACTCACCTGACCTAATTGCCTCTGAAGGGCCCCAGCTCCTAATCTCATCACCATGGGGTGTAGGTTTTCAACATATGCATTTTGGGAAGAACAAGCATTCTGACCACATCATAGTGTGTGTGTGTATAATTTCCAGATATTTGGATCTTTTCTAATTTGTTGACTCATTGATTCTAAATTGATCCATGTGGTCAAAGAACATACTCTGTACTATTTCTTTTTTCATCTCTCTCTCTTTTTTTAAAGGCATGTTATGGTTCAACATTTTGTCTATGTTGGTAAAATTCTGAAAAGTTGGGTGCAGAAGTCTATAAATTTCAGTTGAGGTAAGCTGCAAGATAAAGGCAATGTTTAAATATTCTAGGTGTTTGTTAATATTTTTACCCAGTTTTATCAATTATAGATAATGTGATTTAAATATTCATTTGTGAGAGTAAAGTTGTCTCCTTATCCCTCTAGTTGGTCCTATTTCGGTTTCAAGTGCTGTAAAGCCCTGATTTTCAGCATAAGCACACCCCATAATGGAATATCTTCCTAGTAAAATTAGCCTTTTATCCATATGCAAACTTCCTCTTTGTGACTGGTAATACTCTTTGTCTTGAAATGTACATCATCTGTTACAACTATAGCCACACTGGCTTTCTTATTCTTGCTGTGTGCATGGCTTTTTTCTATCCTAACACTGTTAATCCATCTGATTATATATATATATATATTTTTTTTTTTTTTTCCCTATGAGACCTCATATATTTGAGCCTTTTACTTAAAAACCTAGCCAAGTGTGAGATTTGAAATTAAGATTAAATATTTAAATGACGTCTTGACATTTGGTAACATTAGAAAGGTCTCAGATAGCATACTCACAGAGTTCCCTCCCACCTTGGCTGCTGAAGATAAGGTTTCCTTGCCAAACAAGCCCCTTTATCTCAGAGACCAGGCACAGAGCCTGCTAATGCCCAGTAGCAAGCCTCAGTTTCTTGCCAGCGTGTGGAATTATTTAAATTAGCTAATTAAGTCTTTGCTCAGAAAAGCAGGGCTGCCCCACCCTCCTTACTACAGAGCCTACCTCTCACGGCCTCTGCTCATTCCTGGTTCCTAATTCAGCCCTGTGTGCCCCTGTGCTGTGTGCAGCAGCCTCCTCCCCACTTGGCAGAGTCTGCCAAGTCTTTCTGAGTCTCTGTGAATAGGAATCGGGATTCTTTGATCTGTCCAGTGGCAGGTGATATTTGTTCAGGCATTTCATGTAATTTAAAGGAGGAGATCACTCTCTCATCAACAGGGTAAATAGAAATGATTAAAAAAAAAATCTGTGCTTGAATTAGATCGTCTATTTAATGCAAATATTGTGATGTATGTATTTAGGTCTAGAATTTGTTGCAGTCGCTTTATCTTCTAGTCATTTTTTTTCTCTTCTGTAATCGCTTTTTATTCTTGGGTATATTGAATATGCAGTTAATCTATTTAATTCCTCTACTGACTTTTTAGCTATATCATTTTACATTATTTTTCATTGATGTGAATGACTGCTCAGTGGGTTATGATATTATTCCTTGTTATCAAAGTATAATAATTAAATATTTTGATGAAACTAAAAATCATTGCATCAATATAGTTCAACATGCCCCTTTCCTTTGTGCTATTTTTGTAAGGATTTTTGCTTTAAGCTAGTAAGCTTATATTTTCTTGTGCTATCAATAGTTTATACCCATTTAATTCCCATCTTGTGTCACTTCTTTTCAGTTGAAAATTTCTTTTGGCAATTCCTGTAGAGTATGTCTCCTAGTGAAAAGTTTTCTCATCTTGAACTGATCTTAAAAAAAAAAAAAAAAAAAAGATATTTTTCATTAATTTTCCATTAATTTCTGTGTACATTTCAGGGTTGAAAGATTTTATCTAAATGCTTTAATAATGATTTTTCTGTTGTGTTCTTGCAGCCACCCCCTCCCCGGAGAACATATAGGCATACAGACTGTATTTAGCATCAGTGAGAAATAGATTTAAGGGACTAGATCTGATAGACAGAGTGTCTGATGAACTACGGATGGAAGCTCATGACATTGTACAGGAGACAGGGATCAAGACCATTTCCATGGAAAATAAATGCAAAAAGGCAAAATGATTGTCTGAGGAGGCCTTACAAATAGCTGTGAAAAGAAGAGAAGTGAAAAGCAAAGGAGAAAAGGAAAGATATTCCATTTGAATGCAGAGTTCCAAAGAATAGCAAGGAGAGATAAGAAAGGCTTCCTCAGCGATCAATGCAAAGAAATAGAGGAAAACAACAGAATGGGAAAGACTAGAGATCTCTTCAAGAAAATTAGAGATACCAAGGGAACAGTTCATGCAGAGATGGATACGATAAAGGACAGAAATGGTATGGACCTAACAGAAGCAGAAGATATTAAAAAGAGGTGGCAAGAACACAACAGAAGAACTGTAAAAAAAAAAAAATCTTCACGACCCAGATAATTACGATGGTTTGATCACTCACCTAGAGCTAGACATCCCAGAATGTGAAGTCAAGTGGGCCTTGGAAAGCATCACTACGAACAAAGCTAGTGGAGGTGATGGAATTCCAGTTGAGGTATTTCAAATCCTAAAAGATGATGCTGTGAAAGTGCTGCACTCAATATGCCAGCAAATTTGGAAAACTCAGCAGTGGCCACAGGACTGGAAAAAGTCAGTTTTCATTCCAATCCCAAAGAAAGGCAATGCCAAAGAATGCTCAAACTACCGCACCATTGCATTTATCTTGCATGCTAGTAAAGTAATTCTCAAAATTCCCCAAGCCAGGCTTCAACAATACGTGAACCGAGAACTTCCAGATGTTCAAGCTGGTTTGAGAAAAGGCAGAGGAACCAGAGATCAAATAGCCAACATCTGCTGGATCATTGAAAAAGCAAAAGAGTTCCAGAAAAATATCTATTTCTGCTTAATTGCCTATGCCAAAGCCTTTGACTGTGTGGATCACAATAAACTGTGGAAAATACTGAAAGAGTTGGGAATACCAGACCACCTGACTGCCTCTTGAGAAACCTGTATGCAGGTCAGGAAGCAACATTTAGAACTGGACATGGAACAACAGACTGGTTCCAAATAGGAAAAGGAGTACGTCAAGGCTGTATATTGTCACCCTGCTTATTTAGCTTATATGCAGAGTACATCATGGGAAACACTGGTCTAGATGAAGCACAACCTGGAATCAAGATTGCCAGGAGAAATATCCATAACCTCAGATATGCAGATGACACCAGCTTTATGTCAGAAAGTGAAGAGGAACTAAAGAGCCTCTTGATGAAGGTGAAAGAGGAGAGTGAAAAAGTAGGCTTAAAGCTCAACATTCAGAAAACTAAGATCATGGCATCTGGTCCCATTACTTCATGGCAAATAGATAGGGAAACAGTGGAAACCGTGGCTGACTTTAATTTTTTGGGCTCCAAAATCACTGCAGATGGTGACTGCAGCCATGAAATTAAAAGATGCTTACTCCTTAGAAGGAAAGTTATGACCAACCTAGACAGCATATTAAAAAGCAGAGACATTACTTTGCCAACAAAGGTCTGTCTAGTCAAGGCTATGGTTTTTCCAGTGGTCATGTATGGATGTGAGAGTTGGACTGTGAAGAAAGCTGAACACTGAAAAATTGATGCTCGTGAACTGTGGTGTTGGAGAAGACTCTCGAGAGTCCCTTGGACTGCAAGGAGATCCAACCAATCCATCCTAAAGGAGATAAGTCCTGGGTGTTCATTGGAAGGACTGATTCTGAAGCTGAAAGTTTGTCCACCTCATGCGAAGAGTTGACTCATTGGAAAAGACCTGGTTTAGTCTTGGAAGATTGAACTTTTCTAAGAATCTGTCCATTTCTTCAAGTTTATCAATTTTATTGCCATATGGTTGTTCATAATGGTCTCTTATAATCCTTCATATTTCTGCACATTCTGTTGTAGCCTCTCCTTTTCCATTTATAATTTTATTGATTTGGTTCTTCTCTCTTTTTTCCTTAATGATTCTGACTAAAGTTTGTCTATTTTGCTTATCTTCTCGAAGAACCAGCTTTTAGTTTTATTAATCTTTACTATTGTTCGTCTCATTTTTTTTTTCATTTATTTCTGCTTAGATATTTATGATTTCTTTCCTTCTACTATTTTTTTTTTTTTTTTGGTTGTTGTTGTTCTTTTCCCAGTTGTTTTAGATGTAAAGTCAGGTTGTCTCTTTGATGTTTTTCTTATTTCTTGAGGTAGGATTCTATTGCTAGAATCTTCCCTCTTAGAACAACTTTTGCTGTATCCCATAGGTTTTGAGTTGTCATGCTTCATTGTCATCTGTTTCTAGAATTTTTAAATTACCCTTTATATTTCTTCAGTTATCTGTTTGATATTTGGAAACATATTGCTCAATCTCCATGCATTTGTGTTTTTTATATTTTTTCTTGTAATTGATATCTAGTCTCATAGCATTGTGTTCAGAGAAGAGGTTTGATACAATTTCAATTTTCTTAAATCTACTGAGGTTTATTTTGTGACCCAAGATGTGATCTATCCTGGAGAATGTTCCATGTGCACTTGAGAATAAGGTGTGTTCTTCTGCATTTGGGTGGAATGTCCTGAAGATATCAATGAAAGCCATTTCATTTAATGTACAATTTAAGACTTGTGTTTCTTTATTAATTTGGTTTTGATGATCTGTCCATTGGTGTCAGTGGCATGTTAATGTCTCCTATTATTGTTGTGTTACTCTCAGTTTCTCCTTTTATGTCTGTTAGTGTTCGTTTTTTGTATTGAGGCACTCCTATATTGGGTGCATAGATATTTACAATTGTTATGTCTTCCTCTTGGATTGATCCTTTGATCAAGTGTCCTTCCTTATCTCTTGTAACCTTCTTTATTTTAAGGTCTATTTTGTCTGATATGAGGATTGCTACTCTAGCTTTCTTTTGCTTCTCATTTGCATGGAATATATTTTTCTATCCTCTCACTTTCAGTCTATACCTCTCTTTAGGTCTGAAGTGTATTTCTTGTAGACAGCATATAAAAGGGTCTTGTTTTTGTATCCATTCAGCCAGTCTGTGTCTTTTGGTTGGAGCATTTAATCCATTTACATTTAAAGGAATCACTGATATATATGTTCCTATTTCCATTTTCTTAATTGTTTGCGGTTTGATTTTGTAGATTTTTTCTTCTCTTGTATTTTTTGACTATGTAAGTCCCTTTAACTTTATTGTAGAGCTGATTTGGTGGTGCTGAATTCTCTTAAATTTTGCTTGTCTGAAAAGTTTTTTATTCCTCCATCAATTTTGAATGAGATCCTTGGTGGGTACAGTAATCTTGGTTGTAGGTTTTTTCCTTTCAGAACTTTAAATGTATCCTGCCATTCCTTTCTGGCCTGCAGAGTTTCTGCTGAAAGATCAGCTATTAGATGTATGGGGTTTCCCTTGTATGTTGCTTGTTATTTTTCCCTTGCTGTATTTAATATTCTTCCTTTGTGTTTAATCTTTGTTAGTTTGATCTGTATATGTCTTGGCATGTTTCTTCTTAGGTTTATGGGACTCTGCACCTCTTGGACTTGATTGAAAATTTTCTTTTCCATGTTGGGGAAATTTTCAACTATAATCTCTTCAAAAGTTTTCTCATACCCTTTCTTTTTCTCTTCTTCTGTGACCGCTATAATTTGAATGTTGGTGTGTTTGATATTCTCCCAGAGGTCTCTAAGACTATCCTCAGCTCTTTTCATTCTTTTTGCTTTATCCTGCTCTTCAGAAGTTATTTCTATCATTTTACCTTCCAGCTTACTGATTCATTCTTCTGCTTTAGATATTCTGCTATTGATGTCTTCTAGAGGATTTTTAATTTCAATAATTATGTTGTTTATCTCTGTATGTTTTTTAATTCTTCTAGGTCTTTGTTAATTGAGTCTTTCATTTTCTTCATTCTGTTTTCAAGGTTTTTGATCATCTTTACTATCATTATTCTGAATTCTTTTTCAGATAATTTGCCTATTTACTCTTCATTTAATTGTACTTCTGTATTTCTAATTTGTTTCTTCACTTGTGTAGTATTTCTCTGCCTTTTCGTTGCTATTATTATTATTTTTAAATATATTGTGTTTGAGGTCTCCTTCTCTCAGGCTGAAAGGTTGAATTCTCTCTTCCTTTTGGTTTCTACCCTCCTCAGCTTGGTCCAGTGGCTTCTGTAAGCTTCATATAGGGTGACATTTGTGCTGATTTTGTTGGTTTGCTTGTTTTTCCTTTGATGTGCAAAACTGAGTAAGGTTGTAATCTTGTCTTCTGATGATTGGGTTTGTATTTTTGCTTTGTTTTTTAGATGAGGCATCCTGCACAGGCTACTACTTACTGGTGGCTGTGTGATACAAGTCCTTGTATTCGAGTGGCTTCCTTTGTATTAGTTCTCACTATTTGATACTCCCTAGGGTTAGTTCTCTGATAGTCTAGGGTCTTGGAGTCAGTGCTCCCACTCCAAAGGCTCAGGGCTTGATCTCTGGTCAGGAACATATATTCCACATGTGTTTTTTAATGGCATTAAGTGAGATAAAAACAAACACCCAAAGTGAGAAACCAAAGATGAACCCCAGACAAATGGTAGTTACAAAATCAGGCAAATAATAATTAAAATGATGGAATATACATATACACCTGTAAGCAAAATCAAAACAGTCCAACAACAAAAAAGTGCAATATATTGACTCAGCTAACAAAGGAAACCAAAATTTTATCTACCAGTTAAGAGCAAAACTAACTAAAGCACAGACTGGAAAAGAAAACTAAAGCAAGGTGCCAAGTGGCAAATAAAACAATGAAAAAAAAAAAACAAACAACTAACAAATATGTGGAGAGGACAGGAAAGAAAGAAAGAATAGATATGCAGTTAAATAGAGGTAGATAAAGAAAATTTATCTACATTAAAGATTTACTGCAAGGGGAGAAGAACAGTAGGAAGAGTAAACAAAGGAATAAATGTAGAAAAATTAATAATAGGTTTAAAATTTTAAAAATCAAAAAAGAGGGGGGAAAGGAAGAATAAATTTTTTAAAAAAAGAAAAAAAAAAAAAAAAAGGAAAAAGGAAAACTCCACAGAACTGCAAAAACCCAAAGTAGAGACAGAGGTTTATAACAACAAGAAAAAATAAGAATGAGGGGGGAAAAAAGCTCAAATCTTAACTGGATTTCATAATCCTGATAAAATCAACAACTAAAATAGTGGGGAGAGGGGGCGGGAGTAAAAGAAAAAAGGAAAAAAAAATCAAAAGAATCTACAGAACAAGTAAAACATAAGAATAATAAATGTTTTCCTTGAGTTACTTCTGTTAGAGTCCTTTCCCTTGCTTAGAGTCACAGTCCACGTCACCTCCCTAGGGTGTTCCCTAACACTGTGCTGATCTCTGGACCTGCTGTAACAACAGCTCAGATTCTAATCTGATCCTACCCCTATTGTTTTTGCCTCCAATGTCCACAGCTATCAGAAACTAGTGCATTTTCTTTTGTAGGAGCTCTCACTATCCTTTTATATATTCCACAGACCCAGAGTCTGCCTAGTTGATCATGTGGATTTAATCTTAAGCTTGTGCAGCTGGTGGGAAGGTTTTGGGTCTTCTTCCTTAGCCACACTGCCTCTGGGTTTCCATTGTGGTTTTATTTCCACCTCTGCATGTGGGCCGTCCACTGGGGTTTGCTCATGGAGGACTTGTGCCTGCCCCAGTGAGGGCCAGGTGTGGGGGTGGTGCAGCTTCTTGGGTTGCAGGGGTTCTGGCAGCACCAGGTACTCAGGGGAATTAGTGGCTAGGGCAGCAGGAAATATATTACTATAGAAGGGTATGGCAACCTATATTGGCCAATACACTGTGATATTCTTGCCTGGAGAACCCCTTTGACAGAGAAGACTGGCAGGCCTCAGTCCACATGGTCGCAAAAGTTGGACATGACCAAGCAACCCTCCATGCATAGATGCAAGACTTTTTTTCACCAGTGGCGGTTCTACCCATAATGGTTGACCATGAAGGTGGCGCAGCTCTTGGGTTGCTGGGACCCTGGTGGTGCCAAGTATGTAGGGACATGTACTGCCTTCATCTCAGAAGTTACGGACCTATTAGAGTCTTTTTCTGAACCTCTGGTAGCTGGCAATCAGAAGACCTCTTTGACCAGACTTTCTCTGTAGATCTGCCGATTTAGGTGCTTAGAGGGCTCCCTTCCCTGGGGTCCTTCTCCATTGTTCCGTGGCTCAGCACACAGAAGCTCCCCCCCCCACCCCGCCCCCTCAGCTGGGGTCAAATGCTATAGATTGGTGTTTTAGGCACTTAACGGGGTCCCCTGGGTGGAGTCCTACTCTGCAGTTTGGTACATCAGGTGCTTGATGGGCCAGCCTTTCTATTGCTCAGCTGCCAATGCTGGCACATGGGGTGAGAGAGGCTTTAATGATGGCTCCACCCCATACGTGTGATTCAGTAGTATTGCCTTGCTTCCATGGCTGCCTGGCTTTCCTCCACAGGCATTTCCCACCACAATCTCCTCCCTCACATCCCCTGGATCCATCTCTCTGCATTCAACAGCAGCCCTCAGCTTGGGATTGCTCCACAATCCCTAAACTCTGTCTCCCAGCCACTGCACCTTCTAGGGGACCTGTGTCCATGTACGTGGCATGTATGGCTGCAGCAAGGACTGTCTAATTCTCATTCCATTTAGGCTGCCACAGATCAGCTGTTATACTCTCAGCCTTAAATATTTCTCCTCTGACTCAGACAGTTGCCCCAATGTGGGGATTGGACCCCTGCTTCAGTTCCCCCACCCGCTGAGGGCAGGTCCAGTCCTACTAACACTCCTGCTTTCCTCCTGTAGTTCCTTTGTCCTACTGAGTTTTGTATGATCCTATATATTCTTATCCACTGGTCAGGTTTTCCTGTCTGCTTTCAGCTGGTATTCTGCATGCACTTCTGGGTGTGAAGGTGTCTTCCTGATGTATCCATGGAGAGAGATGTACTCCATGTCCACCTACTCCTCTGCCATCCTGTTCTCTAGTTGGCTTAACATTTTTATCTCATTTCTTGACTTTCAACAGTCTGAATATTATGTGATCAAGGATTTTTTATTTTACTTTATAATATATATGTTGCTTGAGATTTACTAATATTGAGTTGTTTGTTTATGTTTTTCATCAAACGTGGACATGTATTTGCATTTATTTATCCAAACATTCTTTCGCTCTGGTCAGTCTCTCTTTCCTCGCCTCAAAATACTCTGTTTACCCTTATAGTAAAAAACTCAATGTTGCATATAGGTAATATAATACCTCTTCTCTTTTTCAGAATTATTTCTCTCTAGTCTTCAAATTAGGTAACTTCTTTGAGCTATCCTCTGGTTCATTGGCTACCCACTCTGTTAATGTTTTTATTGCAGATATTGTATTTTTAAATCTAGAATATTGATTTATTTATATTTCCTCTTTAGTGCTGGTATGTACACATGCGCTAGTTGTTCAGTCATTTCTGACTTTTTTTGACCCCATGGACTAAAGCCCACCAGGTTCTTCTCTTCATGGAATTATCCAGTCTAGAATACTGGAGTGCATTGCTATTCCCTTCTGTGGGAGATCTTCCTGACCCTGGAGTTGGACTCAGGTGTCCTGCACTGCAGGCAGATTCTTTATGTCTGAGTCTCCGTGGAAGCCCTGTGCTGGTATGCCATGTAGTTAATCTTTATGATTCTTTTTCTTTTTGCCTTGAAGTTCTTGAACATACTTAAAAATAGATGTTTTCTAATTTCAGTATCCGGTTATCTAAGTGTCTTTCTCTATTGACAGGTTTTGGTCCTAAAAATGTGTTGTATTTTCTTTCTTGCCATTTCTAGTGATTTTTAAAAAAAACTTATTATTATATATTAGCTATTGTGCACAATATGTTTCAGTTGGTTTGGATTTAATTATATTCTTCTGAAGAGTGTTTATTCATTTCATCTGGCAAATGCATTATAGCTGTTCATAATAGTATTTTGTAGGCTTGGTTTTACAATTTGCATAGCAGAGCAATTCTATTTGCCCTGAGGCATAGGGTCAATCAGTTTGCTGTCACACATAGTGTTTGGCCCTAAATTATAGCAATTCTTTGGTTTGAATGGGAAGCCTTAGCTCTTTACCAAGTCTGTTTAAGTTGGTATGATTTCTCTGCAAACTGTTTCTCTGTGTTGATCAGTATCATCTTTGTTCACCACTTTAGGTCCTCTAGTTCTGACTTTCCACTGGGCTTTTTAATGCCCCTTATCTGCATCCGTAAAAGTGAAAGTCACTCAGTCATGTCTGACTCTTCCAGACTCCATGGACTGGAATTCTCCAGGCCAAGAGAGTGGGTAGCTGTTTCCTTTTCCGGGGAATCTTCCCAACCCAGGGATAAAACCCAGGTCTCCCACATTAAAGGAGAATTCTTTACCAGCTGAGCCACAAGGGAAGCCCTATATGCATCCATACTTCAGGCTATAATGAATGTTTTCAAGAGCATTTATATACAGACAAGTATCCCCACTCTGTGACTTTTTCATTTATGTGTTTTCCCTCCTCAACTTGCAGCTGCCTTTGAAGATCTGAAATCTATCCTGGAAAGTCTAGAGCCAATAAAATCATCTTCTTTAGCTTTAGTCTTAGCTGTCCCATACTGTGCAAATTATTGAGTTTCCTCAAGGAAAAGATAGCTAAATGGAGATCTCGCCCATTTATGGCTCCCTTCTTTCAGGTTTAGATGTCCTCAAATCCCCCTTTTTTTTATCTTTTTCTCTTTTAACACTGCTCTCAATTTCTCCTCACACCAACACACACACAATATAAGCTGGGGAGGAACTCTCCTCATTCAGTTTTCAACCTGAAGTATTAAACTTAAAATGAAAACAAATAATCCAGGGTGAAAAAATAGTAAGTGAATAATATAGATGTACTACAATAAAAACAGGTAAAAGCAGAAAATTCAACTGAGTTAGAGTAATATCCTTTCTTAATATTAGATGCAGTCTAGTATATAGCAATACTTTTAAAAATTGAAGAAATATATCTCCTTACTGGTTCTTCCTCAAATTCTGTACAATATTTCACACCCATTATTTTTACTTATGAGTTTTTAAGATTTTTAAAGTTTTTATCCCAAGAGTGTTAGAAGATGTCAGATATAGCTCTTTTGTTCTAGTAAAACAATATTTGCATTTGTATATTGTATCTATTTATTCTGTTGTCAAATATGTGGAGTCCTACCCCAAGACCACAGGTGTGATGCCAAAAGCCCCCTGATTCTTAACAGACAGCTTCTCAGCCCCATATTAGGTAAAAATGCCCACCCTATGCTCATCCTATAGTGCCCTAGCCAATCATTTAATTCTAATCTTCCAGCAGGAATTTTCTTTGTCTTGAGGCTATAAAGATAGATTGTGTGTGTGTGTGTGTGTGTGTGTGTGTGTGTGTGTGTGCGCTTAGTCACTCAGTCATGTCCAACTCTTTTGTGAGCCCATGAACTGTAGCCCGCCACTTTCCTCTGTCCATAAGGATTCTCCAGGCAAGAATACTGGAGTGGGATGCCATGCCCTCCTCCAAGGGATCTCCCCAACCCAGGGATCAAACCCAGGGTTCTGCGTTGCAGGTGTGTTATTTATCATCTGAGCCACCAGGAAAACCTATAATAAAGATTAGCTACTAACACATCAGTCCATCCGAAAGGAGATCAGTCCTGGGTTTTCATTGGAAGGACTCATGTTGAAGCTGAAACTCCAATACTTTGGCCACCTGATGCGAAGAGCTGACTCATTTGAAAAGACCCTAATGCTGAGAAAGATTGAGGGCAGGAGGAGGGGATGACAGAGGATGAGGTGGTTGGATGGCATCACCGACTCAATGGACATGAGTTTGGATGAACTCCAGGAGCTGGTGATGGACAAGGAGGCCTGGCATGTTGCAGTCCATGGGGTCACAAAGAGTTGGACACGACTGAGCGACTGAACTGAACTGGACTAACACACAGAAAGCATTGACTCTACCTGGTCTGTCAGGAGGTACTGCCACACTGCATTCACAGTGCCCACATTATCTCTGCTTTTTGTTCCTAGTAAACTCACTCCTGATACTGGGAGGGACCTGATGCTGGGAGACCCTGATGCTGGGAGGGATTGGGGGCAGAAGGAGAAGGGGACGACAGAGGATGAGATGGCTGGATGGCATCACCAACTCAATGGGCATGAGTTTGTGTAAACTCCGGGAGTTGGTGATGGACAGGGAGGCCTGGCATGGTGTGATACATGGGGTTGCAAAGAGTCGGACCCCACTTAACGACTGAACTGAACTGAACTGAACTGAAACTCACTCCTTCCTGAAATGCTCTGTATCTGGAAATTGTTTTCCAATCCGCGGTCAGACTGCCTTGACAAAAGCCATATGGACAAATTAGGCTTCCTTAATTTTAGAACATATAAGTGTCCTTCTGCCCCTCTCCACTGAACTTTCTTTTCTGTTTTTATTTTTTCTTTCTTTCTTTCTTTTTATAAGAAGGTTATTTAACAAATAACACACAGTGTCAGAGTTACAAAATGGTTTTCTACCATAACGCTCCCCATTGGTGGCTTCCCAGTGGCTCAGACTGTAAAGAATCTGCATTTCAAAGCAGGATACCCAGGAAACTTGGGTTCAATCCTAATTGGGGAGATCCTCTGGAGAAAGAAGTGACAGCCCACTCCAGTGTTCTTGTTTGGGACAGCCCATGGACAGAGCAGCCTGGAGGCCTACAGTCCCTAGGATCTCAGAGTCGGATAGGACTGAGCGACTAACACTTTCACTTTCAAGTTCCCTATTGTCATCAGGTGATTTCACTTTTCTAGGTTCTTCAGATTTTAATTTGCCAGAAAGATGTTTTAAGCCATGACCACTTGGTAGATGCAGTGTCTTATTGTCACTAGGCAGCAAAATGCATACAGTAATTCTTTGATTCTAATCCTATTGTGTTACTTTTTGAGCAGAGGTAAACCAGAGGGGTGGTCATGAAATGATACTCTTTTTGGGGCTTGCTATTTTGACTATGCTCACTATTGTATAGGTAGCCTCAGCTTGGAAACCTACAATAAAAACTGAGCCCTTTTTTTTTTTTTCTTGGTTATATATCCAGTGGGCTTTTTCTTTCTTTCTTTTGCTCTTTTTTTTTTTTTTTTTTACTTGTCTCAGTTATTGTTTATATCACAATATCTTAATCAATTATTCTCATTTTTCACAAGAGAAATATGCAACTATATAGTCATATATTTGTACTGATATCAAAGAAATTAGCATGACTCAAAGACTTGACTCTTAATTGAGGTATTTTAATTTGTGTGTCATTAAAAATATATTTACAATCAATACCCTGGATATGGTTCCAAGGTTGGTAGAGATGAAGGATGATTGAGAACTTCTTAATTATCTTTTCATGACTCAGCATCATCCAAGGATACTGTTGGAAGAACAACGGGGACAAGAATTCTCACAGAAAGACTACCGTCCCCTAAAGGGTGGCAGTAGGAAGATATTGGTGTATGCCAGGAGCGGTAGAATTAACTAAGGAAGCATGTCTACATGTGTAAGTTTTGCATTCATTTGGAAGAAATGATCTGGCTTAATTCCTTATTTATTTCTTTGAAAATAAAATGAAATGAAAGTGAAATGATTCTTCCTGAAAGCTCCACTTTTCCAACCTGCTGAATAAAATAATGATAAAGGTATGAGTTTTGCAAAGCAATACCTTGAATTAGTGTCACTTTAGTCACAAGATCTTAAAATACCCTTAAGTCTTACCCTATTAGCATTCTATTACAGTTATTAATAAATTAACTATCCAACGACCAGAACATTGCAATAACATAGTCATGAGAATAATTAATTTTTCAATGAATTGGACATCGCTTTCCAACTTTTGTTGTTGTTTAGTCACTGAGTCATGTCTGACTCTTTGTGACATCATGGACTATAGCCCTACAGGCTCCTCTGTCCATAGTATTTCCCAGACAAGAATACTAGAGTGGGTTGCTATTTCCTTCTACAAGGGGATCTTCCCAACCAGGAATCTAACCCATGTTCCCTGCATTGGCAGGCCAATTCTTTACCACTGAGCCACCAGAGAAGAATTCTTTCAAATTTATATCATGTTACTGTCTTCTAGTTCTTTTGTGTCAATCTCAGTTTTTGAGTGACATAGATCTTCCTTTTTAGTAATACCAATCATGGCTCACTACTTGACACTTAAATTTTTTTAGTAAGATTCTTGCTAAACTATACCCTTCTGATAATTAATAAAATTCATATTGAGATGTTCAAATTTTGGAAGTATTTTCCTTGTTTGAGATGTGTAATAATAAGGTGTCAAGGTTTGTTTTATTTGTTTGTTTTTTTCAGGAACTTGTTTAGCTATGTGAGCATCCAATTAAAAATATTTAGTCTTTATTGCTGGACAAGTCCTGATTGCAATATTTGGGAATTTATTTACAGAATTTTATATAAGAGCATGTCTCCATAAGTGGCAGCCAGAAACATGTGAACTTTAAAAATTACCTTCAAACTTTCAAATTTTCTTCAAAATTTCAGTTCCATTAGGAAGCATATACTTTCAACTCATTCAGCCTTTTAAAACCCTCTTATTGGCTATATATAAAATTAGTTTGTCTCCTAGAAAAGTCTAAAGTCTAAAAGTCATTTTAAAGTACCTAATAACTAGAAGGAAACATTAAGAATTCTGGAGAGATAGCTTCAAGGATCAAATCACTAAGCTCTATCAACCTGAGAAAGGAAATAAAAATCATTTGGGAGTATTGAGAAAGACTGTAATTAAAAAAAAAAAAAAAAGTCAAATTAAGCTTTCCCAAAGTACATACATTTCAATTTGAATTTCAAATTCAAATTTTTGGTGCACTCAGTTGAGTTACCACACTGGCTGAACAGAGAAAGCTCCCAAGTCTAACTCTGTCTAAAGGTTCCTCAAAATTATCACATTTTTGGCTTATCTATACATGTGTTTATTTCCAATGGAAATTAATTTTGTCAACTCTGCGCCTGTTAGAGATAATAAGATAATAATGCTTATAACTTATGGATGTTAACCTTTAGGAAAACTCTGAAATTTATCTTCGGTTTTTATAGGAGAAGAAGAATCAATGGGAGATTAAAAAAATCCTGCCCAACGTCCTTTTTGAGAAAGAATCAGAGCTAAAACTTGAGCCAAACCAGTGTGAATCACTTGGGAGTCTCTATTCTTAACTGCTACTGATAATAAGTTAAACAGTTGATGATTTTATAGTGATGGACAATATTGTTCAAAATGCTTCAAATGAATTTGGAGGAAAGATTTAGTTTATCAATACGTTTAGGCTAAGTAACTAACAAAATTAGATACAGTCCCTTAAAGAAGTAATTTTGCCAACAGGAAAAATTAAACATCTCTCCTATAGTGTTTTATGGTAGAGAACCAACCTACTATTCTGATGTGTTTGTTTCAAAAATTCAACTTGAACAAAAATCTTTACTAATAATAACATATTGTGCATTATGTGGATAATGTTTAACATTAAGCAAAAGATTGACCTAATTCTGATTAGGAAAACTGGAAGAAAATTGGAAGATGATTATGTGATTGTATTTTGTTTAACCTGATAATTTAAGCTACTCATAGTTTTATACAAATATTTTCTTGTGGTGTGTTTTACATAATGTTAGCAACATTTTCTCCACTTTCATTTATTAAAATCAACAAGTATGCAGTAGCTAGTAATAATCTGCAATCAAATTCTTTTTGTCTCAATATTCAGAGACTTATTTCACATAAACCCAGAGATCAAAGCCCTTGAAAGCTTTTAAAGGAACACATAAAATGCCAGGATATCAGGCATTTCAGGGCTTTTTGCAATAAAACTCTTCATATTGACTGCAAGTCTCATTCTTCTGTGAAACCATCTAGAAACCATGCCAGCTTTACACTTTTCAGTTCTCCTTTTCTGGGTCCCTAGAAAAGTGCATATCTTATACCCCAAAAACCTTCAGATTGAAAATATGTCTAGGCTTTTAGCTTTAGATCTTTGTTATTCTAGGCTTCCCAGGTGGCACAAGTGTTAAAGAACCCACCTCCCAGGGCAAGAGAGGTAAGAGACACACGTTTAATCCCTGGATCGTCAGGAAGATCTCCTGGAAGAGAGCATAGCAATCCACTTCAATATTCTTGCCTGGAGAATCTCATGGACAGAGGAACTTGGTCAGCTATAGTCCATAAGGTCACAAAGAGTTGGACACGACTGAAGTAACTTAGCATGCATGACTGCATTCAGTATTCCTCATATGGTCACACATAGTTACATCTGAAGCATTAATTGAAACTATTTTCATAATGACATTCCATTTAAAAAGTGACTATAAAAAAAAAGAGTACAACAGAGTTAACTGGACATTTTTAGTGACAAAATTGGCAAAAGTATTTCTGGCAATAAATTGCACACCTAGCAATACATATCAATATTCTGATTTTGGGCTCTCCACAATTTCAATTAAACTATTTTATAAATACAAGGAGATCCAATCAGTTAATCCTAAAAGAAATCAACCCTGAATATTCATTGGAAGGACTGATGCTGAAGCGGAAGTTCCAATAATTTGGTCACCTGATGCAAAGAGCTGATTCATTGGAGAAGACCCCAGTGTTGGGAAAGATTGAGGGCCAAACATGAAGAGCATGGCAAAGGATGATAGACAGCATCACTGACTCAATGGACATGAATTTTTGCAAGTTCTGGGAGAAAGTGAAGGACAGGGAAGTCTGGTGTGCTGCAGTTCATGAGGTCTCAAAAAGTTATACAGGAGTTAGCAACTCAACAACAACAATTTTATAAACTATATTCTTGTTTTAATTTCCCTAATCAATTCTTAAATACATGAATGAGTAAAAAAAAAAAAGAAAGAAAGAAAAGAAAAAAGAAACCAATACATGGAGAAAGATCACAGGATAACATGAAAGGTTTCCACATAGAGAATCACCTCTGCAGATATTTTGAAAGACAAACCTAACACTAACCCCTGACAAGCTGAACCAGAGTTTTCTTCTTCTTTGGGGGTAGCAGTGTTACTTTATAATGATCCACAGTTCATTCTGGCTCATTTCCATGAACGCTGAGATTCAGTATATCAGAAACACTTTATGGTGTTGGGGAACAAAGAAGTTGAAGGTCAAGCATCCAGGGACTTTAGACTGAACTTGACCATTGCGGAACTGTGATACTGGAAGTTCAGGATGGGTCAGAAACCTTGGCTCTCTTGCTCATCCCTGTATCTGCTGGTCCAGTGTCTGACATATGGTGCAGTTTCAGTATGTGTTTGTTAAGTGAGTTAACAAATAAAGGAATGAACTGCTTTCTTCAAGAGAAGAAACTTTAAGAAATAATGAGGGCTGTTTGTTACCACTTTTTACTGGAAAGGACACATATTTGATCGATTTAATCAGGACCACATTCTTGAAGGTCAGACTGTCCATTAAATTCTGTATGAGCAGAGGCATTCAGGGTGTCAAGTAGGAGTGTATTCAGGTCTCTGGTAAGCATTACAAAGAAGGCTGTGGGAGGATTTGTAAGGAGATGATTACTTCTCCTTGATACCTTAGAAGGAGAGTTCAAAAAGAAATTGACTTTGATTTTCTTGATTTCTTGAAGATATAATGTAAGACTCCCCTCCCGCCCCCCTCCCCCCGCCCCAGGGTAGCAAAATGAGGTTGCAGGGGTCAGAGACAATGATTTATGGACGTGGTCTTAGAACTGGGTGTCTTGCAATAAAAAATAAAGAATTACTGCACTTCATGGTCTTTCCTGATAAACTACAGAAAGAAGGGCTACTGATTCAATGTTGCACTTTCTGATGGAGTGCTGCTAAGACAAATTATGTTCCAGCAGTCTTAACCATGTTCTGAAAATTACCAGCATTCACTTTCTGGGTTTTTTTGTTTGCTTTTGTTTTTGAGGTTACAGAAGTAGAATGAGGTCATTTATAGGAGAATATGTTTCTTAGTTATTCTTCCTGGATACAGCAAGCTTTATAGTCAGATTTTGTGATTGACTTCAACATGAAAGATGTTTCTCTAATTTATGTGGTTACTGTGGTAGGATTTGAAAAATAATTAAAATATTGCATTTCTCATAAGAAATAATAGCTTTAGGTGAAAATACTCTGAGAGTAATTTAGACAACTTTTATTGGAGGTAAATCTATCATTTAGTAAAAAATAAAGTTCTCAATAAACTGATCATTTGCTAATAAGTGGCTATCATATGATGTATAAATACAGAATCTGAGTTAGTAATCATATTTTCCACCTTGTTTATGGCTTAGAGTTCTATTAAGAGCCAAAATAGAATAGGCTGCATTTTACTGGAAAACAATATTTACACATGATCAACTGAATTGTGCAGGGATACCATTGACTGTACCTTAAACACTTCATCTTGACTCAAAATCCTTGTAGTGAACTCAGTTTGTGTATCAGAGAATTGGGTGGCCTGCTCACCAGAGGTAGTAATGATATTTGCTCTGTATATGTGCTCAGCTAAAATTAAACTGTAGCCTTTGCTTCTCTAGTGAGATTTGTGAAGCCTGTCAGAAAAGCAGTAATTCAGGTCTGTCCTCAGATCTACAGAATTAGAACCAGCATTTTAACAATGAACCCAGGTGAATAATCGGATGCAGCCTGAAATTTGATAGCACTGTTTCAGGCTTTTAGAATGTAAAATAAGGCATCCACTGCACAGAAAATCTAATTCGCAGACAAGACCATCTTCATTATTGCAGGATTAGACCCTAAGAAGCAATATTGGTCTGGGGTTTCTCTACTAACAATTTTTAAACCTGTTAGGGTATCTAAATGAATGTAATCAAATACACTATAATCTTATATGATATCATATCATATTTTTATATTAGAATTGCTTCAGAATTTCAGAAAGTATATGCCAGTGTCTCCTTCTACAGATAAAGAACCTGAGAACTTTGGTAAAATGGCATACTCAAGCTTCAACAGCTGGTAAGTGGCAGAGTTCTGACTACTGTGACGATTTCTGGAATCCAGTCCAGGACTCAGCAAAAATAGATGCTTTTTTTTTCTCTCTGCAAATTAATTGACTATCTTTATCCAGTTTTTTACTTTGAATTTTAAAAATGTATGCCTGTCCTCCATGTGCGGAGAAGGCAATGGCAAACCACTCCAGTACTCTTGCCTGGAAAATCCCTTGGGCAGAGGAGCCTGGTAGGCTGCAGTCCATGGGGTCGTGAAGAGTCGGCCACGACTGAGCGACTTCACTTTCCTTTTTCACTTTCATGCATTGGAGACGGAAATGGCAACCCACTCCAGTGTTCTTGCCTGGAGAATCCCAGGGACGGGGGAGCCTGGTGGGCTGCCGTCTATGGGGTCGCACAGAGTCGGACACGACTGGAGCGACTTAGCAGCAGCAGCAGTAGTCCTCCATATGGAGAAATATCTATGTATAAATATGTGTAAATAACACATAACACACCAGTACTTAATGGTGGCTATATAGAAGAAAAGAAGCAAGGATTATTTCAGTATGTATGACAAGCAAAGATACACAAGAAAATATTTGCAACTATTGTATAATAAAAGATTATGGTGTGGAACATATGATGAAGGATGTGATTTGTGTGTTTATGTTTTTTGTGTGTGTGGTGGACAGATTAATTCTTATCTTCCATTATAGTATCTCAATAGAAAATGGATAATTTGATAAAAAATGAGTGAGAAAGAGAGAGAGAAATGGAATAATGAGCATATTACTTTGAAATATAGAGGTAGATTTCCAAGGCACTGCTAGAAGATGTGGGCTATATTGCCTCTGGGAACACGGGTGGCGAAGGATGTGTTAATGGCCTGCCCTTTTCCATTGAAAGCCTATGTTGTGACAGGTCTACCTGTCATCTACCAAAAGCTTATAACAACTTTTAATTTTTTATTTTTTTTTATTTTTCAGTAGGTTTTGTCAAACATTGATATGAATCAGCCATAGAGTTACACGTATTCCCCATCCCGGTCCCCCATCCCACCTCCCTCTCCACCCGATTCCTCTGGGTCTTGTAAAAAGAAGATACATCACTGATTGACCTAATGGCTCAGAAACAACTTAAGAAAACCCATGCAGATCAATTGATTTTGAAAATAGTGGATTGTGTCTAACTGGCGATTTCAGCTGTGTTGCAGCAATCTGCCTAGAAATATTATCTGAACTCACTTCTATTCAGCAACTTGACAAAGCTCAGATCATGTTATTGGAGGATTCCAAGAATTACCATAACAGATAAACATTTATATAAAAAGAATATGAGAAAATATAGTTAATATAAAACATTTTTGAGTATCAGTAGGGGGCACTAAGATTCCACTGGAAGGAAAATAATAACCCTGGAGCGGTCATAAATTATTTGTTTTCTTACTTTAAAGGGAAAGCATCATAAACTCTATACTTTTTTAATTTCTGTGTAGTTGATGGAAATACTTTTTTCTCTAATCCTTTTAACAAGAAGATGCATTTAACTATTTAACTGGAAATTTACTTTTCCCCTTATCTCCACCTCTGTCAGGTTTGCCTCTTATTCAGCATAAAAATGCAATGTTAGTTTGCTCACTTTGTCAAAGATAGAGCAATTAGGATTTTTCACAGATAAGTAACTTCCTAATAAATGGCCTTTTGCAAGACGACCCTTTAAAATGAAGCAAGGGTGTGTTAACTGCAACTTGGATCCAAGCAGGAAACTGCAGAAACAAAAACAAGTTTTGTACAACCAAACCTCCTTACCCACCCTCAAAATACTTGAAAAAAAAATACTGTTTATCAACTAGGACCACGCTAAAAATAATTCTAGATATGAGAAGAAACTAAAACTGTTAACATGTTTTGCATGATCATTGAATGTTATTCTCACAGTTAAAGAAAAGACATCTTATATCCTCAGATTAAAAGACTTAATTCATTGGAAAAGACCCTGATGCTAGAAAAACTGAAGCCAACGGAGAAGGGGTCAGCAAAAGATGAGATGGTTAGATAGCATCACAAACTCAATGGGCATGAATTTGAGCAAGTTCCCGGAAATAGTGAACCAAGTCCCAGAAATGACTCAATAACTAAACACACACACACACACACACACACCTTAGAGGACATTAGTAAATTAGGGGGAAAAAAATCAGTATCGGTAAACTATGAAAAGGTGAAATCATATTGGTGGATGTTCATGTTTTCTTTAGTACTGGTTCCTTTAGGTATTAAGAAAAGGTAAAAACTCTAATAAGTTGTCGTCCTAAGTTAGAAATATATCCCAAGGGGGGAAAAAATCAAGGATATCTGGAAGAAAAAGAACAGCTTTATTGTGCCCAAGGTTTGAAAACCAGGGATAAAAAGTCGTCGTCTGTAACTAAATTCCCTATTTTTCACCATGTGAATAGGGTGGGGGATTTTAAAAAACAAAAACCTCAGAAACCACAGTTGGGAGCCTCGTAAAGAGGCTGGATGGTACATACAGCCTGACCAAAAGTTTTTGCAACCTGACCGCAAGTTTTTGATGGCTGGCTTTCATTTCTCCTTAGGGACTTTTCCACCCACTGCCCTTAGCAGCAGCATCAGAAGTCCTTGCAAATTTTGCTTGTGGTTTTTCTAAGTCTGAAGCCCAGTTTTGTCATCACTGCCTGACTCCATGTGGGGTCGCTGTTGGCCACTCTGGGTCAATTCCCTATGTTCTCTCCCTTAGGGCATTTCTCTCATTCTTATTTTTTCTTTAGGGGATTTTATTTTTATTTTTACAAGCTAAAATATTTTTGAAATATATTGTTAAAGGTATTGAATGTAACATTTTGAATCTGGTTGTGGATTTTTTTCTGTATACTTTGTGTGTGTGTATTTGTAACTACCAAAAAATGAATAAAAACAAAAAACAAAACTTAAAAGGCAAGCTTTGGTTTTGATCATACTGACCATCATTTTAGGTAATTTGTGGATTCCCAATGAATGACATGAGAAATGATGCTGCTGATGGATTTATGCTGATTTTGCTTATTGCATGCATGCTAGTCGCTTCAGTCGTGTCTGACTCTTTGCGACCCCATGGACTGTAACGCTCCAGGGCCCTCTGTCCATGGGATTCTCCAGGCAAGAATACTGGAGCGGGTTGTCATGCCCTCCTCCAGGGGATCTTCTCAACCCAGGGATCGAACCCTCATCTCTTAAGTCTCCTGCATTTGCATGTGGATTCTTCACCACTGAGACCCCCTGGGAAGTCCTGATAATAAACCAGGCTGAGATCATAGAATTGTAGAGCTGTGAAGAACTCTCTCAACAATCTTTTTTATTTTACAAATGAGAAATATTTAGGTACAGAAAGTGTTCACCAGGAAAAACTTAAAAAAAAAAAACAAAAAACCAAGCAAATTATTTTCCATGGTAGCAAAACTGAAAAAAATTCCAGGTCTCCTGACTTCCATCCAGAGCTACTTCTCCAGGCCACACTGCCTTTCTGTGCAAAGAATAATCGATTCACTCTCCAGGTAACAGATTCCTTTAGCAACGATTTGGAAAACAACATGGATCCTAAGGGAAACAAGTGACGATCTTATCTGCATTTGGATAAACAGCCTTGTACTTAGAGGTGGAGTATATTCCACATTGATAGAGAAAAATGGATTTCTAGGACCATTACAGAACAACCCAAAAGAAAGAGCATGCCACTTGTAGAGTTCTTCTATTGGTTTTGCCTGTGAGTACAACTGAAGTACAGTTCCAAAGAAGCCATATCAGAAATGAAGCAAGATTCCAGCGAGGATAGATGCTTTTAAATAAACCTGATATTGCTTTGTGTCAGAACACTTAAGGATGGCACACAGATTAAAACTTCAGCTGTAGCCTAAAGCATATTACTCTCCACTGGTAACAGAATTTGAGTCGTGAGCCTTGCGTTTGGCTGACTGTGCCGGTTCAACTCATTTTTGCCCTCCTTCTCTTCAATATAATTAAATCAAATTTATATGCTGAGTCTGTGATGACTCAGTGTGGCTGTTAGCTGCCAGGAAAATGTTTTGCTCTCTACATTTCATGCTGGTTCTCCTTCTATTAACAAAAATGGATTTTTTCAGGCTTCATTACAAGATTAAACTTCTGATAGAATTAAAGATTGTTGATCCTTTCTGACCAGTTCCAAAGCAATTTTCCTCCTGGAACCTACCACACTGCGAACTAGAATCCCAAACCACAATTTTTCTAGGGATTTATTTTTTTTCTGCTCATTGGGGAATAGCTTGGTAGTATATCATCAAACCTGGCAGAAGAGTTAAACAATGTAAAATGAAATGAATGAAGAATTCTAATATAATGGTGTGTAAGAGCATATCAAATTATTTATGAGATGTGCTGCAATGCTTAACTTGTGACTTTAGAGATATGGTTGTTTAAGAGTTTTATTTTATTTTTTTAATAACACAGAAGCTATCCATGATTTTAAAACAATTAGTTTTTTCTTCTTTTTCCTTTTGACATTGAAAATGCACTGTAAATTTTCAAGATGCTAAACACTGGTTGTCTTCTCCCTCAATGCAAATATGCAGTTGTTAAGTGACTCCGTCATGTCTGACTCTTTGTGACCCTATGGGAAGCAGCATGCCAGGTTTCCCTGTCCTTCACCATCTGCAAGAGCCTGCTCAAATTCATGTCCGTCGAGTCAGTGATGCCATCCAACTGTCTCATCCTCTGTTGTCCCCTTCTCCTCCTGCCTTCAGTCTTTCACAGCATTAGGGTTTTTTCTAATCAGTCAATCCTTCGAATCAGATGACCAAAGTATTGGAGCTTCAGCTTCAGCCTCAGTCCTTCCAATGTATATTTTGGATTGATTTCCTTTAGAATTGATTGGTTTGATCTTCTTGCTGTCCAAGTGACCCTCAGGGATTTTCTCAAGCACCACAATTTAAAAGCATCAATTCTTTGTTGATCAGCCTTCTTTATGGTCCAACTCTCACATCCTTACAGGACTACTGAAAAACCATAGTTTTAACTAGATGGACCATTGACGGCAAAGTAATGTCTCTGCTTTTTAAAATGCTGTCTAGGTTTGTCTTAGCTTTTCTTGCAAGGAGCAAGTGTCTTGTAATTTCATGGCTGCAGTCACCATCTGCAGTGATTTTGGAGCCCAGTGAAATAAAGTCTGTCACAGTTTCCATTGTTTCCCCATCTATTTGCCATGAAGTGATGGGACTGGATGCCATGATCCTACAATGAAAAGGCAAATATGTTAAATCGTGTTATTTTTCCTGTTCACACAAGAATTAAGGTACTTTTAAATTAAACCGCTACCTGTTTTATTTAGATACTTTTAAGTAGAACTAAGTTTCCAGTCAATTATTTTTATCAAAAACAGCCAGGTTTGAACCCGGGGTTGGAAAGATCCCCTGAAGGAGGGCACGACAATTGACTCTATTATTCTTGACTGGAGAATCCCAGAGACAGAGGAACCTGGCTGGCTACAGTCCAAGGGATCAGAAAGAATCAGACACAGCTGAAACGACTTAGCAAGCACCTCACTAAAACATTTATATGCCATTGTCATAAGAAATTTCCATTATTTACTTTCTGGCTCAAAAACAAAAAAGAATTGAAAGTTTATTTGAGGCTAATAGCATGACAAGGGCTGCCTCTTGACCTGTGTGACACTAAAGACATACAGAAAACTCTAAACAATTGCTATCCCCCTGGGGCTTGGCAGTGCTGGCCGCAGTTCATCGCTCAGATTTGGCAGCATCTCTCATGCCGTCCATCTAGTGCAGGGTCTGATTGGTTTCCCTTGCCTTTGCTTTCTGGTACTGCTGTCTCTGTGCTGTGAGTGAGCGGAAGAATGTTACAGGGTTAAAGACGGAGACAATGAGCTAGGTTGGAAGACAGTTGGGTTATAAGCATTCTTGGAATCATGAAGAGCTTAGCACTGAGGCCTTAAAGATAACAATGAGAGATAGTCAGGAGACAGTGAAACTTGTCTCTGGGAAGCATAATGAGAGGGCAGCTGGGAAGGGTAGAGAATCCGGGATTGGGAGCTATATTATTAACTCAAATATTTACTGGATGTGCATCTCTGATTTTGAAGGCTAAGAAGATGAAAATAAATTTCACTAAAACACTATCAATGCATGCTATGATCAAACAAATTAATGATCTCTCTCCCTTAAAAATATAGTATTTCTCTCATCCCATGTCCTAGGGATTTAAGAGGTGTGGTTTCATCTCCCAGCTACCAACTGTTCGTAATGGCTTAGTAAAGGAAATATTTTGTTTGAGTTTGTTAGCTTTATGCATTTACTCTCTTTAAGCTGAAATGAGCAATAGAATTTGAATTCTAAAAATATGTACTTCCATTCCACACAGTATGCTGTTGTTCCACACAGTAAGTTAATTTTCAAGTTCATCAGTTGTGTATTTATATGGTGATTGTATCTGTCACATGAACATTTTGTCAATCACTATCTTCCTTCTGTTCTGATACACTATAAGTTCCATCTAAAATATGATGAATGTTTTGCTTGTCCTAAGTAAAAATTAATTGTGGCACTGACAAGTGTTTTGCCAAATTGCATATGCTCTATCATAATATTGCATTAACCAAAGCAATCATTGAAGTTTGAAGTTTTAAATTAAAAAAAAACAAAAAATCTAGGTCAAAATTAAATCTTGAAATGATTTTGCTTTTTCCCTTTAAGTTATTTTATCTTTTGAATAAACATTTGCCTAAAATGATGAGAAAGACATAAACTAACCCAAGATCTTAAATTATAAAACCAATCAGAATGTGTGAAATAGCAATAGAATCTAATGAATAAGTCAATTTAGTTCCCCCCTCTCCTTTTTTTTTTTTTGTACTGGCATTGTGTTTGGTTATACTGGGTGTGAAAGAGAAGATCTTTTGCTTTTAAAAGATAATGGCATGTCACACTTTGCAGTTATTACAGTAATTTTCCTTTGAGCAAAAATCACCAATGAATGATAAAGTTAGAGAGCAAAAGTTTAAGTGAAATTACAATATTTATATGGCCTCAAAGTATGTTGACTTAAGGACTTATTAACTGAAAGTTTGAAAAAAGTGTTAGTTGCTCAGTTGTGTCTGACTCTTAACAACCCCAGGCACCTCTGTCCATGGAATTCTCCAGACAGGAATAACTGGAGTGGGTAGCCATTCCCATATTAGTTACAAGGGGTATAAATATTAACTTTACAGTGAAGAAAGCTGGCAGGCAAAACCTTAAACAAGTAATCAAAATTAACATCAGTTTAATGTGACAAATTAATATTATGTGCCTCTCAACTTGATACACTGAGAGGAACTTCCATTATTTCTAGATATTATTGCCAAAAGTATGTAATCTGAATCTATGAAAAAAATCAGACAAGTGCACATTGAGGCACATTCTACAAAGCAACTAGTTTTAACTCTTCAAGAGTGTTAAGACAAAAGCAAGCCTGAGGACCAGTTCTATACTTAACAGACCTGGAATTGTATGTGTGTGATGCAATATTGGATCATGAACAGAAAAAGATATCAATACACAATTTTATAACTTTGATCATCATATATTTTATATGAGAGAATATATTTTGTTTCAGAAAATATAAATTGAAGTATTTGGACTTAAAAGGACATGTCTCTGAAAATTAGATTCAATATTTTCAGGAAAAAAATAGAGAAAGGAAGAGAATAAAGCAAGTGTGCAAAATGAACACATGTGAGAATTTGAGAAAGCTATATGAGGATTGCTTGTAATATTTTTACAACTTTTCTTGTAAGTCAGCTATTACTACAAAAATGTTTTAAAAATAGAATAATGGCAAAAAGATTGAGTAGGAACTTTGTTGTTGATGTTCAGTCGCTAAGTCATGTCCAACTTTGTGACGTCATGAACCGCAGCACATCAGGCTTCTCTGTCCATCGCTATCTCCCTGAGTTTATTCAAACTCAAGTTCATTGAATCAGTATGCCATCCAAATATCTCATCCTCTGTTGCCCTCTTCTTGCCCTTGGATTTTCCCAGTATCAGGGTCATTTCCAATGAGTCTGTTCTTTTCATCAATTCAGTTCAGTTCAGTCGCTCAGTCGCGTCTGACTCTTTGCGACCCCATGGACTATATAGTCCATGGAATTCTCCAGGCCAGGATACTGGAATGGGTAGCCTTTTCCTTCTCCAGGGGATCTTCCTAACCCAGCAATTGAACCTAGGTCTCCCACGTTGCAGGCGGATTCTTTACCAGCTGAGCCACAAGTGAAGCCCAAAAATACTGGAGTGGGTAGCCTATCTACCTCTTCTCCAATGGATCTTCCCGATCCAAGAATCAAACCAGGGTCTCCTGCATTGCAGGAGGATGCTTTACCAACTGAGCTATGAGGGAAGCCCATCAGGTGGCCAAATTATTGGAACTTCAGCTTCAGTATCAGTCTTTCCAATGAATATTCCAAACTGATTTCCTTTAGGATTTACTGGTTTGATCTCCTTGTTTCCCAAAGACTCTTAAGACTCTTGTTTCCCAAAGACTCCAGCACCACAGTTTGAAAGTATCAATATTTCAGTGCTACACCTTCGTTATGGTCCAACTCTCACATCCATATGTGACTACTGGAAAAATCATAGCTTTGACTAGACAGATCTTTGTCAGCAAAATGATGTCTCTGCTTTTTAATATGCTGTCAAGGTTTGTCATAGCTATACTTCCAAGGAGCAAGTGTCTTTTAATTTCATGGCTGCAGTCAACATCTGCATTGATTTCAGAGCCCAAGAAAATGAAATCTGACACTGTTTCCACATTTTGCCCATCTAATTGCCATGAAGTGATAGGATCAGATGCCGTGATCTTTGATTTTTGAATGTTTAATTTTAAGTCAGCTCCTTCACTCTCCTCTTTTACCTTCATCGAGAGGCTCTTTAATACCTCTTCAGTTTCTGCCATTAAAGTGGTATCATCTGCATATCTGAGGTTGTTGATATTTCTCCCAGAACTTTGAGATGATGCCTAAGGGGAGATTAATAATTTAAAAATCCCCATAAAGAAAAGTCCAAGCCCAGACAGTTTTACTGGGGAATTTTGCTGGATATATAAAGAAGAACTAAAACTGATCCTCCACAGGCACCTCCAAAAATAAAAATAAGAAATGTTTCCCAACTCATTCTATCAGTCTATTGTTACCCTGATAGCAAAACCATATAAAGACATAACAAGAATACTACAGAACATTTCTGTGAATATAGACACCAAAACTTCCAGCTCAGCAGCAGTAAGCCACATCCAGCAACATATGTAAAAAAAAAATTATACACAATGACCAAATTGAGACTTATTCTGGAATGTAACATTGGTGCATGATACAAAAATTAATTATAGTATATTATAGTATATATAATATATATACTATATTCAATTATTATAGTATATTAATATAATACAGGAGAAGTACACATAATCATCACAGTAGATGCAAGAAAAACAGCTGACAAAATTCAACACCTTTACAGGATAAAACCTAACAAGCTAAGACTAGAAGAACACTTCCTTACCTTGATAAAAAGAATCTACAAAAATAAATGCTAACTTCTTTTTTAATGGTAAAATATTCAATACATTTAACCAAAGTAAGGAACAAGACAAAGAATTTTGTTCTTGCCACTTTTACTCAGTATAGACTTTATAGACAGTTTAATTAGGGAAGAAATTGAAGTGAAAGACTTTCAGTTTGGAAAAAAAAGCAAAACTATCTCTATTTGCAGATGACAAGATGTTGTATATGGAAGATTCTAAGGAATATACACACACACACACATATGAGGATTAAATGAATTCAGCAATGTTGCATGGTATAAAATAAATATACAATAATTAATATCAATTAACAAGTGGAAAGTAAGAAAACACTTCCATATAACAAATAAAAAATAATTTAAAAAGAGAGAGTAGCATTAAAATGCATATATTTCCACATGTAAAATTAGATAGCTGGTGGAAAATTCTGTATGATGCAGGGAGATCAAATCTCACCTATGTGATAGTCTAAAGAGGTAGGATGGGGTGGGAGGTGGAAGAGAGGTCCAAGAAGGAGGGGACACATGGATACCTATGGTGGATTCATGTTGATATATGACAGGAAAACAATTACTCTCCAATTAAGAATAAGAAGTTTAAATAATAAAAAATGGGTTTAATAAAAGAAGTGCAACATTCATAAAGTGAAAACTATAAAACATTGATGAGGTAAATTAGAGAAGACCTATATAAATAAAAGATATCTGGTGTTCATGAATTGGAAGACTTGATATTGTTAAGACAATGTTAATAATTTCCAAATTGCACTTCAGACTTGATGTCATATAAAATCATAGCTATTTTTTTGTGGCAATAATTGGTAAGCTGATTCTAAAATACATGTAGAAATTCAAAGGGTTCAGAAGAACCAAAACGAGGTTGAATTAGAAAATGAATTGGAAGACTTGTATTTCTCAATTTTAAAAATTACTACAAAGCTACTGTAATCAAGACAGTGTAGTGCTGGCATAAGGATAGACACATTAGATCATTTGAAAGAATCAGGAGTCTATAAATAAGTATAAGTGTTTATGACCAATTGACTTTCAACAGGATGTCAAGACAATAAACCATGGGAGAAACAGTCTTTTTAACAGACAACACTGGGGCATCTGAATATCCCCATGGAAAAGAAAGAAGCTAGACCTCAATCTTATAACATTTACAAAAGGTAGATCAACATGGATCAAAGAATTAAGTGTAAGAGATAAAACTATAAAAAAATAGGTGCAAACCTTTGTGACATGGAATTAGATGACAGTTTCTTGAGTACAATTAACAAATATATATATATATATATATATATATATATATATATGTATATGCACAACTGATTGTATCAAAATTAAACACTTCTGTGTTTCAAAGGACACTATCAAAAAACTTAAAAGTCCATCTGCATGATGGAATACTACTATACAGAATAAAAAATTAAAAAAAAAAAAACCTTTTTAAATTTAGCAGTATACTAACACATATATATGGAATTTAGAAAGATGGTAATGATAACCCTATATGCAAAACAGAAAAAGAGACACAGATGTACAGAATAGAATTTTGGGCTCTGCGGGAGAAGGCGAGGGTGGGGTGTTGTGAGAGAACAGCATCAAAACATGTATATTATCTAGGGTGAAACAGATCACCAGCCCAGGTGGGATGCATGAGACAAGTGCTCGGGCCTGGTGCACTGGGAAGACCCAGAGGGATCGGGTAGAGAGGGAGGTGGGAGGGGGGATCAGGATGGGGAACACATGTAACTCCATGACTGATTCATGTCAATGTATGAAAAAAACCACTACAATATTGTAAAGTAATTAGCCTCCAACTAATAAAAATAAATGGAAATATATATATATATATATATATAACCTAGTTTTGTTATTTTATTGTTGAGTTGTAAAAGTTCATTTCATATTTCTGAAGACAATAACTAGTGACCTTAAGCATTTTTTGTGTGCTTATGAGCCATCTGTATATCTTTATTGAAGAAATATCTATTCAAATACTATAATTAAAAAAATAGATGCAGATGTGAATCAAAATTTCTCCAAGGAATACATCTATTTATGTATATATCTGTATCTATAGCTACATAGCTTATGAGCATGTGAAAAGAAGTTCAGGATCATTAACCATTAAGAGAATGCAAAACAAAACCACAAAGATATACCACTTCACAGTAGCTAGGATAGCTGTAATCAAGCATTAAGTGCAATGATGTTGTGTAGACATAGGAAAACTCATAAAATGTTTAATAAGAATACTCATAAAATGTAAAATGATTTAGCCTCTATAGAAAAGAGTTGGTCAGTTCCTAAAAAAGTTAAACGTGAAGGCATGATATGGCTCAGAATGTCTATACCAAAATAAACAAACTCTCATAAAATATGTATATGAATACTCACAACAGCATTAATCATAATAGCAAACAACAATGAAAACAACATAAATATCAATTAACTGATAACTGGAGACACAAAATGCAGTATAACATACAATAGAATGTTACCCATGAAAAAAAATGGAATATTGATACATGCTACACTACAGATGAATCACAAAACATTATGCTAAGTGAAAGAAGACATATGCAAAAGGCCACTTACTATGTGAATTCACTTATAAAGAGTTCAGAATAAGATTCAGGAGGAAAGAAAATAGATGAGTGATTCACCCTTACCACTAAAAAGAGCTCCCCCTCTTTATGGGGAATAAAAACTATCAAGTATTTTTCTTTTATTATTACAGGTGGTGAAAATATTCTAAAATTAGTGATTATTGCATAATATCATGAATACACTATAAACCATAAATGATACATTTTAAAAGACTAAATTGTGTAGTATGCAAATTATCAGCTCAGTTCAGTAGTTCAGTCATGTCAGATTATTTGTGACCCCATGGACTGCAGCACGCCAGGCTTCCCTGTCCATCACCAACTCCCAGAGCTTGCTCAGACTCAGGTCCATTGAGTTAGTCATGTCCATCCAACCATCTCATCCTCTGTCGTCCCCTGCTCCTCCTGCCTTCAATCTTTCTCATCATCAAGGTTTTTTCCAATGAGTCAGTTATTAGCATCAGGTGAGCAAACTATTGGAGTTTCAGCTTCAGCATCAGTCCTTCCAATGAATATTCAGGACTGACTTCCTTTAGGATGGACTGGTTGTATCTCCTTGCCGTCCAAGGGACTCTCAAGAGTCTTCTCCAACACCACACTTCAACAGCATCAATTATGTGGTGCACAGCTTTTTTTATAGCCCAACTCTCGCATACATACATGACTACTGGAAAAACCATAGCTTTGACTAGATGAAATTTTGTCAGCAAAGTAATATCTTTGCATTTTAATATGCAGTCTATGTTGGTCATAGCTTTTCTTCCAAGGAGCATCTTTTAATTTCATGAAAATTATATATCAATGCAAAAATTAATAATAAAATAAAGTAAAACCAACCTCTCCCTCTGGAGTAAAGAGCCACCAAGTCAATCCAAATGGAGAGTGCAGTGTGTAACAGGGTGGAAAGACCTCAGAACAGGAGATGAGCAAGACTTTCTTGATGGGTCAGGCAGGTGTCAGAGATGGGGAATGGCAGCAGACAGTGCTCAGTCCTGAGCAAGCCTGGAATACATGACACCTGGTCCAAGGCCTGAATCAGTGGGAGCATTCCATTCCCACCCACAAGCTGATGGTTGTTGTAATGACAAAGGGGTCCCAACCAGACCCTGGGTCACTGGGCCATTGAGTGTGAAGAATGAGGGCAAGAATTGCAAACCAATGCTGAGGAGGGGTCTCCTTGACTCAGGAACGTGTGTGCATAGAAAGTAGTTCACAGCTTCAGCACCTCAGTTTCTAGTCATGGAGCCACAGTGATCTAGGACCTTGAATTGCTATTGTACCCTCATTGGACAAGATTCCATCTGTTTAAGGAAGGCCCAATGGTTTCCCAAAGGAGAATGGACAGAGTGGTCAGCAGCCTACCTACATGTGATTTTCTACTCGATCTTGATATTGAAAGAGAAGATGTGTAGACTAATGCTCCACAAGTTTTTTTTGTTTGTTTGTTTGTTTGTTTTTAATAAGAAATCCTCACTACTCTGATTTCCAGGTCATTTGTAGAAGGCCTGTGTACCTATGAAAAAGTTTTCAAACTCCCTGGGAATTTTGTAGATTAGATCATTTTGCTATATTTCAGCATTCTAAATGTAAACTGATTACTATCATAGGATAACACTGAGTTAAAAAAAAAATCTATGCTATAAATGTCTTCAAGAAAATCTCAGAAGAGAAATGTCTTCTCAAAAGAAATTTTGGAAATTAAATTGTTAAAGTATCACCTCTAAAAACAGTATCATGAGCATCAAACCCACATTTGTTCAGTGGGTTGAAGGAGTGTAGTAGAAAGTCTCCACAGCAAGAAAAATAGATTCAGTGCCAGGCTGACTGTGTTCAAAAAGCACATTTGTATCATAACCATTGTTCTGTGTGTGTGCTTTAGTCCTCGCTATGTATACACAGTTGACAATGCTGAGTTGTTTATTAAATAGCCAATGTTTCTAGATTATCTGAACTACTTGGTGTGTTAACAGTAGAGTTAACAAAATAAAATGTTGTTTTTTTTTTTTCCTGAATCTCTTTGGCAAAAACTTGTATGAAATATATATATACCACATTGCTTTTACACTCTTTGGGAGAGGAAGGAGGGTAACGAAATGCATAGAGCTCTTTGCCTGTGTGTTTATAGAGGGAAAAGGCTAACCATTATCCACTATGGTCTGTGCTTTCCATAATTTTACTTTGCTGTGTATACAGTGTAACAAGCATTGGTTCAAAACCTCAGGAGTTTCTCGGGTATAATCTAAAACTAACACCCACATATGGAGGCCAAGGAAGGGTCAAAAAAAGAGAAAAGTCAATTCTGATTAGTAGATGGTAAGTTTAATAAGCAAAGGAGCTTGCATACAACATTTGTCTTGGGCAACCACCAGATGAGTAGATCTCTACACCCACCATCAGAATCTTAAACGTTTCATAGAGCCTTAACTGCTCAGTAACATGTACCATCCAGACGGTCTTAACAATACCTTACTTTCTCAAGATTTCGTCTTTGAAACTGGCTGCTAGTGTTGGACTGGTGAGAATATGCATTCCAAGGCCAGGAAAGAGGGAAAGGAGCCTCCAGTTGCCTGATACAGCTCATGCATCACCTGTGGTCACAACCTCCTGATGACCTCTTCCAACAAATCGGTGAACAAATGAATAACACATTTACAACATTTAATATCCATAAATTTCAAGGAGTTTGCCAGGATGTGGCAAAAGTAGCCAAAATTCATAGACAAGATTGTCTTCTAAAAATGGTATGTGGAAGTGAAATTGTTAAAACCATCTCATGCTGAGCTGATAGAACTGAAAAGAGAGGGAGTTCTAGACCAAAATGCTATTTAAAAGGCACATTTAGATTATAGCCTCTGCCATCTCTGTGCACTTTATTCAATGTGTCTCTGTTTATAGTAAACAAATTTGAGTTCTTATTTGAAACATTTAGTCTTTCTAGATATTTAGAAGTATACAGATTAGAAAATGCAGAAAATGTGATTTGTGTATGTGAATTCATAGGAATTATTGTACTGGGGAAATGGAATTGTATAACATTCTCTTAAAGCAGTGTGCTGACTGTCTGCTGGTCTTGATAGGGGAGGAAACGTGGATGGAGTGTTCTATGTTTTTGAGTTCAGATGATCTAACTATTGCTCCATTTGAGCATTTATTTGATATTTTGTGTGGATAAAAGGGGGAAAAAAACTTAAGTTCCAAAAGTTTGTGAAAGGTACAGGTGGAAAAAAATGCTTTATAAATGCCAATCTGTTAATTTACAGGGAGGACCATCATCCCTAGAGGTGGATAGTAATCCTCTTGGATCCATATGAATTTCTGTATTTGGTCATTAGGTTGATGGAGGAGGGAGAAGAGGATGGACAAAAGGGAGGGCTCCTTACTAGTATTTTCGTATCTAGAAGGCAGTTTTAGAACATAACTAATGTTCTATATGTGTGTTTTGTTAAGTTCTTATGTTTGTTGTGGACAAAATTTATTACCTTTCAGTTTATTCTTCATTTCATAACTTCCAAATTTTTTCTGTAATTGTAGGATGATTGCTTGACAATAATATGATGGTTTCTGCCATGTATCAACATGAATCAGCCATAGGTATACATAAGTTCCCTCCTTCTTGAATCTCCTTCCCACCTCCCACCCCACCCCATCCTTCTAGATTATCATAGAGCACTGGGTTTGAGTCATACAGAGAATTCCCACTGGCTATCTATTTCACCTATGGTAATATATATGCTTCAGTGCTACACTCTCAATTTGTCCCACACTGTCCAAGTTTTCAAGATGTTTCCAGGTGACCATGAAGGATGAAAAGTAGAGCTAGTACATTAACAAATTTATAAATAATTTTCAGATATATTTGAAAGACAAGATGCATCCTGGGCATGTAGACCTCTGCAGACCTCTTCTCTGCAGTGTAGAACAGAACTGTTCATTGGGGTGTCAGTGGAGGAGCAGATTGTTCTTAGATACATTTTGGTGATGACTGTTCATGAGTGTGCATGTCTCATTTGGTTGTGGAAACATAACTTCATGTTAATATTTTAATAGTATGTCCCTAATAATGGATTTTCTTAGAAGCATTCAACAAAGTAAAAATAGACTCTATGAAGTTATGCAATGGCTTTTCCAGTTAGCAGTTTGACTCTCTGGAAGAAAGAGTAGATAGAGAAGTAATAGCCACCAGATTATGTTAGGGAGATGACCTATTCAAATACCTATTCAAAATAAACCCAGACATAAGTAGATAGTCTATGTATAAGACATGGACCAGAGTATGTGAAGGTGATGGAAATCACACAATGATTTCTTTCAGAGAGTGCACAATTTCACCACACTGTCTCATCACACCATAAGCATTACCAAATTTTTTATGGTATTTCTAATTTTAATGTAACTTTATCAAAAGAGAAATACACATATATTATTGATCCAGTTACACAAAGCATCAGAAGTGCTTGAAAAGTAGATGCAGTAAGTTTTTAATTATTCATAGGCAGCACATGCAGACATACTAAGATTTCTTAGAAAAATGAAACTGCAAAATTTAGAGGTGAATGTAATAAAAATCAACTCATAATGAAGAAGGGCACTCAAGGTTGGTGCTCTGGGATAACCCAGAGGGATGGGGTAGGCAGGAAGGTGAGAGGGGAGCTCAGGATGGGGGGACATGCACCCGTGGCTGATTCATGTCAATGGACGGCAAAAACCAACAAAATATTGCAATCATCCTCCAATTAAAATAAGTAATTAACTTAAGAAAATCAACTCATAATGTACAAAAACAGGTGACAAGGTAATGAGCAAAAGCCCCTACCTGGCACGCCACCCTGAGATTCCCTGATATAACGATGTTTGTCCTTATGGGAAACAATGAGATTAATTGATCACATTCATTGTTTTCCTAATTAAGAAAAGTGTGCCAAAGCCCTTGTGGTTTTTCCACAAAATAAGCTGTGTATCTGAAAGAAAGGAGAACCAAAAGTCATGTCTGTAGACCAGGATAGTATTTTTTTGTTTAGAATTAAAATTTGATGTTTCTCCCCTCCCCCCACCAGGGGAATCTTGTGAAAGCTTCAGCACCCCTTCCAATTACAGACTCAAAGGAGGCAAGGGGACTACTTGGCCAATCAGTTCTGTTTTGAATAGAGTAAGAATACGAGGAAACCCAGCTTCACTCTTTGCTGGAAGCAACAGCTTATTGGCTTCAATCCTCACCATAAGTAAAGCCAGCTCTGAGTTTGGTGGTATTATCTACTTTGGGATGTTATCTGACTTAAGAAAAGATCCAAGCATTGCTTGACACTGCATCTGGTATGGAATTATGTATTTGAAATACTTAATCTCACTTAAGCTACATTTCAGTTTTGTGGCTTCCTGAAATTTCTGATATATTCAAATTGACTAAAAAGAACAAAATTAAGTATGTTTTGGTAACAAAATTAAGTATGTCCAAGTAACAGAATGCAGAAGAACTTATTTTTAGCTCATGACACATGACTTAACTTCAACGTATCTTTCAATTACTTTAAAGAATATGCAAAATGTTTGTGCTTATAATAATTCTGTTGGGCCTCCCAAATGACACTGTGGTAAAGAATCCTCTTGCCAATACAGGAGATGTAAGACATGTAAGAGATGTGAGTTCAAACCCTAGGTCGGGAATATTCCCTGAAGAAGGAAATGGCAATCCACTCCAGTATTCTCACCTGGAAAATTCCATGGAGAGAAGACCCTGGCAGGCTACAGTCCTTGGGGTCACATAAAGGTCATATAAGATGAGCAACTGAGTATGGACAAACAATATGTTTGTTATTCTAGAGAAAAGGCCAATAAAAGGAAAGATTCAAGATAAAAAGAAACTGTGTTTAAGTGGTCAGTGATAGGAAATTTATAAAATAAGCAAAATATATAATTGATTTTACTGCTCTCTGAGAAAATTTTTGATGCTGTTCTTGAAAGTAGAATTAAAAATGCATAACTGATCAATAGATCTCTAGCAGATCTAGAAGAAAGCAGACTAACTCAAGAACTCAAAAATCTATTTATAAATGGTTGCATAAGCTGTTTGTATTATGATACTAGCTTGTAGACCATCAATTTAATTTTTGCCCTTTGGTGTCAATACTTAACAAAAATTCTATTGTGTATTCCATTTGATTAAAATAGCTAAAGAAGTCATGAAAATAGTAATACAATTCATCAAAAATTGAGTATATATAAAATATGTAGCCCATGTAGTATATTTTCATTATATCTGACTATATTTGAACATAGTTCTCTGTCTCTCTGAAGAACATACAGCCTCTAATGTTTAAAGATTCCTAGTAGACTATTGTTATTTAGTCGCTAAGTCTTGTCCTACTCTTTGGGACCCCATGGGCTGTAGCATGCTAGGCTCCTCTGTTCATGGGATTTCCCAAGCAAGAATACTACCAGAGTGGGTTGTCATTTCCATCTCCAGGAGATCTTCTCGACCCAGGGATCAAACCCTTGCCTCCTGCATTGCAGGCAGATTCTTTACCACTGAGCCACCTGGGGAGCTCTCCTAGTAAATTAATCTAAAATTAACTGAATACAAACTTTTATCTACTCTGAAATTTCTCAAGATTCAACAGCAGATATTTATGATAAATTGTCAAAATCTCTAAGACTCTATAAAATCTTGATTTTATGTATATTCTGTATATAGAGATACTCTTCTCAAGTGGCACTACTGCTAAAGACCTGTGTCTGCCAATGCAGGGGGTGTAAGAGACAGTTTAAATCTCTGGGTCAGGAAGAGCCCCTGGAGAGGGCAACAGCAACCTACTCCAGTATTCTTGCCTGGAGAATCACGAGGACAGAGGAGCCTGGTGGGCTACAGTCCATGGGCCTGCAAAGAGTCAGACATGCCTGAAGTAACTTAGCTCTCAGGCATGCATATATATAGAGCGAAAGGTAAATAGAGAGAATACAAACTTCAGCTGAATTCCCAGAGTTTATAAAGTTATTTGAATAAACAAATAAACAAAAAATGCTCCCTGCAGTAGTAGAATTTAGTATCCAATTTTCTCATGTGCAGATAACAAACTAGAATAAAGCTCAAGCAAGTACGCATGGGACAGCAAGTAGAGTCTCCTGACTAAGACAAGTACTAACAAAGGATAAATTTGTGCCCTTTCTGGCAGATGCCATCTTAAAGTATGTGAAGTACTTAAGAAAAATACATTTCTGTTTTAATGTGATCATGATAGGACACATATCTCTCAGATTTAAAGGAGAAACTATCTCAAACCCAGTCTCTGTGATTTCCTCAGAACTTTCCTATTGCCCAGATTTTGATTACATCAGTTTGGTTAACATAAAAATTTAATGAACTATACATTAAGGGAACTATTTTAAGAATAAATATGCAAATAAAAATCCAGCATGAATTTCTTAGGAAATATTTCCTTAATCCTTTCTTATTTCTCAATGTTCCACTTTTATTTATATGTTTGTTTACATTTGAAAAAGAGATACAAAATTGACCAATAAGACAAAAATCTTATGGTCAATAATGGACTTTATTACAACATTGTCATTAGCTGGTAAAATCAGTTATTTCTTATCCTCACACATTTGCAATACTGTCTAGTTATTCTTGGTGGTAGTGGTTTAGTCGCTAAGTCGTGTCTAGCTTTTGCTTATAGGACAAAAGTAGCCTATAGCCTGCTAGGCTTCTCTGTCCATGGGATTTGCCAGGCAAGAATACTGGAGTGGGTTGCCATTTTCTTCTCCAAGGGATCTTCCTGACCCAGGAATTGAACCTGGATCTCCTGCATTGCAGGCAGATTCTTTACTGACTGAGCTACATGGTGACAATTGCTACTAGTAGCTATTATCCATACAGAAGCATAAAAAACTCCAACTCATTTGATATCATTATATTTAAAATAAGTCAAAGTAGAATAAACATTTTATAGGCATTTAATATCATATGCTGTTGCCTGTTTTAATAGCTCAAAACTTACAGTTGGGTTCCTAAAACATATTTATTTGGGATCACCTGAGAATTAGCTATTTGGAGAGCCTTTTTCAAATTAGCATGAAGGCCTTGAAAGAAAAGAATAAATAGCTTCTGTGATGTTTGGGTTAGAGAAGACTCTTCTGTAAAGCTTCTGAAAGTTAACATTATCAGTTTCTGAGTGGCAGAAAAGAGAAAAAGTGTTTGCTGTGTGGATATATAATAAATCACACTCTTGGGACATGGTCCATTTTGAGAAGTTAAGGAAATGAATGCTGCCTAAGTCCAACACCTGGTAATTTTCTGGCTGCTTCTTTCATTCTGAAGTTGAGTTTCATTCTCTGTGTTGGAATGGGTAGTAATAAGATCATTAGCCATGGGAAAGAATAATTATTTCCTGAAATAATAGATGAATAAAATGTGGAAAGGAAATGAGATTCTAATCTGGACATATTTATTAGATCATTTCCAATACACTAATCCAAGTTATTAACTCAATTATTCAACAGATACCTATTGAGATCAAATGGCTCACACTCCTTGAGTTATCAATATCTAGTGGATAAGTTCAAGAAAATCCCAGTTTTCAATGGCTAGTATGTTATCTCATGCAGTTTCATTGATTATGATGATAAAATTAGTGATGATAATTGAAAAGATTAAAAATAATGATTTTCTTTTATCCATAATGTAAAATGAAATAGAAAAGACTGAAAAATAGATATCAATTTTATATCATTTCTCAACAAATGAAATAACCATGGATAACTGGTAGATCATTTGTAAGAGTGGAAATCTTTAACATCAGCTTTCAGAAGTTTTGGAAAGCCCAACATATCTTCTTGACATGTCCACCATATGTGGTTCTATATATGCGCTTTTCCAAGTATTTGGACATAAGTTACTTGCATATGTGGGAGGTCACCTTTATACACTCGGTTCTCTTCCAAGGGTTTTCTCCTATATTCAACTGACATGCTACCAACAAACACAATTTCTGTATTCTTATTTCAGATAAGCCAGTTATTAGTACAGCTTAGCTTTACACTCTATAACTAAAAAGAAATGCCTTGCCATGTACCACTGCTATCGGTATATTTTGAGACAGATTTTTATTAAAGATTCGGTTACAAGTTCATGGCTCTTCATTAAGAGTATCACTTGGTCAATTTAATTATGATTTCAAAAATCAAATTTGTAATCTTTTGTTCAAAAAACATCTTCTAATACAAATATTCTTCAAAATTTGAACATGGCCTGATTTTAAATGACTAGATGTTTGATTCTATATATATTTTTAACCTAAGCTTCTTTCTTTAATGTTCTAGTTCACTGAGAGGGACTTCAGAAATTTAAACTCAAAATTGGCTGGATTCTGACAAGAAATTGGAAAGAAAAATCACCAGAATTCTTACCACATTAAACAGCATGCTGTGAAAGATAATTATGACAGGCTGGCTCAGGAAGCAGCAGAGTTTGGCTGTAGCATTCTAATAAGAGAAAGAGAAGATAACTCTCACAAAATAACCTTGTATCAACAAAGGCTTTTGAAACCTTTTTTCTTCTATATTTGCAAAATCACAGATGCAGATATACAGAAGCTATGGAGATAGGGGAAAGAGCCAAATATATAATTTTAATCTAGTTTTGGAGATCAAGAACTTCAAAATATTTTCAGTTGCATTCCACATAACCACATTCCATCACAGAGAAAGCAGGCAGCCCTGACATCGGAGCTTCACATCACATCACACACAGGAGTGGAGAACGTGAAGGCAACTGAGCACTGACTTTTCCCATTGTACTGCAATTATAGGAACACCTGTGCTCCCTAGCTGTGCACAGAGCCTGTGAAACGCAACGTTCCAGAGCTGTCAAAATGTCTCATTTCTTGTCTCTAATGCAGAGGCCTAATTATACAGGATTTGGCTCTTTGGTTAGGCTGTGTTTTAGTTACAAGCATAAAGCAGAAGGTCTAGTGATTTTTAATTTAACCAGAGACACAGTTGTAAACGTTCGGCTTTGTATCTTTCTTTAAACAATGCTTCTGCTGTATTTACAAAGAAAAATACGGGAGTTGCTGTGATATAATAATGACACAGATCATGAGAATGTTTTAACAGAACTGTTGATCTGTAGTCATCTGAGTTGCATTTCAGCTCTTAACATTTGAGTGAGTTATGCCGTTTTAGCTCTGTGTTTACAAGAATTAAGCAGCTTGAAAATTGGACTTATTTTACTACCTGATGCTCATATTGATACATCAATAAACTGATATACTGAAGAAGTTGCTTACTTAAACAATATAGAGAGGTATAAAATAATTATGGCTTGTCTTTAATATTTTATTAATATATATGTGTTCAGTTGTTAAGTCATGTAAAACTCTTTGTGACCCTATGGACTTCAGCATGCCAGGCTTCCCTGTCCTTTACTATATCCCAGAGTTTGCTCTAAATAATGTCTATTGGATTGGTGATGCTTTCTAACCATCTCAAGCTCTGCCTCACCCTTCTCCTTTAGCCTTCAATCTTTCCCAGCATCAGGGTATTTCTCCAATGAGTCTGCTCTTCACCTCAGGTGGCCAAAGTATTGGAGCTTCAGCTTTGGCATCAGTTCTTTCAATGAATATTTAGGACTGATTTCCTTTAGGACTGATTGGTTTGATCTTGCAGTACAAGGGACTTTCAAGTGTCTTTTCCAGCAACACAATTTGAAAACATCAATTCTTTGGTGCTCAGCCTCATTTATGGTCAATTAATTCAACCAAAAAAAAAAAAAAAGAAAAGATCAGTATTCCTGAGGCTAGGCACTTCCTTAAAAGTTCCCCTAGTAACAGAATATGTGTTTTCCAAGTATACATGTCTCTTGAAAAAAGAAATAAAAGGTATAAGTTGGTAAATGGGGCAGTAACTTTGTTTTGAAAAAAGAAATCTTTCATTTTGGGGAAGTTAATTGTGCAAGAGATTGAGCTCTCACTCTTAGAGTTGTATAAAATAAATTCTGTCTTTCTATAGTGTCTTATGCTTGACATAAAACTCTACTTGGTCTATTTAAAGTCATTAACTATGTTAACTGTATCTATGCTCAGTGCTCTTCTGAAAATCTTAATGAATAATCTCTTCTTGTAAGGTGACTTCGCATTTAAGGTTGCCCAAACACTCTGATAGAACAAAGCCTTTAGACTTAATTCTGGACTTTATGATATAGAAAATTGATTATTTTCTGCATATACTACAACTTTTTTGCCCCCTAACTTTACTGGGCTTCCCTGGTGGCTCAGTGGTAAAGAATGCAGCTGCCAGTGCAGGAGACATGGACCGGATCCCTGGGTCAGGAAGAGCCCCTGGAGAAGGAAATGGCAATGCACTCCAGTATTCTTGCTGGGAAATCTCATGGACAGAGGAGCTTTGTGGGTTACAGTCCATGGGGTAAAGAGTCAGACACAACTTAGTGACTAAACAACAACAGTCTTACTTACCTCGATGGAATATGAATTCTCTAGAGTTCTAGAGGGAAACAGCATATCTTGACAATATATTGCTGCAGTATTTGATCTTATATTGGAAGGTCAGCTTAAATCTTGTATATTTAAAGGGGACAAGTAGCTCAAGATATGTAAGCTTTTTATCATTTTCTAAGGTTTGCAACAGAACTATACTATACAAACACTGTAGTTGTGAGATTCTAATATCATATCTCTTACTTTTGTATTGAATGATATTGTACAAAATCTTAGGTTTGTTATTTTTACAGAAAAAGACATATCCAGATTGAACAATCAAGAAAGCAATGGGAAGTGTCAGAAAATCAAAAACTTAGAAGTAAACTCAGTATGTATTCAATGATATTTTATAAGAACTGAAACAGTTTCCACTTAAAAAAATTCCCATTTGTAATCATTGCTTAACGTCTACAAGACTGTCCACACTGAAGACTACTTAGTAAATTTAACATAGTTATGTGATAACTGAGATTTTTAGTGGAATAAAATCACTGGACTACTGTGACCTGGGATACCACTAAACTAGACATATGTATTGAACAGATGAGTGATTTCTGAACTGTGCTTTAAAAAACAGAAATTTTAAGCAGTGTTAATAAGTGTTTTGGGAATAAAGTAGTTCTTCACAAGTCAGATTGTGAAATGTTACATGCTAAATTTCTCTGAATAATCCAGAGTAAGCATTAGCAATGTGAGACTTCCTAAGGTTAAAAAAAAAAAATAAGTGTTTAACAGTATTTCTTAAACTCCTTATATATTATTTAAAAATGTATTGAAGTATTGTTGATTTTAAATGTGTTTCATTTCTGCTGCAGAGCAATATATATATATATATATATATATGTGTGTGTATATATATACACACACACACACTTTTCATAGCTTTTGTCTTTATCACAGAATATTTACTATATTTCACTGTGTTATACGATAGGACCTTGTTGTTTATCCATCCTGTGTATACCAGTCTGCATCTGCTAATCCCAAGCTCTTAACTGTATTTCAGTATTTTTATATTTAAATAAAAGTATTTAAAAGTTTAGAGCTTTGTAAGTTATTTAAAGGCAAACACTCTTTAACAACTATTAGGTCAGAAAACATTTTTCTAGTGGCTCAGATGGTAAAGAATCTGCCTGCAATGCAGGAGACCGGGGTTCAATCCCTGGGTTGGGATGATCACCTGGAGAAGGGAAGGGCTACCCACTCCAGTATTCTGGCCTGGAGAATTCCATTAGCAGAGGAGCCTGGTGGGCTACAGTCCCTGGGATCACAAAGAGACACAACTTAGTCACTAACACTTTTCTGGTTAGAAAATAGAAATTCTACGTATACATTCTACTGATTCTCCTTCTGATTACATCCTGGCTTTTATGATAAGCACTATAATGTTATGCAAAATAATTATTCCATAGCTTTCCTTCTTTTCGATTGTTATTTTTTTAGTCCATCTATGCCCTCTTGTTCGCTTTTATTGTTTAAGTTGTTACTTCTTTGTCTAAGAAGCCAATTTTTGTCTGAAATTTCCCACAATCTGGGTTTTGCTGGTTGGGCTTGATGTTATAATTTAATACATGTCTGTCACTTGTTATTTTTTTAATTGATAATCAGTATTTAGAGTTAGGGTGTAATTAGATTAAATGTCAATGTTTTGGAAAGGCTACTTCATAGATGATATGCTTACTTCAATTAGGAAGAATGTAGTATTTGTCTTTCATTTTGCAATGTGTGTGTTACAAGAGGTTCAGTGGTAAAGAATCCACTTGCCAATTCAGGAGACACAGGTTCGATCCCTGGATTGGGAAGATCCCCTGGAGAAGAAAATGTTAACCCACTTCAGTATTCTTGCTTGGGAATTGCCTTGAACAGAGGAGCCTGGTAGGCTACAGCACAGGTTGTCACAAAGAGTTGGACACAACTGATCACACACATGCACACATGTTGCGATACTAGCCACCATGAATTTCCTATTAATTCTTTAGAGATTTGAATGAATGAATTTGCTCTCATTCCAAAATTTCTTCTTCACAAAACTAGAATATATTTTTAAAAAATATATTTCATTTCATCCATGTCTTAGTTACCAGGAGACATAGTTAAGAGGAAAGGGAGAATAGATTCTCTCCACTCTTTATCAACTGTTACAGAGTTAATTTTCTAGAATCTTCAAAAGACAATTAGTTTTCTTTAGTTAAAAATGAAAATTAGTTTCATTTTAAACTGGCGAAATTAAATATATTTGATTTGGTTTGATGTATTGTACTTATTGGGCTTCCTTGGTGGCTCAGATGGGAAAGAACCTGCCTGCAATGCAGACATGGGTTCAGTTCCTGGCTTGGGAAGATCTTCTGGAAAAAAAAGGATGAATACTCACTCCAGTATTCTTGCCTGGAAAATTCCATGAGAAGAGGAGCATGGTCTACAGCCTGGTCTGGTAGTTGACTTAGCAACTAGCACTTCTACTTCCACTTCGATTGTATTTATTATTCCCACTGATGTCAAGAATTTTCCGTCTTTGGTTATTCTCCATTTGAACTGGAAGCAGGCATTTCACTGGAAATGGGGATTTCACTCAATTATTTCTTTTAGTGGAAAATTATATTCCAAGACCTCAATCTGGTTATTAGGAGTGGTCATCATTTTTAAGAAATATGAATACAAGTACCCATGAATTCTTACTGACAGATCTTTTCCTACTTTAATCACTGTATAAATGCTAAATGAATTATTTACTTTGCACTACACAGACACAAGCAGAGACATCACTTCACCAACAAAGGTCTGTATAGTCAAAGGTATGGTCTTTCCAGTAGTCATGTACGGATGTGAGACTTGGACCATAAAGAAGATTGAGTGCCAAAGAATTGATTCTTTCAGATTGTGGTGTTGCAGAAGACTCTTGAAAGTCCCTTGGACTGCAAGGAGATCCAACCAGTCCATCCTAAAGGAGATCAGTCCTGGGTGTTCATTAGAAGGACTGATGCTAAAGGTGAAGCTCCAATCTTTTGGCCACCTGATGTGAAGAGTCAACTCATTGGAAAAGACCCTGATGCTGGAAAAGATTGAAGGCAGGAGAAAAAGAAAACAATAGAGGATAAGATGGCATTACCAACTCAATGGACATGAGTTTGAGCAAACTACAGGAGATAGTGACGGACAGGGAAGCCTGGCAAGCTTCCCCTAGTTAGCAACTGAACAACAACGCAGACACAAGAAATAGAACAAAGAATATTCTTCTTTTAAACTATGTTCACTTATTAAGATGATTTAATTATAAAATTAGATGAAATTATTTGAGGATATATAATGTTCATTCATAAATACATCAAACACATGTTGAGTCTTACTCTGAGTTAAGACACTTTCAAGTGATTCTATTGCTGTGTTTGCTTATATCAGTATCTCTAATCCTAATTATCAGGATTTGTTACTGTTGTTTAGTAGCTAAGTCACGTCTGACTCTTTGTGACCCCATGGACTGCAGCACTCCAGGTTTCTCTGTCCTCCAGGGTGTTATCAGGATAGAACATTATATATGTTAATTACTGGTTCTATGATTGGTTCTATTCCAGGAAATTTTGCATCTTTTAAATTTAGTATTTATAGCAACTCAATAGAGAAGCAGTATTATTTACTATCTAATTTAAGGAATTAGAAGCTTAGGGAGCCAATAAATCTTACTGGTTGGAAGAACACAGATAGCATACGAACCCAGACTTTCTAGCAATGATGTGCATGTTCATACTTTAACTCTCTTGTGCAGTATAATTTTTTCTTTCTCTGCCTTTATTTTGTCATGGTAGTTATCATTAATTCTTCAGACAAGGAAAACTGCTTATGATCAGTATTAGTTAGCTATTCCTGTGATAATGTAGAATAACAAAATAATCCCAATATCTCAGTGGCTATTAAGAACACACATTCATTTTTTGTTCTTGTGTTTATAAGTTTTCCAGAGGTATCTCCCATCCATACTGCATGTTGAGTTCTTTACCAAAAATGTATCTCTCATTTCAGAGTCAGGTTTAGGAACTTGAGGCTACTTGGGCCAAATGGAGTGGACAATGGCAGGGTAGGATGTGTATTTATATCCAAATATATATATATATATGTATATATATATATATATATGTATACTTATCTATATTATATTTAATATGTAATATATATCACAAATTATAATGATATATGATACACTATACATATATATACATATATAAAATCCTGCAAGTTCTACACATATATTAATTGAATATTTAGCATCCACTATGAATCATGCCAAGTCATTTAAATTTGTCACAATAAATTCTCATAACAGACTCATACAGTGGAAAATAATCTTTCTCCTTTCTATCTTTCTTTCTTCTTCTTTTCTTTCTTTCTTAATTAAAGGGAATTGAGGTTCTGAGGTATTACATAGCTTCCTCAAGTTTGTGTGATTACCGAATAATAAGCTGGGATATGAATACAGTAAAGATGGAGAATTTGATAACACAGAAGACAAGTGGGAATAATTACAGAATCAGAGTACTTCAGTGAATGGGATGCAATAAATCCAGTCTCTTGAACTACAAAGAGATCAAACCAGTCAATCCTAGAGGAAATCAACTCTGAATATTCTTTGGAAGAACTGATACTGAAGCTGAAGTTCTAATACAGTGGCCACCTGATTTAAATGGCCGACTCATTAGAAAAGACTCTGAAGCTGGGGAAGGCTGAAGGCAGAGGGAGAAGGAGGTAGCCGAGCAAGAGATGGTTAGATAGCATCACCAAATTAATGGACATGAATCTGAGCAAACTCTGGAAGAGAGTGAAGGACAGAGAAGCATGGTGCATGGCAGTCCATGGAGTCACAGAGTTGGACAGGACTTGACAACTGAACAACAATAAAAATAAAGAGACTCAATTTAGACGTGACACAGGCAGTTTATATTTTAAAAAAAATGAAGTGAAGAAAGAGCCTACCTATGTGCAAAGGAAGGTAAATTGTAGCATTTAATATGAAATTTCTCTGATTGCTCCTATTAAGCAAGCTTATCAACTAAGTGAAGAGCTGGGGAAGGAGGTGAGACTTTAAAGAGAGAATTAAAGATGCAAAATTATATAGGAAGGTAAAGACTAAATTAACTTAAAAAATCAGGTTTGTAAGGCAAGACTTAGAGTCTGTCATCGTGTGCTTTCTCCTGTCATACTCAACACAGGTAAAAGTAGAGGGTAGGTAGGGTATTAGATTTCAACAGCATTTTGTTTTTGCCTAGAGAGTGAAATAAGGAGAAAATCATAAAGAAGGAGAAAAAAAAAATGTTAGTAAAGGAAATATCATTGATGACTGCTGTTAGAGTCAAAGCTAGGTAAGAAGAGAAGATAAAAAATCATTATTAGTCATGGAATTTAAACCAAGCAAGAAAGAGAAAAAAACATAAGCTTTCAGAGTCAGAGAAATATCAAGGGACAAATGCACCAGAGTTCTTGATGAATTGGAGGAATTTGGGAGCTGAGAGGACCAGACAAAGAGGGTGAAATTATTAGGACAGGGTGTGGGAGGCTAACATGTTACAAATTGAGTTGATGGAGGTTGCACTTCTAGGCACTTTGGATTAGGATGTACTCAGACTCCTTTCCCATGTATCTTATGCCACCTTTTCTGAAATACCCTATTTAATTCTCTTTTTTATCTCCCAGTCTGACCATATATCTCCTCAATGCACAGTTCAAATTTTCCTCTACTAAACCATTAATTATAACATATTCTACAGTGATTTTTCTCTGCCTAAAAGCATTTTAGCAATGAAAGTTGTTGCCACACAATGCAGTCCTACAATAAATAAAGTGTTATATCTGGATTTTCTTTGGTAGTTGCTATATTATTTCTTTATGCATGTATCACTATCACTCTTATAGAATATTTAATGAAGTCTTGTCAATGAATAAAATTAACCAATGATAAACTATCCTGATTTCATATGTCTCATTTAAAACAGTGTCTTTTGCAAAGCCATATCTTGTGGCCACTTACTAGCTATGTGATCTTAGATTTATTTCTAAACTTCTGAAAGACGAAGGGCACAGTTCACATAAGAAAGTTGGTAGTTAACTAGATAAAATATATGACAACAGTGTGACACCTTAAATAAGTTTCATTGGGCCTAAGAGAAGCAATGAATGTATTAGTAAGAGAAAAGAAGAATCATTTATGTCTTACTCTTTTTATGTAGAAGATCTTAAAGCCAATCAGTCATTCTACTTGAAAGTTATGTTATGCCCAATAATGAATAGCTTTTCAAAGCAACCATTGAGCATGGTGATTTTTTTCACTATGCACATTTGTTTCTCACAATATATAAGATGGAATATCTAAATGTCTCTATTGGTCCTGATCATTACACAGGGTATCATTAAAGCCATAAAAATGCTAACCTACTGTGTAATCATATTCAGATGCATTCCATCATACATTTCACAGACTGTTGAAGATAAATTTAGCAAAATGTAGGAATTTGTGATTTTAAATCACTAAGCAGTGAAATAAAGCACCTTGATCTTCTAAAACAGAAAGCCTAGTATAACCAAATCACATATATAATATTTTTTATGATATTACTAGTTGAACAATCAATATTACATTGACATAGTCACTCTGCTGTGTCTGACTCTTTGTGATCCCATGTACTATAGCTTGCCAGGCTCCTCTGTCCAGTGGGATTCTCCAGGGAAGATTATTGGAGGGGCTTGCCATGACCCCCTCCAAGGTGTCAGGAAGCATTTAGCAAGAGGCTTCCTGTGTGCTGTTTTGGATCTGTCAGGAACCCTCTGGCCCTTATTAATTCCTGAATATTCAGGATTTAAAAGGAGAGGCATGCCTTTCCCTGGGCTGAGGAATCCAGGCATTTCTCATTACAGTGATAAGTACCCTCTTCCTTCTTATGAAAAGGTGATTGTTTGCAACTCTCTCTTTGATAGGGATCTTCTTATGTTATGTTAAGTCTGGAATTTTAATCTTTATCTTGGCTGAGAATAACCACCTTGTAAGACAGTATATACGCCCACGTCATGTTGATTAAAACACCTTTGCTCCATCAGAGCTTTGGTCCCCGTGTCTTTCTTTCTCTCTTCCTTTCTGTTCTTCCTGTCTCTCTCTCTCTATTTCTGGCTAATTCCTTGGAGCGCGGAGGCCCGCTGAGCTCACTTTCTTGCCCGGGCTTCTAAGACCCCCTCGAGAAGGCGCACTGCGCCTTCACCCACTCGAGAGGGCGCCCGGTGCCTACGTGCAGCAGCGCGAGCCCTGAGAACAGGACTCTATTGGCTCTCCGCGTAAACCAGGGGATAGCAGCCTCTTTCTCTCTCTTACTTTCTTATCTTCGACTCCGGACCACCATGTTCTGGTCCATTAAAGGACCAACACAAGGAATCTTCCTAACCTAGGGATTGAACTCAGGTTTCTCACATTGCAGGCAGATACTTTACCATCTGAGCCACCAGGGTAAACCGCAATATATGGCACATTCTGTCAAAAACCTGGGTCAATATCAATAATATCAATGTAATATCAATCAGGACCAATAGAGACACCAAGTAATTTCATCTTATGTATTATGAGAAACAAATGTGCACTGGGAAGACCCAGAGGGATGGGATGGAGAGGGAGGCTGGAGGGGGGATCGGGATGGGGAACGCATGTAAATCCATGGCTGACTCATGTCAAGGTATGGCAAAAACCACTACAATATTATAAAGTAATTAGCCTCCAACTAATATAAATAAATGGAAAAACAAGCAAACAAACAAAAAGAAACAAATGTGCACAGTGAAAACATCACCAAGGTCAGTGATTGCTTTGAAAAGTTATACATTATTGGGCATAGCATAACTTTCAAGTAAGAATCGTTGATTGGCTTTAAGATCTTCCTCTGTGTAAAAAGAGAGTAAGACATAAATGATGCTTATTTTCTCTTATTAATGCACACATTACTTCTCTTAAACTCAATGAAAGTTATTTAAGGTGTTCATTATCTTTTTTAACATTTGACAGATGTCCACCATATGAGACAAATATTTATTCCACTGAAGTCCCAACAGGGCTTTCTGGTATGTAGGTGTTTTATTGAATTATTGATAATAAATCAATAATTCTGACCTGGAAAGTGAATTTATTTAAGAACACTATAGTGGTTGTTTCAATACTCAGCACTTTGCTCCTTAAACAAGATTTCTGAGGAATTCTGCTCTTGTATATTCCATTCTGCAATTCTCCCACTAATATGAACATTAGCAATCAGTGCTAAGACCCTCTTGCTTAAATTGTTTAAATACTAATTGTGGTAAAATATGACTTTTATCTTCTAGGCCTGGACTATCTGTTCTTACCCCCTGAGTTCCCACTTCCTTAACCTTACATCATAGCTGTCTAGTACCTTTTAGCTTCCAAATTCCAAAACTGTAATTTTCAATTTATTCCTGCCTGTCAATTTCTACAGACTAAAATTAAAACAAAATATTAAATTAAAATGATTAAAAATAAAATATGCCATGACTTGTGACCTCAAAATACTTGATATGCAGGTGGGGAAGAGTAGCAAGTATACAATTCACAGTTGAGGCTGTACAGTTGGTAAGTGGCATATGACTCTCTGAGACCCCCATGAACTACCAGACACCAGACTTTCCTGTCCTACACTATCTCCTGGAGTTTTCTCAGACTCATGTCCACTGAGTCAGTGATGCTGTCTAACCATCTCATTCTCTGATACCCTATTCTCCTTTTGCCTTCAATCTTTCTGAGTGTCAAGGTCTTTTCTAATGAGTCAGTTCTTCACAATTGACCAAAGTATTGGAGCTTTAGCTTCATCATCAGTTTTTTGAATGAATATTCAGAGTTGATTTCCATTAGGATTGACTGGTCTAATCTTCTTGCAGTCCCATAGAGGGGAGAAATTTAATAACTGGCTAGTTAATAGCCAATGACTGAAGTAAGACTTCCTACCAAAATGGCTTACAGCAAAACAAATGAAATTAAAAGTGTCCTTAATATGGCATTGCTGGGAGAGTAAAACCTTGTAGAGCTTGTTGGATTTCTTTCTTTTATTTGAAATGATAAAACATTAATTTTAAGTGGCCCATATAGAATTTGGTAAGTGTATTTTAATACCAGAAATAAGCACTAAAATAGTATACTAAAAGATAGAGTCATAAGTCAGTAAAAAAATTAAAATGGAATTTGGAAAATTCAAATAACCCAAAATAACACTACCCCGGGCATCCACAAAGAAAAATAGAATATTGGTTAAAAAAAATTTTTTTGAAAGAATTCATGTTTGATTAGATTTTCTTTAGGTGTTGGCACATATGCTGATGGTTTCTGCTATGGGCTGAATATTCAGTGTCTTACCCCTGCCCGACAAATTCACATGTTGAAGACTTGACCCCAAATTTTTCTCTAGAAGAACACATTTATTTTAAAAATTGGCTCCTGCAATTGTAGGGGTGGAAAAGTCCTAAATTTTCAGGGAAGGCCACAAATATGAAAATTCTGAAAATAATTGTAGTCTTAAACCTGAAGACAGTTTGGAGTCAAATTTCCTGCCTTCTTGGGGACCTCGATCTTTTCTAGTAAGGAGTTCAACTGATAAAACACATTGTGGAGGTTAATTTGCTTCACTAAAAGTCTACTGTTTTGAATGTTATCACATCTTAAAAAATGCCTTTTCAGCAACATCCAGACTGGTGTTCTACCAAACAAATGAGTACAGTAGCCTGGCCAGGTTGAAATATAAAATTAGCCATTATAATAAGAAATATTTTTAGAGATTCTTTTTAAATTGAATTTTAGATTTAGCATTTTTGGTGTTAGTGTAATTGGGTTAAGTTCCATATTTAATGATGTATGGATATGGAATGGGACAGTATTTAAATAACCCTTTGACAAAATAATATATGTTGCTCTTGGATTAATGTATAACCCATATTTGATATTGAGGTTAAATGTAAACAACAACTCTGCATTGAAACTCATGAGCCGATGATATAGACAGAGAGCATAGTTGATTTGAAGTATACTCTGTTGCTATCTAGCTGTTGTTTATATATGCATCTTTATCTGATATATACTTGTCAATGGAAAATTCCATAGTTCCCCACAAATGCAATACTCGCTATTCTTCATTGATCAGTGAGAGAACTGAACACTTAGATAAAAGTTTTCAAGGCTATATAATCAATTCATGATGTTTGTGTGATATTTTCCATAAACTCAAAACTAGATTCAATTCCAAAGGTCATTGTGAAAACAATATTCTAATCAGATGGTTTGGGGAAATATAATTTGAAGAACTAAGAAAACATATTTTTTAATGAACTATGTGAGATAGTATTATGGATATTCTCTTTTTTACACTCTAGCCTTTAATGTCTATATGTTGAGATCTGATTAGAATGATCATGGAAACTTGAAAGCACAAATCCTTGGTATTCTAAAGTATTGAAAGCCAATCTCTTAGTGTTTTTATTCTCTCTCACCTATAAATTGCTTTTCTTATTTATTTTCCTCTTATACTTGTGAAACAATGTCCTTGATACACTGTTCCAATGGATGTTTATCACTGTGTCTAATAACTTGAGAATTATTGTATTGTTAAATGGCTCTTCTGTAGTTTTGCTTTTAATTGAAATGCAGATATCAAGCCTATGAAGGCATTATAGTTTCATTACATTCCAAAAGTGAGAAAAATAAGAACTTGTCATATAATGTTGCATATAAAAATACATGTAACTATATGGCAGATTCATGTCAATGTATGACAAAACCCACTGAAATGTTGTAAAGTGATTGGCCTCCAACTAATAAAATAATATTTAAAAAAATAAATAAATAAAATAAAATAAAATAAAATAAAATAAAAATAAGATTATTTGTTAGAGACTAATAAAGCTCAACATACAGAAAACTAAGATCATGGCATCTGGTCCTATCCTGGGAAATAGATGGGGAAACATTGTCAGTTGGGGACAGATTGGGGAAGCACTGTCAGATGGGGAAGCAGTGTCAGACTTTATTATGTTGGGCTCCAAGATCACTGCAGATGGTTATTGCAGCCATGAAATTAAATTGCAGCCTTACTCCTTGGAAGGAAAGTTATCACCAACCTAGATAGCATATTAAAAAGCAGAGACATTATGGTGCCAACAAAGGTCTGTCTAGTCAAGGTTATGGTTTTTCCTGTGGTCATGTATGGATGTGAGAGTTGGACTGTGAAGAAAGCTGAGCGACAAAAAAAAATTGATGCTTTTGAACTGTGGTGTTAGAGAAGACTCTTGAGAGTCCCTTAGACTGCAAGGGGATCCAATCAGTTCATCCTAAAGGAGATCAGTCCTCGGTGTTCATTGGAAAGACTGATGCTGAAGCTGAAACTCCAGTACTTTGGCCACCTCATGCAAAGAGTTGACTCATTGGAAAATACCCTGATGCTGGGAGGGATTGGGGGCAGGAGGAGAAGGGGACGACAGAGGATGACATGGCTGGATGGCATCACTGACTCGATGGACATGATTTTGAGTAAGCTCCAGGAGTTGGTGATGGGCAGGGAAGCCTGGCGTGCTGCAATTCATGGGGTCGCAAAGAGTTGGACGCGACTGAGCAACTGAACTGAACTGAACTGAATATATGTATGCATATACACATGTATGTGCATACACACATGTGTGTGTATATATATATATATATATATATGTATATATACACACATATATTTAAATAGCTATTTTGGCATTTTACACTATGATGGCTCTTAAAATTTCTGTGACAAGAGTTCTTAGAGGCTACATTAGAAGTTCTTATACATACTTTTTTATTCTTGTTTATGTTATGAAGATTCATCAATAGTAAGATATACTATATACATTTTTGTGAAATATAATTTGCTTCTTGAATTTATCCCTCAATCTTTTAGGTGCATTTGAATACATGAATAAAAGATTGGGTTCAGACTCTTATTTTAGCTTCTAATATAGCAATATCTTCTGAAGAGACTTTGTCCAAGTTTGCACTGGTGCATCTTAGTAGCTTTCACTTTGATCTGCCTAGGCCTTTTGCCTCTATTTCTCTTTTTCTTTCTTTTTTTTTTAATCTATTTTTTATTTATTGGTTTGGCTGCATTGGGTCTTAAGTGCAGCATGTCCACGAGAGCTCAGTAGCTCCAAGGTATGTGGGATCTTACTTCCCCGCCCAGGGATCAAACTTGCAACCCCTGAATTGTAAGGCAGATTCTTAACCACTGGACCACCAGGGAAATCCCTTGCCTCTATTTCTTACCAAGAGTCTTTTCTAACCTATGAAATTGACACATATGTTAGAAACCACCCTAGCATGTGAAAATGTGAACTCAGACATTAAAACAGTTAACCCTCATGAAACCATCATTGACCTATTAGGAATATATGTTGGGTGGATAAATCTTCCTCCTTCCATGCTCCAGACATGGATTCCATGCCATCTCTAAGACCAACAGCTATCTCATTCCAACCTCTGGAAAGAGACTGTTCACCAAACCTCCCCATCCAGGAATTCACTGACCATTTTGTGAAGACCCATACCACCTTTTCCTTGTAGGCAACCTACACTCCAGCTGTAGCCACTACACATTTCTTATACAAGAAAAAAGTAAAGCAAGCTTGTTTAAAAATAAATGAAACATCACTCCCCATTTTCATTATGCTAACTCTAAAGAGAAGTGGGTTAAGATGAGTTAACATTATGTTATCATTGTTGAATATTAAATGGGTGTTGTCTTCAATATTCTGTAATAATCTATATGGTAAAATAATATGAAAAAGAATGAATATATGTAAAACTGAATCACTTTACTGTGCACCCAAAACTAATACAATCTTATAAATCAACTACAATCCAATATAAAAGTAAAAAATAAAAAAGTCATGTCATAAACAAAAAAAAAATCAAAACATTTTAAAAATGAGTGTGGCCTTTTGTTCACCATATTTAGGCAGGAATGCAATGCAAAATGACAAAAATATAAAATAAATTGTCTATAAAGAAAACCAATGAATGCTTGACAAACTAGTAAGTTTAAGTCACTGGAGAGAGAAATTAAAAATTTAAATCATGGTGAGCAAAATCTAATTTAATGTAAGACAATAATCAAAATTGGGTTTCTGGGTCTCTAGGACTGAAATCAAATTTGTTGTCATCTCCAAACTGAGTAACCATATTTTTCATGTGTTTAGGCCATGAAACTTGGCAAATAATTGAGTGTAGGTGTGCTTAATTTTAAGGAACCATATGACAATATACCAATAACTTTAGTTCCAATAAACAGAATTTAAATATGAAATAATGGACTTTTTACTCTGTGGATATTAATCCGTTTCAAATGAGTTAATTTTAGGGAAGTTTTTAGTATATCTGGTAATCTCCTGGATGCTATCTACAGCATTTTCTATATAATAAGGATTTTGATAGCAATATAAAACTTAGCACATTAGAAATCTTTCAAATATAGACTGCTAATGCTAAATTCCAAAATAATAGAATTTATACTTTTCCAGGTTTTCCCTTGCTTATAAGAGACTTCTATCATACAGAAATCTCTAATAAAATATAATTTTGATGTGTCTAAAAATCTTTATTCTTCCCCATCTCCATTGCTGCTCTCACATATGATACATGTTTGCAGAGAAATTACTATATACCATTTCTAATTTGGGGCTTCCCTGGTATCTCAGATGGTAAGGAAACTGCTTGCAATGCAGGAGATCTGGGTTTGATCCCTGGGTCAGGAAGATCCCCTAGCGAAGGGAATGGCAAGCCACTCTAGTATTCTTGCCTGGAGAATCCCATGCACAGAGAAGCTTGGTGGGCTATAGTTCATGAGGTTGCAAAGAGTCGAACACGAATGAGTGACTAACACACATTCCTAGTTTATGTAGACGGTAAATTTCCAAAAATTAATTTTGTCAGATAGTCTGCATCCACTTGCAGAGTGATATTCTTAATTATTCAGTTGAGGCAGGGAGAGGGAGTAAGATAAATAAAATCTAAATAGTTTTCTAGTGTTCTAATTTAAGCCTTCATTAATTGACTATTTAATTTGAGCAATAGAAACCCTAGAAAAAGTTAAGCATGCTCAACAAAAAACGAGGATTCAAAACAAAAATAAAACTCATCTTTGTATTACATTCTCCTTTGAGAACTTGTACTATTGAAATAGATTCTGAATTATTGACCATAATAAAAATATTACCTGATGAATTAAGAGCTAAACGAATCTTAGTGTTCATTTTATATGTTAAATTAATTTAAAACTTCTCATTGGTGTATTAGTCACTTTATAATATCCTTAGAGGATTATGGGTCAACTAAAATGTTGAGGTTTCTAAAGCATATTCCATGAGATCTTTCATGCAGGCTTTAAACAATAGATATCTATATACATGAATAAACTAAACCATTGCTAGTAGGAGTTAGGAGGTCAGTCCTGGGTGTTCATTGGAAGGACTGATGTTGAAGGTGAAGCTACAATATTTTGGCCACCTGTTGCGAAAAGTTGACTCATTTGAAAAGACCCTGATGCTGGGAAAACTTGAGGGCAGGAGGAGAAGGGGACAACAGAGGATGAGATGGTTGGATGCCATCACTGACTCAATGGACATGGGCTTGGGTGAACTCCGGGAGTTGGTGATAGACAGAAGGACCTGGCGTGCTGCAGTTCATAGGGTCTCAAAGAGTCGGACACGACTGAGCAACTGAAATGAACTGAACTGAACTGAACTGAGCAAGAATTTGCTTTTATTGCTTTTTTTTTTTTTTTGTAAAATAAAGTTCCTTATTTAATTTAAGATAGATTCTCTCCTAAAGCCTCAAACATCCATTTAACTAAAATGCGTATCTTAATAACTGATATTTCTGATAAACGGGGTGAACTTAAAACACTAGGCTGTAACCAAAGTCTTTTGAGAATTCGAATTGAGTACTTTTATACTTACACTGATGAAATAATCCCATAATATCTATATCTAATTAAACATTTGCCATGAAGATAGCTTTCCTATAAATAAGATGCAAAGATTATTTCAAAAGTAGCTTCCAGTATAAAAAAGAAATATTTGCACAATAAATGTAGATTCTGCATTTCTATATAACCATTATATACCATCACCATTCATTTTTAAGGTTGTCATAATTACAGCAACAGTGGAGATGATGTATATTACATAAGCTTATTACCATGTGGCAGGCAGTGGGTTACATGTTTTGCATCTTTATGTTTTACACCCTACCCTTTCCTCTGAGTAAATTCCTATTATTCTCATTTTACAGATGAGGAAATTAGAATTCAGAGTTTAGTTGAGCTTGCTAAGTCACTTCAGTCAAGACTGACTCTTTGCGACCCCATGGACTATAGCCCACCAGGCTCCTCTGTCCATGGGATTCTCCAGGCAAGACTTCTAGAGTGGGTTGCCATACCCTTCTCAACTGAACATGGTTGCAAATCAATAAACAATGGAACTAAAATTTGAACCAGTGTTTAAATTGTCAAAGCTTATGTGCTCAAGTTCTACTGCCTTCCTGATAGAAATCTTTATGGAAACCATAGCTTAAAAGTATGATGAAATAAAACACATTTTAGAATATGGTAGATAAAGGTAGAAAACAAAAGGGAAAAACATCAGGCAGGTCGGTAATATTTGGTTGGGTAAGCTGTTGGGGAAGAAAGCTAACACTTATTGGCATCCTCTTACAGCACAGATGGTAGGGAGCCAATTCTAGTCATGCTGATTTGCTGGTTTAGTAATTTTCCTAGGGAATTAACTTGAAATAACTTCCTACACAGTCTTGAAATAACCAATACCCAATTGCTCCTTGCAAAACACATAAGCTAAAAACATGCAATTTAAAATATTAAAGAAAATGACACACATAACAATAGTGTATTCAAAAAACTCTTTAGAAAATTAATAGTATAGTGAATGTCTTTTAATTTTGATCTAGGCAACATCAATTAAATCATTACTAGGCTCATTTTATTTTTCTTTGATATTTTAGAATTACTTCTAAGCTGAAGAATATGTTATGTTTTCCTACACAGATTAAAAAATTAAAGATTACATTTTTCATGTGTGACTAATACAAGTGCAGTATATTTAAAGAAATCAGAAAAATAAAACTAAAAGCGGTATGGCTTGGAGAAGAAATGTCAAGATGCCAAGGTACTGACAATAACAATATAGTAATAGAATGAGTGACATATGCCATCCTCTAGGCAAGTGCAGTTATCTCAAATTGTCAAACTAACCAACTTGAATTACTGTCCGGGCTCCCAACATATTATTTAACCCCTAGAAACCCCACAATAATTCTGTTTTCTGTTAAGTATTAGAAAAGAGTATCACGCAATTTTTGATAATGTGAGGAAACTGGCCCCACACACATGCATGCAACCTTATGTATCTAGAATGGATTGAATTTAGATAGACTGAAGCCAATCAAAGGAGAGAATCTTAAATTCAATATGAAATCTCTAAAATATGGAGAAGAGCAAGATGATATTTCCTGATTTCTCTGTGTTTTGAAGCAAACTCATATAAGAATGTTGACATCTTTGTCAACGAACCCTAACCCCAACCCTAACCCTAATCCTAACCTCCTGGTGTCTCAGGAAGCACGTGCACCATCTCACTAGGGTCAGGGCTGTTACATTTGGAAAATTTTAATATTGCACTGTTTGCTGGCATTTCCAGAATATAAATTTCCTTATCTTCCACCCTGGCTTCCCTAGCCTGCTTCCCCAGGTATTCATACACACACTCTCTCTCTCTCTCTCTCTCACACACACACACACTATACGTATATAAAATAAAGAAAGAATGTTGGCAAAAGTTTTTTTTTTTTTTTTATAGAATTAGTCATTCAAGTGTGATCAGATTTTCTATAAAAACTGGCAGTTATGTGAATGGTTCCTGCTATGGCTGAATGTTCATGTCTTAGTTCTCCCCCACAAATTCTCATGTTGAAGAAATGTGATCCTGTCTGGAGGTGAGACCCTTAGAAGGTGATTAAGTTTATAGGAGGTCATGGAGATAGAGTCTTCAGAATACGATTCCTTCCTGTATAGGATGAGGAAGAAATCAGAACCCTCTGTCTCTCTCATGTGTGGGTATAGCAAGAAGGCAACCACATACAAGTCCTGCAGGTTCTTGTAGGCACAAAATCTGCTGGAACTTGAATCATGGGTTTCTCAGCTTCCTGAACCATGAGAAATAAGTGTCTTTTAGTTAAACTGCCCAATCTACATTTATTTTGTTGTAGCAGCATCATATTATGGCTAGTTCTATAAATAAGTCTCTCTATAACTAGATATGCAAATGCCTTGAAATCATAACTACTAGTATATGGCTGAGTGAAATTGTCTAGAAATATCCTTATATGTAGTCTATTAGATGACAATACAGATAGAACACATTTATGTAGTATTTAAAATTTCCCAAAATGTTTTTATATATTTAACCTCATTTTGCACCTTCACACTATCATTGGGAAAATCTTTATCATATCTAATTTCCTGAGTTTAGAGAAGACAAGAAAGTTAGTAAAGTCATAAAGCAATGTACATTTGAAATTTTGCACACATTGAATATTCATATACACCTTTTCTACCTTGAGCCTGACATTGATTTTCTAGCTAATGAAGTTACTTATTAGTAAAATTATCTTTTTGAGATGATGTCCTCAAATAATTAGCCAGGTTATTTTCAGTATATTTCACATTTACCATAACTGAATAATAATAGTCAATCAGTTTAAAAATGTCCAGTGCTGCTCACCTCTCCTGTTTGTTGAATTTAATCTTTGAAAGCAGTTTAAATGGGATTCTGGTAGCCAATGTTTTAAATGAGGTGCTAGTAGACAGATAACAGTTGCTAGAGGGAGGAAGAGACAGACTTCCCCATAGGCAGAAATTACAAAAGCAACTTAGAGAAACCTGGATCACCTTTCTTGAACTCTTCAGTTCAATTAAGTGTGATAGAGTGAAAATTACCCCTCCTTCCAAAATTCATGTTTTAATATTTGCATGGTATGAATTCTCCATAAGGTGATAAAGTCTTTATAGAGTAGATTATGTTATAAAATTGAGACGGGAAAATTATCTTGAATTATCTATGTGACTCCTTCACCCGTAACATGTATCATTATACGAAAGAGGCAAACTAGATTTAACAGAGGAAAAGACCTCGTAAAGATGGAACAGAGAGAGATCTTTTCTCTGGACCCTCTGGTGATAGTTGATAAAGAGAAGAAATTTCCCACAATCATTTAAAATAGGGATTAAAGAAGACTTGGAACAAATTTAGTTACATTTTCTAAGCCCCTGTTTGTTGTTGTTGTTGTTGTTTAGTCGCTCAGTCATGTCTGACTCTTTGAGATCCCATGGACTACTGCACAAGCGGCTTCCCTGTCCTTCACCACCTACAGGAGTTTCCTCAAACTCATGTCTATTGAGCTGATGATGCCATACAACCATTTCATCCACTGTTGCTCCCTTCTCCTGCCCTCAATCTTTCCCAGCATCAGGGTCTTTTCTAATTAGTGAGCTCTTTCTATCAGGTGGCCAATACATTGGAGTTTCAGCCCCAGCATCAGTCCTTTCAGTGAATATTTGGGGTTAATTTCCTCTAAGATGTACTTCCCTGATAGCTCAGTTGGTAAAGAATCTACCTGCAATGCAGGAGACCCCAGTTTGATTTATGGGTTGGGAAAATCCTCTGGAGAAGGCATAGACCACCCACTCCAGTATTCTGGGGTTCCCATGTGGCTCAGCTGGTAAATAATCTGCCTGCATTGTGGAAGATCTGGGTCCAATCCCTGGGTTGGGAAGATCCCCGGGAGAAGGGAAAGGCTATCCAATCCAATATTCTGGCCTGGAGAATTCCATGGACTATATAGTCCATGGGGTCGCAAAGAGTTGGACACGGCTGAGTGATTTTCACTTTCACTTTCCTTTAAGATTGACTGGTCTGATCTCCTTGCTGTCCAAGTGACTCACAAGAGTTTTCTCCAGCACCACAATTTGAAAACATCAATTCTTCAGTACTCAGCCTTCTTTATGGTCCAACTCTGACATCCATAGATGACTACTGGTAAAACCATATCTTTGACTAGATGGACCTTTGTCGGCAAAGCAGTGTCTCTGCTTTTGAATAGGCTGTCTACATTTATCATAACTTTTCTTCAAAGGAGCAACAGCCCTTTAATTTATTGGCTGCAATCACCATCTGCAGTGACTTTGGAGCTCAAGAAAGGAAAATCTGCCACTGTATTCACTTTTTTTCTCATCTATTTGCCACGAGGTGATGGGAACAGATGCCATGATCCTAGACTTTTGAATGCTGAATTTTAAACCAGGTTTTTCACTCTCCTCTTTCACCCTCATCAAGAATCTCTTTAGTTCCTCTTCACTTTCTGCCACTATAGTGGTATCATTTGGACATCTGAAGTTGTTGGTATTCTCCTGGCAATCTTGTTTCCATTTTGTGATTTATCCAGGTTGCCATTTTGCATGATGTACTCTGCATACATGGTAAATAAGCAGAGTGGCAATATACTCCTGTTGAAAGGACAGAGTACTTTTTGCCTCATCGTGTTTTGACTTTTTTGGTAAATTTATTAAATTCATGGGATAATAATAAAGAAAATAAAAATATGTGCCATAGTAAACATTTAAAAAAAATTTTTGGCCATGCCACATGGCTTGCTGTATCACAGTTTGCTGACCAGTGATTGAACCTGGGCCACAACAAAGGAAACCTGAAATTCTAACAACTAAGCCACAAAAGATTTCCCTAAACATATATTAAATAATATTATTTTCCTTTTCTAGATGCTGGAAAGGAAAGAAAAGGCATCTTTGAAGAATGCATCTAAATTATGAATTATGTATGCTATATATAAAGCTAATGGAAGTGATGTAATTCCAATTGAGCTATTTTAAATCCTAAAAGATGATGCCATGAAAGTGCTGCACTCAATATGCCAGCAAATTTGGAAAACTCAGCAGGGGCCACAGGACTGGAAAAGGTCAGCTTTCATTCCAATCTCAAAGAAAGGCAATGTCAAAGAATGTTCAAACTACCACACAACTGCACTCATCTCATATGCTACCAAAATAATGCTCAAAATTCTCCAACAAAGACTTCAACAGTATGTGACCTGTGGAATTCCAGATGTCCAAGTTGGTTTTAGAAAAGGTAGGGGAACCAGAAGTCAAATTGCCAACACCCTTTGGATCAACGGAAAAGCAAAAAAATTCCAGAAAAATATCTACTTCTGCTTTATTGACTATGCCAAACCCTTTTACTGTGTGGATCACAATAAACTGTGGAAAATTCTGAAAGAGTTGGGAATACCAGACCAACTGACCTGCCTCTTGAGAAACCTGTATGGAGGTCAGGAAGCAACAGTTAGAACTGGACATGGAACAACAGACTGGTTCCAAATAGGGAAAGGAGTACGTCAAGGCTGTATATTGTCACCCTGCTTATTTAACTTCTATGCAGAGTACATCATGAGAAACGCTGGGCTGGAAGAAGCATAAGCTGGAATCAAGATGCCTGGGAGAAATATCAATAACCTCAGATATGCAGATGACACCATCCTTATGGCAGAAAGTGAAGAAGAATGAAAAGAGCTTCTTGATCAAGGTGAAAGAAGAGAGTGAAAAAGTTGGTTTAAAGCTCAACACTCAGAAAACTAAGACCATGGCATCTGGTCCCATCACTTCTTGGCAAATAGATGGGAAAACAGTGGAAACAGTGGTTGACTTTATTCTTTTGGACTCCAAAATCACTGCAGATGGTAATTGCAGCCATGAAATTAAAAGATGCTTACTCCTTGGAAGGAAAGTTATGACCAACCTAGACAGCATATTAAAAAGCAGAGAAATTATTTTGCCAAGAAAGATCCATCTAGTCATGGTTATGATTTTTCCAGTGGTCATGTATGGTTGTGAGAGTTGGACTATAAAGAAAGTTAAGTGCCAAAGAATTGATGCTTTTGAACTGTGCTGTTGGAGAAGACTCTTGAAAGTCCCTTGGAATGCTAGGAGATCCAACCAGTCCATCCTAAAAGAGATGAATCCTGGATGTTCATTGGAAAGACTGATGTTGAAGCTGAAACTCCAATATTTGGCCACCTGATGTGAAGAGCTGACTCATTTGAAAAGACCCTGACGCTGGGAAAGATTGAGGGCAGGAGGAGAAGGGGACAGCAGAGGATGAGATGGTTGTTTGGTATCACTGATTCGATGGACGTGAGTTTGAGTAAACTCTGGGAGTTGGTGATGGACAGGGAGGCCTGGCGTGCTGCGGTTCGTGGGGTCACAAAGAGTTGGACACGACTGAGCTACTGAACTGAACTGAACTGAATGTATGCTCTGGTCTCAAATTTTGGTTTGACTTCCATTACCTTCAGTAATGTTAGTTTTGAGAATTTTTCTAAATGTGAGTAAGAGATAATGAAGCGGTCATTACAACTGTATTGTCTACAACTCAGTAGGTCCATAAATTTAATGTAAAATTATGTGTCTGATATTTTTCTCTAACTGGTTGTAATACATCTAGTTCCCACTTTGCCTGATGATGATTTGCATTTCCAGTAAATTAACATCTATTTTTCTTCCCAGAATTGTGTCTAACATCCAATGGTGGATGGCAAAGGTGATTGGCAAGTGGGCTCCACCCAGTTCTCTGTAATCTGTGCTGGCTGGAATTCTCTGAGACATTCATGACCCAGCCAGGTTCTGATCATTTGTCCATGCATATCACCAGTGTAGCACTCTTCTCCATTTCTAATGAATTTCACTACTACTTGTGGATACATGGACATTATTCTGCTGTTTCCTTACCAACACACTAAGATAAAGGAGATTTTAAGATATTACTTAAGGGTTCTGCTAGTTCCATGCTACCCTCAGGGGCTTGAGAAGCCTTTTGTTTTTCAAGATCATGTTGAAGAATGGAGAATTGGTGAAAACATCTGAGATACCTGCATTTGCACTCAGGAAAAAGGGACAAGCAGAAAAACATACTCTCTATCTGTAAATACTCTACATTTTATATGGCCTTTTTAATCTCTCTGCTTTATCGCTTCTTAGGAAGCAATCCCCTTTGTCAGAGGCCCACTATATCTATGAATTTTTTGTTTCTGTTCTAACTTTCCTCTTTGACAGCCTAAAAAGCCATGATCAAGTGTATGAAGTTCAGAAGTTTTCTCTTAATTGCTCACATAGTGTCTTACTTTTATATATTCCTCAGGCACAAGAGTCCTTTTAAGGTTTTTCTTGCACTTGGACTTTTGATATGTGAAAGCAAGAAAAAAAAAAAAAAAAAGATTTATCCTTTCTTGTAATATCATCTTTTTCCTGAGACAAAAAAAGTAAACCTAGTAATTTCCTAACTAGACAGAATATACACAGGATAAAAATAATTTTATAAAATAATCACTACAACAAAATACATTTGTTAATATTTTTGAAAGTGAAAGAAAGTGTAAATTGCTCAGTTATGCCTGACTCTTTGTGACTCCATGGAACTCTCTAGGCCAGAATACTGGAGTGGGTAGCCTTTCCCTTCTCCAGGGGATCTTCCCAACCCAGGGATCAAATCCAGGTCTCCCAAATTGCAGGCAGATTCTTTACCAGCTGAGACATAAGGGAAGCCCAAGAATGCTGGAGTGGTTAGCCTATCCCTTCTCCAGTGGATCTTCCCGACCCGGGAATTGAACCAGAGTCTCCTGCATTGCGGGTGGATTCTTTACCAACTGAGCTATCAGGGAAGCCCATGATTTTTTAAATATCATACTATTCCCTAAGACAAGCTGTTTATTTGAAGTTAAACACATGTCTGATGATAAGTGAGTGTATATGTGTGGGAGAAGGAAAGAGTGACTCCAGAAAATCGGTACTCACTGTGAAGGGAAAGGTCAAGTTGTGACCCCTGATTGAAGGCTGCAGTTTTGAAATACTTAGAGCATTGAATCTCCTTTCACTTTTTTTTGTCTTCACATTTCTAGTTAGTCACCAGAAGAATGCTGAGGTAGAATGGTGTTCCTCTTACCATGTAGAGTCCCACGAACAAGGGTTGCAAAGTGTGGACCCAGAATGATGAGGAATCACATTGCTAATGAGGCTCTGAGGGGAATGAAGATAATAAGCTTGAAGTGAAGCCTGTGTTGCTGCTGATCACTACACAAGTGTGGAAAGCTGGCCCTATAGTCATACTGTCAAACTCCATGGTGGTGGTGGTTTAGTTGCAAAGTTGTGTCTGACTCTTGCGACCCCATGAAACGTAGCCTGTCAGGCTCCTCTGTTCATGGTATTTCCCAGGAAGAATACAAGAGTGAGTAGCCATTTTGTTCTCTAGGGGATCTTCACAACCCAGGGATAGAACCCAGGTCTTCTGCACTGCAGGCAGATGCTTTATAATCTGAGCCACCAGAGAAGCACTTAGATGTTCAATATCTGGTTAAAATAAAGAAATAAAAAAGACTATGAAATAAATTCAGCGCTGACATAAAAGTTCTAACACAGTATACACAGGAAGAATGATGGTAAAGTCTTTGTGAAAATTAAAAAAGGTGGTCACAAGAGAAATTTCAATTAAGTTGGGCTTTGAAATTAATATAAGTCTATCAGAAGAACATTTCAAAAAGACTTTCATTCTTTGGTAATAGACTATGCAAAGACTGATTTTTTTTTTAAACTTCATATATTCAATAAGCTTAAAATAACATCTACACTGAAAGATTGTCTTAGCATTAAATTTAATTCTTTATGTGAAGAGACCTTATAAATTATAAAGCACTGTACTTAAGGTATTATTAATTCTTTCACTTTTTAATTAAGTTTTCAATGTTTTGCAAGTTTTCTCTCTCAGATTTTAATGATCTGTATCACTTCAAAGTGGTTCACTTAGAACTTATTTTATTTCTATGTAAAGTTGTAAAATATCTCAAAAAACTAAAATTTTTCATTCTACCAATCAAACTATGCTAACAACTAAATGTTCTGTATATATAAAGTTTTTGATAAACTAAAAATTATATATAAAATCTCATGTTTCAACACTTTAAAATATAATTCTCTTTTTCTTTTTTTTTTTGGCCATACTGTGTGGCATGTGGGATCTTAGTTCCTAGATCAGGGATTGAATCTGTGCCCTCTAATTTGGAAACATGGAGTCTCGACCACTGGACCTCCAGGGAATTCCCTAAAGCATAATTCTTTATAAAAATTGAAAGTTATGATACTCTACTATTTAAAGATAATGATGTATTTATATTTGTATTACATATTCATTCGCTCCCCAATGAAGTATAGCTAGACATTTTCAATTACTATTTTTTCTAGGCTGTTATAAATTGATTAGATATGAAACCAGAGGTTATCTTATTCAATTCTCTTCTCAATTAAGGAGTCCATCATTTCCATATATGATCAAAATATGATGATTAATCTTCCACTTAAAATATACAATAAATTGTCTGTGGTGATAATGGCGTTATGTTATTTTTATTCATCAAAAGTGAATAAAAATCTACATTTCCAATGTTTTTCAAGCTACATTGACTACATTACTGAAGAAATTATTGAAACCCATTGATCATGTACAGATATCGGGGCCACTCTGAAAGTACAAATCATGGCAGATGGATGGGGAAACAATGGAAACAGTGAGAGACTTTATTTTTTATTATGGGAATACCAGATCACCTGACCTGTCTCCTGAGAAATCTGTATGCAGGTCAAGAAGCAAAAATTAGAGCTGGGCATGGAACAACAGACTGGTTCCAAATCAGGAAAGAAGTACATCAAGGCTGTATATTGCCAACCTGCTGATTTAATTTATATACAGAGTACATCATGTGAAATGCTGGGCTGGATGAAGCACAGGCTGGAATCTAGACTGCCGGGAGAAATATCAATATCCTCAGATATGTAGATGACACTACCCTTATGGCAGAAAGTGAAGAAGAACTAAAGAGTCTGTTGATGAAAGTGAAAGAGGAGAGTGAAAAAGTTGGCTTAAAACTCAACATTCAGAAAACTAAGATCATGGCATGTGGTCCCATCATTTCATGGCAAATAGATGGGGAAACAATGTAAACAATGAGAGACTTTATTTTTTTGGACTCCAAAATCACTGCAGATGGTGACTGAAGCCATGAAATTAAAAGATACTTGTTTCTTGGAAGAAAGGCTATGACCAACCTAGACAGCATATTAAAAAGCAGAGACATTATTTTGCCAACAAAGGTCTGTCTAGTCAAAGCTACAGTTTTTCCAGTAGTGCAGTATGGATGTGAGAGGTGGACTATAAAGAAAGCTGAGCACTGAAGAACTGATACTTTTGAACTGTGGTGTTGGAGAACTCTTGAGAATCCTTTGTATTGCAAAGAGATCCATCCAGTCAATACTAAAGGAATTCAGCCCTGAATATTCATTGGAAAGACTGATACTTAAGCTGAAACTACAATACTTTGTCCACCTGATGTGAAGAACAGAATCATTGGTAAAAACAGTGATGTTCGAAAGATTGAGGGTAGGAGGAGAAGGGGACAACAGGATGAGATGGTTGGATGGCATCATCGACATGAAGGACTTAAGTTTGTGTAGGCTCCGGGAGTTTGATGGACAGGAAAGCCTGGCATGCTGCAGCCCACGGGGTTGCAAAGAGTTGGACAGGACTGAGCGACTGAACTGACTGATATTTTACTGAATACACGAAGAGACAAGGGCCAGCCCACATATAACAATTGACCTCAGACCCATATTAGAAGCCCAGGAAACCAGAGTCTTTGCAGCAGTGTGTTCATATGGTCAGGGCTTGGTTAGTAACTGTAGACTTCATTAGGTTGTTCCCATTTCTAACCAGGAGCAATCAAAATCAAATTTTTTCTCAATCAATCAAATAAGTTGATCTGTTTCTAGTTAGGCTGCCTCACACAGCCCCACAGCTACAACCTCCAATAAGAACATATGTAAATTTCTTATATTTGTGTCAAGTATTGTGACTAATAAGAATAAAATGTAAAGAAAGTTTCAGTACCTGTTATATAGATAATAATTATTAAATCTCTTTCTCCAGAATCTGACTTGGATTTGAGCATCAGGTGCTCCAAACATTTCCTGTCCTCTCCCAGACAAAGCATTGCACCTCTTTGAGATTCAGTTTTAGTTATGAGAAAATGAAATAATTGATAGATTTACCTTACAGGGATATTTTGTGTGCCTGTGTAGGTATTCAGTCATATCCGACTCTGGATCCCATGGACTGCAATCTGCTAGGCTCCTATGTCTATGGAATATTCCAGGCTATTATAAGGATTAAATAAGAGAATGACTATAAAGTCCCTAGACTGTAGTAAACATACAAAGAATATTTGTTTTTTTCTATAACATTGAGTAATTTAGTAAGTTACTCTGAATTAATAGTAAGTTTATTCAAATTTATGTTAAAAAGATAGCATTTGGTTTAACATGGAGTCCATTTCAAATATTAGTAAATCAATATTATCAAAAGCAGTGGATTCTGCATTAAATGCAATTTAATTGCTTTCTAAAGAAACAAGTAGCAAAAACAATTTCATGGTATGTGTTTCACAAACCAAAAGGTGTGTGACCTAATGAATTAGGTCATATTTTGACCTATATGTCAAAATAAGACAATTAAGGAGTTTTAATTAAGTCAAATAACTCTTAAACACACAAGCTAAAATGCAACAGGATTTCAATGACTACGTGGAAAGAAAAGATGCATCATTACTGAATTTTTATTCTTGACGGAAAATCTTAAAAGCCTGAACTATTATGTATTTATCACTGGTAATTTCTTGTTTAATAGATAATTTCAAGCAAGATTCAGTTCAGCTCAGTTGCTCAGTCATGTCTGACTCTTTGCAACCCCATGAATCACACCACCCCAGGCCTCCCTGTCCATCACCAACTCCCGGAGATTACTCAAACTCATGTCCATCGAGTCTGTGATGTCATCCAACCATCTCATCCTCTGTTGTCCCCTTCTCCTCCTGCCCTCAATCCCTTCCAGCATCAGGGTCTTTTCCAATGAGTCAACTCTTAAAGTGAATTAAATCCTCCTTGCTTTTAGAGTTTTACATTATTTACAATAATTTCATTTATTTTTCATATGCTTACACACTTAAAACTGTACAAAATATACATATTTTGACCAAGATAATATCACAAGTATTTTATATTTTTCAGCATATATTGTAGTGTTTATTTTTAATTATGAAAAATAACCATATTAAAGGAGACAGAAAACAATAGGAAAGAAACCGACCATATTTCCTCGATTATAAAATTACTGTAACCACTTGATGTTATTACTTTTAATAGAATTTCTAATCTTCCCTCATGTATGTGTGTGTGTTTGCATGCATATTTTGTTTTAGTAAAATGATGTTGTTAGAGAAGCTGGAATATAACCTACTTTATCCAATTGATATTATGCTAGATATATTGCTAGAAAACACTTTGACATATTTGTTTCTAGCAATGTATAATTTGTATCCCATCTTATCCAAGCATGAAACATTTTCTCTAAGTTTTCTTAAACAAAATGTGAATGAATTAGTAGACAAGTAAATGGTGATCTAATGCTACTTTAATTTTTATCTTTTTAATTACTGATGAAATTAGCATTATTCAATTAGTTTTTTGTTCAAATCTGCATTTATTATTTTGTATACTGTGTTATGATTTTAGAACTCATAATCTTTTAGATATCAAAGATTTTTGATATCTCAGTTTTTGGATGTATCTCTACATTAAAAAAATAATTGTATTTAAAGATTAAGCATTTTTTCTGGGGATATCTTGACTACAATCCTCAGAATTGCTTCCTAAAAATTTCCTATAACTTTTACCTTAGAATAATTTTCTGGAATTAATATAATATATAAAAGATGGATGCATTGCCACTCATCTCAAAGGATAATTCAGCTTGTTTATATTAGTATCTACAATTGAAAGAAATGGTTTTGAAGCCTTATTTAGATTCTTAGCATTTTTATCTTAAACTATGGAATTTTAAATATCAACTAGATAAAAGTTATCTGTAAAATTTTTCCAGATAAATCCCTCATAGCCCATAAAGCTGGAGAAGTACTAGATTAGACATTTATTTTAGTTTTAAAATTCTTATGACACCTCAAGCCACTCTTGACATGAAGAGTAGAATGAGAAACTGCAAAGATTTTAAATTCACAGAGTGCCTAGGGCAAAGATAGAACTTAACTCAGCTGGTTCTATTATTCATAGGAGACAAAGCTAAAAATTGAAGCTGTATTTTTCTTATAGTGCATTAACTTTTCTTGATAAAAAATTCTAACTGTGGAAACAGACTTCATCCGTTTTTTACTTTCTGCTATAGGTGTTATAGAATATTAATGATAAACCAAATCTTAACAGAAAATAGGTATGTGCATGCTAAGTTGCTTCAGTCATATCTGACTCTGTGAAACCCTAAGGACTATAGCCTGCCAGGTTCCTCTGTCCATGGGATTCTCCAGGCAAGAATACTGGAGTGGCTTGCCATTTTCTTCTCCAGAGAACAGAAAATACATGGCCTCCCATTTTAGGTTAAAAACTGAGATGTATGTTTCATTTTTAATAACCACTTCTGAGTATGGGCAGTAGTATCTAGATTGTAAAAAGCTCATGGTTTCAGTAAAAAAGAGATTATTCATATTCCAAAGTTGAAAAGAAACAGAAGTTTAAACATATTAAATAATGATAGAAGTCAATTAAATAATAGGAAAGTCAGGTGAAAATATTACAGGTATATCTTAAAGAAGTCTTTAAAACTCAGAGTTCTACCAAAAGGGCAATTTAGACAGTAAGGGCCATTAACATGTTTTTAACAGTTCTTCATGTCATAAAGAACTGCTTTCAAGAAATCATCATGTTAAGACATGTACTTACACTCCCAGTTTCCTCTTTTATCAACATAAACGTAGAAACACAGGGCACATATAAGTGAGGTAGTTTATTTCTTTCATGTGATGATGAGCTCCCTGCTGTTCCCAGAGCCTGGAGTTCTAGGTCATCTGGGCTGCACCATCTGTGACTCTCCACTCACATTTCCAACCTGAAGTCTTCTGTGCAAGTTTAACTCTACAATGCACAATCTGTAAATATAACAATCCAGTCTTGAGTTCCATTCTTAAACTTTATCTTACTTTTTAAAGCTCAATTCAGTTCAGTTGCTCAGTTGTGTCCGACTCTTTGCAATCCCATGGACTGCAGCACGCCAGGCCTCCCTATCCATGACCAATTCCCAGAATTTGCTCAAATTCACCTCCATTGAGTCAGTGATGCCATTCAACCATCTTGAACTCAGCGTGCGATTTACCAGTCCTGAATATTCATTGGAAGGACTGATGCTGAAGCTGAAACTCCAATACTTTGGCAACCTGATGTCAAGGACTGACTCATTAGAAAAGATCCTGATGTTGGGAAAGATTGAAGGTGGGAGGAGAAGGGGATGACAGAGGGTGAGATAGTTGGATGGCATCACCCACTCGATGGACATGAGTCTGAGTAAGCGCCAGGCATTGGTGATGTACAGGGAAGCCTGGTGTGTGACTGTCCATGGGATCGCAAAGAGTTGGTGAGATGAAGTGATACAGCTTTACCAAATAATAAATTGCTCTCTTTTCAGCTTTCCCCCTCATTTATCCATGTCTCTCTTTTAGTAACAAAATTTCCATTTAACTCCTGACATGCCAACTCTTTTGTTTCTCTGCATTGTTTTGACATGGACCCACATTATGAAAAAACACTTTCCTTCATTGGCTTCAAGATGTTGCTTTTCTACTTAAGTTAATAAATTGTAAATACTTCTTAATTAAATATATATTTTTAAAACCTCATTTGAAGAGGTAAAATTTACCTTCAGTAAATTTTCCTAATCTCTGCCTTCAGTATTTTGCTAATTTCTACCAATAAACATTCATTAAACCACGCAGGATGGCCCTAGTCAGTTCTTTACACTGGACTGATATTGAAGTAGGCACATCATTATTTATTTCTGCTACAATGATAACTGCTTAAGTAGGTACTATTTGCTTTTCAAATAGTTTCACGTCTGCATTTGCAGTGTTTCTTTGAATGCTTAATTTTATCTGTTTGGTAAGATAAGTCATTAAAATTAAGCATTTAAAGAATCACTGAGAGATTTCTTTTTAAAGAACTCTTAGTCATTTAACTCTCCCTTAGTCATTTTGTTTTAAAAGCCTAATGTTTAGGTTTAGAATATGAGGTTCAATTTTCTTCTTAAAGTTTAAATTTTGTTTGATGTTCTCAGAGTCTTCTTCAGAGGCAATATTCTCCTTCATAAAAGACTTTGACTCGCTGAACTTTTCCTCCTTCAGGTAGCAGGGAAAAAAAAAACTAATTCAGAGGATAGGAATGAGTCTTGTTGTTTCTTTCTCAATTCTCTGACTGCAAAATTTATTTTTCCCTCTCTTTGCAAGGGAGGATTAAAAAAGACCCTACTACTTGGAAATATAAAGTCTTAAAATCTAAGTTTTTTGCCATTATCAAAGGTTCACCTGCATCATATTATCTTTGTATCTTTGCTCAATTTTTCCTTCTCAAGAAGCCACTTTTTTATATCTAGAGTATTTGATTTGAAATTGCTTCCCATTTTAAAATTATCTCTTAGCCAACTTTATATGCCCTTGGCAACATCCTTGGCAACATCAGATAAAAACTACCTAGCCGGTTCTTCAGAATCTTACAAACCTCATTCAAAAGCACAAAATACAGAAGTGAAACAATTTAAACAGCAAGTAATACCTATTTAAGCAGTTATCATTGTAGCAGAAATAAATATTGATGTGCTGACTTTAATATTGATTCAGTATAAGAACTGATTAGGGTCATCCTGCATGGCTAAATGCACATTTGCTGGTAGAAATTAGGAAAATAACATGCATAAGTTTTATATTCAAACTTGAAATAAGTATGGAGGGAGCTAATAAGCTACTTACAAGTCAATTCAAACAGGCTTAAACGTGGAAGGATATTTTCATGCATACTTGCAATAATCGAGGAGATATAGCTGACAGGCAGTGGTGTTGAGAACAAATGTTCCATTTAACATGTGGTGTTTCAACAAAGCTACAAAGGCTAGAGAGGAATGAACTATGACAAGGGTTTTTCATAGTATTTTTGACAATGAACAACAAGTGCCTAAGTTTTTACAGAAATCTAGAGTATGTTAAATATATATACATACACATGTATATATATAGAAATATTTTATGTACATGAGGCTTCCCAGTTCCCAGGTGGCTAAGTGGAAAAGAAGCTGTCAATGCAGGAGATTCAAGAGACACAGATTTGATCCTTGTCAGGAAGATCCCTGGAGGAGGAAATGTTTACGCACTTCACTATTCTTGCCTGGAAATCTCATGGATAGAGGAATCTGGCAGGCTACAGTCCATGAGGTTGCAAAGAGTCAGGCGCAACTGAATGATTGAGTGTACACTCAAGCACTGCATTCAGTGTATGTGTGTATGTACATACATAAAAGCGTATACTACTAATAATATTTACATATTCACACGTGCATTTACACAAAAACCTGCAGGTGTATTATATGAACACAAACACAAAATGATAACAGGCACTTTTAAGATCAAGATTAATTACTAAATTGTGAATCCTTGTCAAACTACTGGTAAATCAACTAAAATGCATCTTTGAGAAAGAACTAAAAATATCAAAGTTTTGTGTTTTCTTCTGGTGAGGAAAAGGAAACCAAATAGTATCGACACACAGAAGCAGGGGGAGAAAAAAAAAAGAGTGATAAAATAGATGCCACTAAAGAAATTACAAAGGTTATGCTTGTATTCTTTTTATACAGTCATAAAAATGTTAAAAAAAAAAAGGGGGGGGGCTGCACTGGACACAATAAATGTCTGATACATGATAAACCCTGCATATTTGAAAATGAAAATCAAGTCTGGGACTGAAGGAGGAAGCCTTTAATATACTTAAACTGGAGTGTGAATATCATCAGCAAAGTTTCCGATTCTCAAACTTACTTTTGGAGGGAGGAGCTTGTCAAAGCAGGCTCCAGAGGTCAAGTAATGCAGTTGTTCCCCTCAGGCAAAGACTTGCTCTAGGGTTTGATGAGAAAATATTCACCTTACCTTCTGGACACTCAGCCCCAGTCAATGCATTACAGGACCCTAGTTACAAAATATCACATGGGTGATGGATTTGTAGCAGATGGAAGCATTGCCAGACCCCGAAAGCTTTGCTTGTCTCTGTGCTAACAGATGAAAGTGAAGGAACAGATGCCAGAAACAACCAAACAGTTTTCAGGGCAGGAAAATAAACACTGAAGGAAAACTGTAGCTTGCCAGAACAGATGATCAAGAAATTAAAACATCTGACAATGAAAGCTGTGTCCAGATGGCATTTATCTCTGACTTCTCAAGAAAAAAGAATGATTGGTAGAAAAAAATATCATTCCTACAGATAATATGATTCCCTCTGAAATCATGAGAAGTAGGCATTACAGAAAAAAATAGAAACAAAAATACATAGATTAGAAAATCATATAAAAATCTTGGGAATGATAGAATATTGTAACATAAACTGTGCACATATTTATTTTGGATTTCTAACAGATGTGGTTAACAGCCAAAGTTTAATCATCTCCCCAAAGTTACAGAACAAGTACAACCTAGGGTTCAAATGCCTGTTTGATTCCAAAGCTTGGTTTTTCTTAGGCTACCATTGTCTTCATCACTGAGAACCACTGCGGTGGTTCCCAAACTGAAAGCTGCATCAGAATACCCTGAAAGCTGATGAAATAGAAATCCAGGGCCTGTGTCTCTAGGTTTCTTGCTCAGTAGAACTGGGATGGAGCCTGAGTATTTGTAATTCTAACAGGTTTCTAGAAGTATATTTGTCAGAGAGCTCTGCTTTGAGCTCTTCCATTCTAGTGAATGAAAACATAAACATTGGTAGGTGGCTCAATGGTAAAGAATCTAACTACCAATACAGAAGACGCCAGTTCCATCTGCGGGTTGGGAAGATCCCCTGGAGAAGGAAAGGACAACCCACTCCAGTATTTTTGCCTGGGAAATCCCATGGACAGAGGAGCCTGACAGGCTACAGTCCACGGGATCACAAAGAGAATGAATAAACACACGGAAAAAACTCATTACATAAGTAATGCAAACTTACTCTTATTATAAGACATACTTAAGTATCAGAAATAATAAGCAATTAGTAGATTTACTTTAGTATCTCTGGCAGAATACAATATCCCCACAATTTATTTCAAGGAGTTGGGAGAAATTATGAGGAAAATCAGAACAGGAACTTTTCTGTGGTGTCTGTAGAGATCAGGAAAACACACACACACACACAACAAAAAACAGAAGGAGAGAATGTCAAAAATGAGAAACTGAAACACAAAGTTAAAAGATTAGCAGTTTAAACATGTGCTACTTCTTGCTTATACTTTTCTTTCTTCCTAGGATTGTATAGAATTTTCAGTGTCACATTTGAAAAGTATTAAAATTCAAATCAGTGAATAAATGTAAAAGCAAGTAGTGTTCCTTTAAGTCTTGCTCTTTAAAACCGTTTGTGCCCTTTATTTGCTTAGTTATTTATTTAATAAATATTTCTGAGTGCCGCCTGAGTGCCAGATACTCTTTTCGTTGACAGAAGATAGGAGAAAACAGAGCATATAAATGTTCTTCCATCACATAGAAAGTTAAAGGAGTTTGTCTTTCATTTTCATTATGTTCTTTTTTAAAAACTCCTTTCACATTAATTTTAGCCTCTTGCACTTTTTGTCATGAGTCTGTCATAGTTTAACTGCACTATTTTTTTTTTCTTTTTTTCACACCGAAGAGTTAATTGTTACTTTGTTTCAGTCTAGGTTCTCCAGAGAAACAGAATCAATAACATTATCTATCTATCTGTCTATCTATCTATCTATCTATCTATCTATCTATCTATCTATCTATCTATCTATCTGTCTAATCTATCTAGGTATCTATCTAGCTATCCAGATATCTGGCTATCTATCTATCTAGAGAGAGAAAGAGAGAGAGGGAGGGAGAAATGTATAAGATGAGATTTGCTCTAGGAATTAGCTCAGATGGTTATGGAGGTTGAGAAATCCCATGATCTACTCTGTTCAAGCAGAGAATCCTGAAAGCCTGTAGTATAATTCAGTCCAAGTCCAAAGAACCAATGGTATAAGTCTGGGAATGCAAAGACACACTAGCTAGAAGCTCTGAAATCCAAGGCAGGGGAGATGGCTGTCCCAGCTAAAGAAGAGAGAGCAAGAAGTCACATTTCTTCTGCCATTTTTGTTCTATTTGGGTCCCCAGTGTATTGGGTGATGCTTCCCTGGGGGCTTTAGTTCAATTCAGTCACTCAGTCATGTCCAACTCTTTGTGACCGCATGGACTGCAGCACGCTGGGTTTCCTTGTCCATCACCAACACCCAGAGCCCAGTCAAACTCATGTCCATTGAGTTGGTGATGCCATCCAACCATCTCGTCATCTGTTGTTCTATTCTCCTCCTGCCTTCAATCTTTCCCAGCATCAGGGTCTTTTCCAAAAAGTCAGTTCTTCACATGAAGTGGTCAAAGTATTGGGGTTTTAGCTTCAGCATTAGTCCTACCAATGAATATTCAGGACTCATTTCCTTTAGGATTGACAGGTTGGATCTCCTTGCATTCCAAAGGATTCTCAAGATTCTTCTCCAATGCCATTGTGATAAAAGATCAATTCTTCCGCAGTCTGCTTTCTTTATAGTCCAACTCTCACATCCATACATGACCACTGGAAAAACCATAGCTTTCACTAGACTGGCTTTTGTTGGCAAAGTGTCTCTGCTTTTTAATATGCAGTCTAGGTTTGTCACAGCTTTTCTTGAAAGGAGCAAGTGTCTTTTAATTTCATGGCTGCAGTTACCATCTACAGTGATTTTGGAGCCCATGAAAATAAAGTCTGTCACTATTTCCATTATTTCCCCATCTATTTGCCATGAACTGATGGGACCCGATGCCATGATCTTCATTTTTTGAATGTTGAGTTTTAAGCCAGCTTTTTCACTCTCCTCTTTCACTTTCATCAACAGACTCTTCAGTTCTTCTTCACCTTTTGCCATAAGGGTGGTGTCATCTGCATATCTGAGGTTATTGATATTTCTCCCAGCAATCTTGATTCCAGCTTATGCTTCATTCATCCTGACATTTCACATGATGTTCTCTGCTTACAAGTTAAATAAGCAGGGCGACAATATACAGCCTTGACGTACTTCTCCCCCAATTTGGAACCAGTCCATTTTTCCATATCTGATTCTAACTGTTGCTTCTTGATCTGTATTCAGATTTCTCAGGAGGCAGGTCGGGTGGTCTGGTTTCCCATCTCTTGAAGAATTTTCCACAGTTTGCTGTGATCCACAGAGTCAAAGGTTTTGTGTAGGCAATAAAGCAAAAGTAGATGTTTTTCTGGAACTCTCTTGCTCTTTGATCTCTGGTTCGTCTGCATTTTCTAAATCCAGCTTGAACATTTGGAAGTTCTCATTTCACGTACTGCTGAAGACTTGGTTGGAGACTTTTGAGCATTACTTTGCTAGCGTGTGAGATGAGTGCAATTGTTTTGTAGCTGGTGGCTTAGAGGGTAAAGAATCTGCCTGTGGCATTCTCTGGTTCAATCCTTGGGTTGGCAAAAGCCCCTGGAAAAGTGAATAGCAACCCATTTCACATTCTCGCCCAGAAAATCCCATGGACAGAAGAGACTGGAGGGCTACAGCCCATGGGGCCACAGAGAGTAGGACACGACTGAATGACTAAGCACAGCACACTACCGTTTCACTGAGAGCAGTCTCTGCTCAGTCTGCTGGTTCAAATGCCAATGTCTTCTGATACTACCCTCACAGAAACACCCAGGTAGAGTATTTTGCAAATTGTCTGGACATCCATTAGACTAGTCAAACTAACACAGAGTGACAATGACAGTTTCCATCATCAACGTGATTATTTCTGTCTCTGACCTTGTTTCATTTTACTGTTGTTGTTCTTCTAATTTTTATCTTTTAAGTGCTCAGTGCTTATCTCACCTTTCATTTATGTCTTCTATTTTAGAAGTAATGTAATCTATGGCTTACATTAAGTTGTAGCATGCACAGGTTGATGATATATAATGATTTTGTTTTAATATATATATATATGTGTGTTTGTGTGTGTGTATATATATATATGTATATATATATATATTTGTACAGAGAAGCTGTTCTCTCTACAAATATCTTTTCCTAAAAAGGGCAGCTGTATTTCTGCCTGAAAAATGTACAGAAGTGTAAGAAGCCCATAGAGAATTTCCTTTCAGTTGCGAATATATATGGAATAGTGGCTTTGGCTATTTACCTAGAGCACTTTACATACATTATTCTAACATTTGTTTTTAATAAGGGGAAAACTTTCAAAACAAAAGTACTACAGGACAGGATTTTGTCCCGCTTTTGACCTTACAAGCTAATACCCATTCCCATATTCACTGAGTTTTGGCCCACATTACTAACATATGGGACCTGGCACATTCATGTTTATTTCTCAGAATCTTTTCACTGGCAGTCCCCATTTCTTGGAATGTTCCTGAACCTTAATTCCTTGTTTAAATGTTGCTACTCAATCAGGCCCACTAGGCTTTAAATTTTGATCTCCCCTTGAGAGTCTCTATCAGCCTTTCTCTACTCATCATCATCATCATTCCTTTAACATATCATATCATTTATTTTTTAAATATATTTTGTTACTTATACAATGCAAGTTCTCTAACTTCAGGAATTTTTTGTTGCCATTATTCTTGCAGGTCTTTTACTTGAAGACTTTTTTTTCTTTCTGTTGAGCTGGTAAGAATCCAGCTCTTGTTTTTAAGAATCACGGGGCTCTTACTAAGCTGCAGAGAATGAAAAGGAGAGAAGAAAGAACAGATGTGCACAGACAAAGGTCAAGGTATAGTGACACAATAAGGCTGCTCCAAGAGCTACTTTTCCTCCTTTGCTCATGGAATTTGCCAAAGAATGGAAAACTTTCAAAAGAAAAATTCTTTTTCTCAAAATAATTTTCTTTCCCCTTTCTTGGAAATCCCTGTAGGCAATAGCATCAGAACAGGACACCAAAGGAAGTTCTATGTGACGCTGTAGTAATTGACTTAGACCGCTGTTAAAGAATTATCTTTTGTTCGTGCTTTTCTCTCTGCAGTGACACATAAGCCTGCTGAAATAACGTGGAGCTTTGTGTGGGTTTTATCTCCAGGGCCTTTCCTTATTATACAAGACTTCATGGCTTACAGTCTGTGTCATCAGTAAACATCCTGTGCCTACTGCTGAGAGATTCAGTTTCTCAAAAACAGGTCAAATATCATATGGAGAAATGCTGGTATAATAATTCAAACTGAACTAAAGTCTTTCCTGTTTTTCCAGAAATCATATGAAGGTTTGGTTTTGTTCTTGAAGACAGTGTATAAAATTAAAGAGACAGTGGATTAATTTGGGACAGTTGGGTGCTTTCTGAAAAGATGGAGGTATAGTAACCAAAATTTTATTTTAAAAATTTCTGGAAAGTACTCCCTTAGAGTACAAGTTAATTTTGCAGGTTATAAACTTGGCATTACAATGATATTACATTATGTATTTCAAAACAATAATGTAGATTATTCATATTTTTCTTTCTAATAACAGAAAAAATGTGTGTGCATTTGTGCTTCAAAAGTATTATTTCATAACATAATATTTATTTAGAAGAATTTGTAGCCCATATATTTATAAATGCATTGCCAGGGGACAAATTTTTCAAATTATAATCTCAGGTCATGTGATATGACCTTAGATTTAACTTTTAATAAACTAATAATACTTATTTTAATCAAAGATAGCTAAAAGGGCAAAACCTTTGAATTCAGCATAGTCAGACTCTTTTTTATTCATATCTTAGAAAAGTACACGCTTTCCTCAAGAAATAATTTTGAGTTAAAACTTTGTGCATATGAAATGTACTTGTTTTTGTATTTTTAAGAATGTGTAACTTCAAATATATGAGATTGGGGATGCATAGATGTTTTGTTTTTACTAGAAAGTTAGTGGTGATGATATGTAAAGTAGTAGCCCCTTTGCAAAAAGAGAAAAGCTAAACTAATGCACATGGCAAAGCATCTGCCTGCAAAACGGGAAACCCAGATTCCATCCCTGGGTTGAGAGACTCCCCTGGAATAGGAAATTGCAAGCCACTCCTGGGAAATCCTTCGGACAGAGGAGCTTGGAGAGCTATAGTCCATGGGGTTGCAAAGAGTCATACACAACTGAGTGACTTTCAGCTCATCTTATGCATAGGTCAAGGACAAGAGAACTATGTGGCCTATTTTATCATTAATTGATGGATTGATTAACTGCTCACTATTTATTGAGAATTTGGAGTTTGGAGGATTTTAAAATGAACAAAGCAAAATTTTGAGAGCTTAAGCAGCATCTGTTTGAGTAGTAAGGTATGATAAACGCTTTCAAATTGTACATGGTTTGCCCAGCTAATTATGCTCTTGTAAACAACGAACATTGGTATCAAATTCACTTTTCTGAAGACATGGAACAGGTATGAAAAACTATCCTCAGAAAACCTCCTGTTTTGGTATAGTTTATGACCCAAGAATAATTTTTACATTTGTAATTGGTTCAATTTCAAGCAGTTATGTATCCGCCTACTAGTTTTCACCTCTTGTCTCACAAAGCCTAAAGTATTTATTATAGTGCCTTGTAAGAAAATGTTTGTCAACACTGATATAGAATATAAACATGTACTTGATTTTGTTAATTCTTCCTCTATGGATGATGATTGGTTCAGTTCACTTGAGTTCAGTTGCTCAGTCGTGTCTGACTCTTTGCAGCCACATGAATCGCAGCCCGCCAGGCCTCCCTGTCCATCACCAACTCCAGGAGTTTACTCAAACTCATGTCTGTCAAGTCGGTGATGCCATCCAGCCATCTCATCCTCTGTCGTCCCCTTCTCCACTTGCCCACAGTCTCTCCCAGCATCAGGGTCTTTTCCAATGAGTCAACTCTTCGCATGAGGTGGCCAAAGTACTGGAGTTTCAGCTTCAGCGTCAGTCCTTCCAATGAACACCCAGGATTGATTTCCTTTAGGATGGACTGGTTGGATCTCCTTGCAATCCAAGTGACTCTCAAGAGTCTTCTCCAACACCACAGTTCAAAAACATCAATTTTTCGGTGCTCGTCTTTCTTCACAGCCCAACTCTAACATCCATACATGACCCCTGGAAAAACCATAGCCTCGACTAGACGGACTTTTGTTGACAAACTAATATCTCTGCCTTTTAATATGCTATCTAGGTTGGTCATAATTTTCCTTCCAAGGAGTAAGCGTCTTTTAATTTCATGGCTGGAGTCACCATCTGCAGTAATTTTGGAGCCAAAAAAAAAAAAAAAAGTCTGACACTGTTTCCATTGTTTCCCCATCTATTTCTCATGAAGTGATGGGACCAGATGCCTTGATCTTAGTTTTCTGAATGTTAAGATTTAAGCCAACTTCTTCACTCTCCTCTTTCACTTTCATCAAGAGGCTTTTTAGTTCCTCTTCACTTTCTGCCATAAGGGTGGTGTCATCTGCATATCTGAGGTTATTGATATTTCTCCCTGCAATCTTGATTCCAGCTTATGCTTCTTCTGGCCCAGCATTTCTCATGATGTACTCTGCATAGAAGTTAAATAAACAAAGTGACAATATATAGCCTTGACAAACTCCTTTTCCTATCTGAAACCAGTCTGTTGTTCCATGTCCAGTTCTAACTGTTGCTTCTTGACCTGCATACAGGTTTCTCAAGAGGCAGGTCAGGTGGTCTGGTATTCTGATCTCTTTCAGAATTTTCCACAGTTTATTGTGATCCCCAGAGTCAAAGGCTTTGGCATAGTCAATAAAGGAGAAATAATGTTTTTCTGGAACTCTCTCACTTTTTGCTGATCCAGCGGATGCTGGCAATTTGATCTCTGGTTCCTCTGCCTTTTCTAAATCCAGCTTGAACATCTGGAAGTTCATGGTTCACATATTGTGGAAGCCTGGCTTGGAGAATCTTGAGCATTACTTCACTAGCGTGTGAGATGAGTTCAATGGTGTGGTAGTTTGAGCATTCTTTGGCACTGCCTTTCTTTGGAATTGGAATGAAAACTGAACTTTTCCAGTCTTGTGGCCACTGCTGAGTTTTCCAAATTTGCTGTCATATTGAGTGCAGCACTTTCACAGCATCATCTTTCAGGATTTGAAATAGCTCAGCTGGAATTCCATCACCTCCACTAGCTTTGTTCATAGTGATGCTTTCAAAGGCCCACTTGACTTCACATTCCAGGATATCTGACTCTAGGTGAGTGATCACAACCATTGTGATTATCTGGGTCATGAAGATCTTTTTTGTACTGTTCTTCTGTGTATTCTTGCCACCTCTTCTTAATATCTTCTTAGTAATAGATGATTATACCTGGATTTAAATTTATATATAATTTCACATACAAATGTGCATATATGCACATAATGTATATAAATATATATTCATGTCTGTGCATGTGTGTATAGCTATCTTTCTCTCTCTCTCTCTGAGAGAGAAATGTAGGAAGTATTCTCTGGTGACTCAGTGGTAAAGAACCCACCTGCAATGCGGTAGCTGCAGGAGACGCAGTTCGATCCCTGAGTCAGAGAGATTCCCTGGAGGAGGGTACGGCAAAACACTCCAGTATCCTTGCCTGGAGAATCCCAGTATAAAGGAGCCTGGTGGGCTACATTCCATAGGGCTGCAAAGAGTTGACACCACTGTAGTGATTTAGCACAGAGAGGGGATTATCCTAGACTACATTGAGAAGCCTGAGTCAATCAGTAGAATGGCCTTAATAGCAGAATTAAGGCTTCACTGAAGAAATTCTGCTGTGGATTGCTGATCTCTGAGGACAGGGCACCACGTGACTCATACGGATGACTGAGGGTCACTGGACAGACTCCCATAAGTCTGTGACTCCGTTTTCTCAGGAGGATTGGGCCAGCTGGGGCCCAATCTTCTCAGGAGGTGAATCTGGTTCTGAAGTAGAAAAAAAATATCAGCAAAACTGCTGCTTTGGGAACCAATAGCTCTTGCGCCAATGAGGAACTCTTGTTGGAGTAATGTGGTCGGTAGCGAGGGAACAGGAAACTCCATCTCCAGTTATGTTTCCTACTGACAAAGCTCCACAAGTACTGGCTAGTAAAAGAAATGATCTTCGCAGAATCACAGCTTGGGAGTCACAGTTCAGTTCAGTTCAGTCACTCAGTCATGTCTGACTCTTTGTGACCCCATCTTCTGCAGCACACCAGGTTTCCCTGTCCATAACCAACTAAATCAATTAATACATCTACTTTAATTTTTAAATAATGCTCAGAACCTATAAAAGATGGGAAACTCATTGTCATTCTTCCACTGTCTTTGTCACTTGGGCTTCCCAGGTGGCGCTAAGTGGTAAAGAACCCACATGCCAATGCAAAAGATTTAAGAGATGGGTCGGGACGATCTCATGGAGAAGGAAGTTGCAATCCAGTCCAGTATTCTTGGGCTTCCCTGGTGGCTCAGTTGGTAAGGAATTTGCCTGCAATGCAGGAGACCTGGGTTCGATCCCTGGGTTGGGAAGATCTCCTGGAAAGGGAAAGGCTACCCACTCCAGTATTCTGGCCTGGAGAATTCCATGGACTGTATAGTCCATGGGTCACAAAGAGCCGGACTTAACTGAGCAACTTTCACCTCACCAGTATTCTAACCTGGAGAATTCCATGGACAGAGGAGCCTGGAGGGCTAAGGTCTATAGGGTTACAAAGAGTCAGGCACGGAGGAAGCAACTTAGCACACACACATGCACTTGTTATATCAATGTATCATTGCCAACATTGAGGATATTGTATCTTCTAACAAGGAAAAAGTGAAACTGTTAGAAAGCTTGCAAATTAAGCCATCATTTCTTCTTATGTTTTCTTGTAGAAAACATTGCTTCCCTTTAAATTCCACCTCTGAAGAAATTTGCAAGTAAGTAGTAGGAAAGGCTGAAACACAAATTAAAAAATTTGGTTCAGTTCTATCATAAACAGTATTATTTTTTGAGAGTAAGTGGAATTTATATCAAAAAGAAGTTGGGGATTAACAGGAAGGTTATAAAGACTGTGGAAGAATAATAAAAAATAAAGGCAGTAAATTCAAATTAACCTGTTAAAGAGAAACCATCATTTCTTTTTCTCCCCAAAGCATTTTAGCATCTCATAATACTACCCTTTTGAATTGTGGTGTTGAAGAAGAATCTTGAGAGTCCCTTGGACTGCAAGATCAAATCAGTCAATCCTAAATGAAATCAATCTTGAATATTCATTGGAAGGACTGATGCTGAAGCTGAAGCTCCAATACTTTGGCCACCTGATGTGAAGAGCCAACACACTTGAAAAGATCCTGATGCTGGGAAAGATTGAAGGCAAAAGAAGAAGGGGGTCGCCGAGGGTGAGATAGACAGCATCACCGACTCAATGGACATGAATCTTTGCAAACTCTGGGAGATAGTGGAGGACATGGAAGCTTGGCATGCTACAATCCATGAGGTTGCAAACAGCTGAACAAGACTTAGGAACTGAACAACTACAAACTCTAGCCTAAACAAAATCTCAGAGCTTCTCTTTTCTTATCTGTAAGAAATCGGGACAATAACAAATCCAATACAGTCATTTTGAGAATTAAGTGAGCTAGCACATGTGAGCTTGCCTATTATAATATGTCAAAAATTTTACATTCTAATATTCAGAAACTTCAACTGGATAAGTATATTCTGAACCTACTGCCCTCAACTTGTATTTTTACCTTCACTAAAGAAAGAAAAATAGAGAGATAAAGAAATAGAACAAGGGACTTCCCTGGCAGACCAGTGCTTAAATTTTCACCTTCCAATGCAGGAAGTGAGTATTCATTCCCTGGTCAGAGAGCTAAGATCCCACATGCCTTGCCCCCCAAAAATCAAAACATAAAACAGAAGCAATATGGTAACACATTAGCTAATGATTTTTAAAATGGTTCCCATTAAAAATCTTTAAAAAAGAAGAAGAAGAAGAAGAAATGGAGGGAAGGAAGGAATGAGAGATGGAGAAAAGGAGGGAGGCAGGTTGGTGGACCACAGGAACCTTTCACCCCTTTATCTCTATACTCTAAGCAATCATATATGGCCATACCCATGCCCTCTATCAGAAAGTCATGTAAGATGTTGGGTTTATTTTTAATTATTCCTCTCCCACATTTGAGCTTATTACAGTCTATTTTACTTAAAAAAAATCATGAAAAAGGTCAAGTTTATTTCATAAAGTACAGAAGGTAATGATGTTCAGTTTCTTGTGTTTTTCAACCAGCTTTTTGTTTTTTTTCTCCTTCAAAGCTCATAAAAGAGCATCAAAATAAAGCAGTGGAGTGAACACAGAAACTTGCAGGCATATCCCATCATGAGTGCTCCTAATTGATCTCATTTCATCCTATACTTTCTGATTTGCGTCCTTGGGGCAAGTCGGGTCTGTGCTACTGGAGAAAGATTAAATTATCCTTTGCATTCTACAAAGAACATAACACTCAAGATAAAACAGCCATTTATCCCCCCCTCCCCCCCCCCCCCCCCACACACACATAGGTATAGGCAAGCAGCAGTTTCTCTCTACCTATTCTTTAATTTAGGTGTGTAAATGGGGGGAAAGTAGTTCAGTAAAGAAAGGACATAGGATTGATTAGTTTTCTGTCTAAGAAGCATCACATAAAAACATATGAATATCTGAATTAAAAATTGGCTTCAGCTGAAGCCATTGCTCTCTGCATCCAAGAAGCCAGGTAGTTAAAAAGCTTGATGCACTTAACTGTAGCCATGCCTAGGCATTCAGCTTTGCCAATTTCTAACCCACACAAGCAACTCTTGTACTATAATGGAAAAAGGCAGGTGTATCTTTGTATGTGCCTAAATTCAATCCCAGGTTGAGCTTTAGATGCCCAAACAAGCATCTGTGAAAAATTGTTTTTATTTGTTTTTCTATTTTCATTCACCATATTTAAAAACAGAACACTGACAGTCATGTATTTTATAGAGAGATTTTGAAAAAGGAAGCATCAAAATTTGCTATAATTCCATAGCATCTAGTAAGTTGCTCATGTAGGTACAAATAATAAAATATGATTAAATTTTTTATTTATATTAAACTAAAATCTCCTTTTAAAGTTTATTTCAAAAGCTATTGCAGAAGGAAATGAAATATCCCATGGTTCACTGAAATAAAAATGTTTGAGTAAGTTTATTTAAAATATTGGTGGTTCTGGTTACACTGAATACTTTACTTTTCACCTCAAAAGTCCGTTTAAAAAGTATAAGATGACGTGGCTATATTTCATTTTGATTACCCAAAGACGCTATTTATCATACTTAGAGCAATGATTAAGAAACTGATTCAGGGATTAGATACCCACCCTCCTGACACATGAGAGACATGGGTTCAACCCCTGGTTCAGGAAGATCTCCTGGAGAAGGGCGTGGTAACCCACTCCAGTACTCTTGCTTGTAAAATCCTACGGACAGAGAAGCCTGTCAGGCTACGGTCCATAGGGTCGCAAAGAATTGGACACAACTCAAGCGACTCGGCATTGCACGCGCACAATCCACTGTCAGTCCGTATAGCCTGGTTGGGGCTCCATCCCAATCTCCAGAGCACTGCCAATGAAAATTCAAGCCAGAGCCACTTTGGATATGGGCTGAGCACATAAATGACCTAAGTATAGATCACACGTCATATGTGGAAGCTACCAGAAAATAAGATTCTTGCTTATGTTCCTGCATGGAAATTGGAGAGCAACTGTCTTGTAACCATAAAGAAATAATCTGACAGTGAGGAGTAGACACAAGCTGTTGAGCAAACCAATCATCAGCAAATCAATTAATAATAAATCTTGATAATCATTTTTCAAACTGTACTGTTGATCTTTAACGTTGGAGAACCACATTATCTCTGGAGTATTTTAGACAGAGAAATTTTCAATTTTGAAATATCTGTTTACTTATGCCTATCATCTATCCTTCTCATTTTATCAATTAGAATGAGTTATCACATTTTTAGATAATAAAAATTCAAAATAGTATATGAAGGTACAACTTTTATTAATCTGATATATCTAAAGATCTACAAAGAGCAAGGATGGTGGTACTGGGATAAGTATTTCTTAAAAACAGGACTGTATTGATTGATGATTTAGGGCAATCTGACTGAGAGAGATGAAGGCAAAGCCATATTTGTAAAAGAATAGGAGTTCAGTTCCACAATACGATAAAAATTTCTGTTTTGAACCTAGAGTTATTGAGCTATTGGGAGGAATTACATCTGAATCTATGTCTATAACTATGTTTATTTACATTTACATGCATCTATCCATGTGCATCTCTACCTAAAAACTCAAGGTAACACTGAAATGTCTTCCTTCCTTCCTTCCTTCCTTTTTATTTTTCTTTTAAATATATCCATGGAGCAATGTTCCTCCTATTCTACTTTTGCATCTGAATACTCTAATTTTTATCATACATTGACATGAATCAGCCATGGATTTACATGTATTCCCCATTCCAATCCCCCCTCCCACCTCCCTCTCTACCTGATCCCTCTGTATGACAAAAACCACTACAATATTGTAAAGTAATTAGCCTCCAACTAATAAAAATAAATGAAAAAAATACTCTAATTTTTATTATTGTAAGTCATTTAAATTTCCTTAGAAAAAAATTTGAATTTAAAGTCTAAGAAATTATTGAAAGCTTGCAGGGAATTTAAGATTAGATGCTTTAAGGCAATTAAGAATGAAAATTTTTCAAACTTATTACAGAGTTATGAGATAGTTCACATTGAACCTTATAAACCAATTTAAGGAAAGAATAGATTTAGAATAAGATTTAGTTTAAAGATGGATTAATTTGTAAAAATAACTGCTTCTTAGATAATTTCAACTTTCTATGATTTTTGAGTTGATGTCATTGGCATATAATATTGTGAAAGTTTAAGGTATTCAGTGTGTTAATTTGATAAATATACACATTGCAGTGTGATTACCACTATAGTGTTAACTAACACCTTCGTTAGGTCACATAGCTATCATTTCTTTTTCATGATGAGAACATTTAAGATCTAGTCTCTCAGCAACTTTGAAGCATATAATACAATATCGTTGACTCTAATCACAATGCTGTGCATTATATCTGCAGAACTTATTCATCTTCTAATTGCAAATTTGCCCTTTAACCCACTTTTCTCAGTTCAACTTTAATAAATGGAAACTGATTCATTCTGTTTGACATAGCCAGAATTTCAAAAAAATAAGTAGAATCCCTTGCAAGATAAGAACGCTGTGTTTGTTAATTATGGTAAGAAAACTATCCTCATCTGTTTGCTCAATGACCTTACAGTCACTTTAATGGGAACAATAATTAAATGCATTTAAAATTTGAATTTTAATCAAAATTAACAATTTCTTGCTCACCACTGAGTATATGATCTTTTTCAAAAAGTCCAATTCTGAATGACATAGCAAGAAATAGTTGCTCTTATAGAATAGTGAATTTGCTTTTACCCTACCTTTAGGTTGATAAAGTAATTGAAAAAAAATTCAGCATTTATTTCTTGTATTAATGCATGAGTGAGGCAAAAGTTCACTAGAGCTGTTGACTTATCTGCATATAAAATGTTGAGTGCTATCCAGGAGAGAGTGCTAAATGTTTCACAGCCTTGCAAATTTGCATAATGAAGAAGAGAGTGCATTTAATTTACCATTAACTTGTTAAACCTCTCTGTAATACTTTCTTTCTGTAATTTATTTTTATATGCATTACAAGGTAATTGAAATCAAAACTGCAATAGGTTAATGTAGTAAAAGGAACAAAAAAGGAAACTATGAACTAGTTTTGCCCTTAGAATATTATCATAAAGAGCCAGGATATTAGAATCTAGAAGTGTGGAAGGCTATTCATTGAAGTTTGATATTGGACTTCCAGATGGTAAGTAAAGCACTTTTAATCAATTTTTATTTACACCTTCTGTAGAGATTGTGCATTAGCAAGCAAAAAGTATAATACACTGTAGAGTACTACCTTACATTTTCCATGATGCCTATAATAACTGAAAATTCTGAAAAGAAAGATGGGTGAACCAGATAAATTGGAAATAAGTTTGTGGGCAATTGATTGGGTGGAGAGGGAGGTGGGAGGGGGGATCAGGATGGGGAATACATGTAAATCCATGGCTGATTCATGTCAATGTGTGGCAAAAATCACTACAATATTGTAATTAGCCTCCAACTAATAAGAATAAATGGAAAAAATAAAAATAAAAAAATTAAGAAAGCATGTGTTTAGTAAGTATGGAGATGACTCAGAAATATCAGAGTGGTAATAAAAAGCATAAGTGATATGTTTTAAAGCAATCTTCATTATCAACATAGTTCTCATCAAATTCATTCCTGTAAATGAGAATAGATCTAATACTTTTCTTTACACTCTATCCATGACATTAAACGTCTTTAAAGACAGACTTTTCAGAAAATGTCTTTGAACAATAGCTCAACAGAGATCGGACATATACTCATTCCTTCACATTTAAAGGATGATATTTTTAGTATTTCCAAGTGTTATCTGAAAACATACATATTTTAATTTGTTATTACATAAATATATTTCTACTGGTAATTAAGCCAACCTGAACTACCACGGTAAACACTGTAGTGCAGGTTCCTTAAATCCAGGAGCATCCCTTTTGCCAAATATTCCCAAGTATAATTTTTCTTGTGTCTAAAACAACATTTATTAACTAAAACTACCTTCTAAACTTTTTAGAATGTCCATAATTTTAGGAGACATCTCTTTTCCATTTCTTCCAATTGTCCCTCAGCCTCTTCTTCATCTGGTTGCTTCTGCTGCTAAGTCACTTCAGTCGTGTCCGACTCTGTGCGACCCCATAGACGGCAGCCCACCAGGCTCCCCCGTCCCTGGGATTCTCCAGGCAAGAACACTGGAGTGGGTTGCCATTTCCTTATACATCTTCATCTGGTTAGTCCCTCATTTATCTCTCAACGACATTTTTTTTAAATTGGCGTATAATTGCTTTACCTGGTGACTCAAATGGTAAAGAATCACCTGCAATGTGGGAGATCTGGGTTCCATCCCTGGGTTTGAAAGTTTCCCTAGAGGAGGGTATAGCAACCCCCTCCAGTATTCTTGCCTGGAGAATCCCCATGGACAGTGGAGCCTGGAGGGCTACAGTCCATGGGGTCACAAAGAGTTGGACATGACCGAGCAATTAAGCACAGCACGTAATTATTTTACAATGTTGTTAGTTTCTGCTGTACAATGAAGTCAAACAGCTATATGTATCCATATATCCTCTCTTGAACCTTCCTCTCACCCCACCCCCATCTGTGAAGACCTGGATGGACCTAGAGTCTGTCATACAGAGTGAAGTAAATAAGAAAGGGGAGAACAAATATTGTATATTAAAACATACATGTGGAATTTCCCATTGACATTTATTCAGAAAATTTCAGCGCCCCCCCAAAGCAAATTAGATATTCATGTATGGAATGGCTTCTTAAATTCTGGAAACATTTTTATATAATTTGTTTTAAAAATAGCATGTTAATTTAAAGAACTTACTTGTACACAAAGCCTCCTTTAGTCCGTACCATTTCTTTGTACAAATTATCAACAGCTGCTCCCATTGACCTCTCCCGGTAAGCACAGATGACCTGTGGTTGCACAGCTGGATACTGATCGGCTGATTTGGCAAAGTGAACAGTGTGTAGAGCTTCATTCTATTTGGTAATATATAGCACATTTTAAAAATAACATTTATGTTTTTTAATATAGTAAATACAACTTCATCTTCTTTAAAATAGTAAACCATAAAATCATCATAGTAGAACTGAAAAACAGAAAAAAGGATGAAGTAAAGAAGGAACCTGTCTATTCCTAGAGTTAGCAATTGTTCAAATGTCATTTTGTGCTCTTTATTTTTTCACTTAAGTGTAAATAATGAACATTTATCATGCCATTCAAAATTTAGTAAATTATAGTTATTATTTTAATGATCACCTTAAATTGCTAATCATCATTATCCTATGTTTAAAGTAAAATAAAACATCTTTTAAATATTTAAATAATGAATTATATGTTTTGTACTGAAATAAATTTTCCCAACACAAAGAAGATAACAATATGAGGGAACTAACTTTCAGATGTTCAAGCTAGATTTAGAAAGGCAAAGGAACCATAGATCAAATTGCCAACATCTGCTGGATCATCAAAAAAGCAAGAGAATTCCAAAAAAAAAAAAATCTACTTCTGCTTTATTGACTATGCCAAAGCCTTTGCCTGTGTAGGTCACAACAAACTGTGGAAAAGTCTTAAAGAGATGGGAACACCAGACCACCTGACCTGCCTCTTGAGAAATCTGTATGCAGGTCAGGAAGCAAGAGAACTGGACATGGAACAGCAGACTGGTTCCAAATCGGGAAAGGAGTACGTCAAGGCTGTATATTGTCACCCTGCTGATTTAACTTATATGCAGAGTACATCATGTGAGATACTAGGCTGGATGAAGCATAATCTAGAATCAAGATTGCTGGGAGAAATATCAATAACCTCAGATATGCAGATGACACTAACCTTATGGTAGAAAGGAAAGAACTAAAGAGCATCTGATGAAAGTGAAAGAGGAGAGTGAAAAAGTTTGCTTAAAGCTCAGCATTCAGAAAACTCAAATCATGGCATCCAATCCCATCACTTCATGGCAGATAGATGGGGAAACAATGAAAACAGTGACAGACTTTATTTTTTGGGGGCTCCAAAATCACTGCAGATGGTGACTGCAGCCACAAAATTAAAAGATGTTTGCTCGTTGGAAGAAAAGCTATGACAATCTAGATAGCATATTAAAAAGCAGAGGCATTACTTTGCCAAGAGAAGGTCTGACTAGTCAAAGCTACTGGTTTTTCCAGTAGTCATGTATGTGAGAGTTGGACTATAAAGAAAACTGAGCGCCAAAGAATTGGTGCTTTTGAACTGTGGTGTTGGAGAAGACTCTTGAGAGTCATTTGGACTGCAAGGAGATCCAACCAGTCCACCCTAAAGGAGATCAGTTCTGAATATTCATTGGAAGGACTGATGCTGAAGCTGAAACTCCAATATTTTGGTCACCTGACACAAAGAACTGACGCATTTGGAAAAAACAAACAAACAAACAAACAAAAAAACCCCGATGCTCGGAAAGATTGAAGGCGGGGGGAGAAAGGAAGGACAGAGGATGAGATGGTTGGATGGCATCACAAACTCAGTAAACTCATGTCCATAAATGTTGAGTAAACTTACTATTCTAAGAAATCAAATATATATATATGAACAGAACTATAAACAAAAACTTTAGAATCGAAAATATACTATATTATCTAATCTAATCGGAATTCACTTTAATGACTGTTAAAATGAGGTCATAAAAACATTTTGTGTGTGTGTGTGTGTGTGTGTGTGTGTGTGTGTGTGTGTAGGGGTGCTCAGTCACTCAAGTCGTGCCTGACTCTTCACAACCCTGTGGACTGTAGCCCTCCAAGATCCCCTTTCCAGGGAATTTTCCAGGCAATCATACTGGAGCAGGTTGCCATCTCCTACTCGAGGGGCCTTCCTACCCAGCAATCCAACCCATGTCTCTTGAGTTTCCTGCAGTAGCAAGCAGGTTCTTTACCACTGCACCACCTGGGAAGTCCCCATAGAAATATCATGTGATTGAAAATATCGCTATACAGTAATCTGTAAAAGCAAAACACTATTGCCAATGCTATTTTAATTATAGCAACTCCTTGTTTGTAAAGGACTCCTTTCTAAAAATTATTTGTATCATTGAGTTTTGTATTCATAGCATATGCAAAAACAATGAGCCACTTCATCAAAGAAAAATAAATCAAATCCATTTACTGCTTACTAGTCAATACTGTGGTTGCAAGAACAATGTAAAATCTTTATATACAGATTTTTTTTTTTTTTTTTTTTTTTTAACAAGAGGTCCTATCCTTTGACTTTCTAAGGTACTTCTGGACTTCCCAGGTGTCGCTAGTGGTAAAGAACCCACCAGCCAACGCAGGCAGACATAACAGATGCGGGTTCAATCCCTGGGTTGGGAAGATCCCCTGGAGAAGAGCACAGCAACCCACTCCAGTAATCTTGAACAGATAATCCCATGGGCAGAGAAGCCTAGTGGTTGCGTCCACAAGTTTGCAAAGAGTTGGACATGACTGAAGGGACTTATCACACATGTAAGTTTCTTCTACCCAAATTCAAGTTCAGCCACTATTTTCAAGGAAAATTATCTGTAAATCATTGCAAGTATTAGCCAACAGAAACTCTCTAATTGATAGTCACAAGTGAGTTGACAAGTTTCCACAAAATTAGGAAAGTGCAGAGTGACAAATGGAGCTCAATTTTCTCACAGTCCTCAAAAGCTGCTGTTGCTGAGTCATTTCAGTCGTGTCTGACTCTGTGCGACCCCATAGACGGCAGCCCACCAGGCTCCCCCGTCCCTGGGATTCTCTGGACAAGAACACTGGAGTGGGTTGCCATTTCCTTCTCCAATGCAGGAAAGTGAAAAGTGAAAGTGAAGTCGCTCAGTCGTGTCTGACTCTTCTGGACCCCATGGACTGCAGCCCACCAGGCACCTCCATCCATGGGATTTTCCAGGCAAGAGTACTGGAGTGGGGTGCCATTGCCTTGGTGGCGGCAGCTGCGGCCATTGCCTTCTCCGGTCCTCAAAAGCTAATAAAAGGTAATAACACCCAGGTTCTAGCAGGACCACTCTTAATAACACAAATGCCCAAGAAGTTCAAAAGGTGTTGAATTTGACCATGAGATGCCCAGTCTCATAAAAAGTAAAAATAAAAAAGCCAAGCATTTGCTGCAGTGTTATGGTCTTTCTCCCTAGTGGCAAATCTAGATATATCACTACTCTTCAGAATGACAAAGGGATTCTTCCATTCTTTGAATTATAGTCTTTTCTTTCTGCTGTGAAGATCTTAGGCAGGTGCATGAGTTCTTCAACACTCATTTTTTGAGAGAAGTCTTTTTGTTCACGCATTTTTACTGACTTGCTTTGTGGGTAGTTCCAGTCCAAAAACGTGGTGTCCTTAGTCTTCATGACCATGGCATTCACTTTTCTCAGAACTTCAACTGACACAACCTTCACTTTGAAAGTAATGGTCTGAGAATGATGTTTTATTTGTCATTTGATAACTGTACCAAATACCTGGGCATTCCTGCTATGACCCCACATGTTGACTCTGACACTACCCCTCAGTATTTCATTGAATGATAACTTATGAGTCGTATGTCTGAATTTTTTGTCAAGTTTGAAAAAAATGCCAGGGTTTTTCAGACCAATACTTGCCATTGACACTTTTATTGGTTACTTTTGTTGTAGCCACGCGTTCCGGGAAGCAAACTCACTCAGAAGGACAATGCAGATAGTGGAGTGCAGTTTATTACACCGGCGGGCCCAAGGCAGAGTCTCCTCTTAGCCAAAGACCCCAACCAGTTTTTGTGAAAACCTTACATACCCTAAGTGTATGTGCCCAAACCCACCTCCCCAAATTCCCTGAACATAGTCTGAAGAAAGGAAAAGAAACATACAAAATTAACCCATGATTCATATTCCTTAAGCCTACATAGTTAACAGTGGACAATTATCAATAGTCCTGTGGTCATACCCCAATAAGCATAATAGAACTTATGATTCCATTCTGTTATACAGATAATTAGGGTATTCTTTTAGGCTACGAAGAGTCTAGGTAGGAGCCCTGGAGCTCTTCCATCCAGGGAACCTGGTTTTCCAGTTGGTATGTCATTTCCATAGGTACTGGGCATAGAGCTCAAAGTCCACATTCCGGCCCAGGATGGAGTCCTGCTTTCAAGATGGAACCTGTTCTGTTTCCTCCTTCACTTTGACCAATGTAATGGTGACTAATTCCACCCAGAACATTTAATAAAGTGCATTTAACACTGAGTTATTATATCTCTTATTGCAGATTATTTACACTGTGATATTGACTCTATTTTCTGTACTGTAATGGCAGGAACAGTCAGGTAAATGCTATATTCATCTTACTGCTTTCCTTAGCTAAGTGATCTTTGTATCACCACTCACTTCTCTTCAACTATCTTTTGTTTTGTAGTTTTGACTCAACTTTAACTGGAGTAGGTTGTTATCTCCAAGTTGTGCCCAACTCTTTGTGATCCCAGGGACTGCAGCACACCAGGCTTCCCTGTCCTTCACCAACTCCTGAAGTTTGCTCAAACTCATGTCCATTGTGTTGGTGATGCCATCCAACTATCTCATCCTCTGTTGCCCCCTGCTCTTCCTGCCTTCAATCTTTCCAAGCATCAGGCTCTTTTCCAATAAGCCAGTTCTTCTCATCAGGTGGTCAAAATATTGGAGTTTCAGTTTCAGAATCAGTCCTTCCTATGAGTATTCAGAGTTGATTGCCTTTAGGGTTGTGAGTATGGATCTTGTGTATCTGTGTTTTCATTGTAGGCTAATCAAAGTCCATTTGCAAAGTATGTGTTTCCTTCCACAATTCTCCCCTTCTTTTTCCTGTATCTTTGTATTTACAATTAAAAGTCGTGTAAAGAGTAAACACATGGGCTTCTCAGGTGGCTCATTAGCAAAAAATATGCTGTCAATGCAGGAAACACAGGAGACTTGTGTTCAGTCCCTGGGTGGGGAAGATTCCCTGAAGGAGGAAATGGTGACCCACTACACTATTCTTGCCTGGAGAATCCCATGGACTGAGGAGCCTAGTAGGCGACAGTCCTTAGAGTTGACAAGAGTCAGACAGGACTGAGTGAATATACACACACAAAGAATAAACACATATATTAACTGTTTTCCCTTTGACACAATAAAATATCAAGACTATCTTTATATGGAAGAAATTTATTAGGCGAAACACAGTGAAATAATACTTTAAAATTGTTATAATACTCAATCTCAGAAAAATCATTCTTGTTTTATTGCAGCAACACTGCCTGAGTCAGGTAGAATATCCACTAAGAGTAAGACCTTTGGAAATTTCTGTCTTCTCTAGGACAAAATGATGGCAACAGACTACATGATTTGTCATTAGCATTATGAGAAAATTTTTTGTTTCCATAAGAAAACTGTTTTTTGACAATGGACAGCATGCAGTATGGGAGCTTTCTGCATTCTGGGACTTGTCTCCCATAGTGGTCTCAGACCACATCATGTAAAACAAGATGATTCACTATCCACACATAGTTAATCCAGAGCTTCAGTATCAGAAGAGAAAACAAGAGAACAATAATGTGCAAACAAAATATATTTAAGGATGAATGGCCACATCAAAACTTTTCAATGATTAGAATCAAAACATATGGATGAATAAAATCAATAATCATCATTGACTAAAAAAGATAATGGAGGTTTCAAAATAAGAGCAAATCATGCAAGCAAGGTAACAAGCAGATTTATAATTATTCATTTTGGAGCAAATGCACACAGGAGTGTACACACACACAGAGTTTTTTCCTTATAAGTTTGAAAAACTGTCTGACTTAATTGAAACACAATTCATATTTCAAGGTATTGAATAATCTGAAGATTAAAATAGGCAAGTCAGCTATACTCTTGAAAAAATATGATGGTAAAATATTAGCTGGAGAAGAAGCAACTTGAGGAAATGTTATTGGGATAAATGAACTTGAAAAATTTGTGATCTGATTGTTACTGAAATGACAGATACTAAGATCACTAATGAGAATGTATATGTAGAAGAAATGTCAATTGGGGGAAGTAAGATCAAGGAATATATAGGGAAAATGTGGAATAAATGCTAATTTATTTCTACTCTTGTGAGGAGATACCAAAGAGGATAGTGAAAGAAGCTATCAAACCAACTGACATGGGAAACTATGGAATATGTTGTTTGTGGGTAAAGTAGAAACACAGAGTGCTTTGAAAGTAGGATATGATTCCGGAAGTTGTACTTAGTATGCCTGGGATAGGTATAGGAGACAGGACTCTGGATGATGATACGACCTGGTAACCAGATGATAGCACTGTTTAGATTGAAATATGTGGTCAAAATGTCATCTCTCATCAAATGTGTGCACATATGCTTGTTCAGTCATGTCTGATTCTTTGGGATCACATGGGCTGTAGCCCGCCAAGCTTCTCTGTCCATGGGTTTCTCAGGCAAGAATACTAGAGTATGTTGCCATTGCCTTCTCCAGGAAATCTTATCAACATAGGGATTGAGCCTGTGTCTCCTGCGTTGGCAGGCGGTTTCTTTACCACCGCGCCACCTGGAAAGCCCCTTATCAAACGGCCTGGGTTTCATTAGAAAATTGGTATAATGTAATGAGATCTGAATACTTCTGTCACAAATTGGCATTAGTAGAGTAGGTAAGCTATAGAATGACTGTTCCACACACATTGTGGATTTTTAGAAAACTTGGGGTGTTTTTTAATCTGGATTGGGGCTTCATGTTTGAGGACTGACATATGAAGATGTTTGGTAAACAATCTTGAAAAGGGTTATTTGTCATATACAGATGTTAGTGAGGGAAGGAAGACCTTAGGGACAAAAAGAAACCCACAGAGTCAATACAGAAGAGACCCATTTACTTTAGCTTTGGTGTGATTTTAACTCTACCTTGAGACATGCTCTCTGAGGATCCAGAAAAAATAAAAAAGAAACAGACTGCAAGCTAAGAAAGTGGGACAATATATTCCAGAGAGAGAAAGAGAGGGAAAAGATAAAGTAAGAAGACTTGGAAAGGAAACAGAACAAGTATTTTAATTTTGCTTCTGCTACAAACTTAGTGGGCTGCATTGTTCAACCTCTCTGGACCTCTATTCTTTATCTTCCCAAGTAAAAAGTTAAGAATCATATAATATATTGAGACTCTTTCAAATCAAATCTTAAGGTTTCAAAAGGAATTTAAAAGTATTTTAATCTAATAATTTCTGAATTTGGAGATTATTTTGCACCTGCAGGGCATTTACATTTCCATATCTGGAAATGATACTTTTGAGAAACAAGAATCTTCATTAAGTTTCAAATTTCCCCATTTTGTAGCTCTGATTTTGGGCAAGCTATTGTTGAGTCACTCATCCATGTCCAATTCTTTGTGACCCCATGAACTGCAGCATGCCAGGCTTCCTCCATCTTTCACTATCTCCCAGAGTTTGCTCAAAGTTATGTCCATTGAGTCAGTGATGCCATCTAATCATCTCATTCTCTGTTGCCCCCTTCTCCTCCTACCCTCAATCTTGCCCAGCATCAGGACCTTTTCCAATGAGTCAGCTCCTTTCATCTGATGGTCAAAGTATTGACTCAACGTTTTTAAATCTCTTTTTCACTTTATGAGTAATGATAATAGTGTGTACCTCAAAATGTGTTTGAATATCAACTGTGAAATTAAATGCTTATATATTTCCCATATATTTTGGTTTATCCAAGGTTCAGAGGCAAAAAAGAGGTGATCTCAACTAGTCAGAGGTTCCAGAGAACCAATCATCTGTAAAATAAGTAATTGCAAAATATAAGGACAGCCTGTGTCTTTATTGAAAAGCCAGAGAAATTTAAACTTGCCTGCTGGGAGCTAGCTGCCAAGGGGTAGTCAAAAGTCAGTGCCTCTCAACAGGCCAAGTGGAGATCCAGATGGATCATTTTCTCATATGTTAGGATGCAAAATCCACATTTTGGCAGCCAAAGAGTTTTTCATAATAAATATAGAACATGTGCCACCTCAAAAATCTAAAATCATCGGGTGCAAGGCCAAACTGTGAATTTAGGTTGGATCTGAGGCAAGGGCCATGCCATGACCTTTGTGGATAAGTATAACTGGATTCTTTTTTTAGTGTTAATCTTTGGTGCTCTTTTACATCCAATTTCTCTCTCCAGCACTAGCCCTTCACTAACCTGCTTTCAGAATGGTGACAGAGAGCCTGGCAGGTTTAAAAGGAACTAGCTCAGCTTTTCAAACCATTCCTGTGGTTTGGGATGGATAAAAAGAATTCTCAAAATTTCAGTTACAAAGTCAATGAGCCACATAGATGGGGAATAGAGTCAATAATAATGTAATAACTCTGTATGGTGATGGAGGTGGCCTAAATTTACAGATTTCTAGTTGTAAGATAAATGCATTGTTGTTGCTATTCAGTAGCTAAGCCATGTCCCACTCTTTGCAACCCCATGGACTACAGCATGCCAGGCTCCTCTTTTCTACACTATCTTACAGTTGGCTCAAATTCATGTCCATTGAGTCAGTGATGCTAACCAACTCATCCTCTGTTGCCCCCTTTTTCTTTTGCCCTCAATCTTTCCCAGCCTCAGGGTCTTTTCCAATGAGTCAGCTTGTCACATCAGGTGGCCAGAGTATTGGAGCTTCAACTTCAGCATCAATTCTTCCAAAGAATATTCAGGGTTGATTTCCTTTAGGATTGACTAGTCTGATCTCCTTATAGTCTAAGGGACTCTCAGTTTTTTTCCAGCACTGCAGTTCGAAGGTATCAGCTCCTCAGTACTCAGTCTTCTTTATGGTCAAACTCTCAAATCCAAACATGACTACCTGGAAAAACCATAGTTTTCACTATACATAAATAAGTATTAAGGATATAATGTATAATATGATTAATTTGATTAAAACTACTGTATGCTATATAGTATATGAATGCTGTTGAGAGTAAATCCTGAGAGTTCTCATTACAATTAAAAGGTATTTTCTTCTGTTGTTTTTGTATCTATCTGAGATGATGGATGCTCACTAAATTTATTGTGATGATGACTTCATGAGCTATGTAAGTCAAATCTTTATGCTGTACACCTTAAATTTGTACAATGCAGTTATAAGAAAAAAATGCAGTTATAAGGGAAAAAAATAGAACAAAAAGAAGTTCTATAATGGGGAATACACAGAGGGAAATTTACCAAAATATTAAGTGGAAGAGATCCAAGGCTTAGAATGAATTATTTAATTTTTTGATTGTACAGGATCTTTTCTAACAGAGCCAGTGTTTCTGGTTGACCAACTCATGGTGTGAGAAGCTCATCATCAATGCCATGCTAACACTTGTGTGTTCAGAGAGAACCTAGAGCAATCTCTGAAATATCAGGAGCAGTCCAAAGCCCAATAGAAATGACCTCAGGCTGAAGAAAGGCCTTGTCTTTTTTCCTTTCTTTTTCCAAATTGATGTGTAATTGATGTATAGCACTATATTGGTTTCAGGTATACAACATAATGATCCATATTTTTATATATTATGAAATTGCCATCATGATACATCTAGCTAACATTTATCACCACATGAAATTTTCTAAATTTTAATTTTAATTGTTTTTCCTGTGATAACTTTTAGATCGAATTTCTTAACAGCTTTAAAAAATATAATAAAGTATTTCTAACTATAGCCACCATGCTGTACATTACACCTCTGGGCTTATTCATTTTATAACTGAAAATTTGTATCTATTAGCAACATGCACACCAAGCATTCAGATTTTGGTTTCTAATACCGTCCTCCAGTAAAAGGAAACTGGGCTTCTTGAGGAAAAAGCTGGCCCTAAGAATGGACCGTAACATGCTCAGGATCATCCTGGAGCATTTGCAGTTTGAGCAAATAAGAAAGTGCTAAAACAACACAAAAAATGGAAAAACTCACACATATTGATAAGGAACACAGGGACCATTGCTTAACTCTTTTGAGACCTCATATCTATAAACTAAAAAATATTTTGGAAATTAGCCACAGCAATCCCTGAGTGCTAGGCATTGGAAAGTATCAGAATAAATGATTATTATTTTGCTCACTTGAATTAGCATCAAAACATTCTACCAACAATGGATGATAAAGATTTTCATTTTTTTTTTTTTTTTCTTCTTTCTTCAATGTTATCTTCCTGAAGAAATGGTGCTGGGACTTCCATTCTGGGCTAAATGCTCACTTGCTTATTTCTTCTCATCTGGAAGAGCTTCCCAGGTTGTGCTATTGGTAAAGAATTCACCTGCCAATGCAGGAGACACAAGAGACATGAATTTAACCCCTGGGTTGGGAAGATCCCCTGGAGAAGGAAATGGCAGCCCATGCCAGTTTCTTGCCTGGGAAATCCCATGTCCATAGGAG